>NC_133333.1:207364404-207964404 GCF_042186555.1 Aquarana catesbeiana | reverse complement strand
ATGCTGGTCACAAGAGTTTCTTTGCAAGAAACAGCTGGAACTGTTGCCCTTTGAGGGGGAAAGGCTGTTTGGAATATCCTTGGAAGTCTTCATTCAGAAGGTCACTATGGGTAAAGGTTCCGATAATGGCCCACAAATCATATTTAAATTCATGATAGTAATTAAAAAGTTGAATATAATACAATTCTATATAAAAATATCTTTTTTTTTTTTTTTTTTAACACTGTCATTTTTAGGTTTTGGCACCAAAATTTCCATTTTTGGTGGACGGCTAATATTTTCCAAGCTATTATTGATTGTTATCCACCATATTACCAGCATTCTTTGACCCAAACATTGTTGGGGTTTACATACACTTTCTAATTATTAGCAGTAAACGAACAATGAATCTTTCAGCAGGGTACAATGGATGCTTCAAAAGCCAGTTTCTGTCCTACCTTTGTAAACCTTTAATTTGTGTCTTCTCGCCTGCCAGCACGAGGTCCAGAATTTAAAGAGTTGTGATCCTCAGAGCTTCTCATGTCTGAATGGTGTCTGTATTAGCCTGGAGTGGAAGTGTGACGGGATGGACGACTGTGGGGACTATTCGGACGAAGCAAACTGCGGTAACTCTCCATACACCTCTTCAAATAGGCCTTTATTTAACCACTTCAATACCAGGCACTTTCACCCCCTTCCTGCCCAGGTCAATTTTCAGCTTTCGGCGCTGTCACACTTTGACAATTGTGCGGTCATGCAACACTGAACCCATATGAAATATGTATATTTTTTTTCATACAAATAGAGCTTTCTTTTGGTGGTATTTAATCACCATGTTTTTTATCTTTTTGCTAAATAAACGAAAAAAAGACAATTTTGAAAAAAAAAACTAAATTTTTTCTTCGTTTCTGTTATAAAATTTTGCAAATAAATTATCTTTCTTAATAAATTTGGGCCAAAGTGTATTCTGCTACATTTCTTTACTGAAAATAACCCAAATCCGTGTATATTATTTAGTCTATGGGAAAGTTAGTCCATGAACTGTGGCATATAAATCTGAAAATTGATCAGTCCTGATGTACCAAAAGCCTATCATTTCTTGAGGCCCGAAAATGCCAGGACAGTACAAATGTCCACAAATGTCCTCTTATTGGAAAGTAGACATTGCAAGGTATGGCAAAGATGTAATTTTTGTCACCATTGTTTGTAAAATTAGGAAATTTTAGTTTTTTTCACAATATTTTTTCTTGTATGGCGGTGTTTAGGGACACTGGTGACAGTATGTTAAAAAAAACACAACCTTTTCTCTTTTTACTTTTTTTATGTATTTATTTTTTTAGCACACTGTGACCAGAGCAATAGTGTTACCATGTGGAAGTGATCCGGATTTTTTTTTTTTTTTTAACACATAATTGCTTATACCAGTGAATTTCACTGTTATAAGCAACCATTTTTACTGAATGAAATAGATTCAGAATAGATGGTACAAGTGGGTTGTCAATGGCCCTGTCTGTGCCATGTGATCACTGTGACCAATCGGAGATCAAAACAATGAATGGCATGAATCAAAGCCATTCATTGTGTACAACTGTCATGTGATCTGCTGTAACTGATCATTGATCACATGGTACCGGCTGCTGGTACACTGATCGAAATCCACCAGACACAGTGGATGACAGTTTGCGCTGAAGCCCGGCCTGTGGCGCGTTTCGGGAAGACATATGACGTCTACCTGGAATGACGAATGTCCCGGCCACCATTTGACTATAGGCCGGGCGGGAACTAGATAAACAATGTTACCACAACATTTCATATTCCTGTTGTGTCTGTTGTACCATGTACTTGTGTTAAAAAGTATCCTGTTCTCTTTGTATTGCTTCCTTTGTGTGATCCTGCCAGTCCCCCCATTTTCCTATTTAAAAACTGACCATGCTGGGCATGAGAACACATTCTTCCCAGCATGCCTGTTCTCAAATGGCCAAGATTTGTGCTGACACGCCTTTCGTCTTTCACTATCCTGTGTTGCAGTGGAATGTGGATAATATGGGAAAATATAATAATAATGTTGCACATGTGTTGGGTTCTGTTATGGATAAACTCTGCAGCCTCTCATGGACATCCTGTTTCCCATTGTCTACTCCAGAGAACCCTACAGATACCCCTGCCTGCGCCCGCCTCTACCAGTTCCAGTGTGAGAACAGGCACTGTATTCCTACACGATGGAAATGTGACGGGGAGGACGACTGTGGGGACTGGTCAGATGAGAAGGACTGCGGGGGTAAGTGTTGTCCGGTGCCTCCGATTTTAGCAAAAACTGAAAGATTTTGGAACAGGGGGAGCCGCAGCACCCCACAGAGGGGTGGGAAAACATAGGTGGCTGGGTACTCTGCCACAAAGACTGCTGTTCCCGAGGCCTGGAGACAGCTAGTTACTCATCCTGATACAGAGGGGAACAGAAGAATCGCATGCACCCCCACCACCACCACCATTTTTTTTAAATAATCACATTTTGTTTCTTTGCCGCCTGAAATGAAGACCGTTTTTTATCCAGCTGTATTTAATAGTGCAAGTTATAACATCCAAGTGAAAGCAATAACACCAACATGCCAGAATAAAAAAATCAAAACCAGATTTACTGAGTTGGAAAATGGACCACCACCTTTTGCTTTATTTACAGCCTTCAGGATATTACCACCTCCATGCTTTACTGTAGGAATGGTGTTATTTGGATGGTGAGCTGTGTTGGATTTCCACCAGACATTGTTTGGTGTTGAGGCCAAATAATTTAATTTTAGTCTCATCTGACCACATTATATGCACCTTGAAGATTCTAAGGCCATATGGAAAAAGGTGAGATGGTCAGATGAGACAAAAATTGTATTTGGCTTCAACACCAAACGATATGTCTGGCGGAAATCCAATACAGCTCACCATCCAAATAACACCATTCCTAAAGTAAAGTATGGAGGTGGTAATATCCTGTTATGGGGGGTTTCTCTGCCGCAGGGACTGGAGCACTAGTCAGGATAGAGGGAAAAATGGATGGGTCAAAATACCGTCAAATTCTTGAGTAAAATCTGCTCCCCTCTGCCGGAAAGTTGTCAACGGGAAGAAGGTTTACCTTCCAACATGACAATGACCCAAAGCACACAGCGAAAATGACCACACAGTGATTGAAGGAGAAAAAGATGAATGTCCTTGCATGGCCTAGTCAGAGCCCAGACCTAAACCTCATTGAAAATCTGTGGAATGACTTGAAGACTGCAGTCCACAAACGGTCACTATCAAATTGAACTGAACTTGAGCAATTCTGCAAAGAGTGGGCAAATAATGCAATGTCTAGATGTGCAAAGTTAGTAGAGACATATCCCAACAGACTAAAGGCTGGAATTCCTTTTTTCAACTGTTATTTCTGTTTTTGATTTTTTTTTTTTAAACATTTTTTTCCCTGACATGCTGGTGTTATACCGTTTAGATTGATGTTATAAGTTGCACTAGTAAACACAGCTGGATAAAACAAACGGTGTCTGCTTTAATTTCAGGCAGCAAAATGTAATTATTTAAAAAAAAGGGGCGGGGGTGATTCTTTTCTATACCCACTGTGTGTATGTATATGTGTATATATATATATATATATATATATATATATATATATATATATATATATATATTATATATATATATATATATATATATATATATATATATATATATATATATATATATATATATATATATATATATATACTCTGAATTTGCTCTCTTTTTCATGTAACGTCCTATAGGTTTCCAGGGCAGCATTACTAAATTTTGTCTTTCTTTTACTTTTCACTCATGCTTTCACCTTACACTGTGTTAATTGTATTCTTCCAAAGATTTTTCATCATGCAGAAGCACCACATTCCATCCACATACAAACGTATAAGTATCTGTATATCTTGATGTGTAAATGTTTTGTGTTTTTTTATAGAGAGTATTCCACAGACCACTGTGAGACCTTCCACGTGTCCTGCCAACCATTTCCGCTGCGACAATGGGGTCTGATCATGAACACCTGGATGTGTGATGGCTACAAGGATTGTATCCATGGCTCTGATGAGGAAGGTTGCCCCACAAATGGTATAATTTCTATTAATGAAGTAATGTAATCATAATGTGTATGATTGTCTTTAAATACAATTAAGAAAATCAAGCAAATTTTCAAAGAAGAACTTTTCTTTTCTCCGTTCAGTCCAGACTCTGCTCTATAGTAGACCAAGTTAAATTCAGAAACTTGCACTGCTTGCATTTAAAAAGAAAATAATTTTAATGAAATTTAATGAATGCAGATCTGCATTTTTATTTGTCTCTCTTATATCGGCTATGCAATCAGATTTAATTTGTTGCCCTTCTTCTGCTGTTGCTTTTCTTCCCTCCCCATCCATTCCAGTTAAGGGTTACAACCACCAACATTCTGACACCATGAAAAGAATTGCCCATCCAAACCTGGTTTCTGGTGTCTGTGGGCTGCAAATAATGTAGTCTGGTGCAGGTTTTAAGTGGAGTACTACAGAAATAGGTGCAGCCAGATTCCATCCAGTGTTTTCTATGCCCACTTTTCAGCATGGCAATTCTCTAATAGACATGGCATGAAACCTCACAGGAAGCTGCAGGAAAATGTTAATTTTCAGGCATCACAAAGAAAATGGTTTGGGTTGGGCTGAGGGGGGTGCTTCTGTTGGTTCTAGAATTCTGCTTGTTGATCTCTTAATAACGTATATGTAATATCAAGGCTGATGTATATCCTTGCTCCATCAAATAGTGAACTCCACAGTACCCACCACCACATCATACGGCCGTTGCAACCTCTTTGAGTTTGAGTGCCAGAAGTCAAAGTACTGTATACCCAAGTAGAAGCAATGTGACGGCTTCAGAGATTGCCAAGATGGAACAGATGAGCTTCGCTGCCGTAAGTCTCCCACCACTGCATGAACCCGCAGCCTCAAAGTGTACTTGTCATTTGTGGACTTGTTGCTATGTTTTTGAACAAAATCAGAATATTGGTTGCCTTTTTTGGGGAGTTTATTGTAAGCCACACTGCTCCACCATGGTGCCTCTATAGTTCTGTACTAATCTCTGAGTACCAGAACTTGGAAGTATATAGCAATGGTGAAAATGCGGCTTTCCCCATTAATAGCACATGATAAATTCCTGCTTAGCAGTGCTACATGACAGCTGTGCCTTGCTGATCATCTTGTCTCACTGCAAGGGTCTCCATGGTTGAGAAGAGTGCTTCCTGCAGCCTTTAATGACAGGAAGCACCCACAGTAACCATCCTTGCCCTAAGACTTTGGTTTGAGCAACTTTTTTTGTAATTCATGGAAATAATTTTAAAGGTACTTTCTCTTCTGTTCATTGAAGGACACAGCTGGATATTTAGGACCTGATATTAAGCCACCTGCAGAACTGGGATACTAGGTGCAGCAACACAAGAAGTCCCCCTAGGGTTGCCCCTGCTGGTGGCCAAACCTCCCATCTGCAACTCACAACTAGCCTAGCTCTTAAGAGTTAGGTCAAAAAAAGCCAAGGAAAATTCCCAGGAAAATTCTAAGCTCTACTTACCAACTAGCCTGCGACCAACCAAATTGACCTGTCTAAGAGTATGCATTAAAAACAGAGCCTCTTAAAAGTTAGAGGTAGGGACCACAAGTAACAGAGTGCCTTGATGGGGATTAAAGCTTACGCATGTATTTGAAAATGTGTGCAGACTAAACCCCTGTTTTTAATGCGTACTGTTAGACAGGTCAGTGTGGTTGGTTGCAGGCTGGTCGGTAATTAGAGATTGGAATTTTCCTTGGCCTTTTTTTAACATATGTTGCCCTCCAATGCTCCTTGCTGCAAAGGCCAATTATAGGTAGGGGCAGTGGCTAACTTTTTGTTCTTGGGAATTGGGACCTAGAAATTTTTGCTGCTTATTTCCAGGTTTTTTATTTTTTTATTTCCATCTATGGATTTTTGTTTTCATTCTCCTGCGGCGCAACAGCTGGAGGCCCCAGGTTGCCTACCCCTGGAACTGTACCTTTTTAATTAATGTGAAGTTTGCATGACAGTCCACTTAAGACTGATCCATTCAGCAACTCGTGCTGATATTCCATAAGTCTAAAGTAGCCAATAGATGCTTTTGGGTGATAAGGGGACAAAGAGGGGTGGCTCGTAGGGCCTTGGAAATTCATACTGGGTATTTAGGCAACAATTAATAATCAACTATAGATTTTTCATATAATCTTTTGCTCAAAAAAAAAAAAAAAAAAATAGCACATACCTTTTCAATTAGTGGTTGGCTAATGCAGTCAATAAAAGCAATCATTAAATCAAACAATTGTGATGCTACTTGTGTGGCCAACATTACACCTTCTGTGCATCTGTGATCACTCTAACACTTTTCCTTTCTCATCATCTGGAGAAAGCATTTATGTGTGTATTGTCAATAGACAGGTAAGCAGAGATTTCATATGAGACCAGTGTGTATTGGGTCAAAGGACACAGAGGCAAAAAGGACATCATAAAAGGCCTGTGTTTTTTATGTTGGCTGTCGATGTGTATGTGTGTGATTTTGGTTAAGCTGCAGGGTGTGTGTGTGTGAATGTGTTAGGTCAAGGTGCACAGAGGACGTCATATGGGGCCAGTGTGTGTGTGTGTGTGTGTGTGTGTTGTGTCAAGGTACAGGGAAGCAGAGAGGACGACATATTGGACTAGAGTATGTGTACGATGGGTCAAGATACAGGAAGGCAGGGAGGGTGTTCTATGGGGCTAGCATGGCATGCTGGGCAAAGGTACAGGAAGGCAGTGAGGACATTCTCTGGAAACAGTATGTGCGGTCAAAGGACAGGGAGGCAGAGAGGACATGCTCTGGGGACAGTGTGTGCGGTCAAAGGACAAGGAGGCAGAGAACATCCTCTAGGGACAGAGTGTGTGATAAAAGGACAAGGAGAGGTACAGAGGACATAATTTTGGGACCAGTGTGTGTTGTCGAGAGGGAGGGTGTCATCTGGAGTGTATGTCAGCAAGAATCTGGAAGGGAGAAAGGTGTGCCGCTACATTTTCTTAATTACGTAATTTTTATTGGCAGCCACTCACAGACCTTCTGCCTGCATTAACGGGACACTGTGTGAAGACGGCGAGGCCTGCTTACCTCTGTCCGACCGCTGTGACAGCTTCCTAAACTGTTCTGATAGTAGCGATGAAAATAACTGTGCCGGTATGCAGATGTTCCTTTTCTCTTCATTAGTTGCAGGCGGTCGTGGGGTGAAGAGACAAAATGGCTGACCTTGCATTTCTCCTGTACAGATGACAGCGTAGTATACAAGGTACAGAACCTACAGTGGACGGCTGATTTCACTGGAAACATAACCCTAACCTGGGCTCGACCAAAGAAGATGCCTCTGGCATCCTGCGTTTATTCTGTCTCTTACAGGTAATACAGGCAAGAAAGCTTGCAAAGTCTAACTAGCAAGGCTGGATAGTAATGGCCGAAGAATAGCTTGAGTGGTGATTGGGAGTATATAGAATGGATTAAATGTACAGCACAGCATATTGAGGAATAGGATGTTTAGCACAGTGAATTGAGTGAAGGAGTGTGTAGTATAGTGAAAAGATTGTACAGGACAGTATGAAGAGTACAGTTCTTTTGGTGTATGCAAAACTATGAGATGCAGAGTATAGAAGATGCAGCAAAGTGAAGATTTGTGGAGTATGAAGACTGTAATAGGAGAAGTGAGGGGATTGGTCTAAGGAAGTCCATAAGAAGTAAAAGAAGGCCTTAGAACAGGGGTCTCAAACTGGTGGCCCTCCAGCTGTTGCAAAACTACAAGTCCCATCATGTCTCTGCCTGTGGGAGTCATGCTTGTATCTGTCAGCCTTGCAATGCCTCGTGGTGACTTGTAGTTTCGCAACAGCTGGAGGGCCTCCAGTTTGAGATCCCTGCCTTAGAAGATTGTGGCCACCAGACAACGCCAATTACTGAAAGTTTGGTTTCGACTAGACTGGCATCTTAAGAGAGCTTTCTTTCTTACTCCAAGATTGCGATGTATGCTGCAAGTTAGCCAGTCATTGATCAGTTTTATCTATTTCAGTTTTTCGCTTTTCTATCTGCAGGGTTATAGGGGAGAGTACATGGAAGACGGTGGACACACACAGCAACAAGACAGCCTTTGTGTTAAAGATCCTGAAGCCGGACACTACCTATCAGGTCAAAGTACAAGTACAGTGCCTGCGCAAAATACACAACAGCTACGACTTCATTACCCTAAGGACTCCTGAAGGGTGTAAGTACACACAGTGAACACCATAAACGCTATTAACTAAGTATTGGCAGCCACCTCCACATTGTCTTATTGATGTCAGAGCTGAGCAGATAGAACAACTGCCAGCGAGTTGATAATCTCATGCTATCAATGGATTAAAAATGTATTAAGCCCACTTTTAATTTAGGCTAATTTTTCTTTTGCAGCAGAATGTGATTTTTTTTATTTATTTATTTTTTTTGTAATGTAGTCCCTGATGCACCTCAGCACCTCAACCTTGTGTTGAATAAAAATATTCCATTCACCATCACTGGCTGCTGGTCTCCCCCTGCAAACACTCATGGGCTCATCCAAGAGTATGTGGTAAGTACTTATATGAACAGAACTATCTTTGTAGAGAACTAAAGTGGGGTGGGAGGGCATGATTGTCTCAGTCTTTACTGACAACTGCAGAGCTGTAGGATGTTAGGAGAGCTCTGAGCAGAGTTGAGAAGTTGCATCTGAATACCATAAAATGCCATTTTTATTTTTGCATTCATTAAATATATGACCATGTTCACGTGGTGTTTGCAATGCCTGCATCCCAAGAAGAAATAGAGTGCCTTGAAAAAGTATGCATACCTCCTTGAAGTTTTACACATTTTGTCATGTTACAACCAAAAACTTAACTATTTTATTGTAATTTCATGTGATAGACCAACACAAAGTGGCACATAATTGTGATGTGAAAAGAAAATGATAAATGGTTTTCAAAAATGTTTACAAATATGTGAAAAGTGTGGCCTGCATTTGTATTCAGCCCCGCTGAGTCAATACTTTGTAGAACCTCCTTTCGCTGCAATTACAGCTGCAAGTCTTTTTGGGGATGTCTCTACCAGCTTTGCACATCTAGAGTGAAATTTTTGCCCATTCTTCTTTGCAAAATAGCTCAAGCTCTGTCAGATTGGATGGAGAGCGTCTGTGAACAGCAATTTTAAGTCTCGCCACAGATTCAATTGGATTTAGGTCTAGACTTTGACTGGGCCATTCTAACACATGAATATGCTTTTGATCTAAATCATTCCATTGTAGCTCTGGCTGTATTTTTAGGGTCGTCATGCTGGAAGGTGTTCACCCCTCTGCCCCAGTCAAGTCTTTTTTTGCAGACCCTAACAGGATTTCTTCTCAGATTGCTCTGTATTTGTCTCCTACCATCTTTTCATCAACTCTGACCAACTTCCCTGTCCCTGCTGAAGAAAGGCATCCTCACAACACGATGCTGCCACCACCATGTTTCACGGTGGGGATGGTGTGTTCAGGGTGATGTGCAGTGTTCGTTTTCTGCCACACATAACGTTTTGCTTTTAGGCCAAAATTCAATTTTGGTCCCATCTGACCAGAGCACCTTCTTCCACATGTTTGCTGTGTCCCCCACATGGCTTCTCACAAACTGCAAACGGGACTTCTTATGGCTTTCTTTCATTAATGGTTTTCTTCTTGCCACTCTTCCATAAAGGCCAGATTTGTGGAGTGCACAACTAATAATTGTCCTGTGGACAGATTCTCCCCCCATTGAGCTGTGGATCTTTGCAGCTCCTCCAGAATTACCATGGGCCTCTTGGCTGCTTCTCTGATTAATGCTCTCCTTGCCCGGCCTGTCAGTTTAGGTGGATGATCATGTCTTGGTAGGTTTGCAGTTGTGCCATACTCTTACCATTTTTGGATGACGGATTGAACAGTGCTCCGAGAGATTTTCAAAGCTTGGGATATTTTTTTAAAACCTAACGCTGCTTTAAACTTTTCCACAACTTTATCCCTGACCTGTCTGGTGTGTTCCTTGGCCTTCATGAAGCTGTTTGAGGGCTTCAGAGAACAGCTGTATTTATACTGAGATTATAATTACTATTTACTAATTAGGTGACTTCTGAAGGCAATTGTTTCCACATCCTGGCGGGCTCTGCACGTGGGCTGTGCGAACACGCCAGAGCGCATCCTTAATAAATGCTGCAATATGTTTACTCTCATCTATTGAGGGACACAGAATTAGACAAAACAATTGGGTTATACTGCCAGCTACAAGATTATTGGTCACTAGAAAAGTTTTTAGTTTTGGGGCCTCAGCCTTCCTTCTTACCTAAAGTGACCAACTTTTCCAATTGTCTGTTGAGGGACACAGGAATTTAGGAACAGTTGGGTTATACTGCCACCTAAAGGAGGTTGGTACACTGGCAAACAAAGTTTTAAGACCTCCTCATAAAACCCCGCTCTGCCCAACATGCCATCGTTTTTTGCTAGTGTTCTAAGAGGTTGGATGCTTCCCCATTAAAGCTGTTTAACCAGTTGCCGACCGCCGCACGACTATATACGTCGACAGAGCGGCACGAGCAGGCAAAAGGACGTATATGTACGTCCTTGCCTGCCCGCGGGTGGGGGGTCCGATCGGACCCCCCCCCGGTGCCTGCGGCGGTCGGCAAATCTCCCCCGGCGATCGGAGGTGAGGGGGAGGCCATCCATTCGTGGCCCCCCCTCGCGATCGCTCTCAGCCAATGGGATCATTTCCCTGCCTCTGTATTGTACACAGAGGCAGAGGAAATGATGTCATCTCTCCTCGGCTCTGTATTTTCCGTTCCGGGCCGAGGAGAGAAGACTGCAATGTAAGTGCACCAACACACTACACACAGTAGAACATGCCAGGCACACTAAACACCCCGATCCCCCCCCCGATCGCCCCCCGATCCCCCCCCAATCACCCCCCCGTCACAAACTGACACCAAGCAGGTTTTTTTTTTTTTTTTTCTGATTACTGTATTGGTGTCAGTTTGTGACAGTTACAGTGTCAGGGCAGTGAGTGTTAGGCCCCCTGTAGGTCTAGGGTACCCCCCTAACCCCCCCTAATAAAGTTTTAACCCCTTGATCACCCCCTGTCACCAGTGTCGCTAAGCGATCATTTTTCTGATCGCTGTATTAGTGTCGCTGGTGACGCTAGTTAGGGACGTAAATATTTAGGTTCGCCGTCAGCGTTTTATAGCGACAGGGACCCCCATATACTACCTAATAAATGTTTTAACCCCTTGATTGCCCCCTAGTTAACCCTTTCACCACTGATCACTGTATAACAGTTACGGGTGACGCTGGTTAGTTTGTTTATTTTTTATAGTGTCAGGGCACCCGCCGTTTATTACCGAATAAAGATTTAGCCCCCTGTTCACCCGACGGTGATATGCGTCGCCCCAGGCAGCGTCAGATTAGCGCCAGTACCGCTAACACCCACGCACGCAGCATACGCCTCCCTTAGTGGTATAGTATCTGTACAGATCAATATCTGATCCGATCAGATCTATACTGGCGTCCCCAGCAGTTTAGGGTTCCCAAAAACACAGTGTTAGCGGGATCAGCCCAGATACCTGCTAGTACCTGCATTTTGCCCCTCCGCCCAGCTCGGCCCAGCCCACCCAAGTGCAGTATCGATCGATCACTGTCACTTACAAAACACTAAACGCATAACTGCAGCGTTCGCAGAGTCAGGCCTGATCCCTGCGATCGCTAACAGTTTTTTTGGTAGCATTTTGGTGAAATGGCAAGCACCAGCCCCAGGCAGCGTCAGGTTAGTCCCAGTACCGCTAACACCCACGCACCGTACACCTCCCTTAGTGGTATAGTATCTGAACGCATCAATATCTCATCCGATCAGAT
This sequence comes from Aquarana catesbeiana, assembly GCF_042186555.1. Classification (NCBI taxonomy): domain Eukaryota; kingdom Metazoa; phylum Chordata; class Amphibia; order Anura; family Ranidae; genus Aquarana; species Aquarana catesbeiana. The sequence goes on along the minus strand of NC_133333.1, from coordinate 207,952,471 downwards.
CTATACTAGCGTCCCCAGCAGTTTAGGGTTCCCAAAAACGCAGTGTTAGCGGGATCAACCCAGATACCTGCTAGCAACTGCGTTTTACCCCTCCGCCCGGCCCAGCCCAGCCCACCCAAGTGCAGTATCGATCGATCACTGTCACTTACAAAACACTAAACGCATAACTGCAGCGTTCGCAGAGTCAGGCCTGATCCCTGCGATCGCTAACAGTTTTTTTTGTAGCGTTTTGGTGAACTGGCAAGCACCAGCCCCAGGCAGCGTCAGGTTAGTGCCAGTAGCGCTAACACCCACGCACGCACCGTACACCTCCCTTAGTGGTATAGTATCTGAACTGATCAATATCTGATCCGATCAGATCTATACTGGCGTCCCCAGCAGTTTAGGGTTCCCAAAAACGCAGTGTTAGCGGGATCAGCCCAGATACCTGCTAGCACCTGCGTTTTGCCCCTCCGCCCGGCCCAGCCCAGCCCACCCAAGTGCAGTATCGATCGATCACTGTCACTTACAAAACACTAAATGCATAACTGCAGCGTTCGCAGAGTCAGGCCTGATCCCTGCGATCGTTAACAGTTTTTTTGGTAGCGTTTTGGTGAACTGGCAAGCGCCAGCGGCCTAGTACACCCCGGTCGTAGTCAAACCAGCACTGCAGTAACACTTGGTGACGTGGCGAGTCCCATAAGTGCAGTTCAAGCTGGTGAGGTGGCAAGCACAAATAGTGTCCCGCTGCCACCAAGAAGACAAACACAGGCCCGTCGTGCCCATAGTGCCCTTCCTGCTGCATTCGCCAATCCTAATTGGGAACCCACCACTTCTGCAGCGCCCGTACTTCCCCCATTCACATCCCCAACCAAATGCAGTTGGCTGCATGAGAGGCATTTTTATGTCCTCCCGAGTACCCCTACCCAACGAACCCCCCCAAAAAAGATGTTGTGTCTGCAGCAAGCGCGGATATAGGCGTGACACCCGCTATTATTGTCCCTCCTGTCCTGACAATCCTGGTCTTTGCATTGGTGAATGTTTTGAACGCTACCATTCACTAGTTGAGTATTAGCGTAGGGTACAGCATTGCACAGACTAGGACACACTTTCACAGGGTCTCCCAAGATGCCATCGCATTTTGAGAGACCCGAACCTGGAACCGGTTACAGTTATAAAAGTTACAGTTACAAAAAAAGTGTAAAAAAAAAAAAAAAAAACACAAACAAAAATATAAAATAAAAAATAATAGTTGTCGTTTTATTGTTCTCTCTCTATTCTCTCTCTCTCTATTCTCTCTATTGTTCTGCTCTTTTTTACTGTATTCTATTCTGCAATGTTTTATTGTTATTATGTTTTATCATGTTTGCTTTTCAGGTCTGCAATTTTTTATACTTTACCGTTTACTGTGCTTTATTGTTAACCATATTTTTGTCTTCAGGTACAGCATTCACGACTTTGAGTGGTTATACCAGAATGATGCTTGCAGGTTTAGGTATCATCTTGGTATCATTCTTTTCAGCCAGCGGTCGGCTTTCATATAAAAGCAATCCTAACGGCTAATTAGCCTCTAGACTGCTTTTACAAGCAGTGGGAGAGAATGCCCCCCCCCCCACCGTCTTCCGTGTTTTTCTCTGGCTCTCCTGTCTCAACAGGGAACCTGAGAATGCAGCCGGTGATTCAGCCAGCTGACCATAGAGCTGATCAGAGACCAGAGTGGCTCCAAACATCTCTATGGCCTAAGAAACCGGAAGCTACGAGCATTTTATGACTTAGATTTCGCCGGATGTAAATAGCGCCATAGGGAAATTGGGAAAGCATTTTATCATACCGATCTTGGTGTGGTCAGATGCTTTGAGGGCAGAGGAGAAATCTAGGGTCTAATAGACCCCAATTTTTTCAAAAAAGAGTACCTGTCACTACCTATTGCTATCATAGGGGATATTTACATTCCCTGAGATAACAATAAAAATGATTAAAAAAAAAAAAAATGAAAGGAACAGTTTTAAAATAAGATAAAAAAGCAAAAAAATAATAAAGAAAAAAAAAAAAAAAAAAAAAAAGCACCCCTGTCCCCCCTGCTCTCGCGCTAAGGCGAACGCAAGCGTCGGTCTGGCGTCAAATGTAAACAGCAATTGCACCATGCATGTGAGGTATCACCGCGACGGTCAGATCGAGGGCAGTAATTTTAGCAGTAGACCTCCTCTGTAAATCTAAAGTGGTAACCTGTAAAGGCTTTTAAAGGCTTTTAAAAATGTATTTATTTTGTTGTCACTGCACGTTTGTGCGCAATTGTAAAGCATGTCATGTTTGGTATCCATGTACTCGGCCTAAGATCATCTTTTTTATTTCATCAAACATTTGGGCAATATAGTGTGTTTTAGTGCATTAAAATGTAAAAAAGTGTGTTTTTTCCCCAAAAAATGCGTTTGAAAAATCGCTGCGCAAATACTGTGTGAAAAAAAAAAATTAAACACCCACCATTTTAATCTGTAGGGCATTTGCTTTAAAAAAATATATAATGTGTGGGGGTTCAAAGTAATTTTCTTGCAAAAAAAAATAATTTTTTCATGTAATCAAAAAGTGTCAGAAAGGGCTTTGTCTTCAAGTGGTTAGAAGAGTGGGTGATGTGTGACATAAGCTTCTAAATGTTGTGCATAAAATGCCAGGACAGTTCAAACCCCCCCAAATGACCCCATTTTGGAAAGTAGACACCCCAAGCTATTTGCTGAGAGGCATGTCGAGTCCATGGAATATTTTATATTGTGACACAAGTTGCGGGAAAGAGACAAATTATTATTATTTTTTTTTTTTTTTGCACAAAGTTGTCACTAAATGATATATTGCTCAAACATGCCATGGGAATATGTGAAATTACACCCCAAAATACATTCTGTTGCTTCTCCTGAGTACGGGGATACCACATGTGTGAGACTTTTTGGGAGCCTAGCCACGTATGGGACCCCGAAAACCAAGCACCGCCTTCAGGCTTTCTAAGGGCGTAAATTTTTGATTTCACTCTTCACTGCCTATCACAGTCTCGGAGGCCATGGAATGCCCAGGTGGCACAAACCCCCCCAAATGACCCCATTTTGGAAAGTAGACACCCCAAGCTATTTGCTGAGAGGTATAGTGAGTATTTTGCAGACCTCACTTTTTGTCACAAAGTTTTGAAAATTAAAAAAAGAAAAAAAAAATTTTTTTTTTTGTCTTTCTTCATTTTCAAAAACAAATGAGAGCTGCAAAATACTCACCATGCCTCTCAGCAAATAGCTTGGGGTGTCTACTTTCCAAAATGGGGTCATTTGGGGGGGGTTTGTGCCACCTGGGCATTCCATGGCCTCCGAAACTGTGATAGGCAGTGAAGAGTGAAATCAAAAATGTACACCCTTAGAAATCCTGAAGGCGGTGATTGGTTTTCGGGGTCCCGTACGCGGCTAGGCTCCTAAAAAGTCCCACACATGTGGTATCCCCGTACTCAAGAGAAGCAGCAGAATGTATTTTGGGGTGCAATTCCACATATGCCCATGACCTGTGTGAGCAATATATCATTTAGTGACAACTTTGTGCAAAAAAAAAAATAAATAAATAAATAAATTGTCACTTTCCCGCAACTTGTGTCAAAATATAAAATATTCCATGGACTCAACATGCCTCTCAGCAAATAGCTTGGGGTGTCTACTTTCCAAAATGGGGTCATTTGGGGGGGGGGTTGTGCCATCTGGGCATTTTATGGCCTTCAAAACTGTGATAGGTAGTGAGGAGTAAAATCAAAAATGTACGCTCTTAGAAATCCTGAAGGCAGTGATTGGTTTTCGGGGCCCCGTATGCGGCTAGGCTCCCAAAAAGTCCCACACATGTGGTATCCCCATACTCAGGAGAAGCAGCTAAATGTATTTTGGGGTGCAATTCCACATATGCCCATGGCCTGTGTGAGCAATATATCATTTAGTGACAACTTTTTGTAATTTTTTTTTTTTTTTTTTTTCATTATTCAATCACTTGGGACAAAAAAAATGAATATTCAATGGGCTCAACATGCCTCTCAGCAATTTCCTTGGGGTGTCTACTTTCCAAAATGGGGTCATTTGTGGGGGTTTTGTACTGCCCTGTCATTTTAGCACCTCAAGAAATGACATAGGCAGTCATAAATTAAAGACTGTGTAAATTCCAGAAAATGTACCCTAGTTTGTAGGCGCTATAACTTTTGCGCAAACCAATAAATATACACTTATTGACATTTTTTTTACCAAAGACATGTGGCCAAATACATTTTGGCCTAAATGTATGACTAAAATTGAGTTTATTGGATTTTTTTTAGAACAAAAAGTAGAAAATATCATTTTTTTTCAAAATTTTCGGTCTTTTTCCGTGTATAGCGCAAAAAATAAAAATGGCAGAGGTGATCAAATACCATCAAAAGAAAGCTCTATTTGTGGGAAGAAAAGGACGCAAATTTTGTTTGGTTACAGCATTGCATGACCGCGCAATTAGCAGTTAAAGCGACGCAGTGCCAAATTGTAAAAAGTGCTCTGGTCAGGAAGGGGGTAAATCCTTCCGGGGCTGAAGTGGTTAAGCAAATGTCTAATAAAAAAAAATTCTATTTTTTTTTTTAACTCTGAATTTTTTTCAGAGCCTTCAATTAAGATCCATACACTGCTCCTCGAGCTGGTCTCTACATAGCTACCCTGTTTCCCCGAAAATAAGACCTAGCGTGATTGTCAGTGATGGCTGCAATATAAGCCCTACCCTGTTTCCCCTAATTCTAGACCTAGTTCTAGAATATATTTGCACAGCTAAAGTCTGCACTACCCAGCAGCAAGGAGGGAGGAACCTGCACTACTAAAGGGATTACTGGTGATGTGTCCTTTAGCTTAGGTTCAGAGCTTTGTCACATGTGGAAACTAATTTTCACCCGATTGTTGGACAATGAGGTACATGGACTACGTGACTGCAAGATAAGAGCCAAAAAAATGATTTGCACTTAGTAAGGTTAAGTTTATGGAAGTTTATAATTATACTGCTCTTATACAATAAGTCGTTTTTGTGGGTTTACATACACTTTAAGGCTTAGACTAGTTCTGGAGAGCAGTATTTACAATATGAATCTAACATTAAAAACAGACACAACCCCAAACAGGTAGAACGTTCAGAACTAACCTTAGAAAGTATCATTTTAGTGCATATGCACGTGTTTGGGTGGGAGGCTGTAAGGAGAGATGGCTGAGCTGCAGTTTTTCCACCACCTGACTACCCCCCCCTTAAACTTCAATGGTGGCTGAACAGGGTTGCAATACCTTGTGACAGAAATGATACTCTGTCACGATCAGTGGGCTGTACTAATGCCAACCATGACCCATTACGGTGAATGGGACTGCACTGCGGCCATGAATCAAATGATAGGCTTGCTGTTGTAATATTCCTATTCAGGAGGCAGCAGTATCCTAAATGGCTGACAACCACTTCTGTACCATTCACTGAAAATAATTTCCCCACGGATCGCGAGAGGTCCTTAGAGAAGTTGATGTTTGTAACAGATCTCCAGCACAGGTGGTAAGCCAGGCAATAAGTGAATTTAAGCTTATAAAGCCATCTAAAAACCTCAAAAATATTTTTAAAAAAGGGTTAATCCTTAGAGGATTCCATAAAACAAATGTCCAGATTGGTTCTAATGTCTGCGAATGTGCAGAATTCTGTGGCTGAAATGCTGGTCACAAGAGTTTCTTTGCAAGAAACAGCTGGAACTGTTGCCCTTTGAGGGGGAAAGGCTGTTTGGAATATCCTTGGAAGTCTTCATTCAGAAGGTCACTGTGGGTAAAGGTTCCAATAATGGCCCACAAATCATATTTAAATTCATGATAGTAATTAAAAAGTTGAATATAATACAATTCTATATAAAAATATCTTTTTTTTTTTTTTTTTTTTTTTTTTTTAACACTCATTTTTAGGTTTTGGCACGGCTAATATTTTTCAAGCTATTATTGATTGTTATCCACCATATTACCAGCATTCTTTGACCCAAACATTGTTGGGGTTTACATACACTTTCTAATTATTAGCAGTAAACGAACAATGAATCTTTCAGCAGGGTACAATGGATGCTTCAAAAGTCAGTTTCTGTCCTACCTTTGTAAACCTTTAATTTGTGTCTTCTCGCCTGCCAGCACGAGGTCCAGCATTTAAAGAGTTGTGATCCTCAGAGCTTCTCATGTCTGAATGGTGTCTGTATTAGCCTGGAGTGGAAGTGTGACGGGATGGACGACTGTGGAGACTATTCGGACGAAGCAAACTGCAGTAACTCTCCATATACCTCTTCAAATAGGCCTTTATTTAACCACTTTGATACCAGGCACTTTCACCCCCTTCCTGCCCAGGTCAATTTTCAGCTTTCGGCGCTGTCACACTTTGACAATTGTGCGGTCATGCAACACTGAACCCATATGAAATATGTATATTTTTTTTCATACAAATAGAGCTTTCTTTTGGTGGTATTTAATCACCATGTTTTTTATGTTTTGCTAAATAAACGAAAAAAGACAATTTTGAAAAAAAACAAAATTTTTTCTTCGTTTCTGTTATAAAATTTTGCAAATAAATTATCTTTCTTAATAAATTTGGGCCAAAGTGTATTCTGCTACATTTCTTTGCTGAAAATAACCCAAATCCGTGTATATTATTTAGTTGTTTAGTGGGAAAGTTAGTCCATGAACTGTGGTATATAAATCTGAAAATTGATCAGTCCTGATGTACCAAAAGCCTATCATTTCTTGAGGCCCGAAAATGCCAGGACAGTACAAATACCCACAAATGTCCTCTTATTGGAAAGTAGACATTGCAAGGTATGGCAAAGATGTAATTTTTGTCACCATTGTTTGTAAAATTAGGAAATTTTAGTTTTTTTCACAATATTTTTTCTTGTATGGCGGTGTTTAGGGACACTGGTGACAGTATGTTAAAAAAAAAACAACCTTTTCTCTTTTTATTTTATTTTTTTTTTTTTTTTTTTAGCACACTGTGACCAGAGCAATAGTGTTACCATGTGGAAGTGATCCAGATTTTTCTTTTTTTAACACATAATTGCTTATACCAGTGAATTTCACTGTTATAAGCAACCATTTTTACTGAATGAAATAGATTCAGAATAGATGGTACAAGTGGGTTGTCAATGGCCCTGTCTGTGCCATGTGATCACTGTGACCAATCGGAGATCAAAACAATGAATGGCATGAATCAAAGCCATTCATTGTGTACAACTGTCATGTGATCTGCTGTAACTGATCATTGATCACATGGTACCGGCTGCTGGTACACTGATCGAAATCCACCAGACACAGTGGATGACAGTTTGCGCTGAAGCCCGGCCTGTGGCGCGTTTCGGGAAGACATATGACGTCTACCTGGAATGACGAATGTCCCGGCCACCATTTGACTATAGGCCGGGCGGGAACTAGATAAACAATGTTACCACAACATTTCATATTCCTGTTGTGTCTGTTGTACCATGTACTTGTGTTAAAAAGTATCCTGTTCTCTTTGTATTGCTTCCTTTGTGTGATCCTGCCAGTCCCCCCATTTTCCTATTTAAAAACTGACCATGCTGGGCATGAGAACACATTCTTCCCAGCATGCCTGTTCTCAAATGGCCAAGATTTGTGCTGACACGCCTTTCGTCTTTCACTATCCTGTGTTGCAGTGGAATGTGGATAATATGGGAAAATATAATAATAATGTTGCACATGTGTTGGGTTCTGCTATGGATAAACTCTGCAGCCTCTCATGGACATCCTGTTTCCCATTGTCTACTCCAGAGAACCCTACAGATGCCCCTGCCTGCGCCCGCCTCTACCAGTTCCAGTGTGAGAACAGGCACTGTATTCCTACAGGATGGAAATGTGACGGGGAGGACGACTGTGGGGACTGGTCAGATGAGAAGGACTGTGGGGGTAAGTGTTGTCCGGTGCCTCTGATTTTAGCAAAAACTGAAAGATTTTGGAACAGGAGGAGCCGCAGCACCCCACAGAGGGGTGGGAAAACATAGGTGGCTGGGTACTCTGCCACAAAGACTGCTGTTTCCGAGGCCTGGAGACAGCTAGTTACTCATCCTGATACAGAGGGGAACAGAAGAATCGCATGCACCCCCACCACCACCACCATTTTTTTTAAATAATCACATTTTGTTTCTTTGCCGCCTGAAATGAAGACCGTTTTTTATCCAGCTGTATTTAATAGTGCAAGTTATAACATCCAAGTGAAAGCAATAACACCAACATGCCAGAATAAAAAAATCAAAACCAGATTTACTGAGTTGGAAAATGGACCACCACCTTTTGCTTTATTTACAGCCTTCAGGATATTACCACTTCCATGCTTTACTGTAGGAATGGTGTTATTTGGATGGTGAGCTGTGTTGGATTTCCACCAGACATTGTTTGGTGTTGAGGCCAAATAATTTAATTTTAGTCTCATCTGACCACATTATATGCACCTTGAAGATTCTAAGGCCACATGGAAAAAGGTGAGATGGTCAGATGAGACAAAAATTGTATTTGGCTTCAACACCAAACGATATGTCTGGCGGAAATCCAATACAGCTCACCATCCAAATAACACCATTCCTAAAGTAAAGCATGGAGGTGGTAATATCCTGTTATGGGGGGTTTCTCTGCCGCAGGGACTGGAGCACTAGTCAGGATAGAGGGAAAAATGGATGGGTCAAAATACCGTCAAATTCTTGAGTAAAATCTGCTCCCCTCTGCCAGAAAGTTGTCAACGGGAAGAAGGTTTACCTTCCAACATGACAATGACCCAAAGCACACAGCGAAAATGACCACACAGTGATTGAAGGAGAAAAAGATGAATGTCCTTGCATGGCCTAGTCAGAGCCCAGACCTAAACCTCATTGAAAATCTGTGGAATGACTTGAAGACTGCAGTCCACAAACGGTCACTATCAAATTGAACTGAACTTGAGCAATTCTGCAAAGAGTGGGCAAATAATGCAATGTCTAGATGTGCAAAGTTAGTAGAGACATATCCCAACAGACTAAAGGCTGGAATTTGAGGAAAAGGTTCAACAAAATACTGACATAAGGGGGTGATCCTTTTTTCAACTCAGTTATTTCTGTTTTTGATTTTTTTTTTTTAAACATTTATTTCCCTGACATGCTGGTGTTATACCGTTTAGATTGATGTTATAAGTTGCACTAGTAAACACAGCTGAATAAAACAAACGGTGTCTGCTTTAATTTCAGGCAGCAAAATGTAATTATTTAAAAAAAAGGGGGGGGGGTGATTCTTTTCTATACCCACTGTGTGTATATATATGTGTATATATGTATATATATATGTATGTACAGTATATATATACTCTGAATTTTCTCTCTTTTTCATGTAACTTCCTATAGGTTTCCAGGGCAGCATTACTAAAATTTGTCTTTCTTTTACTTTTCACTCATGCTTTCACCTTACACTGTGTTAATTGTATTCTTCCAAAGATTTTTCATCATGCAGAAGCACCACATTCTATCCACATACAAACGTATAAGTATCTGTATATCTTGATGTGTAAATGTTTTGTGTTTTTTTATAGAGAGTATTCCACAGACCACTGTGAGACCTTCCACGTGTCCTGCCAACCATTTCCGCTGCGACAATGGGGTGTGTGATGGCTACAAGGATTGTATCCATGGCTCTGATGAGGAAGGTTGCCCCACAACTGGTATAATTTCTATTAATGAAGTAATGTAATCATAATGTGTATGACTGTCTTTAAATACAATTAAGAAAATCAAGCAAATTTTCAAAGAAGAACTTTTCTTTTCTCCGTTCAGTCCAGACTCTGCTCTATAGTAGACCAAGTTAAATTCAGAAACTCGCACTGCTTGCATTTAAAAAAAAATAATTTTAATGAAATATTAATGAATGCAGATCTGCATTTTTATTTGTCTCTCTTATATCGGCTATGCAATCAGATTTAATTTGTTGCCCTTCTTCTGCTGTTGCTTTTCTTCCCTCCCCATCCATTCCAGTTAAGGGTTACAATCACCAACATTCTGACACCGTGAAATGAATTGCCCATCCAAACCTGGTTTCTGGTGTCTGTGGGCTGCAAATAATGTAGTCTGGTGCAGTTTTTAAGTGGAGTACTACAGAAATAGGTGCAGCGAGACTCTGTCCAGTGTTTGCTATGCCCACTTTTCAGCATGGCAATTCTCTAATAGACATGGCATGAAACCTCACAGGAAGCTGCAGGAAAATGTTAATTTTCAGGCATCACAAAGAAAATGGTTTGGGTTGGGCTGAGGGAGGTGCTTCTATTGGTTCTAGAATTCTGCTTGTTGATCTCTTAATAACGTATATGTAATATCAAAGCTGATGTATATCCTTGCTCCATCAAATAGTGAACTCCACAGTGCCCACCACCACATCACACGGCCGCTGCAACCTCTTTGAGTTTGAGTGCCAGAAGTCAAAGTACTGTATACCCAAGCGGAAGCAATGTGACGGCTTCAGAGATTGCCAAGATGGAACAGATGAGCTTCACTGCCGTAAGTCTCCCACCACTGCATGAACCCGCAGCCTCAAAGTGTACTTGTCATTTGTGGACTTGTTGCTATGTTTTTGGTTGCCTTTTTTGGGGAGTTTATTGTAAGCCACACTGCTCCACCAAGGTGCCTCTATAGTTCTGTACTAATCTCTGAGTACCAGAACTTGGAAGTATATAGCAATGGTGAAAATGCGGCTTTCCCCATTAATGGCACATGATAAATTCCTGCTTAGCAGTGCTACACGACAGCTGTGCCTTGCTGATCATCTTGTCTCACTGCAAGGGTCTCCATGGTTGAGAAGAGTGCTTCCTGCAGCCTTTAATGACAGGAAGCACCCACAGTAACCATCCTTGCCCTAAGACTTTGGTTTGAGCAACTTTTTTTGTAATTCATGGAAATAATTTTAAAGGTACTTTCTCTTCTGTTCATTAAAGGACACAGCTGGATATTTAGGACCTGATATTAAGCCACCTGCAGAACTGGGATACTAGGTGCAGCAACACAAGAAGTCCCCCTAGGGTTGCCCCTGCTGGTGGCCAAACCTCCCATCTGCAACTCACAACTAGCCTAGCTCTTAAGAGTTAGGTCAAAAAAAGCCAAGGAAAATTCTAAGCTCTACTTACCAACTACCCTGCAACCAACCAAATTGACCTGTCTAAGAGTATGCATTAAAACCAGAGCCTCTTAAAAGTTAGAGGTAGGGACCACAAGTAACAGAGTGCCTTAATGGGGATTAAAGCTTATGCATGTATTTGAAAATGTGTGCAGACTAAACCCCTGTTTTTAATGCGTACTGTTAGACAGGTCAGTGTGGTTGGTTGCAGGCTGGTCGGTAATTAGAGATTGGAATTTTCCTTGGCTTTTTTTTAACATATGTTGCCCTCCAATGCTCCTTGCTGCAAAGGCCATGTTATAGGTAGGGGCAGTCGCTAACTTTTTGTTCTTGGGAATTGGGACCTAGAAATCTTTGCTGCTTATTTCCAGGTTTTTTATTTTTTTATTTCCATCTATGGATTTTTGTTTTCATTCTCCTGCGGCGCAACAGCTGGAGGCCCCAGGTTGCCTACCCCTGGAACTGTACCTTTTTAATTAATGTGAAGTTTGCATGACAGTCCACTTAAGACTGATCCATTCAGCAACTCGTGCTGATGTTCCATAAGTCTAAAGTAGCCAATAGATGCTTTTGGGTGATAAGGGGACAAAGAGGGGTGGCTCGTAGGGCCTTGGAAATTCATACTGGGTATTTAGGCAACAATTAATAATCAACTATAGATTTTTCATATAATCTTTTGCTTAACAAAAAAAAAAAAAAAAAAAATAGCACAAAGTTAAAAAAAAAAAAAAAAATTTAGCACATATCTTTTCAATTAGTGGTTGGCTAATGCAGTCAATAAAAGCAATCATTAAATCAAACAATTGTGATGCTACTTGTGTGGCCAACATTACACCTTCTGTGCATCTGTGATCACTCTAATGCCCCGTACACACGGTCGGACTTTGTTCGGACATTCCGACAACAAAATCCTAGGATTTTTTCCGACGGATGTTGGCTCAAACTTGTCTTGCATACACACGGTCACACAAAGTTGTCGGAAAATCCGATCGTTCTAAACGCAGTGACGTAAAACAAGTACGTCGGGACTATAAACGGGGCAGTGGCCAATAGCTTTCATCTCTTTATTTATTCTGAGCATGCGTGGCACTTTGTCCGTCGGATTTGTGTACACACGATCGGAATTTCCGACAACGGATTTTGTTGTCGGAAAATTTTATATCCTGCTCTCAAACTTTGTGTGTCGGAAAATCCGATGGAAAATGTGTGATGGAGCCCACACACGGTCGGAATTTCCGACAACAAGGTCCTATCACACATTTTCCGTCGGAAAATCCGACCGTGTGTATGGGGCATAACACTTTTCCTTTCTCATCATCTGGAGAAAGCATTTATGTGTGTATTGTCAATAGACAGGTAAGCAGAGATTTCATATGAGACCAGTGTGTATTGGGTCAAAGGACAAAGAGGCAAAAAGGACATCATAAAAGGCCTGTGTGTTTATTATGTTGGCTGTCGATGTGTATGTGTGTGATTTTAGTTAAGCTGCAGGGAGGGTGTGTGTGTGTGTGTGTGTGTTCAAGGCAGAAACTGTCATATGGGGCCAGCTCAGGTGCAACGGGTCAAGTTGCAGAGAGAATATAAGAAGTCAGCATGAGTGTTGGGTCAAGATACAGGAAACCAGGACATCCTATGGGGCTAGAGTGTGTGTGTGGTGTCACGGAACTGAGAAGAAAAAATGTAATTTGGGCTCAATGTGTGTTAGGTCAAGGTGCACAGAGGACGTCATATGGGGGCCAGTGTGTGTGTGTGTGTGTGTTGTGTCAAGGTACAGGGAAGCAGAGAGGACGACATATTGGACTAGAGTATGTGTACGTTGGGTCAAGATACAGGAAGGCAGGGAGGGTGTTCTATGGGGCTAGCATGGCATGCTGGGCAAAGGTACAGGAAGGCAGAGAGGACATTCTCTGGAAACAGTATGTGCGGTCAAAGGACAGGGAGGCAGAGGACATCCTCTAGGGACAGAGTGTGTGATAAAAGGACAAGGAGAGGTATAGAGGACATAATTTTGGGACCAGTGTGTGTTGTCAAGAGGGAGGCTGTCATCTGGAGTGTATGTCAGCAAGAATCCGGAAGGGAGAAAGGTGTGCCGCTACATTTTCTTAATTACATCATTTTTATTGGCAGCCACTCACAGACCTTCTGCCTGCATTAACGGGACACTGTGTGAAGACGGCGAGGCCTGCTTACCTCTGTCGGACCGCTGTGACGGCTTCCTAGACTGTTCTGATAGTAGCGATGAAAATAACTGTACCGGTATGCAGATGTTCTTTTTCTCTTCATTAGTTGCAGGCGGTCGTGGGGTGAAGAGACAAAATGGCTGACCTTGCATTTCTCCTGTACAGATGACAGCGTAGTATACAAGGTACAGAACCTACAGTGGACGGCTGATTTCACTGGAAACATAACCCTAACCTGGGCTCGACCAAAGAAGATGCCTCTGGCATCCTGCGTTTATTCTGTCTCTTACAGGTAATACAGGCAAGAAAGCTTGCAAAGTCTAACTAGCAAGGTTGGATAGTATTGGCCGAAGAATAGCTTGAGTGGTGATTTGGAGTATATAGAATGGATTAAATGTACAGCACAGCATATTGAGGAATAGAATGTTTAGCACAGTGAATTGAGTGAAGGAGTGTGTAGTATAGTGAAAAGATTGTACAGGACAGTGTGAAGAGTACAGTTCTTTTGGTGTATGCAAAACTATGAAATGCAGAGTATAGAAGATGCAGTAAAGTGAAGATTTGTGGAGTATGAAGACTGTAATAGGAGAAGTGAGGGGATTGGTCTAAGGAAGTCCATAAGAAGTAAAAGAAGGCCTTAGAACAGGGGTCTCAAACTGGTGGCCCTCCAGCTGTTGCAAAACTTCAAGTCCCATCATGTCTCTGCCTGTGGGAGTCATGCTTGTAACTGTCAGCCTTGCAATGCCTCGTGGGACTTGTAGTTTCGCAACAGCTGGAGGGCCTCCAGTTTGAGATCCCTGCCTTAGAAGATTGTGGCCACCAGACAACGCCAATTACTGAAAGTTCGGTTTCGACTAGACTGGCATCTTAAGAGAGCTTTCTTTCTTACGCCAAGATTGCGATGTATGCTGCAAGTTAGCTAGTCATTGATCAGTTTTATCCATTTCAGTTCTTCGCTTTTCTATCTGTGCAGGGTTATAGGGGAGAGTACATGGAAGACGGTGGACACACACAGCAACAAGACAGCTTTTGTGTTAAAGATCCTGAAGCCAGACACTACCTATCAGGTCAAAGTACAAGTACAGTGCCTGCGCAAAATACACAACAGCTACGACTTCATCACCCTAAGGACTCCTGAAGGGTGTAAGTACAAACAGTGAACACCATAAATGCTATTAACTAAGTATTGGCAGCCACCTCCACATTGTCACATTGATGTCAGAGCGGAGCAGATAGAACAACTGCCAGCGAGTTGATAATCTCATGCTATCAATGGATTAAAAATGTATTAAACCCACTTTTAATTTAGGCTAACTTTTCTTTTGCAGCAGAATGTGATTTTTTTTTTTTTTGTAATCTAGTCCCTGATGCACCTCAGCACCTCAACCTTGTGTTGAATAAAAACGTTCCATTCACCCCCCCTGCAAACACTCATGGGCTCATCCGAGAGTATGTGGTAAGTACTTATATGAACAGAACTATCTTTGTAGAGAACTAAAGTGGGGTGGGAGGGCATGATTGTCTCAGTCTTTACTGACAACTGCAGAGCTGTAGGATGTTAGGAGAGCTCTGAGCAGAGTTGAGAAATTGCATCTGAATACCATAAAATGCCTTTTTTATTTTTACATTCATTAAATATATGACCATGTTCACGTGGTGTTTGCAATGCCTGCATCCCAAGAAGAAATGGAGTGCCTTGAAAAAGTATGCATACCTCCTTGAAGTTTTCCACATTTTGTCATGTTACAACCAAAAACGTAACTATTTTATTGTAATTTCATGTGATAGACCAACACATAATTGTGATGTGAAAAGAAAATGATAAATGGTTTTCAAAAATTTTTACAAATATGTGAAAAGTGTGGCCTGCATTTGTATTCAGCCCCGCTGAGTCAATACTTTGTAGAACCACCTTTCACTGTAATTACAGTTGCAAGTCTTTTTGGGGATGTCTCTACCAGATTTGCACATCTAGAGTGAAATTTTTGCCCATTCTTCTTTGCAAAATAGCTCAAGCTCTGTCAGATTGGATGGAGAGCGTCTGTGAACAGCAATTTTAAGTCTCGCCACAGATTCAATTGGATTTAGGTCTGGACTTTGACTGGGCCATTCTAACACATGAATATGCTTTTCATCTAAATCATTCTATTGTAGCTCTGGCTGTATTTTTAGGGTCATCATGCTGGAAGGTGAACCTCCGCCCCAGTCAAGCCCCAGTCAAGTCTTTTTGCGGACCCTAACAGGTTTTCTTCTCAGATTGCTCTGTATTTGTCTCCTACCATCTTTTCAGCAACTCTGACCAACTTCCCTGTCCCTGCTTAAGAAAGGCATCCTCACAACATGATACTGCCACCACTATGTTTCACGGTGGGGATGGTGTGTTCAGGGTGATGTGCAGTGTTCGTTTTCTGCCACACATATCGTTTTGCTTTTAGGCCAAAATTCAATTTTGGTCCCATCTGACCAGAGCACCTTCTCTTCCACATGTTTGCTGTGTCCCCACATGGCTTCTCACAAACTGCAAACGGGACTTCTTATGGCTTTCTTTCATTAATGGTTTTCTTCTTGCCACTCTTCCATAAAGGCCAGATTTGTGGAGTGCACGCCTAATAATTGTCCTGTGGACAGATTCTCCCCCCAGCTGTGGATCTTTGCAGCTCCTCCAGAGTTACCATGAGCCTCTTGGCTGCTTCTCTGATGCTCTCCTTGCCCGGCCTGTCCGTTTAGTTGGATGATCATGTCTTCGTAGGTTTGCAGTTGTGCCATACGCTTTCCATTTTCGGATGATGGATTGAACAGTGCTCCAAGAGATGTTCAAAGCTTGGGATACTTTTTAAAACCTAACCCTGCTTTAAACTTCTCCACAACTTTATCCCTGACCTGTCTGGTGTGTTCTTTGGCCTTTATGAAGCTGTTTGAGGGCTTCAGAGAACAGCTGTATTTATACTGAGATTATAATTACTATTTACTAATTAGGTGACTTCTGAAGGCAATTGGTTCCACTAGATTTTAGTTAGGGTTATCGGAGTAAAGGGGGCTGAATACAAATGCACCTCACACTTTTCAGATATTTATTTGTTAAAAAATTTGAAAACCATTTATCGTTTTCATTACACTTGACAATTATGTACAACTTTGTTGTTGGTCTCTCATAAAATCCCAATAAAATACATTTGTTTTTGGTTGTAACATGACAAAATGTGGAAAATGTGAAGGGGTATAAATACTTTTTCAAAGCGCACTGTATATGCTTAACTAAACCACAAAAGACCACCGCTGAGTTATTCTGCAGCCTGTGATCTCCTCTACTACTTGATTTTGTTTTTAAACCTACCTGGAAAAAGCCAGTGCCCTTGCTTGGCTAGGAAGTAGTTAATATTAATTACATGTACTATTTAATATTTACCTGATAAATACTAAGGATGAGCTCCGGCGTGTTAGCATACTCCACGTGCAGAGCCAGACAAGAAGTCGGCGCTGCGCTAATCACAGGCAGTGAGACATTTCCCGATCTCTGCAGCCGCACATCGGGAAAACGTCTCGCTGCCTGTGATTAGCGCAGCGCCGTGCCGACTTCCTGGCGGGCTCTGCACGTGGGCTGTGCGAACACGCCAGAGCGCATCCTTAATAAATGCTGCAATATGTTTACTCTCTCATCTATTGAGGGCCACAGAATTAGACAAAACAATTGGGTTATACTGCCAGCTACAAGATAATTGGTCACTAGAAAAAACTGATGATCATGGTTAGTTTTGGGGCCTAAGCCTTCCTTCTTGCCTAAAGTGACCAACTTTTCCAATTGTCTGTTGAGGGACACACAGGAATTTAGGAACAGCTGGGCTATATTGCCATCTAAAGGAGGTTGGTACACTGGCAAACAAAGTTTTAAGACCTCCTCATAAAACCCCACTCTAACCAACATGCCGTAGTTTTTTGCTAGTGTTCTAAGAGGTTGGATGCTTCCCCATTAAAGCTGTTGAAGCAAATGTCTAATAAAAAAAAAATTCTATTTTTTTTTTTTTAACTCTGAATTTTTTTCAGGGCCTTCAATTAAGATCCATACACTGCTCCTCGAGCTGGTCTCTACATAGCTATCAAGATCAATGTTTCCTCAGCAAAAGCTGGACTGAAATGTGACCTTTGGGCATTGGGCTGTGCACATTTTGGTGCTTTCCGGAACTTTGTGTACGGTGTTAGTTAGCCACAGAGCGTTTTTCAGATCCAGAGCCGTGGCACTGCCCAAGGTGTGACTATGCCTCTGCAGACTCACTTAGTGTGTAAGGCTGGTTGGGCTGAAGCACATGGAGCTAACGCATAGAGTGCCTTTTCAGGTTTCCCACGGCCAACGTTTTTTCTGCAGTAGGGGTTAAAGTTGAGGGATTGAGTGGTTCTAGGGAATTTACCGGATATCCCAAGAAGGAACTGATGCCTGTAATCTCAAACCTGGGACTCCTGTTGTAGGATTGTCATCAGTGTCTCTTGAAGCTTCACTGGGTAGGGCTGAAGCCTCTCCCATGTCAGGGACCTCCCATGTCCTCTGGACTTTCTTTCTGTTCCAGTTACTGGAGCCACCTACTGAAAGACTGTTTAATTCTTTCCATAGATTCCAGTTTCAATTAACTGGTTTGGCACTCTGTCCTGTGTTAAGCTGGCCATAGATTGTATAAATTTTTTTCAAAATTCTATCCAACATTCTCTGAATATTCTCAGAACATGTTTGAAGGATTTTGTTTGTACTTGACTTTTAGTGGAATAATTGGACTTTACCTAACAAAAACCACATACACTGTTGAAAAATGTTTCATAAACAAATTTCTATCTTGCTCCTTCAAATCTTGATGTCACTTCCCTCCAAAACGAATGTCTATTTGACACACTAATGATTAGGAAAATGAATAAAGTTAAAGTTTTTTGTTCGCGACTCTACCCATCTATAGCCAGCTTTAGTGATAACCCTGATTTGTATAAACTGCGTTAGAATGCGGGATAAGGCATGTGCGTAGTCTCCTTTTGTGGACCTGTTTTAGTCATGTTTCCCTCTGGGGGACCTGTTCTACTGGTTTTGACCCATTTTTTTATTTGTCGACTGTTACCTTGTTAGTCTATTCTTTTTATCAAGCAGAAGCCTTGATCCACCTGTTTTGGTTGTGATTTTGTTCACAGCTCATGCTTGTATGGACTCATTTGGGTAGTGAATTCCCCTGTTCTGGTCTGCACACCAGGTTGCTCCTCTGTAATCTCCTTAGTTATTGTCAGATTTCCCCACATTTGTAGGGAAACGTTATCTCCATCTTGTTTTGGTCTTTGTCTTCCTGGTGGGTCTGAGTTGCAGATTTTTCCTGGTCCCTCCTGTTGTCATTTGTTGTTCCCTACCCCTCATCTAGACAGCTGTGGATGTTCTAGCTGTTTGAGTTCCTTTTTCCCCCCTCAGTGGATGATGGAGAAAATAAGATCATTGTACTTACCATAAAATCTCTTTCTTCAAGTCTGTTAACGGATACTGGTCCCTCTGTCTTTTACTGGCCCTTGTACTGCTTGAGGCATGCTGGGTAGAGAAGGGGTTTTACATGGGGTTGGCTTACAACTTTCTGCTTGTTTCTATCCCAACCTGTAGGCAGCAGCATAACCCAACTGTTAATGTATTCTTGTGTCCCTCAGTGGGCTTGGCAGAAGTAGATTTTACGCTAAGAGTAAAATCTTATTTATAACCTCAGTAAGGCTATTGTCTTGCCATTATAAATTTTCCTGAGTCTTTTTTACTCCAGTGTCTGCTATAAAAACTGTGTGTTGACCTACTGCGGCTTTTTTCTGACCTGCACTGCTGATAGCCATAATCTGTTCTTGCGGAAGATCAGACATTCATATTTCAGACTTGTTTTCCTGCTACAGTATAACCTGTTCACGAATCTTGGAGTGTGGTCAAGTGACAGTCTGTCTCTTTAGGTAGAGTACAGTGTAAACTCAACCAAGGTTTGGACATCCTACAGTACACAGAGCCTTTGCTATGATATCAAGTTCCAGGAATCCAGCTCCGTCTACCTGATGAAGGTGAGTATTGATTTTACTTTAATGTGGAAGGGTGTATCACAGTTTTTGTCTCTTTCCATGTCTGTGCCACCTCTTCTGTTTATCCATTAGCTGTGACCTCTGAGGGTGGAAGAATCAGTCTAGCCAAAACCAGAGCTTTCGGTTTTGGCGAAGTGCTGGAAAGTTAAAACCCCCAATGGATTGTAAAGCTGGGTACACACTGGCCAAAATCAGATGGTTCAGCAGGAACAGGCTGACTTTTGGTCAGTGTGTACAGCTGTCTAACAACTGGCTTCTGTCAAAGGGACATGCTGGAAAACCTACATCCAATCAGTGCTTGAGGCCAAAGGCTGCAAACTCTGATTACTGTATTCTGGTGGAGGCGGGAGGTCATGTGATATAATATATATGTTCTCAGTGCCAGTTTTCTTCTGCCCACAGCAAGGGCAGACTTCTCCCTTCAGCAGCTGTCAGCCCCTGCTCCTTCTGACAGAAGTGACACTGCAGTCACCCCTGTCAGTGAGGCTCTGGAGAAACTCTCAATGCCCCCCTAGCCCAGGGGCTTTGCTAGGATTTTAAAAGATCTAGGGTACCTTTGGGCACCCCAAAGAGTAAAAATGCGGTGCACTGTGCAAGCCGCAAAGAACGGGTGTGGCCAAACTTAAAAGTGGGAGTGGCTTAAGGGGCATGGTTACATAAAACTTTAGCCTCCTTGTAGCCAAAAAAAATATGCTTTGATTGCTATGCCACAAGCAAGAGTTTCACAAACTCATTAAAGGCCGGGTTCATATATGTGCGGCCACGGTTCCCGGCATGGGGTCCTGTGCGTTTCTGTTCACCGGTTCAGGTGAACCGCACCCAGAAATGCACAGGACCCTTTTGGACTTCGCACCGTGGCCGCCCTGGACATGTGTTAGCTGGTCACACTTGCGTGTCATGCGAATTGGATGCTGTAAAAACCGAATCCAATTTGCACATATGTGAACCCGGCCTAAATCTCTATACAATTATTAAAAAAACACTTCTATTACATATGATTTTGTGTACACTGAAATAGACAGAGATAATTGGGGTTGATTTTACTAAAACTGAAGAGTGCAAAAACTCATGAAACCAATCAGCTTCCAGGTTTTTTTTGCTAAAGCTTAATTTAACAAATTGAAGTTAGAACCTGATTGGCTGCACCAGTTTTTGCACTCTCCAGTTTTACAAAATCCCTTTGTCTGACTCTACCTAAAAAAAGAACTTCATTAACCACTTGCTGCCCACCGTCAAATGACAGAGGAGCGGTGTGGATTTTGGAACAACGTCCTTTGATGGTGTCCCAGAACGGCCGCTCTCCTGCGCCATGTTGCTAGGACACGGTGCGATCCCGATCTCTGTAAAGGGCCCAATCACAGCCAGTTACATGTAAACACGGAGATGTTGGTAATCGTCGCTCCTCTACTCACACTGACAGAGTGTGTGGTGAGGAGAGCCGATCAGTGACTTCTGCTCGCGGGAGACATGTCCTGATTACAATAGCGCCACTAGTGCCAGCAATCAGTGCCCACAAGTGTCACCAGTCAGTACCCATTAGTGATGCCAGTCAATGCTGGCCATCAGTGCCACCCATCAGTGCCGCCTCATCAGCGCACATCAAGGAGAAAAATTTACAAAATTTACTGACAAACTAAAAAAAAATTTCCAAAAACTTTTTTTTTTTGTAGAAAATAAACCCAGCAGTGTTTTAAATACCACCAAAAGAAAGCTCTATTTGTGTGAAGAAAATGATTAAAATTTCACATAGTTACAGTATAGCATGACCGCACAATTGTCATTCAAATTGTGACAGCGCTGAAAGCTGAAAAATGGCCTGGGCAGGAACGGGGTGGGGTGTAAGTGCCCTCTATTGAGGTGGTTAAAATAGTCAATGCCTGCTTATCAACCAGCAACTGTTGAAACGATGAGCAATTTGGTGAAAATTAGGTAATCTACAAAGTAGTGTATGTAGTGCAGCATTATACAAGGCAGAGTGCAGAAGTCGGGAGTACATAATGCAGCCTGTATTTGAGTACAAAACAAGAGTCAGGCTGGGTTCACACCTATGTGAATTGGATGCGGGGAAAATTTGCATAGCAGGAGAATTTGACCAGCTCTCTATGGAGCCGGTTCACATATCTCCGGGGCGGCTGCGGAGCTCACTGCACAGAAACGCTGTGCGTCTTTAGCTCCGTTTTTTCAGGGCCGAATTCAGGCAAAGATTTGGCCCGGATTCGTCCCTAAATCAGAGAATGGGGACGCACAGCATTCCTGTTCGATCCGCAGCCGGTTCCAGTGTGAACCAAGCCTCAGGTGTGTGTAAAGCACAGTGTAGGGGTCAGGAAAGTGCAAAATTCTTCTCAAGCAATACTTTCTCCCACTTTTCCCTTTCAGAAAACAAATCGCCCCCCCCCCCAAAAAAAACTTCAGCACTAATCTGCGTGCTCACCCTTCCAATCTTTACCGGCACAAAAATCCCCTCCCCCTCCAAAAAAATTTCCCCTTCTAGTACAAATACTCTTCCCTTCCAAATCCACTTCAATACCCCAATTTACCCTTCTACAAATACTATTCCCCTACAAGTGCCACCCCCACCCCTCCCAGCTCAAATTCACCCCCCCCCCCCAAAAAAAAAAAAAAATCCATCTTCTCCTTCTAGCACAAATCTCCCTCCATTCCTCCTTCCAGCATGAATTATCTCTCCCCCTCTCAGCACCCCACAAAAAAATCCCCCTTTTATAATATCTTAACTCCTCAAATCCCCCAGCACAAATCCTCTTCCACCACCTCCTATTTCCCATCTTCCTCCCAAAAATGAATTCCTCCAATTCCCCAGCCCACAATCCATCCTGGTACAAATCTGGCACTGGGGACCCCCTGATCTACATAACAGTGAGTCTGGGGCACATTCCACTTCTTCTGGGCCCTTGATACTTACCGCAGGAGACTGAGAGCCTCCCAGACTCTGCCTACAACAGAAATTTCACATTGGTCACGGCACAATGGTTACAATGTTCTTGTGCCTTGTTTACAGGTTGCTGCCATTACCAGCAGAGGGATGGGGGAATGGAGCGATACCAAGACTATCACCACTGACTGGAAAAAAGGTAATTTCTCAGATTTTCAGCAACGGGATCCTTTAGTGTGTGTTCAGCAAGTGCGTTACCTGGAATAGATACTTGATGTGCTTGATATTTATGCCTCATATTGGGCACCAAGGGTCTAAAGCAGGGGTAGGCAACCTTTAAGAGGTGGAGATCTACCTGAACAACATAAAGAGCAAAGATCAGCGGTGTTCGGCACCACTTAGTTTTTCTTGCTAGTTAAAAAAAAAAAAAAAAAAACTATAAAAGATATAATAAAACAAATGTCTCAGTAAAATTAAAAACTTAGCCTACCTAAAAAGTGTCTGGTGTCAGTAGGGCAGGTAATAGTGGCAGTGGATGGTGATCATAGGGCAGTGGATGGTGCCCCTTTCACATAACCCCTTCCCCCACAGTAGGGCCCTCTCCCCTCCCCCCCATAGCAATGGGCTCCCTAACACACAGCAGTGTAGATGTCGGTACAGCACAACACTGGTGTACACAGAACAGAATCGGGACACATCACCGCTCTGGGCAGAGGGTGTTAGCCAGAGATGCTGGAGATAACTTTACATATTAACAAGCTGGTGATTGGTTGTTAGGACCGCCTAGCAAGCAGTCACCTGCCGGTTAGCTTGAAAAGATGCCGCTCCTGCCCACCAGTCTGAGCTGTGCTGTCTCCCGATTTCTGCTGTGTGGAGATATACGCGCAGTGGAGGAGGCTGAAGGGAAGGCTGACAACGAGTTGCGGGGTCGGCAAAGCAGAGGAGTGCTGACGATCTACCCATCACCCACGCGCCATCGATGGGTTGCCGACCCCCGGTCTAAAGGGTCTAGATGCTGTCTGTCTGAAAAGTTTATTTTAAACCCTTACCAAGTCTCAGCTGAAACAGGATAGGTTACTCTACTGCCCATGGATGATGAGTTTGTCTCCTGGTTCATCCACTTTTTTAAGGCCTCATGCACACTGCACATTTGAATTTCTCCTCTGAACGCCTTTAACTTCTGGCAGAAAAAAGCGTGCCTAAAGTTGCATATTGCAAACCATTTAGGCACATGAAGTGTTATGAGCATTTATGAATTCCATTTGCCAGAATAGTAATTTATTCTGACCATCGGCATGAACGAAAGCTCAAGCGCTAAACATGTCTAGTGTTTAAGCGCGTTTATGTGTGTTAAGCGTTTTTTTTTTGTTTGTTTGTTTTTTTTTTTGCCCCAAAAGCTCTTCTCCTGAATAGATCTGGTGGTGATTTTCTTTTTTTCAGCCTGTAAACGCTCCTAATACCTGTAAACTCCTATGTGTGCATTGAGACATAGGCTAAAATAGAGGTGTTTTTACGGGCTGAGAAAGAAAATCAAACACCTGGAAAAGAGGCGTTTTATAAGTCGGTGTGCATGAGCCCTAAGAAGTGCAATCCTCTCTAACCCCTGCATTACAGAACCATTGGGTTGTAGGGAGGCTTCATTTTGGTCCGAGGCAGCCATTCTAATTTACCATATTTGAATCCACTGTTTCTCTTAGTTGTGCCACAGCCCACCATAAAGATCCAGAATGTCAGTGAAGACTCAGTGGAAATCACAGTGAAAGAAGACTCTGATATTCCGGTATGTTTGCAATGCCATACATTTCCCTTTTTAAACGTGTCTGAACAAAATAATATACAAATGTGGGGGGGATATAATTACTTTACACTGGCGGTTTTGCAGATAACGGGCTATACGGTGTCTTTATCATGGGAATTTGACAAACATATGCGGGAGAAGAAGACTTTGGAGATTGCCGGACAGTCTGTGACCCAAAAAGGTAACCATGACTTTTTATAGTGACCCCCCCCTTCTGCTAACAGGGAAGTGATCTCCTTATTAAATGCTGCAGATAAAAAAGTTTATTGAATTTACAATTAAGTCTTCATTCAGGTCTCTTCTACGCTTGATTCGTTGTCCAGTTTTGTCAGCTCCAGGATTGGTGATCTAAATCTGGATCCTACATTATTGTGGCTGTATGATCAACATGCACTAAAAAATACACAGTAGCTTGTTTCCTGTGTACAAGGCCTTACAGTGAACCTGAGCTCTATGTGATTCTTCCCCAGCAGCATATACTTCCAGGAGTGATGAGCATGAATTCTGAGATTGTGGGAGTATGTGACTTACTCTCCTTCCTTCAACGTGTACTGGTGCTTGGTAATTAGTACTTGGTAATTAGCCCAGTACTGTCACCTGGAGGCAGGGAGAATGTACTCCATATGGGCTTCTGGTGGAGACTGCAAACGGCTTTGCTGACACTCATCAAACAGGCATGGTCCAGTGGTGTCACTTTCAGAAAAACACTAGAAATGCCTTGCATCACTGGAGTGCTTGTAGGCAGGAAGTGGCTGCAAAGAAACTGCAAGGAGATCAGCAGCACAAAGATTGAAAAAAGTAAATTAAATAAACATGTATTTAAAAAAATAACAATGGTTTCCAATTCCATAAAAGTTGGGACACTGTAAAGTTTAAAAACAGAATGCAACGATTTGCAAATCTCATAATCCCATATTTTATTCACAGTAGAGAATCGAAAACATTAAATGTTTAAACTGAGAATTTACCATTTTAAGAAAACAAAAGAGAATTTTGAAATTGGCAGCAGCTTGTATTAAAGTTGGGACAGGGCCATGGTTACCACGATTTAGCATCCCCCTCTTCTTTCAACACCACTCTGTAAATGTCTGGTAACTGAGGAGACTAGTTGCTGGAGTTTTGGGGGAGGAATGTTGTCCTATTTTCGCCTGATATAGGAATCCAACTGCTTAAGGCCCCTTTCACACGGGCTTGTCCTTGTAGGGATCGATCCGCTGAGGAGGCGGATAACAGGTCCGTCTCCGCTCACTGCGCAAGGACAAACTTGTCAGAGCCCCGCTGTCCTCTTTGGAGATCGGATAAAAACGAACCACCTGTCCGTTTTCACCCGATTCTCCAGTGGGATGGAAAATAGGGTTTCCATCTGTCTGGATTTTACGGACAGGATCGGTTCGAATACCGGCAGATGTCAGCAGACGTGTCACCGCTGACATCCACCGCTCCATAGAGGTTCATGGAGCATCCGATCAGGTCCACCTGTCAGTTTTTAGTGGCCTAATAGTCCTGGGTCGTCTTTGTTGTATTTTTTCGTTGGATGATGCACCAAATATTTTCAATTAGTGAAAGGTCTGGACTGCAGACAGGCCAGTTAAGCTTCCGGACTCTTCTAATACAAAGCCATGCTGTTGTCATAGATGTGGTATGCGGTTTAGCATTGTCCTGCTGAAATACTGTATGCAAGGCCTTCCCTGAAAAAGATGTCATCTGGATGGAAGCAAATGCTGCTCTAAAACCTGGATATATCTTTCAACATTGGCGCCTTTCCAGATGTGCAAACTGCCCATTCCATATGCATTAACGAACCCCCATACCATCAGAGATGCAGACTTTTGAACTGAGCGCTGATAAGCTGGAAGATGCCTCTCCTCTTTAGTCCAGAGGACGTGGCACCCATGGTTACCAAAATCAATCTCAAATTTCAGGTTGTCTGACCACAGATCAGTTTTCCACTTTGCAACAGACCATTTTAAATGAGCTTTGGCCCAAATAAGATGGTGGCATTTCTTGATCATGTTCAGATATGGCTTCTTCTTTGCATGATGGAGCTTTACCTTGTATTTTTGGATGGCATAGCAAACTGTGTTCACAGTAATTTTTGGATGTGTTCCTGAGCCCATGCAGTAATGTCCATCACAAAATCATGCCTGCTTTTTATACGGTGCTCTTTGAGGGCCCTAAGATCACAGCATCCAATGTTGATTTTTCAGCCTTGTTCCTCTCCAGATTCTTGGAATCTTTTTATATGTACTGTAGATGATATATTTAAAGCGATTGTAACGTCTTGTTTGTTATTTTAGTAAAAAAAAAAAAAAAAACATGTTATACTTTACCTGCTCTGTGCAGTTGTTTTGCACAGGGCCGCCCGGATCCTCTGCTTTTCTTTGGTCCCTGGTTGTAGCCCCTGGCCCCTCCCTCCTATTGAGTGCCCCCACAGCAAACAGCTTGCTATGAGGGCAGCCGAGCTGCAGCTCCATGTGTCCATTAAGACATGGTGCAGTGGTTTGGCCCCCTCTCTCTTGATTGGCTAACTGAGTTTGACGGGAGCCACTTGCGCCGCTGCTGTGTCTCAGCCAATCAGGAGGGAGAGTCCCGGACCGACAAGGCACTCATGGAAATCGCTGGATAGAGATGGGGCTCAGGTAAGTATGAGGGGGGCTGCTGCACACAGAACACTTTTTATCTTAATGTATAGAATGCATCAAGATAAAAAAAACTTTCTGCCTTTACAATCACTTTAAAGTCTTTGCAATTTTACATCAAAGAACATAATTATCAAATTGACAATTTTTAGATGCAGCTTTTCACAAATTTCTTGACCTCTGCCCATCTTTACTTCTGAGACACTTTGAGTCTTTAAAGTTATTGTAAGGTCTTGTTTAAAAAAATAAAATAAATATGTTAGACTTACCTGATCTGTGCAGTGGTTTTGCACAGAGCAGCCTGGATCCTTCTCTTTTCGGGTTACTCTTTGCTCCTCTTGGCCCCTCCCTCCTGTTGAGTGCCCCCACAGCAAGCAGCTTGCTATGGGGGCACCAGAGCCGAGTCACAGCTCCCTGATTCCATTCAGACATGGTGCTGCCGTTCGACCCCACCCCCTCTTTCTCCTGATTGGCTCCCATGGCTGTCAAAGTCGGCCAGTAGCGCTGCTGCTGTGTGTCAGCCAATCAGAGGGGAGACTCGGGTGGCCACTTGTGGACATCGCTGGACAGAGATGGGTTCATGTAAGTATTAGGGGGGTTGCTGCACACAGAAGGCTTTTTATCTAAATGTATAGAATGCATTAGGATAAAAAAAAACACCTGCCTTTTACAATCACTTTAAGATGCCCCTTTTATACCCAGTCATGTTACTGACTTGTTGCCAGTTAACATAATTAGTTGCAAACTGTTCTTCCTTGGTAGTACCACTTTGCCATCTTTTTGTTGCTTTGTTACAACTTTTTTGAGATGTGTTGCTGCCACCTTTTTTTGGTACGTTTTCTCAGGACACGGGTTGGATATTTACAGTCCCGGGTTATATAGGCTTGTACCTTCAGGACTATGGGACACTGGCAAAGCTGTTAGACAGGCCCCTTGGGCTTCCTATTACCTTACCACACTCCATGAGTTTTTTGCAAATGTCCTAAGGAGATGAACCTCTTCTCACTTAGAGAAATCAGTTTTAGCTTAACTGGTTTATAATTTTACTGCGCATTCTTCAATCATTTCCTTAAGGTTTTCTAATACAGCAGTTAAAGCAGTGTGCCTGGATTCATGCAAACCTTGGTAGCTGTAGCCAGGCCCCACGGGGGTGAAATTGGTGTTAAAGCTCTTTAACAGCAAACCAAATGCCCTAATTTTATGCTAATAAATAACATTGTAATCCTTTACACCCTCATGGTTTCCTGATAGGGCCCAAATGCCTCCACTTCTGTTCTTGCTTTGTCTGTTTCTCTTGGTCACATCCTGCAGTTCCTGTAGAGTCCAGCAGCATCAATTACTGCATCCATGATAGTAGGAGAAGGCTGATCATAGACTGAGCACAAAATTCCCTGCTGACCTGGCCAAATTGAAGTCAATCATTTGATCGACTTCTGTCAAAGGGACATGCTGGAAAACCTTTTATGATCAGTGGCTGCAGCTGCCTTCCTCCATCCACCTCGTTTATGAATGGAAGAATGGATCTGAAAAAAAGTCTAGCTTGAGATCTTAGCAATGTTTTCCATGAGAGGAATAAGCCTGTGACCTCTTCTCTATCCCTTTTAGTGGGCAATCTAACGGCACAGACGGAATACGAGATCTCAGCCTGGGCCAAGTCGGAGTTTGGAGAGAGCACTGTGGCCTTCGAGCATTTCAACACCACGGGCATCAGACCATCAGCGCCAAGCCTTAAGGTGAAAGCGACCAATCAGACAGCAGTGGAGTGCAGTTGGGTTGGAGTGAAGAATGTGGTATGAGTTATTCTCTTGTGCATTTCCATTTATTTATTCAAGTTAGACTCCAACCAACTTTTTTTTTTTTTCATTTAGTTTTGTATAGACTGTGTAAAAGTGTTGATAGTTTTATTGTGGTTTGTGTCCCTGCTGGAGAGATTTCGTCTTTTTATATAATTATTCGCTATAATGATAGTTTGGTCGGCCTTCTGTTGTAACGATTGTGGATGACTCTCGGAATTTCTACCATCAGATGACTGCTTTGTACAGTCTCTAACTTTCTACTGCCATTAATTTTTATAGCTTTTGAGGGGACAGTAGCTGGTTAATTGTGTTGTGTAGCAATGCTCCCGTTGTACTTTGCACCTGCCCCCCCTTCATATATCGTTGCTGCAGATGTAATATGCAACAGTGCTGGTGTTATGTCTCAGCACCGCTGTATGCGTGGCCATTCGAGGTCACTGCATCAAAGGTTGCGTTTTGTGAATGGCTAAGTGTAAATGTAAGCACAACACCAGTGCTGGTGTCATACTTGCGTACTATGTCACAAGGGTTGGGGGAGGGGTGTACAATCTGCAGCTCTGTGTTAATACAGCATTGAATACAATTTTTAGTACTAAGTGTAAGTACCTGGATTTGTATCAATTTTTATATCTGATCAGTTTTTTGGAGGTTTTTTTTTTTTTTTTTTGCTCAATCGCTTTACAGAAGAGCTTAGACTGGTAGAGTGGGGGATACAGCATGAAGGATCTACCAGTTGTGCTGCAGTGCCTGTGTGCTAACAAGAGGACATGCTGAGAGGAGGAGAAAGCCGTGTGATAGGGCAAAGAGCTCATGTGCTGCTTCTCCTCTCACGGCCCAAGCTGTGGGATGAGCAAAACCTGTAATTGTAACTGAACTGTAGCGGAGAAAAATTGGACTGTGTGGACAGAAACACAAAATTATACAAGTTACTGGTGGGTAAAACTGCTTCATTATATGCATTTCATCTGTTTAGTTGTTTTTGCTTTTAAAAAAAAAAAAAAACCTAACACTCGCATACTAATACTCAATGCTGCATCTGTCCCCCGCTTGCTCTGCGGTGAGAACTGAGCAAACAAACACCACTGATCGCTCAGTTCTCCCCTCCGCTCTGAGCAGGGAGCCCTGCCTGTCAGTCAGCGGCTCTCTGCTCTGCCCCTCCAGTGCTCACTGGAAGGCTGGGCTGTGGAGGGGACGGGAGGGGCTGGTTTAGGCTCTCGGCAGATCTCTGAAAGGCTCAGCCAGGTGCTGGTCCAGGCATGTGGGTGGATCCCGACCCTGGGCCGGCTGAGTGATGTCAGCCAACAGTGGACTTTAACCTGGTATCGGCTGATAAGTCACAGGACTGCAGAAAAAAATGATACTTCTGTGACATACAGGAGAAGTAAAGCCATAATAGCTTTGAGATGGCTTTTTAAGACCTGCTGAAATGACCTACAAATATATTGACTGTAAGACCACTTTAGTATGGCCTAAATCACAATAAAGTGTTCCTAATGTTTATTAATGTTAAATCAAGTCAAAGTCTTTGTGAATCGTAATATTCTGTCCCAGTCAAATCACACGATACATGGATAAGATTGGGAAGGGGGAGCCCTCTGATTTTCAATATTGTGGTTCAGTGACTGGTAAATTTTAGCAGTTATGATTGTTATGTAACATTATGTATCTTCTCCGTATGCAGACATATGGATTGTTCTATGCCACGTCTTTCCTCGAGTTGTACCGCAACCCTCAGAACATCACAACAACGCTACACAACGTCACAGTCATCGTGAACAGAGATGAGCAGTACTTATTCCTGGTAAGGGGTTTTGTGTCACCCAGGAACAGGGTGGGTTTGATTTAAATCAAGTCGATTTCAAATCCTAATTTTTAAAGAGCAGCTGTCATCTCTGTCCTTCAGCAGCTCCTCCTCTGACCCTCCGTTGGCTCACCGACAGTCCCATTCACTTTAATGGGACGTCTGGTGATGCTGCAGTGAAACTTTTTTTTTTTACTTTTGGACAAAGTGAATATGGATTAGAACACCTGTCAGTTTTTATTGCTGTCTGTGCCCCTGTTAGAGATTTCCCCTCTCCATTTGTCCTGTTTACCATTCTCATTGGAAGTGAAAGTAAAAAAAAAAATCCCAAATTTTGGGTTGTCCCCAGGAAAGTAATACAGGTGAAAACTTCCAATGGGGACACTAGATTCCCTTAATTTGCTGGGATTTCCTCTCACTTCCTGTTTTGTTGTGGGACAGGAAGTGAAGGTGAATCTCCCCAATGGGACACAGATGGCAAAAATAAACCTTACAGTGGTTGTAAACCTCCCTTATTCTATCTAAGATGGGGACAAGAAACATTTTGCCTATAGTTCTACTTTAAGGTAAAAAACACCTTTTATCTTTACAACCACTTTAACACAGATATTAAAGTAGTATTAAACTCAGATTAAAAAATAAATAACAGGTAGGTTATGGCAGAAGAGACCCTAATGTTCCCTTTTTGTCAAATGTTTCCCCCTGCCTGTCTATGGTAATGTACACCGAGCCGCACATTCGCAGGCTTTGTGCCCTGATGAAGTGTGCGGGAGTGACATCGAAGTGGCCGAATGGAGCGAATCCAAGGGCCCAGGTGAAGATGGAAGCGCTCAAGCATTGACCGCCTAGTACTGGAGGGCATCATTTTACAATAACGAAATTAAAACAAAGCGAAAAACCCCAAATTTTCATCTAAATCTGTGGTCACATAACACTCTGGGTTCCGAGTCTTTATCCTCCTTCATCAGGTGTCCACAGTGATGCCTAGGTGACTTGGGCAATTCTTATTGGCTGTCCAGCAGTTGGACACTTAGGCCTCATTCATACGAGGTGGATCCGCTCAGCAGAGTCCACCAGCTCAGCAGGAGATCTCTCCGTTGATCTCCGCTGAGTCGGCGGATGACAGGTCCGTCTCTGCTCACTGAGCAGGGAGGGGCCTATCAGAGCGCTGTTGATTCCTATGGAGGGATCAGATCTCATCCATACCGCGAGGACGGATGCAAACGTACGTTATACGTCCGATTTTAGCTCCATAGACCTGCATGGAATGTTCATTCAGGTCCGCCTAAAAAACTGACAGGCGGATCTGAACGGTTCATCTGTGTGAAAGGGGCCGAAGTCTCTTGAAACCTGCACAGCGCAATGACATTACAAATAGGCGACTGTTCAACACGGGCAGATTGCAGAACTGGATCTTCAGTCTTCACATCTGGAAATGGTGCTGGTAAAGGACATGGATAGCTGATTCAGGTGAAGAAAAACATTTTCAGGGTGCTTTTTATTTTTTGGGGGCGGGTGGGGGGGGGGGTGTTTGTGTATGCCTGAAGATGGACATTAAATGGAATCTCAGTTCTCACCGGATTCCCATGCTTTTGTCATGTTTCAGGTCCGCGTTATGTGCCCTTATCAGGGCCCCCCATCCAACTACGTTGTGGTCAAAATGATTCCCGATAATCGCTTACCGCCTCGTGACCTGCATGCCGTGATCACGGAAAAAGCATTTGTTATAATGAAGTGGGAGTCTCCATATGATTCGCCGGACAGTGAATTGGTGAGTTGGTATGAAAAAAATCTAAGTATAAACTGGAGACAACTCCAGCAACCTACTTACTATATCTCTCATATATATATATATATCTACACCCCCCCCCCTATACCATGGTAGCACTACTGCCAAATCTCCTCACTGCAAAACGTCATGCATCCTTTCCAGAGACAATGAACAGTCATTTGCAAGCTTTGTTTTTGTTTTATTGGGGGTACAACTTGAATAGGGATATGGGATGCCCATAGAATTAATCATTGCCATCATATTTACGTATTTCAGTATACTTTTATCATAGTTAGAGCCTGAAGATTGAATGTGCATACTTGACTAAGTAGAAATCTTCTCCTGCAGCTCCCTGCAGACTGCTGTTTCTAAGAGTTCTCCATCCATCACCATGTGAGGGACAAAGGTCACTTTTGACTGTGTAAAAGCAATGGTCTTGGTTCTCTTCACCTCCTGCCCAAACTTGCTTCCTTTTGCATAACTGGTTTCCTCCTGCACAACTTGTAATTACGTTTAAGGTATAACACATCCTCTTCTAATGAGTATGAAGAACTCACTCTGAATAAGCCCCTCTACTGGCTCTGGTGACTCTCTGCTACAAGGCCTGAGGCCTGCAGAACCTCTCCCCGGAGGCCTAGTAGGTTAAAGTCTAATTGGAAATGGACTACTGCTCCCAGCCAGTCCAACTTGCAAAACATGTGCCAGCTGGCCACACTGATTTGACACATATCCCCACAGTCTCCTCTCTGATCCAGGACTCTTCACCATCCACCGTGTGCATGATAAAGACTCCTGCTAGTGCCCGTGTAGAAGCAGAGTTCCCTTACAGAATCCCTGACACCTCCAGCCATCCACTGTGGTAACACTCACCGACCTTCCAGCCCTGAGTCCTTGATGAGGAACTTTCCCGGACCGTGCGTTCCGACAACCAGGAGTTCCCTGCCACCGACCGTGTGGTGACAGAGACATTGCCAATGACCGTGTAGAGGCAATGTTCCCTCCCAGTTCTCCCAGGCCTCCCCCTGCGATCGCTACCCCCCCCAGACGGGGGTGTGATCCTGCGGCTGTCTAGCACTCCATTCCTCACATCACCCAGCCGACTACACCTCCCCAGCAGCATGTCACCTCAGCATATATAGGAGGCCCGCCCACTGCCAATGCCAGTTAGGGATTGGTCAGGGCTCCCACATGTGCTGCCTGCCACTCCAGCTCTAGGCCCAGCCGCCTCTTCCAGAACATTCTCCCATGAAGCAGGGGAGGCGCCTCAGAACTAGAGCACAGGTGGCACACCCACTGCTACTCTAACCACTCCCAGCCCCCAGATGAAAACAGACAGGCCTACCTTGCAGCATAGGCCTGCTGAAATTTGCCTGTGCTGAACAACCTAGTAAGACAACCATTACTAGCACCTATCTTCTGATAGAGGGTTATAGATATATTACATACATATATATACACACACACTTTGAATGACATGCATTTTTATCCTGCTGTCTGCCTGGTAATCGCGTTTTGCCTGGTATTAGGCTTCCTCAGGACCCAGACAGGGAAATGGCAAGCTACCTAGAACAATATAGTGTTAGTAACACAATACAATGAAGCAGTTAAAACAACAATATAATGTGTATATCATTTCTGAGTCTAGATCTGTGCATTCATACTGGCAATCTCGGTAGCCAAACATCCGCCCGATTAACGCCTAGGGCAGGCACAGGGGCGCAAATAGCAAGCAAGCCCCTGATGAGATAGTATACCCCTGCGTTTATCTACTAAAGGCTTTAACTTGAATTGCATATAGAATAATCTCCTAAAATCTGGCCTTCAATCTCATAAGACCTCATCTCACACCTCTTTTGTAGTACTACATTGTGTCTGTGAAGGATCTGATCACAAAGACAGAGAGGACCTTCAAAGTGATTACTCAGAACAGCACGATAGAGTACAGGATCGGAAATCTGGAGCCAGGCAGCAAATACAATGTCGTCATCCAACTGCGAAACATGAGCAAAGAAGCCAGCATTAAAGTGAACACAGGTAAGTACAACTTCCAGACCACGTAACAGCACTGAGTGCAGGTCAAACCCATGACACCTAGATCACATGATGCATCACTGAGACCATAAAGCCGAGATCATATGACAATTGTAAGTACAGGTGCCCCTTATAGTACTGAGCTTGAGGCCTTGACAGCTTGGTCACATGACCCAGTATGGCACATAGGTGGTGCCATGACACTTGGGTCACATGATGCACTATTGAGCACCGGGTGAGGCTACGCTATCCAGGACATGTAACACAGCACAAAGTATAGGTATACCCATGTCACCCATGTCACGTGATGCACTACTGATCACAGGTAAGACTGTTATCCAGGTCATGTGACACAACATTGATTCCAGTTAAGTCCATAAAACTCAGGTAACATGATGCACTGCCGAGCACAAGTAACACCATAAAACCCAGGTCATGTGACAGTTCTAAGTGTATGTAAGCCCTGACACCATGGTCATTTAACTCTTAAGCCCAAGTGAAGTCTTTACAATCGCATAACAGTAGTGAGCTCATGGCTTTGACACCCCAGTCAC
This sequence comes from Aquarana catesbeiana, assembly GCF_042186555.1. Lineage (NCBI taxonomy): Eukaryota > Metazoa > Chordata > Amphibia > Anura > Ranidae > Aquarana > Aquarana catesbeiana. The sequence goes on along the minus strand of NC_133333.1, from coordinate 207,917,807 downwards.
ATGACCCAGTAAGGAAGCTGATCCATAAAATCTGCATCATGTGATTCCCAACACTGACCAAATCTTAGCACGTAACTATAAAGTACAGTCTAGGTTGTATAAAATAATACTGAATATTCTCTGGAGAATGGGAGTCCCTTTAACGGCTCTGTTTATTCACAGTTCCTCTCCAGGCGCCAGAAGGTCTGAAGCTTGTCTATGAGAGAGATCACATTCTGCTGTTCTGGAAGAGCCTGGCCCTGCGAGAAAAATTCTTTAATGAATCCAGAGTGAGTATAGATTTTTATTTGTCATCCTACCCAGTTCATTAGATTAGCAGATCTAGTCATTAAGAGTCTCTGTATTGTGCACATGGCCCATAATTCTTTGCTTGCAGCGAGTGAAGCAGCCGGAGAGGAAGGTATGAACTGCATAAAGGATCAACAATTTCTTTGCATGGTCAGACTTTTCACACCTACAAAACCTGCAAAAGTTTTATGATTTGGTATGTTATTTAATACCTCCTTCTGCCTTCCCAGGGCTATGACATTCACATGTACGACAGCTCTAATAATGTATCCACCTACCTTGGAAATACCAGCGACAACTACTTTCGAATCTCCAACCTGAAGCCGGGCCACAACTACACCTTTACTGTGCAGGCACGATGTCTTTATGGTGGTCAGCTCTGCGGAGAGCCAGCACTGCTCCTCTATGATCAGCTCGGGACTGGTAGGTCTATAGCCCATCAAGAGCCACCTGTCTTTTGGGATAAGATATCTTGACAGCAAATACATGAGCTTGTCTTTAGGCACAAAGCTTCTTGATCACTTAGAAAAGCAATGTTCCGAAACCATGCAGGAACCCTTCATTCACATCCCTGATGAAGGCTCCCTGCGTGGTCTCAAAACATTGCTTAACTATGGGACCATACAATAAAGAAGCTTTGCTCTGAAAGACAAAGTTGTGAATGTGCTGATGACATATCGGTGTTCTTTGCTGTAACAGTGGGGAGTCGTTACAACACCATGTTAATCATAGTGTCCATTCCAGTACGATGTGTGAGAGGAATATACTTTGTGTCTGGTTTAAGAGTACCCTGCAAAGTAGTGGGTTGAAGTGCTATTCCTTTTAAGAAGGTTTTTAGTGTAATTGCTTCATATCTCGTACCTTCATATTACAAGCCAGTTGTGACAACCAGCGGAGGAAAAAACGCAAAACAGACCTGGAGGAAAAGAAACGGCAATACAGAGACATATGATGTTGAAAAGCCTTTAAAGTGGTTGTAAACCCTTACACACCACTTTTACCTACAGGTAAGCCTATAAGGCTTATCTGTAGGTACTGGAAATATCTCTTAAACCTGCACGGTTTAGTAGATATTTACCATATACGCTCGCACTGATGTCATTGGCGCATGCGCACAGAAGAAAGGGCACGATCGTGCTGTTTCTAAAGGGGTGGTGCCGTGATCGTCATGCCAGTCAGAGCCGGAGTCCACGGCCCTGCAAGGAAGAGGGGTGGAGATGGACGTGGCCACCAGCGGGGACATCGCAGGCTTCGTTTGCAGGTAAGTGGCACATAATGGGCTAGTATGCGATGCACACTAGACCATTATGCTTTTACTTTGCATGGTTTACTTCCTCTTTAAAAGGCCAAGGGGTCATCATCAGCATTCTAATACTACAAGGAATGCCAAACGAAAAGTATGAGCGCAATCGGGACAGCTAAAAATAGACCATGTGAGACACATAGCAGAGGAGAGTAACCCCCCCCCCCCAATCATTTTTAATCTATTAATAGTAAGAAAGCGAGGTCAGAGCAAACTGACCCAATACAGGATGATTGGGGGTAGTTGGTTACAAATGACGAAGAGATGGAAACTGTATTAATGCATTGTTGGAGGAAAAGTGGTTTAATCTTAAACTACGTAAGTGGTTCTTTACTGCCAGAGCAGTAAGGATGTGGACTTCCATTCCAAAATTGGTGGTGTCTGTGGGGAGCGTGGAAAAAAAAACTTAGATTGCATCTTATCAAACCCAATATACTGGTATATGGGAAATGGTAGTAACATAAACACACAAACACCCACACAGGTTAGACTGGTGTCTTTATTAAACCTTACCATCCATTATCTTGTATCTAGTTTTTCTGGCTGTTTCCTTATTACCATTAACCTCTCAAAACACAAACCTTATAAAGTTAGCTTTTAAAAAAAAAAAATGGTCATAAACTGCCTCAGTTTTGTATAGGTGATTTTGAACCTTTTTGCAAAAAAAATATAAGGACACTTGTCATGTATTTTCTTATCAGGTATGGACTCCCAGCCCTCCACCGGTGTCCAGTCCATGGATGTTGCAGCTGTCGTTGTCCCAGTTCTATTCTTGCTGCTAGTGGCTACTGGCTGTGGTTTTGTCATACTGTATATGCGGCACCAGCGGCTACAGAACAGCTTCACAGACAGCGTTTGCGAACAGTCACTACAGCTCACGTTTGGGGGCTGCCATCTTCTCCTCCGGGGACGATATAGGTAAGGGGACTCCAATGCCAGTTCAGACAGCCCAAATCAAAACGGTGATATTTTTGTGTTATTCCTGCAGAATATATTGTTTAATTATTTTATAAGACTAATAAGCTACTAAGCTACAAATGAAATGTAATTTGTGGGTAACTTTGCTAGACTTTAAGTGCTTACTGCTGGTAATTTAAAGCAAACTTCCCCCCATCCCCTCCTTTCTCAGAGCCGGACTTTTTTTTTTAAATTTACAGTAAAACCTTGGTTTGAGAGTACCTTGGTTTGAGAGCGTTTTGCAAGACAAGCAAAATGTTTTAAAAAATTTTGCCTTGATATACAAGCGATGTCTTGATATAAGAGTAGCGTCATGTCACAACTGAGTATAAAAAAGGAGAGGAGCCTCTAAGTCTAGCAATACGGTTACATTTAATGAAGGTACAACATTTAGCAACTTATTGCTACACTTAGAGGTGCCTTTCTCTTTTATACCCTGTAAAAAAATGCTTTGATATACAAGTGCTTTGGATTACAAGCATGTTTCTGGAACAAATTATTCTCGCAAACCAAGGTTTTACTGTGTTACCTTTTTCAGGGAATCCTTCCTGCAGTTTCGCCTAGGGTATGTATGATGTACGTAGTAGCCCTCAGCCCCCTGGGGTACCCACATTTTTCAGGCCACTTTCCTGAATATGTGCCACAGCCGGTCCTTAGGGGGCTAGCTGCAGGAACTGAAAGATAGTCAACTCCTGATGAAGTCCGAGAAGAAAATGGCAGTGTGGGATTGGGTGAAAAGCAGCAGAGCTTCAGATCCCCACAAAACACCACTGGATTGCTGGATGCGTGAGTATATTTTTCTCGTAACTGTATATCACGGGGCACTTCATATTTAGGACAACTTGAGTTATGTTGCCACTTTCAGGTGAATGGACACTGGCCAAAAAACCTCCAGCTAAGGCTCAGTTTTTGCTAGTGTCCTTAAGTGATGGATGTGCCTGTAATGCCTCTCTGAAAATTCTTTCCAATGGGCATTAGTCCTTTAGTTTTTTGGCCTATTTTGCACATCCCTACTGGGGAAGGCTACGGCTTCATTAAGATTGGTTGTCTACAGCCCCAAGGCCAAGATGGATGGTACCTGGACCCCGCATGTAAGAGCAGGGACAGCCTTTATTGCTGTTTGGCACTGGATTCTGCAAGCAGCGATTACCGGGGTAGCCAGTATCCAGTGACCTCAGTGGCACTTACCATGATGGTTGAAGTTTGGGCCTCTGGCCCTACAACCAGTAGTGGTGAGTGCTTCTGTATTTGGAACATGTTGCAGTCCCCCTATGCTCCCTGGTGTTTGGGGCTATGGGTGAAAATGCTGGAGCAATACACCACCATAGTGGTGGTCAAAATGCGACGACATGGAATGCATGTTCAATTGTCATTGTGTGTCTGCATATGCGCCATTTTGGGTTCCTCTGAATGGTGGCAACAAGCGCTATTGGCAACTCAGCGGTAGACAGGTCCATCACACCTACAGCACTATAGCACCGGTGCCTCTGGTATTTGAACCCTCAGCAAGCCATGTTACGTAGGCATTGGGGGGGAATGAAAATGGGGTCAGCCCCCAAATCCCTGTGTCAGGTAGTGAAGAACCCCATAGTTCGCCGTGTATTGGCTCTCCTAAGGGTCAACTCAGCTCTGAATTCCCACCCTTATCTGTTATTTCCACTATTTCAGGGAACAGTCCTCCAGTTCCTTTTTTTCTTGGGAGGAAATTCGCTGGGTTTAGAATCACTGGGAGGCAAACATGGGGTCTACCCAAACACACATCCTTCCATTATGTGAGAAGGATTTTTCTGAGGTAATTTCTACAGGATGAAGAATCTGTGGAGAATCCTGCCTGGATGAATCCTCTCAAAGGAAGTCTCTGGGGCTGTGTCAGTAGCAGAAGACCATGATGGGCTTTCTTGGCAGACACGGTGCGCATAAGTTTAAAGTTGCCACTGCCAGAGTCCTCTTCTCCCAAAATCAATTAAATTGAGGCCTGGTGGGCACCTAAGAGTAAAAAGCATCCTCATCCTAAGACATTAAGAGAAAAAATTGCAGATCTATCCACAAATGTTAATGTAACGCTGTTATCCAGTCTCACTAGGGTGGGGTATGTAAAGGAGTAATATATTCAAAATACTTTCCTGGTGAAAATGCTTCTGTCAGCTCCTTTCAGTGCTTGTGCCATGTCTGAAGGCCTGGATACAAGTTGATGTGTTCACTGGGGGAATATTAGAATCAGATTGGCTTATCTTCCACTTCAGCATGGATAAAGTGACCTTGGCGTTTGTTTGAGACCAGCAGGAGAGGGAGTCTAGAGCAGTAATTTATCCCTTCTGTTGATCTTGACTTTTGCATACCAGTGGGCCTAATATGTTGACATTGCGTATAACATGAGTTGGAGGTCTACTTTAATTTGCAACTCCAGGCTTAATACACAATAAATGTGTAAATAATGTGTAATAAAGGTGTAAATTGTCTTACCTGCTAAGGGATTTTTAACACTTTTTAGCTAGTCAAATGATCCAGGCACCCCTTCCTGACAGCACTGCCAGATGTTGTACTTCCCTACAGGTAAACCATGAATGCCCCCCCCCTTTATCCATCCTTCCTTTAAATTCTGCTTTACAGAACCGGTGTGGGGGGGGGATAGGATTTGTAATGAACGTAGCAACCCAGATCTTGCAAGATGAATATGAAGCACCATGCAAGATCCTCATCTTGCAAGATATGGACTACTGAACACTGTTATCTGACCTGAAGGAGGTCGTTGCCCTCGCTGCGGGAGGAAGTGTGGGAAAGGGGGAGTGTATTATTTTACCCCCCAGGTTATTTATTTACTTTTATTTTTTAAAGCATGGTCAGTTAGTCGTGCCTACACTAGACCCAAATGATCTGAAGGTGCCACATCCTAAACAATAATTGCAAAAGACAGTTTACATGGGGGGAAAAGGTTTTTAATGCACCACAATATGACAAAAAGTAAAAATTAAAAAATTGCAAAGCGCTTATTGATGTATGGACATCCTATCCATTGGTGGTTTCTATTGTTTATATGCATATCATGATGTTTAGACCTGTTGGGTCTTTCTTTTGATGTCCATACACCAATAAAAGCTTTGTCCTATTGTAGTGCCTTCAAATCCTCTTCCCCATGTTTTTTGCATGTTCATTTAGCATTTAAGTGTTTGTGAGTGGGCACCTCAAAAAACAGACCTCAATCACTGAGATGGTAGATTTGTTAGTGTTATTTCCCTCCTCCCTGTGTCATCTTTTTGTAATCTATATCAAGTGAATGATTTCATGAACCGCTGTCCACTGATGCCAGGGAGGACACTGACCGTGTTATGATGACCTAAAATTCCCCTTCCCATTTCAGGTGAGGACGATGACGACGCTCCGATGATCACCGGCTTTTCAGACGATGTCCCGATGGTGATAGCATGAGTCTGCGATTCTTCTCTTTAAACCAAATGGTGTAAATATTTCTTCTCCCAGGAAATTGTGGGATTGTTTCCTTGTTTTATTATTTTAATTTTAAAAGATGCACTTTGAGTTGCAATATCTTATTTTTATATGGGCCAAAAAAAATGAACTTTGTAATTACTCAACTGTGAAATGCAAAACGAGTTTAAAAACCAAATACTGACGATTCCTGAATGGAGATTTGACCCCTTTTGGACCTGAGATCCACCCTCTTTCTCTCTCCCCTATGCAGGGACGCCTTGCCCCACCCATTTTCTGTAAATGCATTGATTGCAATCTGGCGTTGCGGTCGTGTTTAGGGGTCACGATTAAAACGTGAGACCCGTGTACAGATGATCCTAAGGTGCCTTACTGACTTCTCAGAGATTCTGGGTACTGGAGACCATACAGTGAGATGCTGATGGGTTCCAAACAACTTTGTTTTGGAGCTTAGACCTGTGGGTTCCCCTTTGACATTCGGCTGCAGCGCTAAGGGGGTTAACGTTGGTATTTTAGGACTGATTTGCTGGCCGTTCATCCATGTTTCTGTGAGTCACCAGTCAAAGCCCATTTTTTTTTATTTTTAATTCATTAAGACCCACACTGTGTTTCACTGTCCTGTGCATGGGCTCGCTGGTACAGAGGGAATATTGAATAGTGCATTTTTTCTATTGCATGACTTTGGATCAATGATTAAAAATAGGTGGCAAAATTAGTACCATTTTTAAGGCTGAACTCCTGGGTTTAAAAAAAAAAAAAAAAAAAAATACTCTTGGAGCAGAGCTTTCTGCGCTGTACTGCACCTAAAGCCTATGGAGACCTCTGCAACACTGGCCGTACACTTAACAATTTTCAGTCAATTTCAACTACTACTGAGCTACCCAAAATTGCAGATATTCTCTTAAATGGCAGAAACAAATCACTCTACCACCCACCTCCATAGCTCAAGCTGAAACTGGCAAGGAATTCCACAACGTTAATACGTTTTTATTGGAAAACTGAATTAAAGCAAAAAAAAATACAATTACATCAAAAGCAACCTAATTGTTCTATTGGGGCAATTTTGATCCCATCTCCTTGCGGTTGATTGAATCTACCATTTTATGTCTTTGATTGTTTTGAGATTTTCAAATAGAAAGTTTGATCTCTTGTCAAATTGCCAAGTGTATGATCAGTGGTTTTTCTTACCCTTAATGTAGCTAAGAAATTCTGCTGGGTGGGTTCTCCAAAAGTGGTGAAATTTTAAAACACAGGAAAGGCCAACCTACCTGAAAATTGCTTGCCAAAAAACATGCAAACTGTAAGGGCAATGCTCCACAAATGCTCTTTCAAATGCAGAAGTGTAAAATGTTGGCTTTTCTTATAAAATTTTGTAGCGGTACTTATTAAAAAAATGTTTTGCTCAGTAGGATGACTTAGTCACTTGCGTAGCACCAACGATACAACCTTTGCATTGGTACAAAGTACCTAGGTTTGCACTAAGTGCAGCTCAAAGTGCCAAGTATTTCCAATATAAAAGCAATTTAGCAACTTACGGCGGGAGATTCTTGATGGCATAATCCTGCCATGCTTTTCTGCACTCTTCTCTGGTTCTACATGCATGTTATATATGTGATCCTCCCACCAGCAGGGGGCTAAGGTGTGGGTATGAGCCCTTGAGAGGGGACGGACGTTATGAAATTTTACCCCCGCATTGCACTCTCATTTTGTAGCTCCGTCCTGGGAAATATTTTAGCCGAATGTTGCCTGTGGTGTACATTTTTAACTTTTTTTTTTTTTCTTCATGTAATCACAAATGTCAAGGTTGTCTTTGTATATAAAGAATGTATTTTGTTTTTGAATTTATTATTATTCTGTATGTGACATGATCGATGTTGTGTCTGCACTTTTATTCTGATTCCTTCTGTGTGAATTTTTGGGGTGTAAGTTTTTAAATATCACCTACAAGCAGGGGTACCTGTGATTTAAAGAGAATGTGTCACTTTGGACATATCTTAATATTTGATGCAAGCTGTGGCCTAACAGCGGAGCTTAACATCCTTTCTGCGTATCTCTGTTCTGCATTAGAACTTGGTTTGTCCCTTTCATCGTTCTCATCTGCCTGGCAAAAGTTAAATGGCAGGTTCTGGCAAAGAATTGGCAGCCTATAATAAAGTTAAAAAGTCCAGACCCAGGTTGGGATCCTAAAAGATGAAGTTGAGTAAGTAGATACCAAATATAAATTAAAAAAAAAAAAAAAAAACCTGCGTGTGCCGCAATATGGCAAAAAATTAACCTTGCCAAAATTATCAAGTGGCATTTTAACTGCTTTTGCAGCTCATCAGTTTAGAGTGAACTGTAAATGAGAGAACTAGAATTATTGCTCATGCTAACATTTACTTACACACACACACACACACACACACATATATTAGTGTAGCACAATCGCTGGTCACATGCACACCCTATGCATTTTGTTGTTTTTAGATTTTATTTCTATTTTTATAAATTTTATTATAATTTTATTTTTTTGAATTGTTTTATAATCTTTTATCATATTGTTATCACAAGGCACTAACAACCCCCCTGTGTGATAGGTTCTCTTTATGGAGATGACATGAGTCTATTAAACCCCTAATGTATCTCCTGACCTTCACTGCATCTAATCAACCACAGCTTGTACTTGATTAGCTGCTTCCCCGGCCACAGCAGCCATGGAATGACAGCTCTGAACCCAAATGTGCTCAGAATTGAAATCTTCTGGCTTTCATCCAGTAAAGATTGGTGGAGGGGGACGGGAATAGATGTTCCCTGATACAGCCGCCTGGATCACTCTTGAATTAAAGGATAAGTTAACGTTTCGTAACATGTTACACCCACATTCAGGGTGTAACATGTTACGAACAGACTGTCCCCAGCTCCCTGGTCTGACAGCTAGCGGGGATCTTCTCCCTCCCCGCCAGGCGTCACAAAAAAAAAAAATGTGGCTGAGCAAGGCTCCGCCCTTCCTGGCCGCATCACTCAATTACAGAGTCCTGTGAATAGAAAACTACAAGGCGTGGCAGCCTTTGCAGCTGTCGGCTTGTAGTTTTCGATGAACCACCATGGCGCTGTGCTAGTTCATTCCTCCTGTTGGCATGTATAGGCTTCCTTGTATGAGGGATAAGCAAGCCGATACACTGACAGATCTGCAGAAGACCTGCATGGCACCAGCAATCTGCTGATTGCTGGTGCAATGCTTTACAAGCTCTTGAAAAAAAAAAAAATAAATGCACATTTTTTTTACCTGCAAAAAAAAGTTTGTTTTTTTTTTTTAAAGTGAACTTATCCTTTATAGTTGGGAGCCAGCTGAAGAAAGCAAATACAAACTCCTGACTGCTACTACGTACGTCCATACAGCTAAAACACTAAGTGCTGCAGCAAGGATCAAAATACTGACAGAACCTTGTAGAGTCGCATCACAGCTCCTCAAGGAGCCAACTCTGATGATTGAAGCAGTATGCTTGGGGAAAGGGCCTGCCAGACCGTGGGAGAGCCAGGACATTGCAAGTGTGAGAGCCACAGTCCGACTCTCCTATGTGCTGCTAGCACAGGGTATTTTAACTCTTGCTGCAGAACTTAAGAACTAAAAAAAAACACTTCAATAGAAGCACATTTATGGCACCTGGCTCCATTACAGTTTTAAATACAGAGTGCACTTTGAATGGGCCACTGTCCATTCAGAGTGAAGTGACAGAGCTTCTTAAAAGCCAAACCCACTATACTTTCGGCACGCTCCCCCCTTCAATCAGGGCCCTTTTTAAAATGCATGCTGCTTCCATGTATGGGGGAGCATGTGACCACCTCCAACAGTGCAGTGTTGGGGCCTGACATTGGGTTGCCAGGAAATAATCATCCCAACGTGGAGCCTATGCCCTCCCTGCCACACTCCTAAAGCCGGGAGAGCCCAAACATTGTGTAAGATCACATGTCGGATGGTGTTGGAGCCTTCACATGAAAACTTCCCTACTTGGCCTAATAATCTTCTCATTCTGGAACACTGTATCCCAGGAGGAGGTCACATGATTTCCCTAGGCACAGAAGGCCTGTAAATTTGCCAAGGGTAGCAGGGAGTTGGGAGGGTTTGACATTGCCAGGAGTGCCTGTCATTTGAGCTCCAGCTCTGTGCAGACCGTTGGTCCTGGTTATGAACCAACTGCAGGAAGAGGAAGATCCTGGGAAAACTTTTGTGCTTCTGTGGGTTAAACTTGATATATTTTTAAACTGTTCTAAAAAAGCATAGCTACCCATAGACAAAATTTCAATGAAATGACAAAATGCTTACATACCAATGTTTAATAAAACTACAGTATTCCTTCAATTTGGGAGGAGATGGAGAGACTGATGAGTAAATTTGAAACTTGCAGCAGGATGTAGCTGGAAAACGAATGCAGAACGGTGATATGTGGGTTATCGTAAACTGGACACCATAGACCAGACTCAACAGAGAGCTAGGCCGACTTGTTAGGAAACAGCTGATGTTTTCAGATAAATGGAGACCTTCATAAGAATGAAAAAGTTTTTAAAAAGTGACAGGTCCTCTTTAAGCTTTTTCAAGAAATTGCTCCCTGTATACAGATGACTTATGCCGTAACAGACCGCAGATTTGGAATAGGGAACATGAATAGGCTGATTTTAAGAAAAAATAAAGAAATCGTTTTGCTTATTGTGACCAAATTCCTTTCTCATACCTGTGCTGGAAAATGTGCAGATGGAATTTGATTGGCTGATAGGGGCAGCACAGACTGCCCTGTGTGTTTTTCCTATATAAGCAGTCCTACTTTGGACTCTAGTTACAATCTGTAGAATGTTGTTTCATTGCTGCGTGATATTTCAGTTTTGTTGCTGGCATCTTCTGTCTCTGCGGCACTCCATTGGTGAGATATCCTCTTCAGAAACCGTGCTGGCCAACATCTGCAGCCAATACGAAGCCCTGAGCTGGCGACCCTCCCCCTTCCAACATGGATTCTCCCTAATGGCGGTACACTTTTGTCATGGTTTTATGGGATGGGGCATAGATGGGAACCAATGCAGGGGGAATCTCGCCATTGGAGTCTCCAGGAAAGCCAAGTGATCTAACCCAAAAAAAATCTTTTTTTTGCTTGGTCCCTATACAGCAATTGTAATAATCAGGGCTCTCGATCTCAGGAAACGTAGCATAGTGCCAAGACAGAAGGAGCCAAAAGGTTTCCCATAGTTAAATGACAATTGTTAGTGGTACAGTGACGATGCATTTTTCTTTGTGTATATATTATGGTGTATTGTGTGCACTGTTCTATAGGTGTGCGTCTGCCATTCACAGCAGAGGTGCTTTGTGCGGAGGTGGTTCTGTATAGCTGATGTTTTCCTTAGAATGTTACAAAGCCACAGCATTTCTTATAATAAAAAAAAACTTTTTTTTATTTAAACATTTCTTTACCTTTTTTTTTTTTTATTGGATCAAGATGTGTAATGGTAACAGGGCCCTTAAAGCATAACGCCACCTTCCCGGTAAATCTGAGATTTTAAGTTTGGAAAGTAAAATCAACAATTTTTTTTTTTTTTTTTTGTAAACCATTTTCAGTATCCCTCTTTGATCAGGCTGGTGCAAACTCTTGAAATAGGTTTGTTTCCCAGTGAGAAGTTCCCAGAGGCTCCTCTTTCTGCGGGGGTGTATTTTTTTGGGAGGTAATACAGCACCAAACACATTTAGTTACCTGTGAATGTGTAGCAACATGTGCAATGTGTACAGCTGCTTACACAAAAAGACAGTATAACCAATCCAAATAAAGAATACAAACAAAATGAAGTGTTACACCAATGTTGAAAGTGCAATATTCCTTAAGTGATTGTTATTTAAAATTAAATAAAGTTCACAATTGTCTCTATACTTACCTGCTCTTTTCAGGCCCCTTCCCTCTGTCCAGTGCCCGTTTGTGCTCACACCTGAGCCCCACTGCTGCTTCCATTGACACACGCAGCAGGACTCAGCCCTGCCCCCTCATCACTGGTTCTGATTGACAGCACTGGGAGCCAATGGCTCCCGGTGCTCCAGCAAAGCCAGCGTGACCCAAAAGTGAGAAGAGCTGCAGATGTGCGCGGTGCTGGATCTAATGAGGGCTCAGGTAAAAGGGGGGGGAATGATGGCACCTAAACCTTTTTTTTTACTTTAATGCAAGGAATCCATTAAGGTAAAAATGTTTAGGCTTTACAACCACTTTAATAAAAAAAAAAGTTCAAGAAAGCATCCCCCAGTGGTCTTAATTGATGAAAAGTGAAACCCACAGTCCATTGCCATAACACGTGTTGATTCTTCTCAAAGAGTTCAGATAACCAGCCACCAACATTCAACACTCATCAAAACTCATGGCTACCATTACAGCAGCATAAACACTTGTGATAAATAGGAGGTCCCTTTGGGAATCATTGCAGCAGCCCACATCCAATGGCATCTTCTGACATACTCCAGCTAAGGCAAATGAAGCTCACCACTAGCCAAGAATAATCTAGTAGTGTAGTAGTTTTATTTAAATCCAAATAAAAAAAACATAGTAATATTGGAGATTATTCTTGGCTCGTGATGAGCTTTGTTTGCCCTAGCTGAAGTATGTCAGAAGGTGCCATTGGATGTGGGTTGCTGCAATGATTCCCAAAGGGACCTCCTATTTATCACAGGCATTTATGCTACTGTAATGGTAGCCATGAGTGTTGAATATCCTCAATGTTGGTGGCTGGTCATGTGAACACTGAGAAGAATCGGCACACGTGTTATGGCGATGGATTGCTGATTTCACTTTTCGCCAAATAAGATCATGGTGGTACTCATTTGTTGGACTTTTTTCTTTTATTTGTTATTAGGCCCCTTTCACACTGGGGCGGGAGGTGCGTCGGTGGTAAAGCGTCGCTACTAGCGGCGCTTTACCGTCCTTTTAGTGGTGGTATTCGGCCGCTATTGGGACGTTTTTACACCCCGCTAGCGGCAGAGAACGGGATAAAAACCACTGCGGTATTGCCGCGCTGCCCCATTGATTTCAATGGGCAGGAGCGGTATATACACAGCTCCTTCGCTGCTCCGAAGATGCTGCTAGCAGGACTTTTTTTTCCCATCCTGCTAGCGCACCGCTCCAGTGTGAAAGCCCTCGGGGCTTTCACACTGGAGACACAGCAGCAGCTGTTTCGGGTCGGTTTGCAGGCGCTATTTTTAGTGAAATAGCGCCTGCAAACCACCCCAGTGTGAAAGGGGTCTTAAGGAAGCTTTTCACTTTCAACACTGGCATTGCACTTCATTTTGGTTATATAAATTAGGTACTTAGGCCCCTTTTACACTGAGGCGCTTCTAAACTGCCAGTAAAACATTTGAGCGCTTTTGAAGAGCTTTTCAGGCGCTTCTGAACAGCTTTCAATGGAGAGGGGCGCTTTTTTTTCACCACCCTGCTAGCGCACTGCCCCAATGTGAAAGATTCTTTGATTTTAATGGAAATTGGATTTCGTGAGCTTTTCACGTGCTTTTTTTTAGCGTGAAAGAGCCTCAGTGTGAAAGGGGTCTAATAATAGGGTACACACTATGTCCTGCAGGCTGCTGCTTCATGCCACTAAATATTGCCACGGTAAAGAAGCTTGCTAAAGAGTGGTCCCAAGATCATACAAAAAAAGTGAAGGGAAACTTCCCTTGTATTTATAAAGTCATATGTAAAGAAAATAAATCACTTTTTATTCAGCTAGGTACTTGAAAAGTCCCACATAATGGGTCGCAGTTGTTGAATTGCGTCACAGCTTACAGTATCAGATCTGTCAAAGGTGGTGTTGCTTTGTAAAGAGAACCTGTCACTTTTGAAACATTTTATTTTCCCCATCAGTTCTGTTCATAATAACATATTCCAGTCTTTTCTCAATGGCTATGTCCTTGGCTGTGTGTGGTTTGTGTAGGAGCTGTTGACTCGTATAGATGAACATCTGATTTAGTCTTGCTTCTCAAGTGGCAGCTGTCATTGACTAGTTCTAGAAGCATTGCTGGTGTTGGGTAGCTCTAAATTCTGCCAGACCTACAGCTGATTTCCTGCAGCCAATGCTGGATATGGAGCTCAGCATTGACTGGTAGCAGCCAACCTAACAGATTCTCTAATGCATGCATCAGTGTACTTTGTAGCCTCATAATCTTTCCCAGCAAGGTCATCTTGGCCAGGGTACTACTCATCCCCTGGTACACCCATCACATGAGACATTGAGGCTGCCATTGGGGGCTCCTCTTCTGACAATACTAATTGCCTGGCTATGTGTAGACCATTTTGCTTCAATACTTTGAGTCACTGACACAGAACAATTTTTTACTAATATGTGTATTTGTTTTGGTTCAGAAAGTGTTGAAGCCAGCATATGGCCAGATGACTTACATTTTCAGGAGGTCAGAAAGGGTAGCAGTCCAGTTTTATGGTTGGAAGTTTGGTGCACAACAGCACTGGGATGGGTAGGCTGTCCTGCAATGAACAGAGTTGCTGTGAGGATAAAAAGACTATTGTAAAGTGACGGCTGGGCGGGAGCACTGTTCTGGGAGAAAATCGTATGACGTCCACCCAGAATCGTGCCTCGCGCACGATCTGTCACCCGTCGAACACTGTACAGGCCTGCTGCCTGTACCATGTGAACACTGTGGCCAGCCATAGCAGATCACACGACCGCTGTACACAATGAAAGGCTTTGTTAGATGCATTCCATTGTGTTCTATTGTGATGGGCTCTGATTGTTCAGTTATCACATGGTACAGACAGGGCCAGTCACAGCCCATCTGTACCATGTGATTTAGCTGTGGCCAATAACAGCTCTTCACAATAGTAATTACCGAGTACTTTTCAGACAGAAAAAAATGGTTGCTTATAACTGTAAAATGCTGTTATAAGTAATTGGTGTGAAAACGATTACTGTGGTAAAACTGTATTGCTCTGGTCATATAAAAAAATTAACATATATTCATATTTCTACATACTGTCACCAGTCAATGTCCCTGATCACCGCCACACCAGTCGTATAATAACGCTGTACTGCACTGATGACAGTATGTAAACAATTGTGAAAAAAAATTAAATTTTTTCATTTTACAAAGAATTGTGACAAACAATTACATCTTCAAAAAACTCGCCATGCCTCTTACTAAATACCTTGGACTGTCTACTTTCCACAAAGGGGTCATTTGGATGATATTTCTACTGTTCTGGCATTTTTGGGCCTCAAGAAATGAAGCAGTCAGTACATGAGGCTTGATCAATTTTCAGATATACAGTGAGGGAAAAATGTTTTTGATCCCCCTGCTGATTTTGTAAGTTTGCCCACTGACAAATGATCAGTCTATAATTTTAGTGGTAGGTTTATTTTAACAGTGAGACAGAATAATAACAAATATATTCAGAGACACATTTTCAAAAAAGTTATTTGCATTTTAATGAGCAAAATAAGAATTTGACCCCTTCGCAAAACGTGACGTAGGACTGATTCACATCTATGCAGGTTGCAGTTTGCATATTGCAGGTGCATTTTGCGTTTTTCAATATACGCTTTTGATCCATTGAAGTCTTTGAAACCAAAAACCAGAAAAAAAGTCCCTGGCCTTTTCCATAAAATGCAGATGTGAACTACATCCATAGGAAACCATGTTAAATGGACTGTAGTGTGTTTCTGCAAAACTGAAACGGGCCTATGTATTTGGTGGCTGAACCCTTTTTGGCAATCAGAGGTCAGACATTTCTTGTAGTTGGCCACCAGGTTTGCGCACATCTCAGGAGGGATTTTGTCCCACTCTTTGCAGATCCTCTAAGTCATTAATATTTCGAGGCTGAGGTTTGCTAACGCGGACCTTCGGCTCCCTCCACATATTTTCTATGAGAATAAGATATGGAGACTGGCTAGGCCACTCTAGGACCTTTTTATTGTGCTTCTTCTTGAGCCACTACTTTGTTGCCCTGGCCATTTGTTTTGGGTCATTGTCATGCTAGAATACCCATCCACGACCCATTTTCAATGTCCTCGCTACGGTAAGGAGTTTCAAATGCAAGATTTGACCGTTCATGGCCCCGTCCATTGTCCCTTTGCAGTGAAGTTGTCCTGTCCCCTTAGCAGAAATACACCCCCAAAGCATGTTTCCACTTTCCATGTTTGATGGTGGGGATGGTGTTCTTGGGGTCATAGGCAGCATTCCTCCTCTCCCAAATAAGGCGAGTTAATGCCAAAGAATCTCATCTGACCACAACACTTTCATCCAGTTCTCCTCTGAATCATTCAGATGTTCATTTTACAAGCTTCAGATGGGCCTGTACATGTGCTTTCTTGAGCAGGGGGACCTTGCGGAG
Source organism: Aquarana catesbeiana (assembly GCF_042186555.1). NCBI lineage: Eukaryota > Metazoa > Chordata > Amphibia > Anura > Ranidae > Aquarana > Aquarana catesbeiana. The sequence continues at coordinate 207,901,481 of NC_133333.1, read as the reverse complement.
CACAGCAGGCTTGCAGTTCTTCACGGCGTAATGTGTTACTGATCATATTTTTTTTGGTGACTATGGTCCCAGCTGTCTTGAGACCATTGACAAGAGTCTCCTGTGTAGTTCTGGGCTGATTCTTCACCTTTCTCATGATCACTGAAACTCCACGAGGTGAGATCTTGCATGGAGCCCCAGACCAAGGGAGATTGACAGTCATTTTGTGTTTCTTCCATTTGCAAACAATCACACCAACTGTTGTCACCCTCTCACAAAGTTGCTTGGCGATGGTCTTGTAGCCCATTCCTGCCAGGTGTAGGTCTACAATCTTGTCCCTGACATCCTTGGACAGCTCTGGTCTTGGCCATGGTGGAGAGATTGGAATCTGATTTGCTTCTGTGGACAAGTGTCTTTTATACAGGTAACAAGCTAGATTAGGAGCACTCCCTTAAGTGCTGGTTCACACAGGGGCGACTTGTCAGGCGACCTAGCCGCCTGACAAGTCGCCTCCTGTTCTGTACTACGGAACCGTTCTAATAGGAGCGACGCAAGTCGTTCCAACTTAGAAAAAGGTTCCTGTAGTATTTTTGGGGCGACTTGCATTGACTTCTATACAGAAGTCGTTTTGCAAGTCGCCGCTGAAGTCGTGTGCAGGTCGTGCCGCCCCTGTGTGAACCGGCACTTAAGAGTGCTTCTAATCTTGGCTCATTAACTGTATAGAAGACACCTGGGAGCCAGAAATCTTGCTGATTGATACAGGATCAAATACTTATTTCACTCATTAAAATGCAAATCACTTTATAATTGTTTTTGAAATGTGTTTTTCTGGATTTTTTTTGTTCTGTCTCACTGTTGAAATACAAAAAAAAAACAAAATCAACAGGGGGTCAAATACTTTTTTCCCCTCACTATAAGTACTATAGTTTGTGGAATCTATAGCTTTACTATAGACTAAATTAATATGGGTTTTCACCAAAGAAATGTAGCAGAATGCATTTTGGCCTAAATTTATGAAGGAAAATTTTTTTTTCTTTTTATATTTAATTTTATAACTGAAATGAAAGAAGCCTTTTTTTTTTTTTTTTCTCAATTTTCGGTCCTCATTTATTTTGCCCAAAAAAAACCCCAAAAATCAGTGATTAAATAAAACAGAAAGAAAGAGCTTTCTGTGAAAAAAAAAAAAATTAAACTGTCATATAAGTAGTGTTGCATGACCACGCAAATGTGTTTTGTTTTTTTTTCCAAAAAGGCAACAGTGCTGAAAGCTGAAAATTGGACTGGGCAGGGAGGGGGTAAAAGTGCCCAGTATTGAAGTGGTTAAGGGTAGATGCATTCATGTGTGTTGCATTAAAGTGGTGTTCTGGCTGAAATTATACTTTTTAAATAAAAATACCCCTATAATGCACAAGCTTAATGTATTCTAGTAAAGTTAGTCTGTAAACTAAGTCTGTTTTGTTAGTTTATAGCAGTAGTTTGTTATTTTATAAACTTACAGCAGGCTGTGGCCATCTTAAGTGTGGGCATCTGAAGCCAGACCGTATTTCTTCCTGGATCTCATCCTTGCAGATCTCGCACATGCTCAGTGCAGCACAAGCAGTGTAATAGTTTTCAGGCCAGGGTTCCATAGCAACGGCAGTGTCAGAGGAAGCTGCCGCCCTTTCCCAGAAGGCATTGCAAACAGGAAATGATGCGATGGGCTGCGGCCAGGGAGGAGGAAGTGAAAAATGAATACAGCAGATATATAGTAAGTGCTGAGAAAAAAAAATTTAAAATATCCAATTCGTTTACAGTGCACAGTTTAGTGAGGGATGCTGAAGAGTTGTAAAAGTGGGTGGAACTCCACTTTAAGGCACCCCATTCATTTTAAATATAATTAGTATACAGGATTTATTTAGTGCCAGCCTTATGCAGCTCTTTACAATGCGAGTAAGCTGCTAATGCACAGCTGGTTACATGTGAAGAGCACCGGCCTTTGATTTGTACAGGGATCTCATATACACAACTGCATAGAGATCTTTTCTTAGATGTGTTGCACCATCATCCCAGTAAATGTAGAACCACAAAACCAACATAGGGATTTTCAAGGTGCCAAATGTCTATCATCCTAGTCCCTAATGATCCCAAAATATTTCTAATTTTTTTTTTTTTTAATTGATACAGTGGCTAAGTGGTTAGCACTTCTGCCTAGCAGCACTAGGGTCATCTGGTTGAATCCCAATCACAGCACTACCTACACAGTTTGCATGCGCTCCCTCTGCGGGTTTCCTCCAACACTCCAAAGACATGCTGGTAGGTTAACTGGCTCCTGTCTAAATTGGCCTTAGCATGTGTATATGTATGAATGTGCGGGGATATCTGAATGATGGGTGCAGCTACAGGCATCATTCAGATATCAGCTTTTTTTAGCCGGCGATTCCCTACACCAGAAGAATGATCATATTGGCTGTTCCACTGCTTGATCATTCTTACGGTAGGCGAGAGGGGACGCCCCCCCCCTCCCGCCGCCCTCTGGTGCTTCTACCGACTCACTGCTAAGATCGAAGCCAGGATCTTTTTTTTTTTTATTTATTTCAGGCTTCCCAGCCTAAAGGTGAGATGTGGGGTCTTATTGACCCCATAACTCACTGTAAAGAGGACCTGTCATGCCATATTCCTATTACAAGGGATGTTTACATTCCTTGTAATAGGAATAAGAGGTCAAAAAAAAGCATCAAACTAAAATAAAGTAAAATGAACAATAAAAAAAAAATTTTTTTTAAAGCGCCCCTGTCCCCATGAAGCGAACGCATACGTAAGTCCCGCCCACATATGAAAACGGTGTTCAAACCACACATGTGAGGTATCGGTCCGATCGGTAGAGCGAGAGCAATAATTTTGGCCCTAGACCTCCTCTGTAACTCAAAACATGTAACCAGTAAAAATTTTTAAAGCGTTGCCTATGGGGATTTTTGAGTAGCGAAGTTTGACGCCATTCCACAAGCGCGTGCAATTTTGAAAGGTGACATGTTGGGTATCTATTTACTCGGTGTAACTTCATCTTTCATATTATGCAAAAACATTGGGCTAACTTTACTGTTTTTTGTTTTTTTTTTTTTAAACTACAAAACTATTTTTTTTCTCCAAAAAAGCGTTCAAAAAATTGCTGCGCAAATACCATGTGAGTTAAAAAGTTGCAATGACCGCCATTGTATTCTCTAGGGTCTTTGCTAAAAAAAACATATATAATGTTTTGGGGTTCTATGTAATTTTCTAGCAAATAAATGATGATTTTCACATGTAGGAGAGAAATGTCAGAATTGGCCTGGGTGGCCACGCTGTGTAAAAGTCTCACACATGTGGTATCGCCATACTCGGGAGTAATAGCAGAATGTGTTTTGGGGTGTAATTTGTGGTATGCATATGCGGTATGTGAGAAATAACCTGCTAATATGACAATTTTGTGAAAAAAAAGTAAAAAAGAAAAACTTGATTTTGCAAAGAATTGTGGGGGAAAAAATGACAACTTCAAAAAACTCACCATGCATCTTTCTAAATACCTTGGAATGTCTTCTTTCCAAAAGGGGCTCATTTGGGGGGTATTTGTACTTTTCTGGCATGTTAGGGTCTCAAGAAATTAGATAGGCCATCAGTACTTCAGGTGTGATCAATTTTCAGATACTGGCACCATAGCTTTTGGACTCTCTAACATTCACAAAGACCAAATAATATCCACCGATTTGGGTTATTTTTACCAAAGATATGTCGCGGTATAAATTTTGGCCAAAATATATGAAGAAAAATTACTAATTTGCAAAATTTTATAACAGAAACTAAGAAAAATGCATGTTTTTACAGATTTTTCAGTCTTTTTTCTTTTATAGCGCAAAAAATAAAGAACCCAGCGGTGATTAAATACCACCAAAAGAAAGCTCTATTTGTGTGAAAAAAAGGACAAAAATTTCATATAGATACAGTGTTGCATGACTGAGTAATTGTCATTCAAAATGTGAGAGCACCAAAAGCTGAAAATTGGTCTGGTTATTAAGGGGGTTTAAGTGCTCAGTGGTCAAGTGGTTAAATAAATATAACCTTTATAACAAGTGAGGCTGCATTCAAATTAATTTTCAAAGCAGTAAAGTGGTTCCAAGTTGGCCATGGATGGGTCAGTTTAATTCCCCGATCCCCACATTGGAGATGGATGGGGGATTCATTCTCACTGACCTATTGTATTCTGACAGCGGGGAGACTTCCCCACCATCAGGATACACTGATTAGTGCTGCCATCTATAACTCCTGCCCACCTTCCCCCTTGACAGCGGGAGGGGGTCCTTCTCCCTGCTGTCACTTTATAAAAAGAGCTCCGCCCACACAAACACATCATTTGTTTCCTGTGAATGAATAAACTACAAGCACTGTCAGGCACTGCAGCAGATGGACTTGAAGCTTCAATGGTCTGTGGGGGTGCCGATGCGCGCTCTTGTAGTCCACAGACATGTCCTCCGGCTTTCAAACACGAAGCCCCTCTAGAGGTATGGGCTAAAAATTGGAGGACATGCCTGCAGGAGCCCACATTGCAACCATTATCTACTGATCGTGAGTGCAATGCTTTCCAGGCTCCTACAGGAAAAAGTCATAAGTGCACATTTTTTTCCCTTTTTCTTTGTTTGTCGTAAAATTTTGCAAATAAGTAATTTTTCGTCTTCACTAATATGCTCTGATGAGACAACACTGATGAGTACTGATGAGGCGGCATTGATAGGCACTGATGAGACAGGACTGATGGGCACTGATATGCAGCACTGATAATGAGTGTAAATGCCCCTGTCACCACACGAAAGCTGAAAAGAAGCTGAGGAAAGATAGAGCCGATAACTGGCATTTATTTACATGTGCTCAGCTGTGATTGGACACAGCTGATCACGTGGTAAGGAGCCTAACATCCTAGAACATAAGTGGCCCCGCCCAACCATCATTGTACAATATGGTGGGCGGAAAGCAGTTAAAGTAGAACTATAGGCAAAACTTTTTAAATTTTATTTTATTTATTTTTTTATTATTTTAGATAACCTGTCAGATTTTTTTTTTGTCCCATTGGGGAGATTTCCCTTCACTTCCTGCCCGATAGTCAAACAGGAAGTGAGAGGAAATCCCTGCAAATTAAGGGAATTCCTTGGGGAACCCCCCAGGTCACCAGAACTAGTGTCCCCATTGGAAGATGTCCCCTCTATTACTTTTCTGGGGCAACCCAAAATTTTTGATTTACTTTTACATCTAGTTTTAACCACTTCAATACAGGGCACTTAGACACCTTCCTGCCCAGACCAATTTTCAGCTTTCAGTGCTGCGCAGTTTGAATGACAATTGCGCAGTCATCCAACACTGTACCCAAACTAAATTTTTATCATTTTGTTCTCACAAATAGAGCTTTCTTTTGGTGGTATTTGATCACCTCTGCGGTTTTTATTTTTTGCGAAACAGATAAAAAAAGACCGAAAATTCTGAAAAAAATAAATGTTTTGCTTTTGTTTTTGTTTAAAAATTTTGTAAATAAGTAAGTTTTCTCCTTCACTGATGGGCACTGACGGGCACTGATAAGGCAGCAGCGATGAGGTGGCACCAATGAGCGGGCACTGACGATGGGCACTGATATGCGGCACTGATGGGCACTGGTAGGCGGCACTAATGGGTGGCACTGATATGCAGCACTGATGAGCATTGATAGGCGGCACTGATGGGCACTTATGGGTGGCACTGGTGGGCACTGATGGGCACTGTTAGGCAACAACTATGGGCACTGAAAGGCTGCACAGATGGGTTCTTATGGGTGGCACTGCTGGGCACTGATAGGCGGCACTGCTGGGCACTGATAGGTGGCTCTGCTGGGCACTGATAGGTGGCACTGCTGGGCACTGATACGCGGCACTGATGGGCATCCCTGGTGGCACTGGCAGTGGTAGGCATGGGAGTGGGCACTGATTGGCAGCTGCCTGGGCATTGATTGGCAGTCTCTGATGGAGATTATTTACCTAGATCAGTGTTGCGGGGTGTCAGACTGACACCCCGCAACAACGATCGCCGTGATGCGCGCACCCGGGGGCGCGCAGCAGCTCAATATCCTGAGGATGTCATATGACGTCCAGTCAGGATATTGAAACCACTTTGCCGACGTCATTCTGCTATATGGCGGGCGGCAAGTGGTTAATGATAAAGAAATAGAGAGAGTGAATCTCCCTAACTGGGACACAAACAGCAATAAATGAAAACAAAAAACTGACAGGTGTTCTATAATTATCAGTCGTTGTTTGTTACACTTTTTTTTTTTTTTGAGGCAGCGCAGTGTGTTTTTAGCCCTATAGACTTCAATGGGAACGCATGGAAAGCGCCTGTAAAACACATGTACATGCCTTTTTAGTGCGTTTTTGGCAGTTTTGTGTATAAAATCCAGTCTCCTTCTAATGAACTGCATGCAGACGCATCAAAAACGACGCATAACGAAAAAAAAAAACCAAGATCGGTGTGATCAGATGTTTTTTTTTACACATGACAAATGACTTGCTTACATGCCGGGGAAAACGGAAGCAACTAAATACTCATCGCTTTCAGTTTCTAATGCCATAGAGATGATGGGGGAATATCCGATCGCTGATCACCTCTATGGTGGGAATGCTGGCTTCAGTGCCGGGCTCTAGACATGTGCGAGTCGTTTCGTACGATTTCCGAAAATTCGTACGTTCAGAAGCATCCGAAATACGAATTGCTATGCTTCCGAATTTTATACGAAATACGAAATTTCATTGACAAATTTCAGATCCAAATTCCATTACAACAGAAACGTGACTTGTGTTTTGTTGACTAATCAGAGGTTTTCTTCTGCTGCTGAGTGAGGGATGGGAAAATGACCTTTTTTAATGATGGGAGTGGGAGACTCGTACTGGTAGTCGATGAGAGATTCAGAATCGGACAAAATAAGAATGTTCGTTAATATTGTTTTACTAATGTCATATTAATTACGATTATTCGTTATGATGAAGTTAAAAACCCAAGAAGTCAGGACAGCACAGGGATGGTGGGAGCCCCTCATAATGAGCACAGCAGGGGTACAGCCCCAGGAAGTCAGCACAGCACAGGAATGATGGGAGCCCCTCATAATGAGCATAATGAGTCCGACGACTGCCATATTGAGAAAGGTATTTTTGCTTTTTAAATTCATCATAACAAACGTTCGTAATTGTTACGAAAAGTTAACGAACGTATTTCGTACGAATCCAAATTGAATTTCGGACACGAATTACGAAATACGAATTAATGGCTAATACGAAATGAAACTAAACAAATTTATTGATGGCACACGTCTACCGGGCTCCCCATTAGACATGTGCAATTTTTTTCGTTCCAAATTCGTTTTTCGATTAATTCAGAAATATTCGAATTAACAAAAAAACGTTTAACAAATTTTTCCAAAAATTTGAAAATCCGAAATTTGAAAATCCAAAATTTGAAAATCCAAAATAATAACTAATTAATAATTACTAGTTGGTCACTTAGTCACAATGGCTTGAGTCTATGTCCTCGGCATAAATCAATCTGTAGTACGTATATTGTTATATAAGAATTGGGCTGCATATGGCCATTTTAATATATGTATTTCTAGGTAAATATATATATGCTTTTCTTCAGTGAAAGCTGTATTTTGTAGCCATGTCCAGTTTTTAATAAGCACTAAATGTTTTTTTTTTTATTATTATGTCTTGTTTTTTTTTTTTTTTTTTTTTAGCACTCCAAGAAATGGGTTGGGTTTGGGTGGGGTATTGGGGGGGTTTCACTTTTTCTTGGGGTCTTTCTTTCTTACGTAGTGCTTATTTTGTTTTATGTGATGTTGTTTGAATGATTTGTTTTGTATTGTTTTAATGTCGTTTGCATATAAATGAAAAGAATCTGATTTAAAAAAAAAAAAAACTATTACTGGCTATTCAATTATAGGTATTGGAATTTCCTTTCAAATTTGGCTGTTAGTGAATGTAACAAATACGAATTGATACAAAGTTACGAATTCTCCGAAATAACGAATGCTGCATCTAAACTAATGTAATAAGTTAATAATAATTATAATAACAATAATAATAATATTACTTTATTATTATTTATTATTATTCGTTACGTTCCATTCGTTTAGATGCGGCATTCGTTATTTCGGATAATTTGGTTAAATTTGTTATGTTCACTAACAGCCAAATTTGAAAGGAAATTCCAATACCAATAATTTAATAGTTAGTTATATATATTTTTTTTTTTTTTTAAATCAGATTCTTTTTATTTTTATATGCAAACGACATTAAAACATTAATAAAACAAATTATTCAAACAACATCACATAAAATAAAACAAGCACTATGTAAGAAAGAAAGACCCCCCCCCCCCAAAAAAAGTGAACCCCCCCCAATACCCAATTATTGGATTTTGGATTTTTACGAATTATCGAATATCGCATCTAAACGAATATAACACAACCAATTCAAACTTTTCGGAAGTTACAAATTTATTCGAAAAAATGAATTTCGATCATAATGAATGTCCCAAAAAACACACAAAAAAAGAATGAAATGAAAACAAACAAATTTTTCAACAGTGCACATGTCTACTCCCCATTGGGACGGGAGAGCCCGGAGAAGCACTGGAGGCTGGCGGGAGGCAGGGGGACCCCCTTATGCCACTTTTAAAAGCAATCCAGCGGCTAATTAGCGACTAGTATTGCTTTAACATAAAAGAGCTCTGCTGGCTGAAGAAAAAAAAATAAAAATACCGGGTTTATGCCTGCAGCTGAGCATTGCCCGATATAAGCTTCCGAACTAGTAATGTACATGTATGTTGGCTGGTCCGGAAGAAAAATCCAGTGTCATGATGTATATGGTTTATGAATGAATTATGGGAAATAACACTTCTCCGTTTATCACTTTAATGTTTATCACCAACGTTATTAACTTCCTATATTATAGACATGACTATAAGGCTGCATTCACACCTGGGCATTTTCAAACGCGGGCAGAATCGTTCTGAAAAGTTGGAATTTATTAGAAAACAATTAAACAAAGCAAATTTTGATGGATTTCATATATACATATAAATTCGGATGCATTTTTGATTATTCGGATGTATCCGAATCTCTGAATAATCAAAAATTCATCTGAACTTGTATTCGGACCGAAACACATTGCACATGTCTAGTGTGTGTATATATACTGTGTGTATATGTATATATGTGTGTGTGTGTGTGTGTGTATATATATATATATATATATGTACAGTATACCCTGTTTCCCTGAAAATAAGACCTAACGTGATTGTCGGTGATGGCTGCAATATAAGCCCCCCCCCCCAAATAAGCCCTAGTTAAAGTCCTTGTAGGTCTTATTTTCAGAGTAAAGCATTTTTTCGTGGAAACAGAGTAGGGCTTATTTGGGGGGTAGGGCTTATATTGCAGCCATCACTATCACTGACAATCACGCTATGTCTTATTTTCGGGGAAACGGGGTGTGTGTGTATATATGTGTGTATATATAATATAGCTTTTTTCTCAGAAAATAGGTGCTGGAACCACAACTCCTCAAACCCCTCTCCACACACACCCTCCAAACCGCATCAAATAGTGGGTGTGGTCAAATTTCACTAACAGTAGGAGGAATTAAACACCAGGAGTGCATTATGTACAGAGTGCAGGGGTTACACACAGTGCAGAATTCAGGGGTTTCACTGTATACAGAGTGCAGAGTTCAGGGGTGCACTGCATACGGAGTGCAGAGTTCAGGGGTGCACTGCATACGGAGTGCAGAGTTCAGGGGTTTCACTGTATACAGAGTGCAGAGTTCAGGGATGTGCTGCACACAGAGTGAAGAGTTCAGCCATCTTCCACAGCTGCTGCATCCCCTTCTGCATCCCCCATCCATATCTCACTTTCATTCCCAATCCTTATAAAAGCTCCACCATTTTCCACATGTTTTACTTTTATTGCTGTATTAACCCGAAGTGCCCTGCCAACTCTAGTATCTCCTGACACACTGTGGGTGTCTCTGCCTCTCTCACTTGCAGGGAGATCATCCAGTGGGGGGGGGAGGTTGGCATCTACACTGCACCCCAGACACCTGCATCTTCCTTGTCCCCATCCTGCATTAAGTGGGATCCACTCCGGAGATCAGATCCGTGGGAGCCGTTGGGAGACAAGCTGTCACTTGTAAACACAGAAGCCAAGTGATAGTGGTGAGCAGGGAGCAGAGGGTCTGAGCCGGAGGTGGTGGAGCTGAGTTCCACTAAGTTCCAGCTGAAAAAAGGCCCTGCTCCTTACCTCTGCACTCTATACATTATACAGTATACTCCTTATCTCTGCACGCTATACAATCTATACATTATACTGTATACTCATGACCAAGGTGTTAATTGTCTTTATGGTTTCTAATTATTTAATGAAGCTCTCAGGCGGTGTGTCAGTTCTCTGTCTGTATTTTATGTTCAGAAAAGAATTAAGCACCCCAAATGGGATTCAAACCCACATCCCTGACTAGATGCCATTACCTTACCCGTTAGGCCACGGGGCTTTGCTCGTGTCTTTTGTTTGTTTTGGGGGAGGGGTTATTATTTTGTGAAATGTACAATTAGTGTACAATCAATTTTTATTGGAGATAAATCCATAGAATGAAATTATTTTAGGGCTGTGATGGACATATTATCTCCAAAGGAGGAAAAATTCCTTCCTGACCCCATAAGGCAATCGGATAATCCCTGAATCATCAGTCTAGGGTGTCCAGTTCATCTCCCTGTACATTGTTCAGAATGTAGAGACGGGACCCCAACATCAAGGGCCCACAATCCAGAAGGCCATTTAGAAAGAGGTCTGATCTCAAACTCCACCCCTGCAGGGAGAAACCTATCCCAATTACTGCCAGAGTCACTGCTGCATATATAATTGGCAGAAAATGTGGAGGAGGAGCGGGCTATGGGGGAGGAGTCTAAATGGCATGCCTTAAACCACTTACAGTGGAACTATACTCGCCTCCCCTCACACCCCCCACCACCCTCGAAATCTTCACTTCACCGTCTTCTAGGTTCCAGCTCTTCAGCCATCTTGATTGACTAGCCATGAGGCCAGACTGAGCACAGCCTCAGTACTTTCCTGAGACAAACGGTGATAAGAGGAATGCAGGAGACATGCCCCCTCTCCTTCTGCATTCCTCTTGCCGCCGCTTGTCTACAGAGATTTCCTGTCTCCTTCCTAGCTATGTAGTCAGGCTTGGTGCCCCCACACTTTCCCCAACAAAATACCTAGGAAGGGGATGTCCACTTTTCTCAGCTCTAGGCACTTTCCTGAGACAAATAGTGACAAGAGGAATGCAGAGGACATGCAAAAGGTTGAGAAACAATGCTCTAAGATATGGAAATTACAGGTAAGTCAAACTTCCTCTGATTGCAACCACTGACACCAATGTTGGGGGTTATTATTGCTGAAATTGATCACTCATGCTGGGGCAATTACCATCCCCACTAATAACAATGTTAGGGGTTATTATTCCTTTAGTTGCTCACTCATGCTGGGGCAATTACTGTCCCCATTAATACCAACGTTGGGGGTTATTATTACTGCAATTGATCACTTCTGCTGGGGCAATTACCGTCCTCACTAATACCAATGTTGGGGGGTTATTATTCCTTCAATTGATCACTCCCTACATCCTGGTATAAGAGACAAGCAAGATATCACCCCAGGTGGGACTCGAACCCACAATCCCTGACCGAGGAGGCCAGTGCCTTAACCATTAGGCCACCGGAGCTTTGCTATCTAGCTATATCCATCTATCTATCACTCCCCCCCCCCATATCTATCCATCTAACATCTATCTATATTTAAATTTTTATCTATCTAATATTTTTCCATCTATCACTCACCCCCCCCATATCTATCTATCTATTCATCTCTGACTCCTCAGAGATGAGCCCTCTTCAGAACCCTAAACCTTATGATGATTCAGAGGAAGGCAAAAACCCCCCTTGGTCATATTATCTCCAAAGGGGTAAAAATTCCTTCCTGACCCCATAAGGCGATCGGATAATCCCTGAATCATCAGTCTAGAGTGTCCAGTTCATCTCCCTTTACATTGCTCAGAATGTAGAGACGGGACCCCAACATCAAGGGCCCACAATCCAGAAGGCCATTTAGAAAGAGGTCTGATCTCAAACTTCACCCCTCCAGGGAGCAACCTATCCCAATCACTCCCAAAGTCACTGCTGCACATACAATGGGCAGGAAATGTGGAGTAGAGGTGGGCTATGGGGGAGGAGTCTAAATGGCATGCCTTGAACCACTTGAAGTGGAACTATACTCGCCTCCCCTCACACCCATGCCACCCTCGAAATCTTCACTTCACTGTCTTCTAGGTTCCAGATCTTCAGCCATCTTGATTGACTAGTTATGAGGTCAGACTGAGCGCAGCCTCAGAACTTTCTTGAGACATTCCTCTTGCCACGACTTGTCTCCGGAGAGTTCCTGTCTCCTTCCTAGCTATGTAGTCAGGCTTGGTGCCCCCACACTTCCCCCAAACAACATGCCTAGGCAGGAGATGTCCACTTTTCTCAGCTCTAGGCACTTTCCCGAGATAAATGGTGACAAGAGGAATGCAGAGGGAATGCCCCCCCATTCCTTCTGCATTCCTCTTGCCGCTGCTTGTCTCAGGAGAGTACCTGTCTAGCTATGTTGTTGGACGGCTGCAGGTGTAGAGGGTGCACTCAGTCTGACCTCATGGTTTTAGATTTTGAGGGCGGCGGGGGTGTGAGGGGAGTATAGTTCCACTTTAAGTGGTTCAAGCCATGCCATTTAGACTCCTCCTTATATTGTGTGGGCCTTAAAATTCTGACTTCTTCAATTTTCGGTGTCTTCGGTGGAGCTTTCCGAGTCTTCGGTGGAGCTTTCCGAGTCTTCGGTGGAGCTTTCCGAGTCTCCGGTGGAGCTTTCCGAGTCTTCTTCTTCTTCTTCTTCTTCTTCTTCGGCAATAAATTCCTCTATCTTCATGTTTAAATCTTTCCTTGGTTTAAAAATCTGGAAGGAGAAAATGACATTCGTCAGTGTTCCAGATTTATACAGTAAATGTTGACAAAGCTTGGTAAGCCCAACCCCCGAGGTGCAGCAAATACCCCAAGAGGGATCCTTCAATCCTAGCTCCCTCTAGTGATCAGAAGAAGCACTGCACTGCATTAACACATCCTTGACGTATATATAGATACAGTGACTCTGTGCTGTCGCCCCAGGACAGGAAGTATGTTTCTGGTGGGATTAAGCTGTGTGCCTGACACATACATAATAATTCTCACCAATAATAAACAGAATTCCTTCAGACAAGTCCCCAGACCATGTGATTGTGCGGTGATCACAAAATCACAAATGTGAGAGTTCTGTACAAAAAACACGTCTTGGATGCTGCTGAATAATCTCCCCTCCCCCAATATACACGGACCCCTCCATTATTCATATACTTACCGGCTGTGGTGTAAATGCTGCGGGTGACTTTCCTTTCTCCACCTCGGCCCAGTCAGTCGTTTCGAAGAATGGGTGCCTTCTGATGTCACGTACCAGGCACGCCCGTTCATCCTGGTCTTCGCATAAGAGCTGTAAAATAAGAAAGAAATATGATAAGAAACATGGAGAACAATAACAATATGTGACCAATAGAACTCCCGATCGTAATCTTTGATTCTGACAGTGACATATTTCAGCTTTCTTAATTTTGCTTGTAAACCTGCCACTATGTTATGATTGGATCGGGTTGTAGCATGGTACCTGGTATAGTACATGCTCAGGGGGACTATAAGTGAAGGCAGATCCTTCCACTAAGCAGTCAGTGTGATAAAAGTATTGCTATGACCCACATGAATGTGTGGTGGAAAGAATGTAGAGTTGTGTGTTCTGAACTCCTAACAATGTCTGTATAACCTGGAAAGAGTTTTGTCTGTAAAGAGAAGGTAAAGCTGTGTATACTCACCATATCTATGAGATCCTTGAGGTGAACATCCTTGTCCTTTGGACGAATCCGGTGCAAAGGAAGGCCTGGCGTGGTCCCCTGGGTTTTCTTCATCTCTCTGATTTCATGCACGCTAACGGACATCTGATTCACTATCACTCCCAAGGAGTAATAGTCCACTGTGGTGTTGTATGGGTGCCCTTTTAGGATCTATAGAAACATAAGGAGAGAAAAAAGGATGAGAACATTCCTATTCCAGGCAAAGGATAGACGGGACTCCATGCTAACATATATGATGTATGAAGCCTCCCAGGAGTCCTAAAATTTTGCTCAAAATACATCAAACTAAGGCGGAGCTTGTGAATGTTGGCGGTGGGGCCTACCAATTATATATAGTCAAAACTTTTGTTTTATATTTTTTGTATAGAGTACAGAAGGGCTGAGACCCCTGCCAGTTTATTTTTGCTGTCTGTGTGCCATTGGGAGAATTTCCCTTCACTTCCTGTCCCCGGGATTCAAGAGGAAGTCGAAGGAATTCTCCCAAAGTGAGAGAAACTCTAATGCCGCGTACACATGGTCGGATTTTCTGATGGGAAATGTTTGGATGTGAGCTTGTTGTCGGAAAGATCAGACTGTGTGTATGCTCCATCGGACATTTGCTGTTGGACTTTCCGCCAACAAATGTTTGATAGCAGGTTCTCAAATTTTCCGCCAACAAAACGTTGTTGTCGGAAAGTCAGATTGTGTGTACACAAGTCCATCGCACAAAAGTTCACACATGCTCGGAATCAAGCAGAAGGAGCCGCACTGGCTATTGAACTTCCTTTTTCTCGGCTCGTCATACGTCTTGTAAGTCACCGCGTTCCCACATTTGTAATTGTTGGCCAACAATTGTGTGACCGTGTGTATGCAAGACAAGTTTGAGCCAACAAGCTTCGAACAAAAATCCACGGTTTTGTTGGCGGAAAGTTTCATCATGTGTACGCGGCATTAGGATCTTGTCCCCAAACAGGTGTCACCACTGGAAGACTTTCCTCTATTCCTGTTCTGGGGACAGCTGTAAACATTTTGCATCCTGTTGTATTTTCTTTCTCGCTAACAATGGTCACCAGTACACATAAAGAGTGTGACTTCCCTTATGAGGACACCAATAAAAACCTGCGAGAGGGTCTAACCCTAGCCTTTTAGTCTGCATTCATACATTGGCCTTTTTTTGCTGCACATCGTGTGAAGGTTGTCGCCCCCCAAAAAAAGTTCAGGAGCTTCTTTTAGGCAGCATGCTTCAAGCAATGCGGTTTACCACAATTGCAGCGCAGTTGATCACGTGACAATCGTGGAAGAACCGCACCGCGTTTTTAGGTGGGATTGAAATAAATGGCATCCTAAATGTACATTGTGCGATTTGTCATTCACACCTGGGTATTTGGAAGTCAAGATTCAAAATGTCCATGTGTGAATGTGGCCTTAATGAAAGGGGAGCCCCTTTATCTCTTCTCTATATTCCGTAGTAAATATTACAATTCAGTCTAATATCCGGAATCTTACCTCTGGGGCCATGTAACCGTGTGTCCCCACACATCCTTCGATCTTAACGTTCTTAGTGACTCCGGCCACTGAGAGACCAAAATCACTGATCCTGATGTGACCGTTGCGGTGCAGTAGAATGTTCATGGGTTTGATATCTCTGTGAAGAAAAGAAGTGAACCGTTAGCTCTGCATATCCCACATTATAATAAAGAAAGAAAAGATACAAATATACATGTATACAACGAAGAATGAAGATTGATGGGTGGACATTGGCTTCTCTTATATCCGCCTACAAGGAAGATCTCTGTCCCGGAGTTCCCAGCTCCGCCCACCTGCTATATTCATCATGAGGAGGTCTCACTCCTCTTGCTGGATTTGATATAAATCCTCCATTAAGCAGAATATGGCATGAGCAGGGAGAATTGTACAGCAGATGGAAGGAGACAGCACAACTGGGAAGTCTTCCTGATTTAATAAAACATACCAGAAGCCAAGAGGTGATTGTTAGTAAAGGAGGGGGGAGGGGGGAATATGGGAAAATGGGACTTTATATGAAACACAACACTTGGGGAGATCGAATCACTCAATGATAGTAAATAAAATATTTATTAATGACACAATTGAGTGCAATAGATAACATGATTGGTAGAAAAATAGATGATACAAAATAAGGATAAAAATAATCAAGTTTATCTTTATTTTGTATCATCTATTTTTCTACCAATCATGTTATCTATTGCACTCAATTGTGTCATTAATAAATATTTTATTTACTATCATTGAGTGATTCGATCTCTCCAAGTGTTGTGTTTCATATAAAGTCCCATTTTCCCATATTCCCCCCTCCCCCCTCCTGTACTAACCAATAGGGATGGAGACCTGTGTACTGGATAGTCATGGTCTCATATAAAGTCCCAACATTTCATCTTTCTATTTTAAGGGGTGATTGTTAGTCAGCTAATTTAATACTTACCTATGGACGATCCCACGAGCATGGAGGAATTGCAGGCCACAAATAATCTCGGCAGTGAGACATCTGAAGGAGAAGGAAAAATGTGAATTAGTATTCAAAAATATCACAGAGCAATAAAAGGTAAAGATGAAGAGACTTCCCCCTATAGTACATAGGGGTGTGGATGGACGGGGCTCAGTGGGAGTGGCCTGGTTGTGTCACTGCCTGTTCTCAGTGGTCAGCCACCCCCCCCCCCCGACTCCATCACAACGCCGTCATTGGACTTACCTTATGATGTTGTCCTCAAATGGAGCTAAAGTTAATATCAGTTCAAATAAAGACCCGCCACTCAGGTATTCCATGACAAAGAACAGATAATCCTGTGTGAAAAGAAGAGATAAAGGTTACATTAGAGACAAGTAAGATTTCACTTTGTGGAGGAATATAGGAAGGCAGGGGGTAAAGTACAGGAATAGGATAAAAAAAGCCTGGGAGATAAAAAGACTTACCTCTGTTTGGAATGTTGTAAATAGACGAGTGATATATGGCTGGTTCCTGCACTGTTCCAGTATGTTACACTCTTCATTGTCATCGGCGGATTCACATCCTTCCAGTTTAATCATCTTTATCGCCACCTTCAGTCGAATGGAGGGATGGGAGGCCAACATCACCTTCCCAAAGCCCCCTTCTCCAAGTTTTTTATGGATGGTAAAATCTTTCCATGTCCTCTTCTTCACGCTTTCCTCATCCTCGGTGTCATTGGTGGTTGGGTCATTGTTTGCTTCTGGGGAGAGTAAAAAAATATATATATATTATTTCTTTTCCTGCTATTTGAGGTTTATAAGTCTATAGGGGACAGATGGCTGCAGATAAACGGGTACAATTTATGTAGGAGGATTTGTTTAATCTCTGTGTATCACCTGAGGCCAGTCACTTCACTGGGTATATGGAGGGTGTCCAATCACTTTAAATGCGTTTCCTTTTACATAAGTGAATGTGATTGGTGTTGTTGGAAATGATCTGGTGTCACTCGTCTCTCTTTATGGGAATTCTATACATGGACAATGTGGGGGTTCTGCGCTCCCCCCCCCCCGGGAGTCCATTCTCAGTGCTCAGCTTTCTGTACCAGGACTAGTGTAAGTGCTTCTTATTCACCCCGAATAACCAGATTTATACTTTGTGGTCACCAAGAGATGGAAATCCTAATGTGACCTCTGACTGCGCTGAGATCTTGGTGATAAAGACCACCGATCTGCTACATTCCATACACAGGCTGTGCTTCCTGCTTAGTATGCCTGTGATTTTCTCTTCCTCCCTCTCATTGCAATCCCATCATTCTGCTTATCCTAATTATTAATCATTCCAATATTCTATATTGGTTTTATCTCAGCCGTTGTACAACAAGGGGGGCTACCTGAACTTTAGTGATGATCTATAGACAGAAATATATATATATATATATATATATACTGCACTTATTAAAATGGTATAATTAAACAATAGAGAGTGGTGTGTCTGCAGGAGCAGGGGGGCGAGTCCTGTTATGGACACTATAATAGAAGGAAACCTTTTTTTTTTTTTTTTGCTCCTGCAGCCCCCCCATACAGAGCCCAGAACACGACTGTCCACATGACTACCAGTGACCATGATGGGAATGGCAGTGATGGGGGCAGCCGCTCTGTCAGCCTGCCATGTGCAATCATTTAGTTTACAGTTGGGCTGTCTGTCAGGTCTGTGCATCTCCTTCACATCCGATACCTGTCAGCTCACACCTGTCACCTTCAAATCTGATTGGCTGCCCAACGGTCAACTGAAGAGTCGGCCAACTGACAAATGCTGCTGTTAATTGCATTGTCTCAGTATTTCCTGCTACAGGAAGGGTCCCGATGGAAAGATTTCCCTTCATTATCTGTTCTGTATACACAGCAAGACTTGGGAAGAAATATCTCAGTCCCCTCCTAGACCGTTGTCACCGAAAGCCGTGTCCCCATCAGAAGATTTCCCCCTCTATTCCTGTCCTGGTGGATCTTCCATCACTTTCCCTCCTGGTGTCATTGGTGATCATGAATCTCCCTAATGGAGACCTGACAGGGCTTCTAACACTTCCCTACTCTATGCAGTGACCCTTCTAGGTGTATATAGCAGTGACCCCCAGTGTATATAGTATATATGTAGGAGACATACATTATATTACTCTACAGTGCTTGCATTATTTTGTCTATTATAATACTTACCAATGACCTCATCTTTTGTGAATTTTGGTTCAGGAATGGGCTGAAGTCCGTCTTCAGCTTCCTCGCCCCCCCGCCCATTTGCCCTCCCCTCACCCCTTGGAGGGGTGGTATCCTCAGGTGGGCGGTCCTCTGTTATGGGGTTCACACTGAGAAGTACGTTTTCCTCTTTGGTGGTGATCAGAGGATTCGTCACATTGTGTCTTCCCTTCTTCTTCTTCAATAGCTGTCTAATTGCCCAACACCCACCCTTCTGGGGGGTAGGTATTATAGGCTGGGTGGTAGGTGGGTGATCCTCTGTTATGGGGTTCACACTGAGAAGTACAACGTTTTCCTCTTTGGTGGTGATCAGAGGATTCGTCACATTGTATCTTCCCTTCTTCTTTTTAAATAGCTGTCTAATTGCCCAACACCCACCCTTCTGGGGGGTAGGTATTATAGGCTGGGTGGTAGGTGGGTGATCCTCTGTTAAAGGTCC
This sequence comes from Aquarana catesbeiana, assembly GCF_042186555.1. Classification (NCBI taxonomy): domain Eukaryota; kingdom Metazoa; phylum Chordata; class Amphibia; order Anura; family Ranidae; genus Aquarana; species Aquarana catesbeiana. The sequence continues at coordinate 207,882,335 of NC_133333.1, read as the reverse complement.
CACTTTCAGTAATAAAACAGATTCCTCTGTGATGGTTTTCAGGGAATCCTGCAACTGATACTTTTTATTTCTCCCAAAAAGCCGCATCATTTTCAAATAATGAGCAACAACGCAGAGAAATTCAGAATCGCCTCCTTCTCCTTCAGACACTAGACTCTGACTGAGCTCCAACTGCCGCGAGCTGGTTTATCTTAAGGTTCTGCTGTGTTGCCATGACAATAACTGCCAATATGCAAATGAGGTCACATGGCTCTGCCCACTGCTGTGTTGCCATGACAATAACTGCCAATATGTAAATGAGGTAACTCCAAACTGGTAAACGACACATTTTTTCTTTGGTAAACAAATTAAATTTTTTTTTCTAATAAAAATACATTTGGGACATCTGTGGTGTATTTAAATCTGCTTTCTTTCATGTTTAACCAGCCTTGTTTTGGATTTTAGGTGTTTACATGTTTAAAACAGTTTTTTTTGCTAGAAAATTACTTAGAACCTCCAAACATTATATATGTTTTTTTTTCTAACACCCTAGAGAATAAAATGGCGGTTGTTGCGATACTTTTTTTTGCACTGTATTTGCGCAGCGGTCTTATAAGCGCACTTTTTTTGGAAAAAATTCACTTTTTTTAATAAAAAAAATAAGACAACAGTAAAGTTAGCCCATTTTTTTTTTTATATTGTGAGTTATAATGTTACGCCAAGTAAATTGATACTGAACATGTCACGCTTCAAAATTGCGCCCGCTCGTGGAATGGCGTCAAACTATTACCCTCAAAAATCTCCATAGGCATCGTTTAAAAAATTCTACAGGTTGCATGTTTTGCGTTACAGAGGAGGTCTAGGGCTAGAATTATTGCTCTCGCTCTTCCGGTCGTGGTGATACCTCACATGTTTGGTTTGACCACCGTTTCCATATGCGGGCGCTACTCGTGTATGCGTTTGCTTCTGCGCACGAGCTTGTCAGGACGGGGTTTTTTAAAAAAAAATTACCTCCTCTGTAACGCAAAACATGCAACCTGTAGAATTTTTTAAACGTCGCCTATGGAGATTTTTGAGGGTAAAAGTTTGACGCCATTCCACGAGCGGGCGCAATTTTGAAGCGTGACGTGTTGGGTATAAATTTACTTGGCGTAACATTATATCTCACAATATAAATACAAATTGCGCTAACTTTACTGTTGTCTTATTTTTTTATTCAAAGTTTATTAAGTTATTAAGTTATTAAGTAAACATCCCTTGTAATAGAAAAAAGCATGACAGGACCTCTTAAATATGAGATCTGGGGTCAAAAAGACCTCCGATCTCATATTTACACTAAAATGCAATAAAAAAAAAAAAGTCATTTAAAAAAATGACATTTAAAAAAATATGCCTTTAAGAGGTGTGGGCGGAAGTGATGTTTTGACGTTGCTTCCGCCCAGCAGTGTCATGGAGACGAGTGGGCGCCATCTTAGCCTCACTCGTCTCCAGGCACAGGACAGAGACGGATGCGATCGCCTCCACCGCTACGACGGCTCCGGTAAGCGGCGGAGGGCACTGGATCGCGGTGGGAGGGGGGGCCTTCTCCCGCCACCGTTAAAAGTGATCCCGCGGCGAATCCGCTGCAGGGACCACTTTTATCAGAAAGCCGGCCGCCGCCGGCGGTCCGGGAGTGGTTTATACCTCCAGGGCATCATAAAATCATTTTATTCCTGTTTGTAGACTCCATTCTCAAAGCTGTTACACCAGCTTGAGCTGTTCTGTTTTTAGCTCAGTGACCTTTCAAAGCTGCTGGCCGTTTACTGAAAAATAACTGACACTTTTTTTTTTTTTTAAACCACTTGGCACCCAGGCCAATTCTGACATTTCTCTCCTACATGTAAAAATCATCATTTTTTTGCTAGAAAATTACACAGAACCCCCAAACATTATATATGTTTTTTTTAGCAGACACCCTAGAGAATAAAATGGCGATCGTTGCAACTTTTTATCTCGCACGATATTTGCGCAGCAATTTTTCAAACGCATTTTTTTGGGAAAAAAAAACAATTTCATCCATTAAAAAAAAAAAACAGTAGCTAGTTAGCCCAAACTTTTTGTATAATGTGAAAGATGACGTTACGCCGAGTAAATAGATACCTAAAATGTCACGCTTCAGTCAGGTGTCCCAATACTTTTGGTAATATAGTGTAAGACAACAAAAGGCCTCTGTAGAAGTGATTAGTAATTTTTTATTTTTCTTTTCCTCTTCAGTCGTACCACAGCAGCCATTTTTACCTCTGGAACATGTGACAGGAAGTTCTCAGGATACATCCATGATCCCGGGGTGACAACACTGGAAATACCGATAATTGTAAGTGAATGGAAACAATGTATCATATCAGTATGTGGCGCTGTATGGGGGGGAAAAGTCCACTCTAATGCTGGGTTTACACTGATGCGATGCGGGAAACGCACAGGAATTATTGCGTTTTCCGCACCGCATACCAATCGCACTGTGTTCATACCATCTGCTGCGGGTGGCAATTAAAACTTAACGACGCCCCCAAAAGCAGGTTGCAGAAAGCAGTGCGTTTTGCTAAAATCGGATCACATGGGTACAAACTCCCATGGGACCTGATTCCAGTGCGGATGCAGTGCGATTTGAGCCATGTGAAATGATGGGCTCAAATCGCACTGCACATAATCACATGTGATATGCACAGGAATGCGGTGCGATTCCTGTGCGAATTACATATGATGTGACGTGTCCCATCAGTGTGAACCCGACCTATAGCCGACCTAAACTCATCCATTTAACTTTCCCAAAGCAGCTACATTTAGATCTGGTTCCGACCGGGACCGCACAGGAACTCATGCCGCATTCCCGTTTTGATTCCTGCGCACTCCCATGTGGTGAGATTTTTGAGGTGCAAATCTTATTGGAATGTGGAAAAAGTAGCACAGGGACTAACTATTAAAAAGAAAGCTGGTCATCAAATCGCATCGGTATCATGGTGCCTGCAATGTCACAGAACTGGCCTTTCCTGCAGCACATTGTGGTGTGTCGGCCTTTAGCCGGGTTCACATTGAGAGCTGAACTTCAGCTGAACTCGCACCATTTCAACCCGGCAATGCAGTCCGACTTTAGGGGCGATTTGACAGACATCTGTGCGGGTTCATACACAAATGTCTATTCAAATCACCCCCCGAAGTCACCAGAAGTAGTACAGGATCTACTTTTGGGAATCGGTGAGGCGCCGCACCAATTCGGATGGTGCCATTGCCGGCAGTAGCCACCGATTTGGCATGTGATGTGACATGTCAATTTGGATGCCAAATCGGCCCGATGTGAACGTGGGATTAAGACATCTGGTGATTGATAACTGGCACATGATTGATAAATGTCTGGTGTCATCTCCATGGCATCTGAAGGTTGGTTAGAAGCTAAGATGGCCACTTCTTTGGCAGTAGGTGATAGGAGGGTTTAGTACAGGCATGTTCAAAGTCTGGCCGCGTTCCGGTTTAATGCGGCCCCGCTGGTAATTTGAATATATATATCTTTTGTGACCCCCAACGAATCGACTCATTGGGGGGGCCACAAGAGATATATACCGTATTTATCGTTCTGGCAGCCTGGGAGGGGACAGGGAGGGGGGCGGGACGAGCGCCGTCAGATTACATACAGGAGAATCTCCTGTTTGCTCGGCAGCCTCTGTAATAGGAAGTCCCGTCTCCTGGGCTGGCATTGGACGACTGTTCTGTCTATCATAGAAGGCGGGACTTTGTATTAAAGAGGCCGCCGAGTGAACAGGAGATTCTCCTGTATGTAATATGTTGGCGCTCGTCGCGCCTCCCTCCCTGTCCTCTCCAAGGCTGCAGATGGGCATCTATCAGGCTGCACTGATGGCAATGGTGAGATCCCAGCAGAAGATAGTGAGAGACTGATGGATCCAGCCTTTTATGTCGTGTCAGTGTGAGAGCCCCTGAGGGCTTTCACACCGAGGCGATGTGCTGGCAGGACGTTAAAAAAACTCCTGCAAGCAGCATCTTTGATACACCGCTCCTTCACCGCTCCTTCACCGCTCCTCCCCATTGAAATGAATGGGCAGTGCGGCCAAACCGTCGGCAAAGCGCGGCTACGGCCGCGCTTTGCGGGTGGTTTTAACCCTTTTCCGTCCGCTAGCGGGGGTTAAAAGCGCCCCGCTAGCGGCCGAATACCTCCGCAAAAACGACGGTAAAGCGCCGCTAAAAATAGCGGCGCTTCACCGCCGACGCCCCAGTGTGAAAGTAGCGTTAAAGAGGTTGTAAACCTCCCTGTATTATTTGTATCCGTAAGTAGAACAAAGCTTACCTGTAGGTACTGTAAATATCTCCTAAATGTGCGCTGTTTAGGAGATATTTACTGTATACTGCACCGATGATGTCATCGCGCAAGCTCCCTGAAGGAACAGTCGCCCGCGCTGTTTCTTCAGAAGCGCATGCCGCATGCCCTGGAAGGAAGACGGGTGAAGGTGGATGTGTAAAAGGGGGCTGTGATATAAAGTAGGGGGCACTGTGATATAAGGGGGACTGCACTATAAAGGGGCACTGTAATGATTACAATGCAGTCCCGTTTTATTACAGTGCAATCACAGCCTCCTCCATCACAATCCCCCCCCCCCTTCCTCTCTAACTTGACACTTCTCTGTTCTAATGTCTGCCTCCCCTGCACAGGACTCCTACCTTTGGTAGGGCAGAGGGTGTGACCAGTCCCTGCATCCTCTTCTGGCCTCCCTGCCCACCAGACAACGTCATCCTATCAGCAGGGCAGGGGGTGGGAGGAGTTCCCTATTCCGATCTGCAGCTCCTCCCACCCCCTGTCCTGCTGATTGGATGACATCGCTGGCCTGGTGGGCACAGGAGCTGGGAGAGGACAAACAGGCATGGGTTGGGGACCCCTAGTTTAGTGGATGTGGTCTCTCGGATTACTGCGCAAAGATCAACCGTACCTGCGGTGCTTCAGTTTTTACTCTGTGTGACCATCTACATATTGCAATAAGGCCCTTTAACACGGAGTAGACTCCAATTAGATCAGCGGAGGATCTGTCTGCTGATCCCCTGCTAATTAGAGCAGAGCAAGAGGATGACAGGTCTGTGTCAGTTTATGCAGAGGGGACACAAACAGAACCCCCTCTGCTCTATGGCGGGTGTAAACACACTCCGCCATCCGTTTACACCCTGCGGCCATCTGACCCACCTAGACGAAGGGGGACTGATCCCCTTCCATTTATTTTAGCAGGCCAGATCAGATTGGAGATAGGTGGGTGTAAACGGACACAAGTCTGTTCACACTGAATGCGACTGATTTTGGGATGGGAGAAGCACTATAATAGTACAAGAGTCGCATATTGCCAATAAATTTCACACTGCGACAGAGCGAACTGTCGCAATAGATGCACCAATATTGATAAATGTCCCCCATTGTTCTAAAATGTAGTCCCTGCAACAAGGATAAAGACGTGACTGAAAACCTGACAAAAGTTCTAACCCTTCCTCACGCAACTCAAACTGAATACTACTGTGTATATTAAAGTGAACCTGTGGCAAGATGGTGCCAGGTCCATAATGCAGAGCAGGCCAGGTTTCTTGCAACGGGTAGACTTCCTGGCCAATAGAAAAGCAGAGAAGAGAAGGCGGGCCAGTGGTTGACTAGGAAGTTCTGTGGACAATAATGGTGCCTTCTCCAGTAAACAACCTGAAGATGTTTGCTTAGTAGAACCTGAAGCCAAGATACTGAACTATTGGAAAATAGGTGATCTCGTTTTTGCCATAATTTTTTGGAAATTAAGAAACATAATGGGGGTCAAACCTGGAACTTCGCCAAAAAAGAAGTTTTGCTTTAACAGCTCCTCCACTCCCACTTTTGAAGTTTATTTTTTTTTTGGGGGGGTGCGGGTACCTAGTTTTGACAAGTAGGCGATTGGAGTGGAAGTTCTCGCCTCACCTAATCCCCCACAACTTGATGGGACATGTCACAGGTCCCAGAAGGCCGAGGGTTCATTCACAAAGTGCAGCACAACTCACACATGAGCAGTGGGAAGCCAGCAGTGAAGCCACAAGGCTTCACAGCCGGCTTCAATTAGTAAACTTTCCGGCACCAGGGACTCGAAGACTAGTGAAGAACCTGGTCCTGGGTGAGGACTGGTTGGATCCCTGGACAGGTAAGTGTCCTTTATTAAAAGTCAGCACCTATGCTCTTAAAGTTACCTACTGGGCTGCCTATCAGGTCTATCAGCAAGGCAGCCTAATAGCCAACAAACCCGGTCATCTTTTTATTGCCATTTAGATCAATATTCTACAGATTTCTACTTACTTTTTGTTTAGTTTTGAGTGTTGTCCCACTTTAATAATAAGCAGAATGTGTCAGTTTGGTCAATTGTGCATTAAAGCTCAGTTTCTTTTTACTTAGGTGTGGACTGTGAGTCTTCAAACATAAAAGGAGTGGTGGCAGCAGTTGTTATGGTGGTATTGCTCGTATTTTTGGCAGTAGTCATTGTGATATGGTATAGGTAAGTACTATGACTTTTTTAAAAGGTAAAATAAATGGTCAATTTCAACCTCTGCAGCATAATACTTATGTTTTCTTTATTGCGAAGAGACATCCGTGTCTGTTCAGTATCTGCAAAGCTGTCCGTTTACACCCAACTACCATCTAAATGGAAGAGAACAGAGACCTCTCTCCCGTTTTTTTTCTTTATCAATAGATTTTTATTGGATTTTCACGTGATCAAATAGATAACATTTTTTTTTTTTTTTTTAGCGGGCCTGATCGGACCAAGAGGTAGAAAAGTGTAAATGGATATCTGAGTCCGTTTACTCTCAGTACCCCATAGAGCAGGATGGGCTCTGCATGTGTGCACTTTGCAGATACTGAGCAGACATGGATGTGTCTTAGGCCCCCCTCTGCTCCGATTACACCCGCTTGTTCATAGGAATGAATGGACTTCCCCATCAGGTCCGCCTGAAAAACCGACACACGGACCTGATTGTAACTCCTATGTGAAAGGGGCCTTAGAAATTACTGAAGCCACAAAATGCTGAAGTCAGCAGTGGCTCCCTATGCTTCCTCATTAATTGTTTCCTTTAAACCAAACCTCTATTTTACCTATCAATCCATGAAGAAAATTAGCTGGCAACCTAGTAAATTCCAAGTTTCAAATACTTAGGTTACATTTAAAAGCAGCACAATACAGCCAACTTGTTTCAGCCATGCGGCCTTCTTCAAAGATGCTTTGAAGAAGGCCGTATAGCCGAAACATGTTAGCTGTATTGTGCCACTTTTAAATGTAACCTAATAAAGTATTTGGAACTTGGAATGTACCATGTTGCCATGTAATTTTCTTCATGGATTGATGCCTTCTGAGTACACACTCCAGCCATGAGCACCAGTCCTCAGCAATTTATGAGAAAAAAAAAAAACAGTTGAGCGTTGGCAACGTCTTTTAGTCTATTTTACCCATGCAGGTCAGGGCAGCAGGTTCACTTTGATGCCCTCACTCCCTGTAGCACAAACTCACTCTTCCTTTGCTCTCCTGCCGCTCTGTTCAGCTGTTCAGAGGTGCTTCCAGGTATGATAAAGGCACGTGACAGCGCAGGGCCAATCACTGAGCACTAGTGATGTCACATGGGGAGGACTCACAGCTCAGTGTGAGCTATGATATCAGCAACTCACGGTCATTTTTACACCTTGTGAGAGATCAAAGAAAAGTTGACCATGAGATGCTGCACTGGTTGCTTTCTCCTACATGGGCAAAGCACATGTTCACATTAAACTCCTATGCACCAGTGCAGTAACCAATGATGTCCAAACAAAGGCCATGCAAGCCAGTTTTGCACACAGTTTGTGCATGATTAGCACATATCTGTATTATATTGAATGCAACAGCAAATTTCTTTTCACAGAAGAAAAAGAGCTTCAAGCCAACCAAGCCAACCAAGCCAACCAAGCCAACCAAATCCAGCAACCGAGGAAGCCTCCAGAGATACCAATCTCTATATGAATGTTACGGTCAGTATGTGTGTTTTAAATAATTATGACTTTTTGCAGTTTTTTTTTTCCATTTTTTAATTTAAGGCTGGGTTTACACTATGGAGTTGATTTACTAAAGGCTAATTGGCTGTGCACTTTTGAAAGTGCAGCTGCACTCTGCATGTGCAGTTGCTCCAGGGCTTGGTAAATGAGGTAAAGCTTCACTTTACAAAGAACAACCAATCAGGAATCTAAAAACAGCATTTTTGCTTGCACATGATTGGATGATGAAAGCCAGCATAGCTCTCCCTCATTTACTAAGCTCTGGAGAAACTGTACTTTCAAACAGGCACAGTAAATGTGACTTTAGTAAATCAATCCCTATGCGTGGCGCAGGGCATGGCAGGGGGTCCGGTGCGTCCCTGTTCACAGGTTCAGGTCCGAATTTTTGCCTGAATTCGGACCTGAAATGGAGCCAATTACGCACAGGACCCTTCAGCTGTGCGCTCCGCGGCCGCCCCGGAGATGTGGGAACCGACTCCATTGAGAGCCGGCCACACTCTCCTATCATGCGATTTGGATGCGGGGAAACCCACATCTTATTCACAAAAGAAAGTATAGCTAATGTTCAAATTTTTTTTTTTTTTTTTTTTTTAAGAGTAGGTAATGGATAAATGCCTCTTTTTTTTTTTATCTACACTATATTGCCTAAAGCAGTGATGGCGAACCTTGGCACTCCAGGTGTTTTGGAACTACATTTCCCATGATGCTCATGCACTCTGCAGTATTGTTGAGCATCATGGTGTAGTATGGGTCTATATTCATATAATAACTTTAGTTATTGAATTACAAGAAACTTAGTAATAGTTTTATAAGTAATAACTTCTATCTATATACAACATGTTTAATGCATGAGACATCTGCTTCATTATGCTATGAGAAGTTGGGAACCTTTGACGTTTTCTTTATTACACATGGGAAATGTAGTTCCAAAACATCTGGAGTGCCAAGGTTCACCATCACTGGCCTGAAGTATTGGGACACCCCTCCAAATCGTTTGATTCAGGTGTTCCAATCACCTCCATGGCCACAGGTGTATAAAATCAAGCACCTAGGCATACAGACTGCTTCTACAAACATTTGTGAAAGAAAGGGTCACTTTCAGGAGCTCAGTGAATTCAAGCGTGGTACCGTGATGGGTTGCCACTTATGCAATAAGTCCATCCGTGAAATCTCCTTGCAACTAAATATTCCACGCTCAACTGTTAGTGGTATTATAACAAAGTGGAAGCAACTGGGAACAAGAGCAACTCAGCCATGAAGTGGTAGGCCACGTAAAATGACAGAGCGGGGTCAGTGCATGCTGAAGTGCACAGAAGTCGCCAACTGTCTGTAGAGTCAATACACTTTATGTGGCCTTCAGATCAGCACAACAACAGCGCAAAGAGAGCTTCATGGAATGGGTTTCCATGGCCAAGCAGCTACATCCAAGCCTTACATCACCAAGTGCAATGCAAAGTGTCGGGTGCAGTGGTGTAAATCATGAAGTGATGAATCACACCTCTCTAACTGGCAATCTGATGGACGTGTTTGGGTTTGGTGGTTGCCAAGAGAACGGTTCTTCTAACCCATCATTACAAAAATAAAGAAAAAACAAAAACCCTTGGCTTTAGATACACTTTAACCAACCACTAGTGATACTGCAGCTATCCCCAAAGTGGTTCTAAAGACAAAGGGTTCTTTACCTAATGCATGCTCTGTATTAAGGTAAAACCTTTCAATAGCAGCTCTCCCAGACTCCCCCCTCAATAAACTAACATGAGTCTCCTGTAGGAGCATGCCCACCTGATTGCCCTCATAGAAAGTGGCTTTCTATGGTGGCACTTAGAGAAGAGGTGCTGAGAGTTCAGGGGGGGGAGGTTTGAGGTTGGAATCCCTGACCCCTGAAGGCTCTGTTCACACCTAGGTGTTTTTGGGTGTTTTTCTGCTGTAAGCCTCAGCTCTAAAAACGCCCAACAAGACAAATTTCATTAATATCAATAGCCCCTGTTCACATCTGAGCGTTCTGTTGCCTGAAGCAAAACGCCCGTCACTCAAAAAAGTACAGGAGCTTCTTTTTAGGCAGATTACAGGCGTTTTTCTGCTTTTTATGTTGGTGACCTTTTGACCTGTACAAGATCGCGGCAAAAACTGCGGCAAAATTGCGCAATTTTCTGCCTGAAGACGATACGCTCGGGTCTGAATGCAGCCTTAAGAGAGGCCTCAATTATGAATTGGCACCTACTGTAGGCACCATTGCTAAGCCATATGATCAATATTGGATAATGGTATAAAGGTGGCATAAAGCCCTTGTGTTTTTTTTTTTTTTTTTTTTTTTTTAATAACGAGATACAGTCTTTACATAGGCTGACCAAGCATCAAGGGTACATCAAGGGTTCATAGAACTCCATCAGGTTACACTTCTGGTAGCTCCTTTCATAGATTCTGGGACATCTCCAACTAGCAGTAGGACGACAGCTAAGTGTAGTATTTTATTGAAAAAACCCAATAAAAAAGACAAGTGGAGAAGTGTCGTTCAAATTTTTTTTAAATAAACTTTATTTTTAATACTACACTTCCTTGGAGCCCTTTGGTGTTTGCTTTTCGTACTGAGTCACCTCCTGTACTGTTGCATGTATTTTGAATCTTGAGGGCAGAGCCAAAAATGACTAATTGATAGTTGGCCGTACCTTTGCAGTCTAATAATAACTGTACCCCAAAATTTGTAGGTGCCCCATAATCCAAAACCTGTTGTTGAAAGTCCTTATGCAGCATTGCAGACAGACAACAGATGTCTGGACTATGAACAACTCCAGGTAACAAACTTCCTAACAGCTCCAATTCTTGTACTTATATTGTTCAAAGAGACCCTGTCACTAATCCATGCCTATTTAAAGGAACATGTCTAGTTAAATAACTCAAATGAGGTTTATTTGTTTGCCCTTGGTGTGCTGAAGCAGATCATTTATTTTTGAATCCCCTCTGAAGCTACAGAGTCTTTCAGCTCCAGATCCATGGAACTGCTCCCTGTTCCCCGGTCCTGATGTTGGTCAAGGTCCTGGCAGGGTCTGGAGAGGCCCCACACAATTTCCATATAGTGTTAATGCAGATATAAGTCATAAACTAGTTTTCCGATTGCCCTATAGCAGTTTTACTGCTGCAGGGTGGCCGCTCTGCGCAGGATCTCGCACAGTGGCGGAACTATAGGGGTCGCTGCAGTCGCACTTGTGACTGGGCCCTGCCATTCTGCCGCTGTGGGGGGGCCCAAGACCCGGCATCTCCCCTTGCACCTCTGGCTTGCCGTTTAGAATGCAGTGGGGGGAGGTGGGAGGCAGCGATCGGCAGCTCTATTCTGCCTGTGGGCGGTGGGATCTCCCTGGAGCTTGTAGTTCTCTCTTCCCGAGTGTCAGTGTATACAGTGGAGAGAAGAGGGGAGGGGCCTCTGACCCGGGCAGGTATCAGTTTCACTTTCAGTGAGTCGCTCTGCTTGTACACTGCTGCTGATACATGCCCGGGTCAGAGGCCCCTCCCCTCTCCACTGTATACACTCGGGAGAAGAACTACAAGCCTCATGGAGATTCCCTGCCTGTGGACACCATAGAGCTGCCGATCGCCGCCTCCCACCTCCACCAGCCAGGTACATGGGGAACCTCTTGAAGGAGGGGGGGTTCAGCTGTCTGGGGACCCTGATGTAGGGGGGGGCTTTCTGGGGACATTAATGTAAGGAAGGGGCCCTCTGGGGCCCCTGATGTAAGGAGGGGCTCTCTGGGGACCCTGATGTTAGGGGGGCTCTCTGGGGACACAGTTGTAAGGAAAGGGCTCTCTGGGGACCCTGATGTAAGGGAGGCTCTCTGGGACCCTAATTTAGGGGGACTCTCTGGGAACCCTGATATAAGTGGGGCTCTCTGGGTACCCTGATGTAAGGGGGGATCCCTGGGGACCCTGATGTAAGGGAAAGCTCTCTAGGGACCCTAATGTAGGGGGGGCTCTCTGGGGACCCTGATGTAAGGAGGGTTCTCTGGGGACCCTGATGTAAGGGGAGGCTCTCTGGGGACCCTGATGTAAGGGGAGGATCTCTGGGGACCCTAATGTAGGAGGAGGCTCTCTGGGGACCCTTATGTAAGGGTAAGCCTTCTAGGGACCCTAATGTAGGAGGAGGCTCTCTGGGGACCTTGATGTTAAGGGGAGCTCTCTGGAGACCCTAATATAAGTAGGGAGGCTTTCTTGGGACCTTGATGTAAGGGGAGGCTCTCTAGGGACCCTAATGTAGGGGGGTTCTCTGGGGACCCTGATGTAGGGGGGGGGCTTTCTGGGGACATTAATGTAAGGAAGGGGCTCTCTGAGGACACTAATGTAAGGGGGGCTCTCTGGGGACACTGATGTTAGGGAGGCTCTCTGGGGACCCTAATGTAAGGGGGAGGTTCTCTGGGGACCCTGATGTAAGGGGAGGCTCTCTGGGGACCCTGATGTAAGGAGGGTCACTCTGAGGATCCTGATGTAAGGGGAGGATCTCTGGGGACCCTAATGTAGGGGGAGGCTCTCTGGGGACCCTTATGTAAGGGTAAGCTTTCTAGGGAACCTAATGTAAGGGGAGGCTCTCTGGGGACCCTGATGTAAGGAGGGGCTCCCTGGGGACCTTTATGTTAAGGGGAGCTCTCTGGGGACCCTGATGTAATGAGGGGGCTCTGGGGACCCTAATATAAGTAGGGAGGCTCTCTTGGGACCCTGATGTAAGGGGAGGCTCTCTAGGGACCCTAATGTAGGGGGGGGGGCTCTCTGGGGAACCTGATGTAAGGAGGGCTCCCTGGGGACCCAGATGTAAGGGGGGTTCTCTGGGGACCCTGATGTAAGGGGGGTTCTCTGGGGACCCTGATGTAAGGGGAGGCTCTCTGGGGACCCTGATGTAAGGGGAGGATCTCTGGGGACCATAATATAGGGGGAGGCTCTCTGAGGACCCTGATGTAAGGGGAGACTCTCTGGGGACCCTGATGTAAGGAGGGGATCCCTGGGGACCCTGATGTAAGGAGGGAGGCTCTCTGGGGACCCTAATATAGGGGGAGGCTCTCTAAGGACCCTGATGTAAGGGGGGCTCTCTGGGGACCCTGATGTAGGTGGTGGATCCCTGGGGACCCTGATGTAAGTGGGGGATCCGCATTCAGATATGTAACGATATATAAATAGAGATATATGTGTGTATATACACACACATATTATATTCATGTGTATGCCCGCCAAAGTGTATGACTTTCCTTACTTAGCTGCTATGGGCTCTAGCCCGAGATCTTTTGTAGACCTAGCAACGCCCCTGGTGAGGGCACTTCATGGTTTCTTGCACTGGGGCCCTGAAGATTCTAGTTACGCCTCTGAGTATGTCTCCTTTTTTGTATTTTGGGATCACAGAATGTCATAATGCGGACTCTTGCGCTAACAGGGGGAGAGGGAGAGCGAAGACAGGGGAAATGGGAACTTTTTAAAAAACATTTCATTGTTGTATTCCAGGTTTTTTAGAACATAGAGAGGTTTAAATGACACAGCACACAAGTACTGTGTTGTCTACCATGCTTTAAAGGATCAGGATATAACAAAAAATATATATATAGATCACAAAAGTAAGTACACCCCTCACATTTTTGTAAATATTTTATTATATCTTTTCATGTGACAACACTGAAGAAATGACACTTTGCTACAATGTAAAGTAGTGAGTGTACAGCTTGTATAACAGTGTAAATTTGCTGTCCCCTCAAAATAAGTCAACACAGCCATTAATGTCTGTATATATATATATATATAATTTTTTTTTTTTTTAGGGTTACAACCTTTTTAAGATCGTCATGATATGACTATATTTGAATAAATGTAGATTATTGTAAATAAGCCCTAGTGTGTTTTTTGTACACAACATTTTATACAAGACCCGGTCTTATTTTCGGGGAAACACGGTGTGTGGCTATATATAATTTAATTTTTTTATAGAGTGTGTGTATATGTATGTATGTATATATCTATTCTAAAACAAAAACTAAATCTACATCCTAGCAATCCCCACAAGATTTTTACACTGCTAATTGCTAAGAAACTTCCAAAAACAAGTCATCTACATTATTTCCATTTGCTATGAGTTTGTAGATTTTTAAAATATTTTGGCATTCATTTTTTGTTTTCTTGGCACTGTTACTCCAAAATTGACCCCAGATCTGTTCTGTAGAAGGTAAAGGTCATTGCTGTGTGGGAAGAACAAATGCTACAAGAATCTTAGGGGTAACATCACTGCAGGATGTCATATAACTTTCTATTACAAATCGGGGGTCTGGATAAAAGTGACCAGTAGAGGGCGACAGAGTCCTCTGCGTTCACCACTTCACCAGAATAAGACACTAATTAGACTTATTGTTGAAGTGTTCAGAATACACAATGGAATTTGGAAACCAGCTGAGTACAATTTTTTTTTTAAAGATTGTATTTTATGGATATACTTTTCAAACGTGGATTAAAAAAATGGAGCTAATGACCATAGGAGCCAATTGCATTCAAGTTTCATGACCTTTATTTTTTGTGTTTTCATTAATCAGCCCATCAAGGTGAGAGTGACAGCGAACAGTCTTCCAGTAGTGCAGACAGAGTATTCCAGGAGAGGAGAGAGCAGAAGGAGCTGAGTCCTCCAGTAGAGCAGAGTATTTCAGGAGAGGAGCATTAGATAGGAAGGAGGGAGAGATGGACTGGGTGTAAATAATAGAGATATAACAATTACCCTATTCCCAGCACTCTAAAGAGAGAAAATTAGGCAATTGCTTTGTCTAATAAAAGAATGAACCAGTCAGTAATTGCCACTATCCAGATCCCCTGCAATACCAACCAAAGAAGAAAAACTACAGAAAGAGATTAAACTGAAAAATATCAGGTCACCATCTTGCCCTTTCCACTAGTATTTAGAAATAAATATTCTCTTCCATATGCATTTAATATTTTATTACTCTAACATTATGATACATGAAATGTCTAACGTTTGGGTTATACTGTGGCCTACAGGAAGATTGGGCACTAGCAAAACAAAAAAACAAATATTTGTAGGCAATTTTTTTTTGATTTGCACTCAAGACACTTGTCTACATCACGGCTGGAGCTTTGTCTCTCCGATTTCAGCTATTTGGCACAGTTGTCCAGCTTTTGGAGTACTGTGGCCAGACCCCAACAGACTGGACGTTATGGGGATAGCCTGGAAGGGATCTTTGGCACTGGGTTTCAGGTGGGGCGTTTTCCAGACTCTATTATGGTTGAAACTGTCCAAGTCCAGAGCCTCTGGCATTGCTAAAGTGCTTGCACTAAAGGGCACCTTTATTTCCTGTTGGTTTTTTTCTGAGAAAGGGGGTTAACACTGTGGGAGTGAATGGTGACACATCTGCCAGGTAGAGTGTTGTACATGTGCTCTTTCCCCACATACAGCATTTTCCTGCTTGCAAAGAGCCACGTGGAGCTTGATTTATACCTGCTGCCCACCAACAGTGATTTTGGTCACCTCTTGCCACCCTACCAGCTGTCTTTTATGAATACCTGAGGCCTCGCTCTTAGTTTGAGCCTGTACACTGCCTTACTATCACCTGGTTGCAACATGTCTACTTCTAGACAAGGGAGAGGATAGACAAACTCACTTATTAACAGCTCTGGGATTATTTGTAGTATATTGATTGACTGTGCTGATGTCTGCAGCCTAGAATCAGCTTATCCTCTGCTCCAAAGCTTGGCCATACAAGAGCGAATTTGCTTAGTTAGTGGCACTATCGTCATCCTCCCACCTACCCTGGACCAGTTCTTGGTATTGTTATCAAGAATGCTACTGATGGCAAGAGCACCGATCTTCCGCAGTAGAAGAAGCCTCGGGAACAGAATATTCCTCTCTAATCACTAAGAAACTTCACTTTTGTTACTCAACACATTGAGACCCTTTAAGTTTGGCTCCCAGTCCACCCACAACATCTAGCACTCAGTCTTCCAACTCCTCAGACCAAGCCTTCCTTGATATGAAAGGTTTAGAATCTGTCTGTTTTGTTAATCTTTGATGACACTTGGGCAAATTTCATCTCAGCCACTTGGGTGTAGGAGTTACCCAGGACTGGAGTTTTGCTCCCTGGCCCTTCTTCATGTTTTTGCCTCCACCCTTGATGTGTCATTGCACAGATTAGCAGATCTACATCAAACCCGGTTTAATTTTCTGGATCAAGGGTTCGTTGTTCCAGTGTCTGTGGCAGAACGATTTCTAGTGTTTTACTCCAACCTTTCCACTGTTCCCCAACCCAAAAGGGGCATTGCTGTGATCCTAATTACTCCAGACTGGCACAGACGCATGTGCTACACCACTTCCTGGCAGGCGCCCATGGTTTTGAGGGACAGTTTAATCTCTTAAAGTGGAACTACACTTCATCTGAGCACCACAAACCAAAAATGCTGTTTAATTAATTTTTAATATTCAAAGCAAACTCGCCCAACTTTCCATGTTACCATGCTTTATTTTGTTGAGAACACCCTCTATCATTTCTGGCCATGTCCATCTTGAGTAAGGGCAGATGATTCATGTAGCATTTACTTCCTGGACTCCACTTGCTCTCAGGCATGCAAGCAGGAGAGGGTAAGCTAAGCTGAGAAAGTCCCTCCTGAAGACTCCTGGGATGTATTGTATCATTTGCCTAGGCATAGAAACCAGAAAGTAACTTAAAAAAAGTAAATAAAAGTTTAAAACAAGTAAATATGATATAGCATATACAGCACAAGGATTAAAAATAGTCAGTGTTGATTGAGAGTGTGAAATTCCGCTTTACGTTTCTGCTCCTTCTATTCAGTTTTGGAGGCTGTTGGCCTTCTTTGACCTTTTTATTGAAGTGATTGTAAAGTCTCTTTTTTTTCTAAATAACAAACGTGTTATACTTACCTCCTCTGTGCTGTAGTTTTGCACAGCACAGCCCCGATCCTCCTCCTTCGCGGGTCTCTCTTCGCTGCTCTTGGCCCCTCCCTCCTGTTGAGTGCCCCCACAGCAAGCAGCTTGCTATGGGGGCACCCAAGCCGAGCTGCAGCTCCGTCTATCCATTCAGACACAGAGCTGCCGTTCGGCCCTGCCCCCTCTCTCTCCTGATTGTCTAACTGACAGCGGCGGGAGCCAATGGCGCCGCTGCTGTGTCTCAGCCAATCAAAGGGGACAGAGATGGGGCTCAGGCATATATTAGGGGGGCTGCTGCACACAGAAGGCTTTTTATCTTAATGCATTAAGATAAAAAAAACTGCCTTTACAACTCCTTTAAAATATTTGTCTTTCCATGTAGCTCGCCCTGTCTATTCTTCTGTGTGATCTGAATCTGGTTCTTTGCATTATAGAAACCGCACTTTGAACCCATTCCTTTCTCTACTCTCACCGACAAGGTGGTGTGTTTTGTAGCCATCACCTCTGCAAGGTGAGTGTCTAAACTGGTAACCTTATCCACTAGGAACCCCTTTTGGTTGTGTATAGGGCAGATTCATAACTAGAACCCTCAGGCACCAGTGCAAAAAACAATGAAGGCCCTGACCTAAGCCTGGGGCCCTTCCCTCCGAGCCTGGGGCCCTTGCTCCTGGTGTGGGGACCTTTCACGTGTTCTGCAGTGGGCCCCCTTCCTGCCCGTACATTAAAATCCCCCCTAACATCAGAGTTACCAGAGCCCCCTTTACATCAGAGTTCCCCTTAACAGTACATCAGAGTCCTCAGGGTTTACCCTACAGTGCAAGTGTGAACGCTGCAGACCCTGATGTAAGGTGGAAAGTATGAGGCAAACTGATATGAGGGAAACCTTTATATCAGTGTTGCCCTTACCTTAGGATCTCTACTCGCCCCTTACATAAGTGACCTCCCATAGAGTAACTGACTGCCCCACAGACTCTGTGCGGCCTGGAGTTGCCACACACGGACCTCCTGTAATTGCCTGCAGGTTTTGGTCCTCCTCTCCCTCGCATTCCCTCCTTGCAGTTGGTTTCAAACTTGCTGGAAAGGCGGCAAGAGCTATGATGTCACCGCCCACCTGACCAAGGCATTCCCGGACTGGCCGATTAGTAATCTGCGCAGCTGGGCTCGGGCCGGATGGGGGCAGAGGAAACATGGGACAAGTGTAGTTTTAACAGGCACTTTTTTTTTTTTACACTGGCAACACTGCTTGGGCTCGCCCCCCCGCCCACAGTGGCGTAACACCAGGCCTCAGTCGTAAGTGTGACCTTTAGGACCCTGATAGTTCTGCCACTGGCATAGGGACAAAGTAGTTTTGAAGCCCATGGACTTGCGTCTTGCTTAAGGTAGTTTCTACCGTTCACTGCAAACCAGGACAGGGCCTTGTTTTTCCCATCCCTCTGGTTTCACTTCACCAAAAGGAACATTTTCCTTCATTGTCTGGATGTAAATTGGGGTGTGCAAGTCTACCTGTCAACCGCTGCTTCTTTCAGAAAGACTGATTATCTTTTTGGCATTCCGAATGAACACCAGAAGGGTGCTCTGGCTTCTCATCCCACTATCTCAAGGTGACTCAGACATAACATTGTTAGGTTTCAAGGATTGGGCTCTCCTAGATCTGTGAGGGCTGCTAGGGTTTTGGCAAGCTGGCAACTGTTTCCCAGATCATCTGATGCCAGCTTCGAGGTAAAGTTCCCTCAGGTGGCTAATAAACTGCAGCCAGTTTGGGTCTGTTAGCTTTTGTTTGCTGTTGCCCACCCCTCATTTGGACTGCTTGTGGACATACTGAAGGTTTAATTATTCCTGTGTCCCTCAATGGACCAGAAAGAACACAGGATTTATAAACTCACCGTAAAGTCAATTTAAGGAGGTCTCAGCCATTTGTGTTCATGATCATGTTCCCAGTACTGCTTTGCCATACAACTGGGGCATGTTGGTAGTAGGAGAAATTATCCTGAGTTGACATACCGTTTGGCACAGTCCAACCCTCCTGTAGACAGCAGAATAACAGGTTAAAGACTTCCTGTGTCCTTCAATGGACTTCAAGAAAAGCATAGTGCAGAAAACCCCATTTTAAAGTCACATAGTGACAAATCTCTACCATTGGATACAGCCCAACAATTACTAATGAAAGAGTAATGAAATGTTCATTCCATCTAAAACTAGCACTGCAGATTTTAATAGATGCAGAAATTCTCTACACGAGCCAATTCGCAATTTAATATGTTGGCATCAACCTTTCTAGAAGTAAAATACCCAAAAGGTCACATTCCTTCAATACAGCATTTTGGAGGCGTGCTGTGTGTGCATACATATTTCTGGATTGTGTGATTGGCTGTTTTCATAACCTGCATTGAACCACAAGTCAAATTTCAACCTTCCCCTTGCAAAAGGTGCCTAAAAAAAAAAAATGTCCGACATTTGGGCCGTGTGCATGTCAGGCTGTCTGACAGAAGCAAGTCATTCGGCCGTGTGTATGTCCAACGAGCTGGAAAACCAGCAGTCGACCGACTCCCAACCAGCGCTCTCAGCCAATGGCAGAGAGCGCTGATCGGAGTGTTCTGGCAGGGGGGCCGCCCCCCTGTCAGAACACAACAGCTCAGTGGGGGGGATTGCTGAACTAACTTTGCATGGTTAGTACAGCAGCTCCGACCGGAGCTGTCAGTTTTTTTCATGCTTGTATCACTCCCACATTGAAATCCAAGATTTAGCTTGTTAAAAAGCACGTTTGCAGCATGTTAAAAATCCAAATCCCCAGCAAGTGGCTGAGGACTCAAATTTTACTACACCTCAAGGTGGGTGCCTAAGCCACCCTTATGGTTGCATTGGGCCTGGGTGCGCTACCCCATGCATTCCAACATGTGTTGCATTATTTTGAAAGAGTTGCAATGCACCTAAACCTTGGACATGTACTGAAATTAGTTCTTCACAACTCATAGAAGGTTCCTATCTGTGAGCTTGCAAAGTTGCAACATTAAAAGTAAGTGGCGGCACCACCACTTGTGTGTTGCGGTAACGCACCGTAAATCGTGCATTGCTGCAATGGTGTTGCTTTCCTGGCCTATAGTATAGTTTGACACTATTGCACTCCTGTGGTCCTCTCTGTACAAGATTCAATTTGGTTCACAGTGCAGAACCTCCTACTGTCAATTTCCTGAAAAGGGATTGTGCAAAACTATTATAAAGAAAAATTCAATGGGAGTATATTAGTAATCATTCCCTGTATTAATGCACGTTCAGAGCACATATAAACCTCTGCTTTCCTTACTCTGCAGAGCTCCCCTTTAAACAGATTAGACTGACAAATATACCATAAACCCAATATAACCACATTGCTGACAATTAAAAAAAAAATAAATAAAAAGTAATAAATAAAAAATGTGCAAAAAAAATATTTTGAAAAATTACTCGCATTCACTTTGATTGGATACGATGTGTGGGGGCCGTACAGAACCAAATACTCAAATACACGGGCCTTACAGAACTATTCAGCAGTGTGGTCTACGGATCTGTGTGCACAGCTGTGTTAGGCCAAAGGTGGCAACAAAACAGCGGCATTTTTTTGTTGCGCGCAATTGCAAATAACTGCACCCACTATGCTGCCATCATCTTTTTTTTTTTTTAGGCATCACGCTTTACGGTATCTGTGAATGTTCTTTTACTGAATGTATTATGAAGGACCCTCAATTCCCATCCTGTGCCTTTAAAATATTAAACCTGTTCTCTTTTTTAATTCCTTTTTTCCCTTTAAATCCCCCCTCCCCCCGACACTTCCTCTACCCCCGGATTTTCTTTTGTTGGCCTTTGTGTGGCCCCTGTGGAGCCCAGAATCCCGGACGATGGTTTCCAACACGTTATTTGTCCCCGAAGAAGAAAAGAATCGTCATTTTTTTTTTTTTTTTTTTTGTCGCTGCTCCCCGCTGATCGCTCTCTATTGGCTCACGTGGGGAAATCCGGGGACCAATCGGGGGCCGCTTTCCCCTTCATGTCCTAGCAACAAGCTGGAGAGAGAGTGTCTCGGCTCCTGCAAGCTGACACCTGTACAATGACATCATGAAGGACGGCGATGCTGCAAAGCGTTTGGATTTTTTTTTTTCCCTTCTCCTTCTCCGTCTGCAGCGGAGTTCATCTAAGGTGCCGCAGTCTGCTCTTAAAGGGGAAGCGCTGATGGACTTGCATCTACGAGGGAATCAAACTGTTCATGTCTCTAGAAACCCAAAACCGCATCTCTAACCACCCACACGCCTTAAAATATACCGGTCATGACTGGATTACGCAGTCTGCCATGGCTGATATCGCCGTGTGAGATCACTCCTTTCCTGGCATTCTTGGTGGATAAGCATAATAATGATAATTTAGGCAAAATCGATTTAACTGCAAAATTTTGCTGAACGGCATTGGAAAAAAATGTGCTTAAAAATGTATTCTCATATCGCCCCCACACACACTTTATTTGGAGTGCGTGCCCCCCACCCCCATTTTTTTTTTTTTTTTTTATATAAGGGGTGTATGTGTGGTAGGTTAATTTAGGGGCATACATATAAAGCAATGAATCTGATATTCAAACATTCACTGCAGGTAAATCTTCCAGATGCATGTGTTTTATTCCCCGCTTCATAAATATGCCCCTTATGGCTCATTCACACAGGCGGCCAGGGGGAGGAAAAAGCAGAAGGTTGAGCTGCCGGTTTTACTGCCCACACTAAGGAAGGGCATGCAGCTGCTCAGGGCTGTACACACTCAACACTTGTGCTTTAATTTTTGCCGCAGCCAATAAGCAATGTCGCAACTGGTGAGAGGCACTGGCCCAGAACCAAATCCGTTTAATGCTGAACTCTGAGCGTATAATCATTCATTTAAACATATTCCTCAACAGTCACTAGGGATATAAATCCACTTTGTAAGCACCAAATACCTTTGAAAACCCAGTTATTACAGTGAGGGAAAAAAGTACATTTGCCCACTGACAAAGAAATGATCCGTCTAATTGTAATGGTAGGTTTATTTTAACAGTGAGAGACAAAATAACAAAAATATTCAGAAATACGCATTTCAAAAACGTTGTAAATTGATTTGTATTTTAATGAGTGAAATAAGTATTTGATTCCCTATCAATCAGAAAGAGTTCTGGCTCCCATGTGTTTTCTATGTAGGTAACAAGCTGATATTAGGAACACTCTCTTAAAGGGAGTGCTCCTAATCTCAGCTTGTTACATGTATAAAAGAAAGAAAAGCAATCAGATTCTAATCTCTCCACCATGGCCAAGACCAAAGAGCTGTCCAAAGATTTCAGGAACAAGATTGTAGACCTACACCAGGCTGGAATGGGCTACAAGACCACCGCCAAGCAGCTTGGTGAGAGGGTAACAACAGTTGGTGCAATTATTTGCAAATGGAAGAAACACAAAATAACTGCCAATCTCCCTCGGTCTGGGGCTCCATGCAAAATCTCACCTCTCACCTCATCTCACCGGTTTCAATTATCATGAGCACGATGAGGAATCAGCCCAGAACTACATGGGAGAATCTGGTCAATGATCCCAAGGCAGCCTAGGACCATAGTCACCAAGAAAACAATTGGTAACACACTACACCATGAAGGACTGAAATCCTAAAGCGTCCACAGGTCACCCTGCTCAAGAAAGCACATGTACAGGCCTGTCTGAAGTTTGCTAATGAACATCTGAATGATTCAGAGGAGAACTGGGTGAAAGTGTTGTGGCCAGATGCGACCAAAATTGAGCTCTTTGGCACTAACTCAACTCACCGTGTTTGGAGGAGGAGCAGTGCTGCCTATGACCCCAAGAACACCATCCCCACCGTCAAACACAGAGGGAGAAACATTATGCTTTGGGGGATGTTTTTCTGCTAAGGGAACAGGGCAACTTCACCACATCACATCAAAGTGACAATGGACGGGGCCGTGTACCATCAAATCTTGGGTGAGAACCTCCTTCCCTCAGCCAGGGCATTGAAAATGGGTCGTGGATGGGTATTCTAGGATTACAATGACCCAAAACACACAGCCAAGGCAACAAAGGAGTGGCTCAAGAAGAAGCACATTAAGGTCCTGGAGTGGCCTAGCCAGTCTCCAGACCTTAATCCCATAGAAAATATTTGGAGGGAGCTGTAGGTTCGAGTTGTCAAATGTCAGCCTCAAAACCTTAATGACTTGTAAAGGTCCTGCAAAGGGGAGTGGGTCAAAATCCCTCCTGAGATGTGTGCAAACCTGGTGGCCAACTACAAGAAACGTCGGACCTCTGTGATTGCCAACAAGGGTTTTTCCACCAAGTACTAAGTAATGTTTTGCAAAGGGGGTACCAAAAGTGTAGCGCTTAAATTTGAAACAAAATACAACAATGAAATATGAAACAGATGGGAAATATACCCCAATAATTACTAATAAAAATGCAAAAATGCAAATAAACCCAGTGACTGGTGATGAGTGTCCAAAAAAGTCCAAGTGAGCAAAGTAAAAAATGAATAATGAAACAATATTAGAGACACATATGTTCTAAATAGCTAAAACATGAGTCCAAAAACTTTGTGTAGAAATCATGACAATAAACATGGTGTGAACTTGAAGTGAAGAGTTCCACCAACAAACTTAGGGAGGCTTACCAGAGCATTTGGACACACAAGAACATATGTTCTGTGGGTCAAATGGGCTTGTGTTGTATATGCACCAAATGGAACTGGACACTGGGATCCTCTGGAGACTCCAACAGGAACTCGCAGCTGTCCTCAAGATAGGTGGTAGTGATGGTATTTCTCATAGAGTTGGTATCCAGGTGATCGTGGATATGACAAATGAATTCTAACCTCACTGGCTCCTGCAGAGAGGACCCTCTGCCTTTGTCACTGAGCTGTGGAAGCAACTGCAATCAACTGGTGGCCTGGAGCAGACCAAAAAAGAACATCTACATCTTTTGCGGAGGGGTCAAATACGTATTTCACTCATTAAAATGCAAATCAATTTATAAAACTTTTTTGAAATGTGTTTTTCTGTAAATTTTTGTTTGTAATTTTGTCTCTCACTGTTAACTTAAACCTACCAATAGACTGATCATTTCTTTGTCAGTGGTACAAAATCAGCAGGGGTTCAAATACTCTTTTTCCCCCACTGTACCTTGTAAATATAGTGATGACATCTACCAGAAATACACAAACCAGTGCTACTACCTCCTAAAATGGTATCGCAGGTATATGAGCAGTGCTCAGGCAGAGGCAGCTGATACCTCATCCACAAAAGTCAATCCAGCAGAAAAAGGTGAATGCTCTGCAATCATAGGCTTTATTCAGTGGGTAACAAATAACAGCCATAAGATGTCAATGCCTTTCAGCCAAAGGTTGCCTTATTCATGAATAAGGCTCTGGCTGAAACGCGTTGACATCCTACAGTTATTTGTTACCCGCTGAATAAAGCCTATGACTGTAGAGGATCCACCGTGGTGCTGGCTTTTTCTGTTGGATTGACAGCGGCGACATCATCCCTGTGCTGTACACAGCCTGTGCAGTGAGCAGAGCTGTAGGATGTACCCAGTAGGCCCCACCCACTACAGTCTGTCTACAGAAAACTACAGGAGGGGGCGGAGACAAGACCAGTGACCCTGCACAGGGAGAGAGAGCAGCAGTGACCGGTCTTTATTACAGGAAAGAAATGTTTCACACTGGATGCACAGATCTGGAGGAAATACATAAAACACACCCAGAATGACCAAATCTAAGCAGATTAAACTTCAGATTTGGTCACAGAACAATATTGAGTCTGTTCATGATACTTTTTTCATTTTCACGAACATCCAAATTTTCTGATTTTGGGTGGTGCCCCCTTCAAGGTCCAAGCATTACCAATATGCAACGTATTAGCAGAATGTTAGGCAAGACAATCTCTGAGGAAAACAAAAAAGCACAGACAAACATATACAACAATTGTAATTAACCACTTGCCAACCGTGCTATAGCTGAATGATGGCTACAGCCTGGACGGCTAGTTCTGGGAGGACACTGCTGATCACAGATTGAGGTAAACAATCAGTGGCTCTTTACCACGTGATTAGCTGTGTCCAATCACAGCTGATCATGGAAGTAAATAGAAGCCGGTTATCAGCACTCCTTTTCTCATGCTGACAGCATGAGGAGAGTAGAAGAGCCTATAACTGGCTTCTCCAAAAAGTACACTGATAATCAGGGCACTGGTTATCCATGTCCTCTTTATCAGTGCAGTTGAAACAATGTCCACCAGTGTCACCTATTAGTGCAGCCTCATCAGTTCCCATCAGTGAAGGAGAAAAATTACCGTTTCCAAAATTCTTATAAAAAATTATGAAAAAGTTTGGGTTTTTTTTTTCAAACTTTTCGGTCTGTTTTCGTTTATTCAGCAAAAAAATAAAAAACCCAGTGGTGATTAAATACCACAAAAATAAAGCTCTATTTGTGTGAAAAAAAATGATAACATTTTGTTTGGCTTAGAGTGTTGCGTGACCTCGCAATTGTCATTCAAAGTGCGACATCGTTGAAAGCTGAAAATTGGCCTGGGCAGGAAGGGGGTAAAAGTGCCCAGTAGACAAGCAGTTAAACTTGGGTAGTTTGTGAGATAAGGCAGGGAGAGAGATATAGATTGGGAGGGGAGTTAAGCCAGCCATAGATGGATCGAATCTTGGCCGGTTCAGAAGGGACTGGCCGTAATTGGAACCATCTGTGGGCAGGTTGTTTGTACTGAAGTAGATCCATCGATTAACCTTAGTACAACCACACTTTCAGATTTTTTGCATGCACTCAATGTCGTCAGTCCACATTTAATCCATTATCTTTTGTGTCAAATAAAATTATCATTCTTAGTTCAAAGTTTTCCTTTCATGAGTAGTTTTGAAGTTCCCTTTAAGAACCGAAACATTTATGTCTTCTAGGGTGGGTCTGATTGTGAGAAATGATGTCCCACAGGTGTTCAGAAATCATCTTCCTTGTGTTCCTGTGTAAATTCATTCTTCATTGCAATTTCTGTCCTGTTTCACCAACGTAAGATCCTTTGCTGCATTTTTTTTTTGCAGTGGGTGCGGTACGCCACATTGCTGGAGGTCACAGAAGAACAAAGCCATATTTATTTATTACAGGTACTTATATAGCTCTGTCAATTTATGCAGTGCTTACATATTTATTGTACATTCACATTAGTCCTTGTCCTCAAGGATCTTACAGTCTAAGGTCCCTAAAACTCACATTCATACCTACACACACTAGGAGCCAATTTAGACAGGAGCGGGTTAACCTACAAGCATGTCTTTTGGAGCATGGGAGGAAATCCACACAGGCACAAGGAGAACATGCAAACTATAGGCAGGTAGTGTTGTAGTTGGGATTTGAACCAAGGACCCAAGTGCTGCCAGGTGAAAGTACTAACCACTGTGCTGCATGAGACTGATTGGAGTCCCCAAAGTGGAGCTTCAGCCAAAACTTGTTTTAGGTAAAGCAGGAAAGGATAGAACCTCCGTCAAGCTTTAGTTTTCTTTATTTTATGTCCCCATTGGATTTATTAACCTTATACACAAAACCAGAAATATACCCGATCACTAAAATCCCATAGAAGCTTTAACATGTTGTCATTTCAAAAAAAAGTTTTTCATTCTTTTTAAATCTATAGCTTTTGTCAAAATGATCCCTGGTGATCCTGCCATGGAGATCCTTGTAAACAAGAAAAGCAACCCCCTCACTTAGGAAATGTGAAGATACTTTATTCTATCCAGGATAAAACCGATACTCATGCTTCCATGCTCACATGTTTCAGCCCTAATGTGGGCCATAATCATAGCTTTTCTTGTTTTATATTGAAGTCACAGCTGTCGGGAGCCGACATGGAGCACTGCACAATAGATTATGGCTTAATGGGGTTGAGTGGCGGTGTATTTTGTGTAATGAAGATCCTTGTTCCGGTATTTCCTGTAATAGGGTGACAACGCTCTGCCCGTCTCAACTTGTTGCCGAGGTTTAACACGCCCAACTGGGAACTCGCTAGTAGCTTTGCTAATCCCTGTACTTACAGGCAGAGGATGCCATTGTGTGAAATCAGCAATTTATGGCAGCACTCCAACTTATGCTGGCCATACATTATACAAAAAAATCGGCCGAAATTCAGTAATTTAGGCAGTTCGTTCATTTTTTGGCCAGTTAATGGGCACAAAATCGATAATCGTTGGGACGTTTTCGAGCTGAAACAACAAAGTACAAGTTTGGAAATTTTCTGCCGAAGAAACGATAAATCGAAAGGTTAATGTGTTTCCCGTCCAAACTGTTTGCACTAGATATATGTAAAAAACGAACAAAAAATGCAATAGTTTATGTCCACTGAACTTATCGATCATTACATGATGG
This sequence comes from Aquarana catesbeiana, assembly GCF_042186555.1. Taxonomy (NCBI): domain Eukaryota; kingdom Metazoa; phylum Chordata; class Amphibia; order Anura; family Ranidae; genus Aquarana; species Aquarana catesbeiana. The sequence continues at coordinate 207,854,997 of NC_133333.1, read as the reverse complement.
CACTATCGTTTGTGATCACAGCGAATGTTGTTTTTCGAAAATGGGTTTGCCTGATTTTTCGTATAGTGTATGGCCAGCATTAAAAGTGAGCATACTCTATTTGCACAGTTAACCCTTCCTGTACGTTCCTCTTCTTTATTGCGCGCACCTCCTATTTGGCTGCTCTGTAACTTCTCCCGATGGATACAGCATTTCCGAGAGGGTACCACTGAGCCTGTACCGCACTCCACCAGCACAAAGAGAAACAAATAAATAAATTATTCCATACCGCGCTCTACAATGAATGAATGAGTGAAATAATAAGTGATAAACATAATTGTCCATATATGAGTAAAATACATCAAATAACTGTATAATGTCAATAAACCGACACCAATAAATCTTCAGTTCACGTGAAAAAGGTGAAAATCCTTAGTTGCTTGGTGAGGTAAGTGCCATCTTCCATCAGTATCAAGCAAACATCCTACTCACCAGTCGTGACACCCATTACAGGTAGTCAAACAGGCACAGATATCTATAAGAGTATGTTCTCCGGTGAGAGATGATCCCCAGCACGATATGCACGATTTGTACCAATGATCAGCAATGTGGATCGACGATCCACTTTACTGTACCTAATAAGTCCAAATCAGGAATAATCCAGGTTAGATTGAGGTTGAAAGCCACTCCCCACTGTATACCTTCCTAGCAGTGGCCTCGGACAGATTCCCAAAAACCCGAGCTGGGGAGGGGCGGCAAGAGGGCGCTACAAGCAGAGGAAAGAAAGGCCGGCCCGGGGCAAGGTGGGCAGGGACACGAGGGGGCAGCACAGCCTGACATATCACCTCACTCTCAGTGGCATTACAAGACTTCACAATCAGTTGAATGAGATGATTTCACAGTCCGCCAATGACTCTTTTACATGAGACTGAAAACCAAAATACTCATCGCTTTTGTTTTCTTAAACCATAGAGATGATTGGGGAATTTCCGGTCCTCGGTCATCTCTATCCTAAACCTGCGGAAAAGCTGCAGTCCTGGGTTCCCCGGTGGGAATGGAGAGACCGGGAAGGCATAGGAAGGCTAAAGGGGCCCCCTTCCACTGCATGTATAAACAATCTTTTTTTAGCTTAGAGCATCTCCGGCAGAAAAAAAAATGAAACCAGGGTCATGACTGTAGCTGCAATCATGACCCCAGTATCACACTTGCAACAAGAGGATGTACGGGTACGTCCCTTTGGGGGAAGGCGTTAAACCCCGCTCCAGTGCTCTCCTTCTCTTCTTGAAGCTCCAGGCTGTGGGTGGAACCTTGATTAACACATACAATACAAGTCACAGGGCTATTTGACTAATGAAACTGAATGTACATTTGTGCAGTGTGATTGGGGGCAACATCAAATGTTATTAGATTGTTTTCTCTGCAGGTTGAATGTCTATAAAGGTTTGTGTATGGTGTGTGCAAAACTGGATTTAGAAGTAGATTTGTGTATATATATATATATATATATATATATATATATATATATACGGTATATAAGCCCTCTAAAATTCCACTCACCTGCTCGCATTTTGCAAGTGGATTTTGAGGGCTGGCGAATGTGGGCTGCCTGGGAGCAGGGGGGGGGGAGCACCACCGGCAGCCTGGATTGTATGGGAGCTGTTCTCCCAGCAATCGGAGGGGAGAGCTGCCACCTGGTTGATTAGAGCGCTGGGAACATAACAGCTTTCATTTCAATAGCTGTGTGTTCTCTGCCACGCGCCGTCATATACAGCCCCTCCTCTTTGTCCGGACACTTTGATAGACAGATCACCTGTCCAATCCTGGGATGGGTGATCTGTCTATCAAAGTTCCCCGGACAAGGAGGAGGGGCTGTATATGACGGCGCACAGTGGAGAACACACAGCTATTGAAATAAAAGCTGTTATGTTCCCGTTGCTCTAATCAACCAGGCGGTGGCTCTCCCCTCTCTTCCCCTACACAGGTAGGCTGCATTAGTGACCCAGGCTGCATTGGTGACACAGGCTGCACTGGCGGACACAGGCTGAATTGGGGACACAGGCTGGACTGGGGACACAGGCTGCACTGGGGACACAGGCAGGCTGCATTGCTGGACACAGGCAGGCTGCATTGCTGGACACGGGCAGGCTGCATTGTTGGGCATAGATAAAGTTGTTGTTAATATTTAATTTTATAAAAGACAAAGAAATTGCACCTCCTTGCATTGGGGTTCCCACCTTCTGCTGCATGCCCGCCCTGAGGGTGTGTATAGGACACAGCATCTCGAGGTTTCACCATTCAGTACAGCCTACAGACATGCCCAGCCACAGACGGGAATTTCCATCTCCGGGCGGTGTCTGCACTGCAAGTCTGTGGTGGGGACCTGTGGCTTGCGTCGGCGGTTTTACACTTCCGACTTCCGGGTGGTATTCTGTGTCTCGCACACTCTCGCTCTAGCTTCCGCATTTGCGTCATCACGGTGTGACATCACACGCCCTGTTTTGGCGCAAACGGGGGAGGGGGGATATTTAAACCCATCATGGCGTTTGCTATGCTGGGAGTCTCTGGGAGCTCAGGTGTTATGGGCATTTGTCACAGGTAAGAACCTCTTAGTTAGTGGTATGCTAATCCCCCTCAATATTTATTAAAGCTTGGACATCAGTCTGTAGCTTTTATTCTAATATTACTTTTCTGTCTGCCATTTTATTGATAGGCTTGACCTTGAGGCTGCATTTTTGGCTATTGGCTGCATTTGCTGACTATTCCTTCGCCCTATACGCCTCCACTGCCCTGTGGTTCGTGATGACCGCTGTGTGTTGGGGGCTTTTGTAAATTAGGGGTTACCATCATTATTGAATATCTTTGATATAAGTGCAACTTGCACACAGCCATACTAACTTAAGGAAAATTTCTTTACTTCGCCCATATGAGCTCCCAGTAAGCATTTCTATGTAAAGCTTTTCTACTTTGGAGGTGAGTTCATGTGTAATTGCGGCCTGTTTTGGACATGTCCTCCCCTTCTTTAAATCTTATAAATATTGAATACACGTTGCGTGTTACGGGCATCATTTAATGATTTCGGACAAAAACAACATCCCCCCTACGGGAGATCTGGTTATCCTGAGACCAAGGTGAGGACAAGCAATGTCAATCTGCCTGTGAGAAACACCATGCAAGCACACTCTTATGCCCTTCAAAGTATGGGAGGTCCTGCTTCCTTTTTTTTGGGGGGGGGGGGGGTTTGGAGGATGTTTTTCTTCCCTTTTTTTTAATTTTTTTTTTAATCGTGTGTGTTGATCTATAATAGAAAATAAAAATGCCATTTACTAACTTTATATTCTTCTTTTCTTCTCTTTTTTCATACACCAATAGCTGGAAAAATGTATGTTTTTATGGTTACCAAATAAAGTATTGTGTCCCTTTCATGATGAAGCTGCATCGGCGAAACATGTTGAAAGTTGTGGACATAATTATATGTATGTGATTACAGTCTGTCTCGCTGTCATTCAATAGGCAAATGTGTATGTACCTATGACTGTGTTATATACTGTACTCTCTACTTTTTATGAATTTTTTGGAATAAACAATTAAAATTTTTAGATTCTAGTATGTTTACTTTTCCTATCAAATGTACCTTAAAAGTCCCCTATCCCCATTTCTTTGTCTTTCATAAACTTTAGGGATGTTGGTACCATATTGTGTTAAGGTTTTTGGAGCTGAATTCTGCCCATTTCTTTCTTTCTTTTTGTAACTTAATTCTGCATAAAACATTTAAGTGTCATATCATGAGATAATTTATAAGGGCGCGTTTAGGTGTGGGGCAGGGTAGGGGTTGGGCAGGACAACTGGTGGCAAATAACCCTTGAGGCCTGGCTAGTAGCTCAGGACTTGAAATTTTGAGCCCTACATATATATGACATCACAGAGCTGGTGGATGTTAGAGACCTTGCGCTCCTCCACCTTCCATTTGAGGATGGTCCACAGATGCTCAATAGGGTTTAGGTTTGGAGACAAGCTTGGCCAGTCCATCACCTTAACCCTCAGCTTCTTTAGCAAGGCAGTGGTCATCTTGGAGGTGTGCTTGGGGTCATTATGTTGAAATAATGCCCTGCAGCCCAGTCTCTTGTGCATCATCTTTAGAAGAGGCTTCCTTCTGGGACGGCAGCCATGTAGACCATTTTGATGCAGTGTGCGGCGTATGGTCTGAGCACTGACAGGCTGACCCCCCACCCCTTCAACCTCTGCAGCAATGCTGGCAGCACTCATACGTCTATTTCCCAAAGACAACCTCTGGATATGACGCTGAACATGTGCACTCAACTTCTTTGGTCGACCATGACGAGGCCTGTTCTGAGTGGAGCCTGTCCTGTTAAACTGCTGTATGGTCTTGGCCAGCGTGCTGCAGATCCGTTTCAGGATCTTGGCAATCTTCTTATAGCCTAGGCCATCTTTATGTAAAGCAACAATTCTTTTTTTCAGATCCTCAGAGAGTTCTTTGCCATGAGGTGCCATGTTGAACTTCCAGTGACCAGTATGAGAGAGTGAGAGCGATAACACCAAATTTAACACATCTGCGCCCCATTCACACCTGAGACCTTGTAACACTAACGAGTCACATGACACCGGGGAGGGAAAATGGCTAATTGGGCACAATTTGGACATTTTCACTTAGGGGTGTACTCACTTTTGTTGCCAGCGGTTTAGACATTTAATGGCTGTGTGTTGAGTTATTTTGAGGGGACAACAAATTCACACTGTTATACAAGCTGTACACTCACTACTTTACATTGTAGCAAAGTGTCATTTCTTGAGTGTTATCATATGAAAAGATATAATAATATTGACAAAAATGTGACGGGTGTACTCACTTTTGTGAGATACTATATATATATATATATATATATATATATATATATATATACATGTAATTTATATATAAATATAATTAATTAAATGTAAACTTTGCTTTTTATTATACTTTTGTTGATTTCATAAGCATAAACCTGTTTGATACGTCTGGCAATTTATTTGTTAAACGTACTTTTTAAAATGTTTTAAGCCTGATTATTCATTTATTAAACCTGTTTTAGGCCTCATTCACACAGGCCTACCTATCCGTTCACCCCTGAGAAGGGCTGTCGTTGTCTGTATGGGATGCACAGGATGTTCTGTGCATCGGCATACAGGCATTCCTATTTAGGTCTATTGGGATGCAGGGGCTGCATGGACACAGCTGCTGGTGCCAATTTGATAGACGTGTGGATGGATGTGTGTCCCCTAGAGCTGGTTTCAGAGGAGTAAAAATAAGAAATGCCAGAAGCCTCTAACAGCTGTATTTTTTTCTGCCCGTATACATGAGGCCTTGGTGTCATACCTGTGGCATAGCTCCCAACTGTCCCCGATTTGGAGGAATGTCCCTCTGTCCTTCTTTCCTCCTCATTTGTCCCTCATTTTGGTCTGATCTATATAGTTGTATATAAAATGCACTTTTTATCTTTCAAAATGTGTTTCCCAGTGCTAAACCTTTCATCCAAATTCAAAGTCATTGCATTTGTAAATTGTAAAAGTCAATGTAAAGGAATAATAGTAGTAAAAGAAAAGCCCTTGTGGATTTAATTAACCTTTTTTTTTTGGTTAATTCTGCTTTGAGGGGGGTGTGACAGGGGGCGTGTCCTATGCCTACATACATTTGCTAGAAGGTGTCCCTCATTCCCATCTCAAAATGTTGGGAGGTAAGCCTGTGGGACTGTTGTGAAAGCGAATAATCACGCCAGTAGTTGCCACTACTACACAGTGGTTGCCGCTGTCTTCCTGGGCCTGTGCTGAGCGGTTGTCCTCCTGCATAGTAACCATACGGGGTCACCTGCTCAGCACAGGTGCCATAGATAGGACGCCTTGCATTTTTCTCAATGGATGCAAGGAGTTCTCTCATTGGACAAGGGGGAGATGGTGATGACACCAGCCTATCAAACTCTATGAGAGGCTGGGGACAGCTGCTGTGGCTGGGTAGTCGTACGAACATTTAGGACAGTATGTGCCCAGGGATAAATTCCTGCAACACAAGCAGTCTGCAGACCAAGCATTCATCCCTAGGTGCAAACTGCCCTAAACGTTCGTGCTGCTAGGTGCACAGCAGCTGTCACCCTCCAATAGAGTTTAAAAGGCTGCTGAGAGCAAAGCTGGACTGGTAACCTATGTCCTCCTCCTGAAGCCAAACACTGGCGCTTTGTTCATTGGAGCTGAATGCCCAGCGTGCATAGAGGCCTAATGCAGATTATCGGCTTTCGGGGGTTATACCGGGATGATGCCCGCAGCTGCAGGCATCATCCCTGTACCGTTTTGTAGAGCGGGCGATCGGCTTTCCAGGGATAACAACCGATGCGGCTAAAAACCGTCCCCCCTCCCGCCGCTCTGAACGGGGCTCCCGTCCCACCAGGAGACCCGATCGACGATCTGCCACTTCCGGAGGCTAGGAACAGACTGGCACGAAGCCGGAAACGGCTTCGTGCCAGTCTCCTGATTGTAAACACGGAAGCGACGTCACAACGTCACTTCCTGTTTACTCGGCTGCCAATGTCGCCGGTTTTAAAAAAAATATACAGTATTCAGAATCACCGAAAACGGCGATCTGAATACTTTGAAGTGCAAAGGAGGGATCGGGGGTCTTTTAGACCCCCAATCCCTCCATAAAGAGTACCTGTCACCACCTATTACTGTCACAAGGGATGTTTACATCCCTTGTGACAGCAATAAAAGTGATCAATTTTTTTTTTTTAAACACAATTTAAAAATATAAAAAAAAATAAGGAAAAAAAATGTTTTAAAGCGCCCCCGTCCCCGCGAGCTCGTGCACCAAAGAAAACGCATACAGAAGTCACGCCCGCATATGTAAATGGTATTCAAATCCCACATGTGAGGTATTGCCGCAATCGTCAGAGCGAGAGCAATAATTCTAGCACTAGACCTCCTCTGTAACTCTAACCTGGTAACCATAAAAAAATGTAAAGCCTTCCATAATGGAGATTCATAGGTACCGTAGTTTGTCGCCATTCCACCAGTGCGTGCAATTATAAAGCGTGACATGTTTGGTATCTATTTACTCGGCGTAACATCATCTTTCACATTATACAAAAAAATTGGGCTAACTTTACGGTTTAATTTTTTTAAAATTCATGAAAGTGTCCCTTTTCCCAAAAAGTTGCGTTTAAAACACCGCTGCACAAATACCGTGTGACATAAAATATTACAACAATCGCCATTTTATTCTCTAGATTCTCTGCTAAAATATATATATATATATATATATATATAATGTTTGGGGGCTCTAAGTAATTTTCTAGCAAAAAATACGGATTTTAACTTGTAAACACCAAATGTCAGAAATAGGCTTAGTCATGAAAGGGCTATATGTGATAGTGAAGATATGTAGCCGGAAACCCGAAGCATCATGTGGATAGTATTGCAGTGAATAAAGACTATTGTATGCTGATGCTTGGGGTTGCCAGCTACATATCTTCGCGATCATTACTGTATGAGTGAACGGGAGACACTCATAGCCTGCACAATGAATTTGCAGCCCCTTATTGTTAGTTATTGGGAATTCGGACTGAATGCTGCTTATTTTCCCAAATGTATATTAAATGCGGCCCTTTGGTGACATCAGGGGCTGCATTTAAAGAGAACGTAAACCCTGATGGGTTTTACTTCCTCTTCTTTCCCCTGCAAAGTAAAAGCATAATGGCCTACATCGCATACTAGCCCATTATGTTGCACTTACCTGCAAACGAAGCCCACAATGTCCCCTGTTGGTAGGCGCATCCACCTTCACCCCTCTTCCTTTCGGGGCCGTGGACTCCGGCTCTGTGACTGGCTGGAGTCGCATGACATCACGGCACAGGCCCTTTAGAAACTGCACGATCGTGCCCTTTCTTCAGTGCGCATGCGCCAATGACATTGGCGCAAGCGTATATGGTAAATATCTCCTAAACCGTGCAGGTTTAGGAGATATTTCCAGTACCTACAGGTAAACATTATTATAGACTTACCTGTTGGGAAATGTGGTGTGTAAGGGTTTACAACCACTTTAAGACCCCCTATATCTCATATTTGCTGTACACACTGGAAACCCACACCTACCATTCACTATACATAAATTGTGATAGGCTTCCATGATTGGGATTGGCCCATCCCACTGGCTGCTGATCCAAAGCCATGACAGAGGTCCATATGCTGGGAGCGCCCTCTCAGCACACAACCTCAGACTGCCAGGTATGCATTTGAGCGGCGGGTTGGGCATTAAAGTCCGCTATTCCTGACACTGCCTATATGTGTTGTATGGTCAGATAGAAGTTAAGATTCATATGAATCCCTTTTCTGAAGGTGCTACATGTCATGTTACAGTGGAATCCCACTGTTAATTTTCAACAAGGATGTCACATGTCAGCTGGGCCGTGTCTGAAACACATGTATTTCAGAGGCACTTAAAAAAAAAAAACGCTAAACTTTAGGGGCCTATTTACATTTTTGGGGCAATGTAATGCACATTATAGTTTATTAAAAATAATAAATTGCCAGTGCTATGTATTATTTTTATTTTTCAGGAGAGAAATTGGTAACACAATGCACTACAATGCAATATGGTGCATTGCAGAACGCTGCTGCCTTAGAGACATGGGGGTGCCATTCAAAATGAATGCAATACAGCCTTGTCACCTCTCCACCCTCAGCCTGTGATTGGACAGTGAAGGTGCAGCAGCAGACTGATTGGCAGATCCCTCTATTCAACTGATTCTCTCCCCTTGTCAGTACACACCTGATTGTTGCATTTAAATGCATTATCAGTTTTATACTGAACTGCAGTTCAGATTTAAAGTGGAGTTCCACCCACTTTTACAACTCTTCAGCATCCCTCACTAAACTGTGCACTGTAAACTAATTGGATATTTAAAAAATGTTTTTCTCAGCACCTACTGTATATCTGCTGTATTCATTTTTCACTTCCTTCTCTCTGGCCGTGGCCCATCGCATCATTTCCTGTTTGCAATGCCTTCTGGGAAGGGGCTGCAACTTCCTCTGACACTGCCATTGCTATGGAAACCTGACCTGAAACCTATTACACTGTTTGTGCTGCACTGAGCATGTGCGAGATCTGCAAGGATGAGATCCAGGAAGAAATACAGTCTGGCTTCAGATGCCCACACTTAAGATGGCCACGGCCTGCTGTAAGTTTATAAAATAACAAACTACTGCTATAAACTAACAAAACAGACCTTAGTTTACAGACTAACTTTACTAGAATACATTAAGCTTGTGTATTATAGGGGTATTTTTATTTAAAAAGTATAATTTCAGCCGGAACACCACTTTAATCCTAAAATGTAACGCTTAACCTGAATCTATACAACCCTAATTTGTCCAGATAATTGCTTCCCACTGTCCTGGCCCATGTAGATGACCAGGAGCAGTGCTGGGACAAGGTCATCTAGAGCCCGGGGTGAACATGCCAAACTGCCCCCCCCCCCCAAGATGTATGAGCATTATGTGTCAGCAAAAATCCCCCCCCCCCCACAAAAACCACTAATCTGCATACTTACTCCCTAAGCCTAAATTCCCCCTCCTCCCCATATAAATCTGCCCCCCTGCTGAAACACCCCCTCTCTGCATGAATCTTTGCCTCCCCCCATCCCCCAAATTCCCCCAGCTCAAATGCCAACCCCCCCCAAAACATTCACCCCTCCTAGCACAAATCCTCTACCCCTAAAACATCCCCTCCTAGTACACATCTTCTCCCCCCTCCACACTTCAAATCCCCCCTCCTAGCACAAATATTTTTCCCCTATCCCCCCTCTCAACACAAATCCCCCCTAAATCATCACTCTTACCACCCCCCCTCCAAATTTCTCCTCTTAGAACAAGTTTTGCCCCCTGTCACCCCACAAATTCCCCCTTCCAACACAAATCCCCCCCTCCAATCTCCCTGTGGCGCCCCCCCACCTCACATGACACCACAGTGCCCAGGGCAGCCCTCCTGTCCACCCCTTGTCCCATCCCTGACCATGAGGCTGTGCCATCTTTATATTAGCTTAATTTTTATTGGCCTCATATATATACTCACCAGCCACTTTATTAGGTACGCCTGTTCAATTGCTTGGTAACACAAATTGCTAGTCAGCCAATCACATGGCAGCAACTCAATGCATTTAGGCATCTAGACGTGGTGAGGACGACTTGTTGAAGTTCAAACCGAGCATCAGAATGGGAATTGAAGTGACTTTGAACGTGGTATGGTTGTTGGTGCCAGGCGGGCTGGTCTGAGTATTTCAAAAACTGCTGATCTACTGGGATTTTCACACACAACCATCTCTCGGGTTTACAGAGAATGGTCCGCAAAAGAGAAAATGTCCAGTGAGCGGCAGTTGTGTGGATGAAAAGGCCTTGTTGATGTCAGAGATCAGAGGAGAATGTGCAGACTGGTTCCAGATGATAGAAAGACAACAGTAAGTGAAATACCCACTCGTTGCAACCAAGGTATGCAGAATACCATCTCTGAACGCACAACACATCGAACCTTGAAGCAGATGGGCTACAGCAGCAGACGACCACACTGGGTGCCATTCCTGTCAGCTAAGAACATTGGACAACAGAAGATTGGAAAAACGTTGCCTGGCCTGATGAGTCTCGATTTTAGCTGCGACATTCAGATGGTAGGGTCAAAGGTTGGCATAAACAACAACAACATGAAAGCATGGATCCATCCTGCCTTGTATCATCGCTTCAGGCTGGTGGTGGAGTAGTGTGGGGGATATTTTATTGGTGCACTTTGGGTACCAATTGAGCATCGTTTAAACATCACGTCCTACCTGAGTATTGTTGCTGATCATGTCCATCCCTTTATGACTACAGTGTACACATCTTCTGATGGCTCCTTCCAGCAGGATAATGCACCATGTCACAAAGCTCCAATCATCTCACCGCTGGTTTATTGAACATGACAATGAGGTCCCTGTACTCCAATGGCCTCCACAGTCATCAGATCTCAATCCAATAGAGCACCTTTGGGATGTGGTGTAATGGGAGATTCGCATCATGGATGTGCAGCCGACAAATCTGAAGCAACTGCGTGATGCTATCGTGTCAATATGGACCAAAATCTCTGAGGAATGTTTCCATTACCTTGTCTGAGAATTAAGGACGTTCTGAAGGCAAAAGGGGGTCCAACCCGGTACTAGCAAGGTGTACCTAATAAAGTGGCCGGTGAGTGTACACTGAGCAGAATGCTTCCTCCTCCAGCACTGATCGGCTGAAGGGTTCAAACACCCCTTTACCACTGCGCCTACAATAATAAATGCATGGTGTAGGATGTGAGATTTAATGCAAGATTAGCTGACCCGGAATCAATAATGATATGTAAATGAAGCTAATTTATGTTCTCTGCACATCTTTTAATAATAAAACATCCTCTGATTTTGTGTATCACAATGTAACGCAAGCTTTCAAACCATTTAATTGGTTTATGGATATAGAATGCATATGGTTGTCTTACAGACAGATGAAGATTGACGAGGCAGCGGAGATCACTTTCCAAACGCAGCTGTTTACACACACAAGTGGCAGATTTTGATAAATGACCCCCGGTGACTACAGGGTGACAGATGTGATGGCGTAGTACCAGAACAAGCCAGCAGGGGGAGACAATGGCTGCTGTCAGCTCAGTCATGATGACAATTTGCTTTTGTCCAACTGAAGATAAAAAAAAAAGAAACATTATAGCAATGTAACTATGACATCATCGCAAGCAGCGTTTGCCCTTTGTCCGTGTTATGTACACCCAGCTTCTTTGTTGGGGGTACAGCAGTTCGGATGGGATGCACTAAGCATTGGTATCCAACCGTTATTCTCATTTCTGCAGCCAGCCCTTTAACTCTAGAATCCCTTAATCTTTCTCTAAATTGGTCCCAGGGCACTCCAGCCAACATCCCAGCTCTGAAAAGGCCGAACAGAAGAGTTTTGCATATAAACTGACTCAGCGGACTCTTAAATACCTGCTAAGTGGTAGAAATTACTGCGACAAAATGTCACCACTGAGAAGCAAAAGTAAATGCAACCCTGCAGTACCAAACTAACATTGAAAAATAAGTTTTATATATATAGATATAGATATATATATATATAGATAGATATATCTATATCTATATATATATATATATAGATATAGATATATATATCTATATATATAGATATATATATCTATATATATATATATATATATATATATATATATATATATATATATATATATAGATATATAGATATATATATAGATATATATATAGATATATATATAGATATTTATATATGAAACTTAAAGTCAAACTCTGGCCAATGAACCTCCCCCATAGAAAAAAATACAACCCACCACCAACCACTCTCTTGAGCCGATCGCTGAAATAATATAAATAAATAATCATAATGCCCCTCAAATACTTCTCTAAAGTCACAGTCACATGGCATGCCAAGTTTGCGCTCTTCTAGACTGCAGAGTGGGAGAATCCTTCGGGTACCTACATTGCTTGGATGACATAGACACTACAGATTGAAACCATCTGGGGGGCCCTCACAAGATCCTAAGGACTCCAGCGGCTTGGTCATGGCATGACAAAGGACCAGTGACAAGACCAGTTGACAGCAGCAGTAGATGTCCAGTCTGCCCCTCGAAGGAGGCACTGCAGAATGTTATGTGAAGGTAGAATTAAGTATGTTAATTTGGACTTAGAGGTTTTTTTTTATTGTGATTGAGTGAAAGGAGTATGGGCTGCCAATTTTGCCTGGAGGTGGGTTTTGATAGTTTTTTTTCTTTTTTTTGTTTAAGAATGATTATATATTTTTAAGCACCAATTCTTATTGTTATATCATAGAGCAGGGTTCCATGGAAGTCTAGGGTTCCTCCAGAGGTTGCTAGGGGTTCCTTGAGCAATTTCTGCCACTCAGATAAATTTCCACTGACACCATTGAACTTTTTAGCTATCCATAAGAAGGTAATTCTTCCCAATGACAACAAATGTAAGGAGCATTTTTCCCACCGAATATCACACTAAAGCAGGGGTAGGCAACCTTTCAGAGGTGGAGATCTACCTGAACAAAAAAGAGATCAAAGATCACCGGGTTTCGGTAACCTTATTTTTTAAAAAGAAATTAACTAGCAAAACCTAATTAAATAGTAGGGAAAACTTTGAAACATATAATAAAACAAATGTCACTATAAAAATATACACTTAGCCTATCTTAAGAGTGGACAGTGTCAGCCAGTAGGGAAGTGGTTAGTATAAGTAGGGCAGTGGTTGGTGTCAGTAGGGCAGTGAAAGATGTCAGTCAGTAAGGCTGTGGATGGTCAGTAGTTTTTATTTTCATTATCTTATTTTTAAATCAATTTGTACAACGTTTTCAAATGAAATTTTACAATATTATTTTTTAGGAGCCCTGTTGTGGGCTTTGGTGAAATAACAGGGGTCTAAACAGACCCCTGTTGTCTCAATCTTGAAACAGAGAAAGGAACTGAGGGCAGATCCCCCTGCACCTTTTTCTGCAGCCTCAACTGCAAGAGGCTGGGGATTCAGATTTTACTACCACCCCATATCCTGGCGCTCTAAGACTGCTGGCCCTGGCCCTGTAAGTGTCATCTGCCCCCCTTCACATCACCCCTCCCCACAGTAGTATCTTCTGGACCTCTGCCCCCTCCCATAGCAGTGTCCTCTGCCCCTTCACATTATCTCCCCCAACAGTGTCGTCTGCTCCCCCCCCCCCCTATAGTAGTGTCCTTTGTCCCCTTCACATAATCCCTCTCCCCACAGTAGTGTCCTCTGGCCCTCTGCCCCTTTCCCCTCACCCCACAATAGTGCCCTCTGCCCCCATAGCAATGTACTCTGCTCCTTTAATATCACCCCCCCACCACCACCACCACACACACACACACAATAGTGCCCTCTGCCCCTCCATCCCCATAGCAATATTCCCTGTTCCAATGACATCCCACCCCCCACAATAGTGCCCTCTGCCCCCATCCCCATAGCAATGTCCTCTGCTGCTTTGACAATTACCCCCCCCCCCCCCCAAACAATAGTGCCCTCTGCCTCCAATCCCCATAGTAATGTCCTCTGCTCCTTTGATATCACCCCCCCCAACACACACACAAACAATAGTGCCCTCTGCCCCTCCATCCCCATAGCAATATTCCCTGTTCCTATGACATCCCACCCCCCACAATAGTGCCCTCTGCCCCCCCCCCATCCCCATAGCAGTGTCCCCTGCTCTTTTGACACCCCCCCCCACAATAGTGCCCTCTGCCTCCCATCCCCATAGCAATGTCCTCTGCTGCTCTGACACCCACCTCATCCCCATAGCAATGTCCTCTGCTGCTTTAACACCCCCCCACACACAATGGTGCCCTCTGCCCCCCTTAGAAATGTCCTCTGCTGCTTTAACATCCCCCCCACAGTGGTGCCCTCTGCCCCTCATCCCCATAGCAATGTCCTCTGCCGTTTTGACCCCCCACAATAGTGCCCTCTGCCCCCCATCCCCCATAGCAATATCCTCTGCTGCTTTGACCCCCCCCCACTCATCCCCATAGCAATGTCCCCTGCTGCTTTGACCCCCCCCACAACAGTGCCCACTGCCCCTATAGCAATATTTTCTGCTCCGTTAACATCCCCCCAGCGATGTCATCTGCCCTCTTTACCTCACCCCCCTTCCCACACACACATATACATACAGTAGTAAAAAAAACAGCTTGCTTCTCCTACCTACATAGGTGTACACAGAAGCCTACACATCTCTGGACAGGGGCGGGACCCTGGTCTGCTGGCTTTAACTTTCTATAATACCAAGCTGGTGATTAGTTGATAACACTGGCCCAACTTCTGGCAACCAATCATCTGCCAGTTAACTTCAAAGTTAACGTGGCCAGCTCCCGCCGCCCATCGCCCATCCAGAGATGTGTAGTCTCCTGTGAGGAAGGACGAGCGAGGAGGCTGGACCAAGGACTGGCGCTGAAGTAGTGGGGGTAGCAGAGAAGTGTTCCCAATCGACCCGACACCCGCTTGCGATTGACAGGTCGATCGGGATCAACGGGTTGCTGACCCTCGCAATAACGTATCATAAGTTGTATATAGTAGTAATTTTTATCTGGTGTCTCCTGAGACCAAAAAGTTATTTCAAGGGTTCCTGTGTGTTGAAAAGGTTGAGAAAGGCTATTCTAGAGCAACCAATTAGAATCAATTTTGTATAGGTCTAAATTCAACATTGCATTTGCATTCTGATTGGCTACTATGGGTCACTGCATCCAAGAACTACCACTAAATTAAAGGCCTTTTGTTGACCAAGGCCACTGACCTCAGATCTCCGTGACACGCTCCATTCTATTACACAATTCAAGTGATATATTCCCTAATCTTCTGTAATTCCAGGATATTAGCTCAGATCTCTGCAACAAATTCTACAGTCTTCTGTAATTCCAAACTTTGTGTCAGTGATATTTGTTTTCCCAGATTATTTCAGAAAAAATTTCCATAATTAAAAGCCCCCCCCCCCCCCCAATGTGAGCGATAATGGGGTACATACACACACAAAAAGTAAAACAAATCCTGGGACAGCAGTCATGGCATACATAGGTAAGGATTAAAAAGTGAGTAAGCTACATACTCAGTAAGTGATCAGCTGATGATCACACTTAAAAAAATTAGGGTTTATTATCACTATAACCTTAATCAACTCCTCCCCTTATCAACTCCTTCCTCCCCTTCTCTGTTAAGCTATTATTGATTTTTTTATTTCTCTTTTTATTTTTTATCAGCAATATTTTTTTTTTTCATTTTTATTTGTGTGCACCTTTTTTCAGTGTTGTATAACAAGAAAAAATGAAAAAAGAAATGCATTTTTTCATTTGCAAATCATTTGGACATGCTTTGTACCAAAAACATAGTTTAAATAGGACAAATTATAGAATAAAATGTATTCTTTTTATTTACAGTAAAAAATACATTTTTCCACTTTTTTGTCTAAAGAATCCATAAGAACAAAACATTTTTTGCAAAACAATATTGAGAAAAGAAATCCTAGTTTTCCCCCTGTAAGCATTGTATGTATTACTTTGTTACCTGAAAGTTGTGACAAATAGCAGATTCTTTGATGAACATAAAGGTTAAATAATAATACAGGTGTAAATAAATTATAAAAAAAATTATAATCAATGACCTGGTCTCATAGTTTTTATGAATGCCAATTAGGGTGGCACAGACCCGTAGAGGCAAGCTATTACAGGTTTTCCATGGAGCTTCACCAATCCTGCTGTAATCTACTTACTGAAAACAGCTGCGCTTTTCCTGGCTGCGGCATTATTCTCTGCTACAATCCCCGGACGCCATACTGAACAGACAGAACCAGCGACAGCCAAGAACTGTCTCAATCTGCTCAAAATATTTTCATTTTTTTCTACTTTTCTGCATTTGTTGACTGACAAACATTCCCCACTCAGTTGGCAGCTGAGTTTGGCGACTCTGTTACCCCTCGGATGAGATGTTTGTGATGAGTGTTCCCAGACTGGCGAATACCACAGATCAGGCGCGTAAAAAATAAGATTAAAATATTTTACGCCTTCTGCTCTTCATCCACCATCCTAGCTACCAGAGAGACAAATCTGTCCAATAAAATTACATACATAGTAGGTGAGGTCAAAAAAAGACACAAGTCCATCAAGTCCAACCTATGTGTGTGATTATATGTCAGTATTACATTGTATATCCCTGTATGTTGCGGTCGTTCAGGTGCTTATCTAATAGTTTCTTGAAACTATCGATGCTCCCCGCTGAGACCACCGCCTGTGGAAGGGAATTCCACATCCTTGCCGCTCTTACAGTAAAGAACCCTCTACGTAGTTTAAGATTAAACCTCTTTTCTTCTAATTTTAATGAGTGGCCACGAGTCTTGTTAAACTCTCTTCCGCGAAAAAGTTTTATCCCTATTTTGGGGTAACCATTATGGCATTTGTAAATTGAAATCATATCCCCTCTCAAGCGTCTCTTCTCCAGAGAGAATAAGTTCAGTGATCGCAACATTTCCTCATAACTAAGATCCTCCAGTCCCTTTATTAGCTTTGTTGCCCTTCTCTGTACTCGCTCCATTTTCAGTACATCCTTCCTGAGGACTGGTGCCCAGAACTGGACAGCATACTCCAGGTGTGGCTGGACCAGAGTCTTGTAGAGCGGGAGAATTATCGTTTTATCTCTGGAGTTGATCCCCCTTTTAATACATGTCAATATTCTGTTTGCTTTGTTAGCAGCAGCTTGGCATTGCATGCCATTGCTGAGCCTATCATCTACTAGTACCTCTAGGTCCTTTTCCATCCTAGATTCCCCCAGAGGTTCTCCCTCTAGTGTATAGATTGCATTCATATTTTTGCCACCCAGATGCATTATTTTACATTTTTCTACATTGAACCTCATTTGCCATGTAGTTGCCCACCCCATTAATTTGTTCAGATCTTCTTGCAAGGTTTACACATCCTGCAGAGAAGTTATTGCCCTGCTTAGCTTGGTATCGTCCGCAAATACAGAGATTAAATTGTTTACCCCATCCTCCAGGTCGTTTATGAACAAATTAAACAGGAATGGTCCCAGCACAGAACCCTGGGGGACCCCACTACCCACCCCTGACCATTCAGAGTACTCCCCATTTATCACCACCCTCTGAACTCGCCCTTGTAGCCAGTTTTCAATCCATGTACACACCCTATGGTCCATGCCAACGGTCCTTATTTTGTACAGTAAACGTTTATGGAGAACTGTGTCAAATGCTTTTGCAAAATCCAGATACACCACATCTACTGGCCTTCCTTTATCTAGATGGCAACTCACCTCCTCATAGAAGGTTAATAGATTTGTTTGGCAAGAACGATTCTTCATGATTCCATGCTGATTACTGCTAACGATACCATTCTCATTACTAAAATCATGTATATAGTCCCTTATCATCCCCTCCAAGAGCTTGCATACTATTGATGTTAGTCTAACTGATCTGTAATTCCCAGGGTGTATGTATTTATTGTTCAAACAATACTTACTCCCTTTGGTCCTTCCACGACAAGTTGTGTGTTTTTGTTATGCGAGTTCCAGGATTGATAAAAATGCTGCAGATGTGTGAGTACAGGGTGTGTTCAGGGAACTGCACCCACCCACATGTTATATTAGGACACAGTGACTGTGCCCGTGCAGCTGTGTGTCCTAATAGAAATTAATGAGACGTGGGCACGGGGAAGCACGCAACAGCGGTGCACCCCTGTGTCGGTATAAAAACAGCCCTGCACCAGTCCTTGTTAGCACAATAATTCAGGTGAGCCATTTCACTGTCGGCTCACCCTTGGAGCATGAGCCAGGCCAGATCGTTGATGTTGTTATACTGTGGTATTCGTACATAATCTAACAGTTCTTGATACTGTAATGCTTCCTTGTGACCCCTGTACGGGTCCCTTCACTGATAATAGCCAGATGTTGGCTGTGCTGTTGTACGTTTGTATTGTCTGTGTGTTTGTTACGAAATAGAAAGATTTAAAAAAAAAATGGCCCTGCACATCCGAATGGACCATCCTGATTTATGGTTCCATCAAATAGATATACAGTGCCTTGAAAAAGTATCCATTCCCCTTGAAATATTCCACAATTTGTCATGTTACAACTAAAAATGTAAATGTATTTTATTGGGATTTTATGTGAGAGACCTACACAAAGTGGCACATAATTGTGAAGTGGAAGGAAAACGATAAATGATTTTCCAAATATTTTACAAATAAATATGTGAAACACGTGGCGTGATACCCCTAACTAAAGTCTAGTGAAACCAATTGCCTTCAGAAGTCACCTTATTAGTAAATAGAGTCCACCTGTGTGTAACTTAATCTCAGTATAAATACAGCTGTTCTGTGAAGCCCTCAGAGGTTTGTTAGAGAACCTTAGTGAACAAACAGCATCATGAAGGCCAAGGAACACACCAGAAAGGTCAGGGATAAAGTTGTGGAGAAGTTTAAAGCAGTGTTAGGTTATAAAAAAAATATCCCAAGCTTTGAACATCTCATGGGGCACTGTTCAATCCATCATCTGAAAATGGAAAGAGTATGGCACAACTGCAAACCTACCAAGACATGGCCGTCCACCTATACTGACAGGCTGAGCAAGAAGAGCATTAATCAGAGAAGCAGCCAAGAGGCCCATGGTAACTCTGGAGGAGCGGCAGAGATCCACAGCTCAGGTGGGAGAATCTGTCCACAGGACAACTATTAGGCCTGTACTCCACAAATATGGCCATTATGGATAAGTGGCAAGAAGAAAGCCATTGTTGAAAGAAAGCCATAAGAAGTCCCATTTGCAGTTTGCGTGGGGGACAAAGCAAACATGTGGAAGAAGGTGTTCTGGTCAGATGAGACAAAAATTGAACATTTTGGCCTAAAAGCCAAATGCTATGTGTGGCAGAAAACTAACACTGCACATCACCCTGAACACACCATCCCTACTGTGAAACATGTTGTGGGGATGCTTTTCTTCAGCAGGGACAGGGAAGCTGGTCAGAGTTGATGGGAAGATGGATGGAGCCAAATACAGGGCAATCTTAGAGTCTACAAGAGATTTGAGACTGGAGCAGATGCCATAATACATTTAAGTTTTTAGTTGTAACATGGCAAAATGTAGAATATTTCAAGGGGTGTGAATACTTTTTCAAGGCACTGTAAGATTAATAACATAGAGACAAAGACAGTACGAAGCAGGCAGACAGATAATATAGGGAGACCGCTAACTGTAAAAAGAGAACTATATATTAAAGTGTAACTGAAGGCAAAACTTTTTTTTTTAGTTTTAGATACAGTAGAGAGGGATTACAACGCCTCTCAGTTTTTATTGCTGCCTGTGCCCCCAGTTTAGGAGATTCACCCTCTCTATTTGTCCCGTTTATTAGCATTAAAAGTGAAAGTAAGATTTTATGTAATTTTTTTGGGACTGTGTGGCCATAAAGAAGTTTTGACTGGAGATAACAATGTATAGAGGAAGTTATTACAGTGTCAAAGCATCTGTTGAGGTGTGTCTCCTGGGACTAGTTGATGCCCTGGCCCCAAAGAGAGTAATACGTACCCTTTTGACATTACTATTTTATTACACTAGAAAGATGATAGTTCTCTCTTGGAAAAAAACTACACCTACACCTGTTGCTAAGTGCCTGGAAGGCACTTATCAATAAAGCCCTACCTCTGTATAGAGCCACATATACTAGTGGGGGAATACCCAACAAATTTGAGAAGGTGTGGGCTGGGTGGACGAACAGTGTATCTGCAGTGGCTGAATAATTGGGTATGATGTATGACTCCTAGTAGTAGCAATATCTTATACATATAAAGTCAATACTGTTATTGTGGGGTTTGGTTTTGAGATTCCCTAGATGAAAGTTGGTTACTTATGCACTGAATTCGGGGTCTACCGATTGAATATGTTTGGATCCATCAAATACTATTAGATCTGGGAGCCAGTTGAAGTCACATTACATGAATATGAGTCTGTAAATGTGATGAAGAAGCTCTGTTATTATAGATGTATAGTAGCCTTGGAGCTATGCTACTGGCCTAGTGCTGAATTGTTGTACGTTGAGTGTGTTATGTATCGCCTGGATTCGGGTTAATCTTAAATGCAGTCTGTTTTTTTTTTTTTGTTTTTTTTTGTATTCTGTAAACTAAAATAAAAATAATTTTCCAAAAAAAAAGTAAAAGAAATCCCCAAATTTTGAGTTGTCCTCAGAAATGTAATAGAGGGTAAATCTTCCAATGGGGAAACTAGTTCTGTTGATCTGGGAGTCCCCAAGGAATTCCCTTAAAAGAAAAGTATGGGTTTGGGCTTTTTTTTAGATTAATACTTACCTAGGTAGATGCAGCATGGATCCAATGCTGCATCTGTCCCCCGGCGCCTCTGCACTGAGAACCGAGTGGTTGGATATCGCCGATCACTCGGTTCTGACAGCTCCCTGAGCAGAGAGCTGCACAGTCCCAGCTCTCTGTTCTGCTGAATCTCTCAGTGGTTCGCTGAGAGGCTGAGCTGGATGTCAGTTCAGGCACCTGGGGGATCCAGACTCCGTTATCGTGATGACACAGAGCCTGGACCGGCTCTGTGACGTCAGCGGACAGCAGAATTCAGCCCAATCTCTGCTGAAAACGGGTCACAGGAGTGCAAAACGAACTGCACTTTTGTGATCCATAGGAGAAGTACAGCCAAACAAGCTTTGCCTGTACTTCTTTAATTTGCGAGGATTTCCTCAGAGAGAGAGAGAGAGAGAGAAAAAGAGGGAGAGAGAGAAAGAGAGATAAAGAACATTCAGACGAAACGTACGTCGGAGGGGGGGGCAGAGCTTGTGCTGACATAATTCACGTCTGCTGGAGGCAGCACCAGTGGCATTTTACACCGCTAAGTATGCTATCAACTGGATACACTGAGTAGTTTTGCACAATTTTTATTCAATAAACATCAGCGATACTGCACCATTGGAGACTTTACATGTTTCTTTGCTGAGCTTTGATTGAGGATCCATTCCATTGAGGATGGGAGCGTCAGTGGGTGGGTGACGCATGGGGGGTTATTTATGAAAGGCAAATCTACTTTGCACTGAAAGTGCACTTGGAAGTGCAGTCGCTCTAAATCTGAGGGGTAGATCTGAAATGAGTGGAAGCTCTGATGATTTTATCATCCAATCATGTGCAAGCTAAAATGCTGTTTTTTATTCTCCTTGCATGTCCCCCTCGGATCTACAGAGACTTTACTTCCAAGTGCAAAGTGGATTTTCCTTTAGTAAATAACCCCCTAGGTTTACTAAGTTTTATGATGCATCACCTAAGACCCACTCAGCTTCATGCTCCGTTTGATCCCCTATAATTTGGGGTCACTCATATTGGTAAGAGGCTGTGTGTAATGAGGTGGAAGGCTTACTGGCATTACTGTATTTCATCACCTGTCAAGGGACGTTGGATATTATGTTCTATTAATAATTTATGGACATTTTAAGTATTCAGTTTGTCACATTTATATGTAATTTATGGGCATTTTATTGATTCACTCTATCACTTGGGGTGATTATTTGATTAAAGTTGATTAGAGTTGATTTTGATTTATGAATTGGCACTTATACACAGCTCAACAGGTCTGACATTCATATATATAGATATATCTATATATATCTATATATAATAATATCACTGATTAGAAACAGGAGGAGTTATAAAATAAAAAATATGGCCAGTCCTTTTTTTTTTTTTTTTTTTTTAACATACACTAACAATACCTAGCTCATTATCCATACATAGACATTTGTAATAGCAAACAAATTGTAAGGACTTTTCATTAGGCCCAAGAAAGGGATCTGCTGTCTTCCTAAAACAGGAACGGTAAGGGGCTGTGCTCATTGTCGCCATCTCATAGAAAGGCAGAGCTGTTTGTGTCTGCCGACAATACAGAACAAGAGGAAGACAAAGGAAGCAGCAAAAGGTTACGCAGAGATTAATGCGCCCAATCTCCATCAGATTACAATGTCACTGCTGGTATCAACAACGCAGCCACAAAAGGGCCAGTTAACGAGATTACAGAGGATCATCTCCCCAGAGGGACAATCCTTTGTCAGAGACAATAAGCTAATTATTTCCAAATCCCGCATAGATTATATCAAGCGCCGGCTTCTGGGATTCAGGGCGCAAACTGCAGATCACAGCTATAGAATGCAACCATTGTTTTATAATATATATATATATATATATATATATATATACACACACACACACACACACACATATTCTGTTAAAGTGGAGTTCCACCCAAAAGTGAAACTTCCACTCATCAGATTCCTCCCCCCCTCCGGTGTCACAGTTGGCACCTTTCAGGGGGGAGGGGGGTACAGATACCTGTATATTACAGGTATCTGTACCCACTTCCGGCATAGATAGCTGCAGAATCTGCGGTTATTTACGCCACTTCCTGCTCCCTCCCCACTGCCTGCTGGGAAACACACGGGTCCCAGAGGCAGCAGGGACCATCCGTATTGCGCTGCGCGACTCGCGCATGCGCAGTAGGGAACCGGGAAGTGAAGCCGCACGGCTTCACTTCCTGATTCCCTTACCGAAGATGGAGGCGGCAGCACCCGAGGACGGCCGACATCGCGGGCGCCCTGGACAGGTAAGTGTCCATGTTTTAAAAGTCAGCAGCTGCAGTATTTGTAGCTGCTGACTTTTAAAAAAAAAACTTTCGGCGGCGCTCCGCTTTAAGCACAATGTTTGACTCTGTTGGGCTCCTTGCACTGGGCAGCTGCACTTGTTTCTCAAGGGCACTCCAAAAAGATAGGAAGGATACGCTGTACCTGGACAGCCCAGTGTGCAAGGGGCCTTAAAGTGACTGTAAAGGTAAAAAAACAAACAAAAAACCAAAACATGTCTATACTTCCACAGAGCCTCTTCTCGGGTCCCCCACCGGCACTCCTGGCCCTGCCTCTCTATCCAGTGCCCCCATGGGAAGTGGCTTCCCATGGGGGCACTCATGCGTGCTTCTGAGCCCCGCTGCTGCATCCATTGACACAGTGGGCCTCAGCCCAGTCCCCTGCTCCCTCGTCACTGGCTTTGATTGACAGTACTGGGAGCCAATGGCCCCGGTGCCTCAGCAGGCCAGCGAGACTCGGAAGTGAGAGGAGCTGCAGACAAGCACGGCACTGGATTGAATGAGGGCTCAATTAAAGTGTTACTAAACCCAGGACAGTCACTATATCTGGTCTCCCACAGTACACAGAAAATAGAAATGCAATTATTTTAGTAAATATAAACTGCTAAATACCTTTTTTCCTCAGCAGTATATATCAGTCTTGTGATTTCCATTAGTTCCTGGTGAAGCTTGTAGGAGAAGTTTTCATACTGCACTGAGCTGTCCTATGAGGTTGCAGGATCCCTGACCCTCTGTCTGGACAGCGGTGATTGGCTCCTCCCAAAAACAACCTCTCTAGCAATACACACTAAACTGAGCATGTGCAGCTTGACTCCAAAAGCACTGTTTGCACAGAAAGTTTTTCACTTTAATGCATAGAATGATTTTACAACCCCTTTAACCCCTTTGGTTCCACAGTGAGTATAACAAGCATGCTATACTGCATATACAGACTGATTTTACTGTTGAGTTTAGTAACACTTTCAGTATAAGGGGGAGTGAGGGGGATGCTGATGCCTAAACACTTTTTTTTCCTATATGCAACAAATTAAGGCCTCTTGAGCCCCTCCCTAGAGAAAGAGAGCCTTGACTGATGGGGGCATGGCTAGGTGCATTACAAGGGGAACAATTGGTTGGGTGATGTGGGATGGGATGGGATGAGATGGGCCTGAGCTCAGGAAATTGTTTGCCCCAGGGAATTCTGGGTCTTTCGGAAGACTCGTTGGAAGAGCTGCTGTGGACCCTGCACACTCTAACATGGACACTGAGCTTCTGCTAGCCAGGGTCCACGATCTGACTCTCCAAGGCCAAGCGGACTGGTTATACTCCCTCCTTACTCCTAGGATGTCCCGTCCCCCCCCTCCTGTCCCACTGCTACCCCCGGGGTCTCAGGCTACTAGGACCAGGAGACGTACCGCTCCGCGGGCCGGCACTCCTCTTGTCCGGCCCGCTCCAGGAGCCCCAGAGTCCTCAGGTGATCCGCTCGGGTCCCGCTGCCCCCCCCCCGCGAGCACCCACTCGTCAGCACAGGCGGGAGCCGCAGCGCATCTCGCCTCTCCTTACATCCCCCAGTCACAGGCAGCCACTGTCCCTGGCTCCCGGTGGAGTGGGGGATGGGGGGACCACACGTAGATCATCCTGCGGTGCCAGATGCTGGGCACGCCAGCCTGGAGCTGCTGAACTGGCCACCCATCCTCCTCCCTGCTCCACGCTGCACGGATCAGCCAGGATGTCACAGCCAGTGTCTCTCCCTGCGCCCAGCTGGGCAGGAGAGTCAAACATGGCTCCAGTCTACACAGCCTCTGCAGGCTGCTCACCCTCTGCCGCTGACCCCTGCCTTCCTGCATCCCCCTTCATCTGGCTGGGGGGGGTGGCAGGGCGACACGTGCCGCTAACCCCCTGCTGCTGACCCCTACCATCCCGCATCCCCCTGAACCGGGCTGGGTGGGGGATAGCTGCGCTGCTCAGGCCTCTCACCCCCTGCCTCGGACTCCTGCTTTATCACATCCCCCTGCGCCCACCTAGGCGGGGGATGGCCGGCAGTTGCCTGCTCCCCTCCCCTCATCACTGACCTCTGCCCAACGTCAGCTCCCTGTAGCGGCTGGACGGGAGATTCCGTCCAGACGTCCGCTGCCACAGCCTTGCCCCGGTCTGCCACCCTGCACCATCTCCCTGAACCCGGCAGGGCTGGAGATGCCCATTTGATGCCTGCCGCTGCGACCTTGGCCCTCCCTGCACCCGGCAGGGTGGGAGATGGGCACTGGTCCTACGCCACGCCCAGGATGTGAGATGCACCTGCTACGAGTCCTATATCTGGGGTCTCTGGTTGCTCCAGATGCTGCTCGGCTGCCGTCCTCGGCCCCCTGGGCTCCTTTGGTTCGGTGGCCAGACCGCCACCCCTGGACCTCTCCTTCCACCAGCATCCTTCAGCCTCGCCAGCCATCCACATTTTCCAAGGTGATGGACAAGGCCTGCCAGCTCCTCCCATGGATGATCCTGCACCGGGCGTTCCTCCCGGACCTACCGTTGGTCGCCCTTCTTCGGCTGCACATCCGCACCTCAGTGAGTATGATTATGATTTGATTTGGGGTAGGACCAGTGACGCTGCCGTATCGGGTCCACCGGACGACCGCATTGTTGCGGTTGTAAAATCGGTCCTGTCTCGCATGGGTGTGTCAGTCCGGCATGCAGTTCGGCCTATTCCGTGGGTGGCGCTTTGTGGGCAGTTTCTCCTACAGGCACACATCTGTCAGAAGACGTCAAGGAGAGGATCTGGCATTGCAAATTTATGGATTTCCTCGCTTTAGTCCCTATCGACCGAGAGACGATCGACAAATCCAGTCGGGTTGACGTTGCGGCGCAGGGTGAAAAATATAAGCAGCTTCCTTGGACATTCGGGAACTGGCTGCAGGGGTTCTGTGCTTATGCCAGAGTGCTTTGCAAACATTTTCCGGAGTTAGCTGCATCACTCTTTTGCTATCTTGATCTCATTTGGGGTGCCTACAAGGTGTACAGGGGTCAGTGTTGGTTTCACTACGACACCCAGCTTCAGCAAAAAGTTTTGGAGCTCCGCTTCGATTGTCAGGACGGTAGCCTGTGGTTATTGCTCAATTGCCCCCACAGGCCTTAGTCCTTTCAGACCCCAGCCGGTGCTCCCCCCGGAGTGTCGGCTGCCCCCAAAAAAGGTCTAAGCTGGCTGTTCAATGAGAGCCACTGCAAGTGGTACACCACGTGTCATTTTAAGCACGAGTGCTCACTTTGCAGGGGTGTTCACCCAGCCAGCCGGTGCTTCCAAAAGGGAAAACAACCTCTTTCCCAGCTGGGGGCCAACCCTGACATTGGAGGACCCCAGTGATCGTCTCAGAGATGCTTCCCTGGCTAGACCGGTACCCCCTTCATAGAGAGGCCTTGATCTTGAGGGACGGTTTGGACCGTGGTTTTTGGATACCCTTTACTCCTGCGGATGTGCCAACCATGGCACCTAATTTAAAAACGGCTGTTCAATTCGGGCCCATTTGATCTCCCCCGTTTCCACAACCTGAGGGTTTCCGCCTCGGTGTGGTCCCCAAAAGGGCTGAGGGAAAATTCCGCCTTATCCACCACCTGTCCTATCCTTCTGGCTCCTCGGTCAATGACGGCATCGACAAGGAGGAATCCAGGGTCCACTACGCCTCTTTTGACAAGGCGCTCACATTGAGTCCACCTTCTGCCTCCTCCCAGTCCACCCAGCATGCTTCCATCTGCTGGGATGCTACTTTCAGGGAAGCTACTTTTTAGACATGTGCCTTCCCATGGGCTGTGCCATTTCATGTTATTTCTTGAACTTTTCAGTAGTTTCCTTAAAATGGGTAGTCATCCAGGTGGCTGGTTTGCATTCCTTGTTACACTATTTGAATGAACAATTAACAAAAACCGCGCTAAAAATCTATAATAAGTGAATTCCCATCGACCAAATATCTCAAATAATGTGTTATAATCAAGACACTATATTATATTATAAACCCAAATATTAACACAACATGTATGTGATTAATTAAATAATTAATGAATATTGTGACTGTATTATAAAACTATAAGCAAATGAATTATATAAGGTGACAAAAAAGATTAATGAATATTGTGACCGTATTGGAAAACTATAAACAAATAAATTATAAGAAGTGACAAAAAAGATTGAGTCCGTGACTAATAGTGACTTCGAAAAAACAGTCCTTAATGTAGATAATTCCACCAGTAGTGATTGAAGACTTTATTGAACGAAAAACCTCATGAAAAGGATCCACCACCTATGAAGATGTATGCTTACCAGAGGTAAGCTTTAATAAAGCTTATGCCTGAAAACCACTCTGCGGGGACACCACCATCGATCTCAGCATGGAGGGGGGATCGCCCAGAACTCTCCGACATAAAGGCCAAAAACTCAGCAAACGGAACCCAGGGAAATGAAAGACACATCCTCCATAGTGTGAATCCGCATAACAATTTAATAAATATAAGTAAAAAGCACACTTACATAGAAGTTCGAATAAAACAGCATGTATGGTATATCAGCCGGCCGGCCTGCATGCACCCGTTCACAGTGGGATAGAAACGATGACGTCAGCGCGTCTGCCTTTCGACGTACGTTTCGTCCTATTGGACGTTGTCATAGGAACTATTTGGATGACTTCCTCTTTGTGGGCCCAGCTGACAGCATTGAGTGCCAGCAGCTCCTGTCTGTTTTTCAGGACACCTGTGAGTGGTTTGCCATCCCGCTGTCAGCTGACAAGACCTAGGGCCCTGTGACGGTTCTGGCCTTCCTGGGTATCGAAATCGACACCGTGGAGATGGTTTTCCGACTGCCCAGTGACAAGCTGGCCAGGCTACTCTCTCTGGTCCACTTGGCAAAAGGGGCTAAAAAACTGCAGTTGAAACAACTTCAGTCTTTGCTGGGTCACTTGGTCTTTGCCTGTCGAGTCATCTGCATGGGGAGGGCTTTCTGTAGACACCTGGCATGGGCTACAAAAGGGGTGGCTGCCCCCCACTAATATATCCGTATCACCAAGCCCATGCGAGATGACTTGGGGATGTGGCTAACCTTTCTCCAGTCCTACAATGGCCAGTCATGTTGGTTGCTGGAGGAGGTACCGAACACACAGCTGGAGCTATAAACTGATGCGGCAAGCTCCTGTGGTTTCGGTGCCTTTTTCCGAGGGGAATGGTCTGCTGAGTGTTGGCCGCCCCCTTTGGCCCGCATGGATGTCTTGCGCAACCTCACACTGCTGGAGCTCTTTACGATTATTTTTCCCATTGAACTGTGGGGCGAGCGGTTGTGCAATTGCCAGGTGGTTTTCTGGACTAATAACATGAGCGTGGTGCAGGTTATTAATAAGCAGTCTGCCAGATCC
Source organism: Aquarana catesbeiana (assembly GCF_042186555.1). Taxonomy (NCBI): domain Eukaryota; kingdom Metazoa; phylum Chordata; class Amphibia; order Anura; family Ranidae; genus Aquarana; species Aquarana catesbeiana. Next base: position 207,826,382 of record NC_133333.1, on the reverse strand, counting down.
CCTCCGGTCGTGTCGTTGCTGCGTTTTTTGTTTTTAAAGTGTCTTCAGTTTAACATATGTTTTAGAGCTAGGCATGTCCCTGGAACCACTAATGATATTGCCAATGCTCTCTCTTGTTCACAGCTCGATCGTTTCCGCGCCATTGCCCCGTCAGCTTCCCTGGAGGGCCTCCCCTGTCCGGACTACTTGTGGAACCTCGTGTCTGATGTTTGCTAGACCTCCTCCAGTCATCGCTGTACCCGCGGATGTGGGCATCATACTGTCGCGTGTGGGACGAATGGGTTCAGGTGTCAGGCGGTGAGCTTTCCATCTCACAGGAAAGACGCGTGGCTTTATTTTTTTACCTTGTTTATTTACTTCAAAAAGGTTCTTCTGGATCCACAGTTTTGTCAGCTATGTCTGCTTTGTCCTTCTGGTTTCAGTTCTTTGGGTGGGAGGACATCACAAAAGCATTCCCTGTCCGTCGGGTCCTGCAGGGTTGGAGACATGCGACCCATTCCCCTGACTCCTGGCGCCCGGTTTCCCTCACTATTCTCTCTGGTATCCTTTCCCTGTTGCCGTCCATTTGCTTCTCCCCGTTCGAGACCCTTTTCTTCCAAGTGGCTTTCTCGTGGGCGTTTTTCGGGGGCCTTTCGCATTGGCGAACTGGTTTCGAAATTCACCTCCTCTGTGGGCGGCGTCCTGGCAGAGGACGTTACCTTCTCTGTGCGCTGCGTGTCGGTTTTGTTGCACACATCAAAAACCGACAGCTTTGGCAAGGGCAGAAGGGTTATTTTGTACCCTTGCGGGGGCCCCTTCTACCCTGTTTATTTGGCCTCCCCCTTCCTGTCCTCACGCCCCCCGTCCCCTATTTTCTTTGTCCACGCCGATTCCTCCTCTCTTAGCAGGTTCCACTTTTTGCGGGTTTTTCGTTGCTGCCTTGAAAAACTAGGGTCTTCCATCGCGTGACTTTGCGACCCACTCTATTCGAATCGGCAATGCCACCGCGGCTTTGGGTATGGGTTTTTCTGATACTGAACTCCAGCGTTTGGGTAGGTGGGAATCATCCCGTTTTTCTTTGTATGTCCGCCCACACCTGTTGTTTTAAATTTCAGATCGTTACCCGGCCATGGTCTGGATCGTGGGAGATTCCTGCATTTACTGGGCCGCTCGTCGGAATTTGGGTTTTACCTATGATCTCGCCAGGATCTGCTGGCTTGGGCTTTGCGGTTTACGCTGGCCTCAGGTCCTTCCAGAGTGTTTACGCCTTCAGTCCCACGTGTCTGGCCCCATCATCTTGATTCCTCACGCTGGGGGGAAGAATATGAGTTATATATGGTCTGTGGACTTGATCTCTGCCATCAAGCAGGACATTTCTCAATGCTATGCAGTCTATACCAATTTGGTGCTCATCTGGTCGGAAATCGTGCTTCGCCTGCTGTGGGCCAGGGAAATACCTGGCCCCCGGCTAGAACGCTTCAGTCGAAAAGTGAACGCTCAGGTCGCCAAGTTTGTTCGGCAAATAGGTGGGTTCGTCATCCGTCACAAGGATCTGGAGGGTAATAATGATGATCTGTTGAGACCGTATGGCGTTCACCTTTATGACATTGGGTTGGACATATTCAACTTTGGCCTGCAGCGAGGTGTGAAACAGTGCTAGCTGCCGTGGGGTCGTCAGTTATTAACTGACAGGCGGTTGGTGGTTTTCTTGACCTTGCCAGCACTTAAAGTTGCTGTAATGGGCTATGCCCTTGATGGAAAATTGGAAGTAGGCTGTCTGTCCAGCACTTATGGTAAGGACAGGCCCCACTTCCCTCTTTGGTTAAGTGCTCACAGTACGACTGTGACTGGCACTGGTCACTGGTTAAATGTGTTCACATGTTATGTGTTGGAATTTAATAAAGCTGTGGCCTTGCCCTTTCCACCCTAATGGTTGTAAGTGTCTTATTTAATGGGGTAAAGGGCAAGGGTGATGGGGGATTTGATCCTTTTGTGTTATGTTAAGTGGGACCTAAGCCCATTGCACCTCAGCAGTCATGCATTAAGGTAAAAAATGTTTTAGGCTTTAGAACCACTTTAAAGCTTAACCCCCAGCGAACAGCTAAATACATAGTTAAAAATAATAGGCAGTTGCTTTACAGACCAAAGGATATGTATATCTGTCCATCCAGTTTTGAGATGCAGTATCTCACAAAAGTGAGTACATCCCTCACGTTTTTGTAAATATTTTATTATATCTTTTCATGGGACAACACTGGAGAAATGACACTTTTCTACAATGTAAAGTAGTGCGTGTACAGCTTGTATAACAGTGTAAATTTGCTGTCCCCTCAAAACAACTCAACACACAGCCATTAATGTCTAAACCGCTGGCAACAAAAGTGAGTACACCCCTAAGTGAAAATGTCCAAATTGAGCCCAAGGTGTCAATATTTTGTGTGGCCACTGTTATTTTCCAGCACTGCCTTAACCCTCTTGGACATGGAGTTCGCAAGAGCTTCACAGGTTGACACTGGAGTCCTCTTCCACTCCTCCATGATGACATCACAGAGCTGGTGGATGTTAGAGACCTTGCGCTCCCCCATCTTCCATTTGAGGATGCCCCACAGATGCTCAATAGGGTTTAGGTCTGGAGACATGCTTGGCTAGTCCATCACCTTTACCCTCAGCTTTTTAGCAAGGCAGTGGTCATCTTGGAGGTGTGTTTAGTGTCGTTATCATGTTCGAATACTGCCCTGCGGCCCAGTCTCCGAAGGGAGGAGACCATGCTCTGCTTCAGTATGTCACAGTACATGTTGGCATTCATGGTTCCCTCAATGAACTGTAGCTCCCCACTGCCGGCAGCATTCATGCAGTCCCAGACCATGACACTCCCACCACCAGACACACTTGTTTTTGTACGCCTCACCTGGTTGCCACCCCACACGCTTGACACCATCTGAACCAAATAAGTTTATCTTGGTTTCATCAGACAACCTCTGGATATGACGCTGAGCACATGCACTCAGCTTCTTTGGTCGACCATGGCAAGGCCTGTTCTGAGAGGAACCTGTCCAGTTTAACCGCTGTATGGTCTTGGCCACCATGCTGCAGATCAGTTTCAGGGTCAATCTTCTTATAGCCTAGGCCATCTTTATGTAGAGCAACGATTCTTTTTTTCAGATCCTCAAAGAGTTCTTTGCCATGAGGTGCCATGTTGAACTTCCAGTGACCAGTATGAGAGAGTGAGAGCGATAACACCACAATTAACACACCTGTTTCCCATTCACACCTGAGACCTTGGGCCCAATTTTGACATTTTCACTTAGGGGTGTACTCACTTTTGTTGCCAGCGGTTTAGACATTAATGGCTGTGTGTTGAGTTATTTTGAGGGCACAGCAAATTTATACGGTTATACAAACTGTACACTCACTATTTTACATTGTAGCAAAGTGTCATTTCTTCAGTGTTGTCACATGAAAAGGTATAATAAAAGATTTACAAAAATGTGAGGGGTGTACTCACTTTTGTGAGATACTGTATATAAAGCTCAGCCACACAGTAGAGTCCTTTAGGTGGCCTGACTTTTCTTAAGCAACACAACCTCCCCCAGCTTGTGATAAGCAAGTAAAAGAGCAGCAGCAGACTGATAAGGTCAACCTCTCTGCTCACTCTTTTCTCTTCTCCTGTCAGCATGTTCCCTGTCAGCATATGTGAATTCGGCATACCCACAAGTACCATCCCTCCCTTTCTTAGGCTCAGTGGTGATGTACGGTACAGGGAGTTAGGAGGCTGATAGCAAGTCAAATGAATGTACTTAGAATAACTGAATTTATACAATGGGGGGGGCGTGGTCTGGACATGGCTGCAGGTAGACACGTGTAATCCGAGCTCCTGACCTGTGCCCACTTGTACCGGCTTATACAGCTTATATATCTACGGCATGCCCTCGATTAGGAAGCGGAAGACAAAGAGTGGCAGCCAGGCAACTAAAAACTACAAGGCAAGAGGCAGTATTGATCGTTACTTCCTGGGCTCCCAGGCGGCCTCCCCGGACCCTAAGATGGCAGAACCATGTGGCTCTCCGCCTGGGGTCTCCGGCCCATACAATCACCGGGCTGCTTCTTCAGCTTCGGATGCACTCTCCGTCATTCCGCCGGATCTCCGTTTTTCAAGCCTATCAGTACACCCCTGTACCCTCCAGTTGGACTCTGACCTCCGAGCCCTTCTCCAGGCCCTCCCGACCAAATCAAACATAGAACTACTCATTGGCCGCCTGGAGGAAACCATTGTAAGGAGATGCAGGGGTTAAAAGAGATGTTCAGTCCCTTACCACCAGACTGTCAGCGGGTGAGTCCTCTATGGCAACTATAAGCCAGAGAGTGTCGGCCTTGGAATACCTCCAGAGCACTCACGTTGATGCCGCAGTGGCCCTCCAGCTCCATGTCGAGGACATGGAGAACAGGAGCAGACGGAACAACCTGCAGCTACGGGGTCTGCCTGAAGCGACGGGACCTAAAGACCTAAAGACCTTGCAGAATCAGCAGCTGCTATTTTCCAGAAGGTTTCCAACAATACCCTCCCTAACCAAGTAGAGTTTGACAGGATCCACAGAGCCCTGGGTCCCCGCTCCACTGACTCTGCCAAACCGAGGGACGTGATTTTCAGGCTGCACAGATATAAGGAGACTATACTGAGGAAGGCATGGGAGTATCGCAACCTAGAGTTTGACGGTGCCCATATCAGGATACTCCCTGACCTGTCCAGGGCCACCCTACAGTGCCGCGCAATGCTGCGCCCAGTCCTGGAGATTGCCCACCGGTCAAACATCACCTACAGAGGGGTTCCCCCTCTCAGCCACCTTCCGCAGGGATCAGCGTTCCTTTACCCTACGCTCACCTGGAGACCTGCCTGCACTATTCCAGTTTATGGAGACGGACCCCGTCCCGGTCCAGGACTGGCTGATGTTCCTTCCCCGGACAGTGGGACACTTGGGTCAGGGGACAACCTGGCGGTCTTCTCAACCTCAGCTGCAGAGAACATGACAACAATCCGGAGCGCCCTCGGCAGAGGGTCCCCATGAGTCCTGATCACTGAAGACTACATGATGATGCTGCTCTCCCTCTGAACTCTTGACAAGCGATGCCCTCTCCCAGCTCTCAGGGCTGGGAATGTACCAGCGTTCCACCGATTCTTCATAATACTTCCTGTGCAGGTAATCCAGGGCCGGTCCTACCATGGGACCATGGCTCCAGGCGGCATTTAACAGGGGTCGGCAGCCAGGCTGACAAAAAGTTACCGCCAGGAATCCCGGATCAGTCAGCAAGACTCAGGAGCAGAGTAGAGTGGAGCGAATGCTGGTTGGCTGTGCACTGTGCGCTGTCTGCCGCCCGGCGCCTAGCAACCAGTGACATCAGAGGCCACGGCCGCCCCAGCATTCACAGCGCTCAGCCTCCACGCCAATCAATTGCTCCGCCCACCTCTTCCATCCTCCATCTCCAGTGTGAGGGAAGGAAGGGTCTGAGGAGAGCTGCCTGTGCGGCTGTGCTCGTGACAGAGTGTGAGCTGAGCCTGGGCAGCCTCTCTGCCTATCTGAAAAACAAGACGAGTTAAGCCCCATACACACTATCAGATTTTCTGCTGATTTTTTCTTCAGATTTACCAAAACCATATAATATGAGGTCAAACCTTAGGAGTTTAAATTTGTATGCAATCAGGCAGGCATTTGAACTACATGGTTTTGGTAAATCTGAAGACAAAAATCAGAAGAAAATCCGATCGTGTGTATGGGGCTTTAGGTTGGTTGGTAGTACAACTTCAAGTGATTTCTCTCTAAGATTTTTTTATAAGGGATTCAAGCTGGATTGAATGTGACTGATCTTTCTATTGTACCTATGTTTTTCCCTGGAAACACTTTGATGAGGCCTTTTCTTCTGTACTGTTTGTAAATGATCATGCAGATTTACAAAAGAAACATGCTAAGGCAAAATCAATCAAGACTTTGAGTCAAAGGTCACTCTGTAGCATTGGAAATATAGTTTGATAGGCTCAATTTACATGTATTTTGTAAATGCCGTAGACCGTGCTCTATCTACATGTGACAACACCCTTTATACCTACTATAAGCTTTTGCTCTTATTACTGTCTTACCTAAAATGGAAATTACATTTACATGCATTCTGCTTCTCTCACTGGGCTGGGTCAAGCAACTTTGGCATCAACAACGTTTTATACTACTGCATGATAGGTCTAGAGCTGTCTACTGTTCTGTTTCGGGAAGCTGGAGCGAGAGAGGGAGGGTATAAAAAAGATGAGCAGAGTTCCCCCTGTGTTTCTTGCTCTACTTGGTATTTATAGCCCCTGTTTTACGTGGGCAGTGGGGACATGCCGGGTCTCCACCGGGGCTTCGGATAACGGAGGTCCGGTGGAGTCGGGACAGAAGACACCTTGTGCGGGGTGCCACTTTAGAGGGGGAGACACACAGATTAAGAATTGCGGAGGATTGGTGGACTGATTCACAGGAGAGGTCCTCTTTTTGATGACATAAGGTTCACCCGTGCCTTGATCCCTATTAGAAGTCTTTATAACCTCGCTGGGTGTCTGATATATCCAAAGTGCGCAGTTAGGGCCTCTGGCATGATAGGACCACCCCTGTCCGGATAATGGATAGGGGGATGATTCCATGCTGTCTTGGGTGACTCTCCTAACTTGCAGTTCTAACAGCGAGGGAATGTTCTTTTGTTGCTTAGGATATACAGATACACTATTGTGCTTGCCGTTAATGTAATGTTATTTCATTCCGGGTTGGGTGGGCTGGGTGGGGACAAGCCCTGTTGATTTCTGTCTACCCCCTCTCCCACTTAGGTTGTTGCACTTCCCAAGCGACAACGCTGGCTGAAGTGTGATGCTGGCAATATTTTGCTGCTATAGCTTCAAGGGCTGTGTACCTATCTACGCGACCCTCTGAACCTAACTACTAATTTTTTTGTGTTATAGTAGTTTTCTTTTCCTCACTTCTACACTTCTGCTTCATCTATACTGCTTTCAATATTGTCTTACTCTTAAATGATGTGAAACGTTCACGTGCAGATGTGGCGTTTATCCAAGAAACGCACTTCAGAGACGATAAACTTCCCATTTTAAAAAATAGGTTTTACTGAGTTACCTACCATTCTATTAATAACCTAGCCAAATCCAAGGGCGTAGCCATACTACTATCCAACCGACTCCCATGGTCTTGCCAGGAAACCCTGGTGACTCGGCAGGACTTTTGATGTTCATTAAAGGTTTAATAGGAGAGATTAAAATTGCATTTGCCACTATCTATGCCCCTAATGACCGCCAAGATTTCTTTTTCAGCCGCACACTAGACCGACTCTTGGAATTCTCCGAAGGTCAGTTGGTCTTAGGAGGCAACTTCAATGTTCTGTTACTTCCCATGGTGGATACTTCCTCCGGCTCGTCCTCTGTTACTCCTGTGTTCGAGTGGCGCAATCCCTGCACAAGGCCCAACTGATTGACATCTGGCAATTACAACATTCGGGTGAGAAGGATTACACCTTTTACTCTTTTCCTCACAAACTCTACACGTGCATAGACTATTTTCTGATCACACACGCGCAGTTACAGGCTGTGCAAAGCTCAGCAACTGGTACAATCACATGGTCAGACCACGCACCCATTGAGTTAATATTCAAAATTTCTGAGCTTTCATCTTCAAGGATTAGATTCTGGAAACTGAATGAAAACCTCCTGAGGTAGCAGAGGATGTCCAACAAGTATTGTGTCAGTACTTTCAAATCAACAAACAACCTGACTGCGATATAGGAATTATCTGGGAAGCCCACAAGGCAGTTATCAGAGGTGTTGTCATCAAATACAAATTGGGGCTTAAACGCCAACGTGTGGAGAAACTTGCATCTCTCCTCCACAACATCCACAAAGTAGAGGCCCAACATAAACATACCCTGACCCCAACGCTTGAACAAAACCTCTTTTATCTTCGCAAGCAGACCGGACTTATTAAGATACCAAGCCAAGGCTGCCATACAAAGATGCCGAAGACTCAGCTGTGCGTCAGGCGATAAATGTGGAAGAATGTTAGCCTTGATTAAAGAACAAAAATTGGCTTCATATATCCCCCAAATGATTACACCTCATGGCCAAAAGGTGGTGCTTCCTAAACAGATTGCACAAGGCTTTAGAGACTTTTATTCTTCCCTATACAACTTATCGGAAAAGTCCCCATCCCAGACTCAAATGGAGGACTATATCGCCTCCTCTCAACTCCCTCAGCTAACCCCTGAGGTTCGAGAAGATTTGGAAACGCCAATAACCTTAGACGAACTTCAGGATGCACTTAGTGTCTCAAAGATAGGCAAAGCTACAGGCCCCAACGGTTATTCTCTGCAGTACTACAAGAGATTCCTCCCACTTCTGGGTCCTCACATGGTGGAACTGTTCAATAAAGTAGGCGCCAAAACACTCTTCTCTGGAGACACCTTAAAAGCCCATGTCACGGTAATCCCTAAAGAGGGAAAGGATCCCACTTGCTGTGGCAGTTATAGGCCTATCTCACTCCTGAACTGCGACCCTAAATTATTTACAAAGATTATTGCCACTCGAATCGCACAACATCTACAGCTGCTGATTCATCTTCATCAAGTGGGATTCATCGCAACTAGAGAGGCCCGCGATAACACACTTAAAGTGTTAAACCTTATCCACACTGCACAGGAGACGCAAACTCCATGCATTATAATAGGCACAGACGATAAAAAGGCATTTGACAGCATGAACTGGTGCTTCATGTTTGCGGTCTTACGTCATATAGGCCTAGGGGAACACATGCTACAGTGGATCTCCAAGATCTACTCACATCCGAGGGCCCAAGTTAAAGCCAACGGGATTTTGTCAGACTCCTTTCCCATCACAAATGGGACAAGACCAGGATGCCCATTGTCCCCGCTGCTCTTTGCTCTGTCCTTAGAAACTTTTCTCTGTACAATCCGCCGAAACCCAGACATCACTGGAGTTAGAGTAGGAGATGAGCAACATAAAATTTCAGCTTACGCAGATGGCTTGCTCTTCTCCCTCACTAACCCATTGGTGTCGCTTCCAACCTTATCCGCGAATTCGAAAACTACGGCCGACTATCTAACTTACGGATTAACTTCAGCAAATCAGAAGCTATGGGGATGGGTGTTTCTTCTGCGCTGCTACAGACCTTGCAGTTAAACTTTAGGTTCAAGTGGACAGATACAGCTCTGAAATATCTGGGAACGTATATCCCTTCTAACTTATCTCGGGTCTTCAAACTCAACTTCGCCCCTCTCCTGACCAGAACATGTCCCGTATTTATCGGCGAATAACACACACTTTTTTCCTCTTAAAATCAGGGGAAATCATGGGTGCGTGTTATACGCCGATCCCTGCTAATTGTGATCTATCGGAGTGATCGCCGCGATCGCAGCCGACATTCACATAGTGTGTAGTTTTAAATATGGCGCCGCGGAGTTCGGAAGGACTCGGCGGAGCTGAAAGAGCACCGCTGAGATCACAGTGACTGGGCGGAGCCAAGATACACATAGTCGAGTGTTCTCGGCTCTTTCCATCATGGGGCGGGACTGTGAGCGGCGCCGGAAAGAGCCAAGTACACTCGACTATGTGTATCTCGGTGGCACTCATTCGGCTCTGCAGAGTCCCTCTGAACTCCGCAGCGCCATATTTAAAACTACGTGCTATGTGTATGTCGGAGGCGATCTGTCCAAGCATGTAATGGACACTGGGGGCAAGGCTGCACTGACCACTGGGGCAAGGCTGCACTGACCACTGGGGCAAAGCTGCACTGACAAGGCTGCACTGGGGCAAAGCTGCACTGACAAGGCTGCACTGGGGCAAAGCTGCACTGACAAGGCTGCACTGGGGCAAAGCTGCACTGTCAAGGCTGCACTGACAATTCTGCTCTGGGGCAAAGCTGCACTGACAAGGCTGCAGTGGACACTGGGGCAAGGCTGCACTGACACTGAAAAGGCTGCAATGACACTGACAAGGCTGCAATGACACTGACAAGGCTGCAGATGAACACGATAAGGCTGCATTGATGGGCATTTTAATGTACGTTTTTTTTCCTTAAACTTCCCTTCTAAAAGTTTTTTCCTTAAAATTCCCTCCTAAACTTGGGGTTCGTGTTATACGCCGGCGCGTGTTATACGGCGATAAATATGGTATGTTCTTAGAGACTTGGAATCGGGGATTGCATTCTTGGTTCGGTTCGGTAGATGCAATCTTCTAAAGATTTGTATCCTACCCAAGTATTTATACCTTTTTCAAACCCTACCGATCAAGATGCCGTCTCAGTACTTTAAACAGGTTCACTCCTTATTCATCAAATTCATATGGGCGCACAGGAGACCGTGCACTCCCCGATCCCAACTATCCCTGCCTAAACATAGTGGAGGTATTGCACTTCCTGACGTATTCAAATACTACCAGGCTGTGCACCTAGGGCGGCTCATAGACTGGAACCGCCATTCAACTGGCAAACTTTGGGTACAAATTGAACAGGCCCAAACAAATGTCTTACTGAAGGGGGCACCGTGGTGCTACGATAATCTCCTGCCTAACCTAAATCTACACCCCCGTAAGTACCTGTACACATGTGATTGAAAAATACTGACACGGTGGTACCACACCCCACAGATGTTACATAAATGTTATCCCGAAATGCCTGATCATTGCTGGAGATGCCAGGAGGAGGGAGGTACGATGCTACACATTTTCTGGTCCTGTCCAAAGATAGCACCATACTGGAGGGAAGTACAGAACATCATTCAAAAATTCACTGACTACAAGATACCCGAAGATCTAGCTTTTTTCTTATTGCACGTTACGACTATTCCAGCTAAAAAATACAAGAAATCTATTCTAAGACATCTGTTAAATGCTGATAAGGCATGTATCCCCCTCAAGTGGAAAAACACATCACCCCTTACTGTCGGATGCTGGCTCCATAAAGTGGAAGAGATCAATAAGATGGAAGATCTCACACTTTCAGCACAAAATAAACAAGAAACATACTCTGAGTCATGGAGACTATGGAATATGTTTGTCCTCTCTGAAGAGGGTTTGACCCTGCTCAACTCATGATTGTCAAGCATGGCTATCAAAACTGGCCGCCCGATAACTTGATATCCACCGCCTACCCAGGGCCCCCCCTCCCCTTCTCCCCCCCTCCCCCCCTCTTTTCTTATCCCCTTCCTTCTTTTTTTTTTCTTTGTGTCTAGCTTCAGTTATCTTTTCTCTTTTTCTTTCTCTTTTACAATTTAGAAAATGAAAAGTGGATAAGGCAATTCCGGGACTTGTTACTACTGGTTTATCCCTTGGTTGCTACAATACAGGAAATATATTCTCATTGGTTTTACATTGAGTATGTTATGTATGATCTAACTTCCTAAATATCTGGATCTCTGTTCTATAAAATTAGATCTGTAATGTTATTGGTTAAACATGGTTACTGTGGTAACCTGGACTTGCCTCTTGTGGTTTAAATAATATATCTGAAAATAATTTATACAATAAACTCAAAACTGCATTCTATTTTTTTTTTGTTTGGGTTTTTTTTATATTTGTGTAAAGTTAAGCTGTAAGCAGCAAGTGGCATATGAAAAAAAAATTGGGCTTTCCTCTACAAAAAGGAGGTTTATAAAAATATTACCATATGCCAATATTTTATACAGTACCTTACAAAAGTGAGTACACCTCTCACATTTTTGTAAATATTTTATTACATCTTTTCATGTGACAACACTGAAGAAATGACACTTTACTACAATGTAAAGTAGTGAGTGTACAGCTTGTATAACAGTGTAAATTTGCCATCCCCTCAAAATAACTTAACACACAGCCATTAAATGTCTAAATCGCTGGCAACAAAAGTGAGTACACCCCTAAGTGAAAATGTCCAAATTGGGCCCAATTAGCCATTTTCTCTCCCCAGTATCATGTGACTTGTTAGTGTTACAAGGTCTCAGATGTGAATGGAGAGCAGGTGTGTTAAATTTGGTGTTATCACTCTCACTCTCTCATACTGGTCACTGGAAGTTCAACATGGCACCTCATGGCAAAGAACTCTCTGAGGATCTGAAAAAAAGAATTGTTGCTTTACATAAAGATGGCCTAGGCTATAAGAAGATTGCCAAGACCCTGAAACGGATCTGCAGCACGCTGGCCAAGACCATACAGCAGTTTAACAGGACAGGTTCCATTTAGAACAGGCCTTGCCATGCTCGACCAAAGAAGTTGAGTGCACGTGCTCAGCGTTATATCCAGAGGTTGTCTTTGGGAAATAGACGTATGAGTGCTGCCAGCATTGCTGCAGAGGTTGAAGGGGTGAGGGGTCAGCCTGTCAGTGCTCAGACCATACACAGCACACTGCATCAAATTGGTCTGCATGGCTGTCATCCCAGAAGGAAGCATCTTCTAAAGATGATGCAGAAGAAAGCCCGCCAACAGTTTGCTGAAGACAAGCAGGCTAAGGACATGGATTACTGGAACCATGTCTTGTTGTCTGATGAGACCAAAATAAACTTATTTGGTTTAGATCAGGGGTCCTCAAACTATGGCCCTCCAGTTGTTCAGGAACTACAATTCCCATCATGCCGAGTCATGCCTGTGAATGTCAGAGTTTTACAATTCCTCATGGGATGTGTAGTTCTGCAACAGCTTGAGGGCCATAGTTTGAAGATCCCTGGTTTAGATGGTGTCAAGTGTGTGTGGCAGCAACCAGGTGAGGAGTACAAAGACAAGTGTGTTTTGCCTACAGTCAACCATGTTGGTGGGAGTGTCAGGGTCTGGGGCTGCATGAGTGCTCCTGGCAGTGGGGAGCTACAATTCATTGAGGGTACCATGAATGCCAACATGTACTGTGACATACTGAAGCAGAGCATGATCTCCTCCCTTTCGGAGACTGGGCCGCAGAGCAGTATTGGAACATGATAACGACCCTAAACACACCTCCAAGACGACCACTGCCTTGCTAAAGAAGCTGAGGGTAAAGGTGATGGACTGGCCAAGCATGTCTCCAGACCTAAACCCTATTGAGCATCTGTGGGGCATCCTCAAACGGAAGGTGGAGGAGTGCAAGGTCTCTAACATCCACCAGCTCCGTGATGTATTCATGGATGAGTGGAAAAGGACTCCAGTGGCAACCTGTGAAGCTCTGGAGAACTCCATGCCCAAGAGGGTTAAGGCAGTGCTGGAAAATAATGGTGGCCACACAAAATATTGTGTATATAAATGTGCTACTCCTAACCAACAATCAATACAACCTAAGCTGTAAAGTAATCTGGATGATATGTGTAACATAAAACAGTGAATTACAAAATAATCCAATCATAATATAAAGTGCTCGTAAAATAATAATCCAATCATAATGTAAAGTGCTCGTGCTCCATGAATCACACACAGTCCATAATGATATAAATATAATTAACACAGTCCATATAAAGTGATAATGTGTCTTCATGCAATGTGCACTCCTCCCCCTTCAGTTGTACCCTCACCTTAAGGGCTTAGAAAATAAGCCAAAAGATGTTTTCAGCAGATATCCTGGACCATCCTTCTATCTCCTATAAGTATACTGGCTGCTGTGTGCTGGTACTCCTCCCTAGTCACCTCCTGCTCCTGATAATAGCCCAGCTTTAAGAGGATACCAGTTTTCTCCTGGTCACTTCCAATAAGCCTCCTCGCATATGCCACATAGGAAGAATAATAGAGGCATACAATAGTGTGATACCGTCTAAAAAATGTTTAATCTTAAAAAACGCTCAAAGTTCATACAACTCACATTTACATAGTAACAGAATGCTTCTAAAGTGCTGTAATGCTGTGGTGGTGAGGGGAGGATAGGGTCACATGAATCCCGGATCTGCAGCCCCGGTTTCTCAGCGTTCAATCTATCCTCTGCCTCCTCTTCAGATCACTTCCTGCTTCCCGCACGTCAGACAATCAGGCTCCTCCTACCAGTTTCGTCACAAATCTCATGACTTCCTCTGGGATTACTCACAAAATATTGACACCTTGGGCCCAATTTGGACATTTTCACTGAGGGGTGTACTCACTTTTGTTGCCAGCGGTTTAGACATTAATGGCTGTGTGTTGAGTTACTTTGAGGGACAACAAATTTACACTGTTATACAAGCTGTACACTCACTACTTTACATTGTAGCAAAGTGTCATTTCTTCAATGTTGGCACATGAAAAGATATAATAAAATAGTTACAAAAATGTGAGGGTTGTACACACTTTTGTGAGACCATGTATATAATATAATGAAATTAACCAGATCATATTTACATACAGTATATAAAAAAAATATAAAAACACTAGAATTCGCTTTAAAAAAGGAATTATACAGCACAGTAAATTTTATGGAGAAGAGGATAAAGAGAGGCCAGACAAAGGATAACATGGATACTCGGAGTCATTGAGGTGTTTACACAATTCTTACACTGGCTCTAGCCATCCCCGAACCTCTATATAGCAGGTCATTAGCGGATGAGCCCAGCTCTGCCTGCAACGACTGCAATTCCCCCCGATAGCATCCACGACGACACCTGTGAGATAGGCCACATAAAGAGCGCATTGAATAAGCTTGGCAGCCAGTGCCTGGGAACGGCACGACACAGCCACTGCCATTGTATCTCCACATCAAAACATTCTTTGACTTTGAATCCAAAGAGAAAGGCACAAGATACAATTTCAGCATTACTCCATGGGGAACATCACACTGAAATGTCACTTCAAGCTTCTCAAACATATTGTTACCGCACTGCTACAACAGACACTTTCACATCGAGCTGCATACTGCAAAGGGCTGGTGTGAAAAAATGTCCAGCAAAGGCTGGTCCGGAGGAGGGAAAATCAATCAAAATATCTTGTTCAGAGCTAAATAATAATCAGGTACATACCCACAATAATACAAGAAGGAATGATCACTGGACATGCATGCCAAAATGACCAAAAATTGGACATGATTAAAATACAATCCCATTACAGTCTGTATATAGGATACTATACCTCAAACATGACCAACCACTGGAGATGATCATAGTACAAATCTCTTACACTTGTAGCCTAACTTGTCCTAAACAGGAGCTATTATGTCAATTTAGCTTTTGGCTGGTTTGTAATTGGCGCAGACTGATTGTATATTTTTTCACCTGGTTTTTCCCTAAGCATAAGCTGGCTTGTGATTGCTCACTGTCACCAGTAGATGTCACTGGTATCGCTGGTCATAGTATAAGATTTCACAACAAAACTAAGTTATGAATATTTATTTTTCCTTCAGCCAGTAGAAGGTTTATGCCACTGGTGTATGCAGGGGGAAAGTATAAATATTTGGGACAGGCCAAGTGCTCCCTCTCTTCCCCTGGGCTGAGGCCTAGGGAGGTGCTGCTGTATGGAGCTCTGCTGTTAAAGGGGTTGTAAAGGTAAAAATTTTTTCACCTTAATGCATTATATGCATTAAGGTGAAAAAACTTTTGACAGTACCGCCGCCCCCAGCCCCCCCGTTTTACTTACCTGACGCCTTGAATCTTCGCTGCTCGTCCTCGTCATCTTCATTGCAGCTCAGCCTGGTCGCTGATTGGCTGCAGTGGATGGATTGAAAGCAGCGCAGCCATTGGCTCGCGCTGCTGTCAATCACATCCGATGACGCGGCGCGCCGGGGGGCGGGGCCGAGTGATACAGCGAGCGGCTATAGCCGCCGGCTGTATCACGGGAGCGCGCCCGCAAGCACTCACCACCGTGCGAGGGAGCTCGCATTAAGGTGGTAAATGCTTGCGGGGAGGAGCTGAAACAGCCGCCGAGGGACCCCAGAAGACCAGGTTCGGGGCCACTCTGTGCAGAACGAGCTGCACAGTGAAAGTAAGTATAACATGTTTGTTATTTTAAAAAAAAAAAAAAATTAACTTTACAACCCCTTTAAGCTTAAAAGCCTGCTTAGGAGCCTAACATGTGCTGAAGTGGTCCTGAAGCTGTCCTGCCTGGCCTGGAGGAAGCTGTGCCAAGGAGGAGACCCAGCTAGAGAGCCAGGAAGAAGGCTGCTCTCTCAGAAGGGCCTGGTGACTCACTTGAAGGTCTCACTGAATTTTGGGAATTTGCTTACAGTGTTGTCAGGCCGGCTTAAAGGTTCTGATACTGTAAAGCTGGACAGTCTGTAAGTGATCTGCTACAGTATCTGGGACCCCTAACTCTCACCTCATTAACCACCCAGCAATAAAAACGTAAAAAGACAAAACTGTTTGACATCTAATATGCTTTCTTGCTCCCCCCATTTTAGCCATGAGATCAGCCCTGGGGTGAAATGCTAACCCATCCCTGCCCCTGGAGGTGCTATCCTGCCTTTGGGGCGTCAGAGGGGTGCAACACACTCTGTATATAGAACACTACACCTGCAACATGAAAACCCACTGGGCATGATCGTAGTACAATTCTAATACGCTCTATACCTAGGACACTACTCCTCCAACATGACCGACCACTGGGCATGATCATAATACAATCCTATTACACTCTATACATAGAACACTACTCCTCCATCATGACTGATTATTAGACATGATCATAATATGATTCTCTTACATTCTATACATGGAATTCTACACTTGCAACCTGATCAACCAATGGACATGATCGTAATACAATTCTCTTATACTCTATAGATAGACCACTACACCTCTATCGTGACCAACTGACGGACATGATCATAATACAGTTCTATTACACTCTATACATAGATCACTACACCTCCAACATGTCTGACCACTGGACATGATCATAATCTGAGTAGAAAGAGCACTACATCTCCAACATGACCGACCACTGTTCATGACTATAATATTTTTATTATTATTAGTTCGTTACGTTCCAATCGTTTAGATGCAACATTAGTTTGGGATAATTTGTAACATTTGGATAGAACTGTATTCGTTACATTCACTAACAGCCAAATTTGAAAGAAATGTTTAATACCTATAATTTAATAGTTATTATTAGCTAGTTAGTTATTTATTATTTCGGATTTTTTAATTTTCTTTCTTATTTTCGGATTATCGAATTTCCGGATTTCTGAATTTTTGCATTTTCGGATTTCTGAATTTCCAACTTTCCGGATTTCGAATTTCCAAGTTAAGAATTTACTAATTTATTCGAAATAACATATTTCAATCATAACGAATGACCCGAAAAAAAACAAATAAAACCAAAACAAACACATTTTTTGGCAGTGCACATGTCTACTTGCAATCATGCCAGTTATGGTGAAATGCATCAAGGAGGGGTGGTCCCTGGGCAGGGATAATACAATATGGATATGGATGCAGTTGTACCTACAAGCAGAGACAAGCTTTTTGAGCCAGCACCCTGGCTTCTCACAGCAAGCAAGAAAGGTACAGGCCTGGAGCAGTGCTGCATACCTGAGACACTTCTAACACACTCACTATATAGAACACTATACCTCCAACATGACCTCTAACAGACATGACCTTCCTACAATTCTATTATACTCTATACATAGAACACAACACCCCCAATATGACCAACCACAGGGCACAATCATAGTACATTTTTACTACACTCACTACAAAGAACGCTACACTTCCAACATGACAATCACTGGGCATGACCATCCTACAGTTTTGTTGCACTCTATACATAAAGCACTACACCTCCAACATGACCTCTACTGGACATGACCTTCCTACAATTCTATTACACTCTATACTTAGAACAATACACAATACAACATGACAACCACTGGGCATGACAATCCTACAGTTTTGTTGCACTTCATACATAGAGCACTACACTTACAACATGACCTCTACTGAACATGACCTTCCTACAATTCTATTACACTCTATACTTAGAACAATACACGATACAACATAACCCACCACTGAGCACAATCATAGTACACTTTTACCACACTTACTACAGAGAACGCTACACTTCCAACATGACCACCACTGGACATGACCATCCTACAATTCTGTTACACTCTATACATAGAACACCTCCAACATGACCGACCACTGGACACAATCATAATACAATTCTAATACACTCACTACATACTTAATTGAGATTTTTTTTCTATATTCCACACATTCAGGACCTCAGTTGTGCAGTGACCAGCCAGATTGCAAGCAGTATGCTAAAGAAATGATTAACACATCATTGATCAGATTAACAATTTTCCATATAATAAAGGCAATTTTTGAAAATAAAGTAGGGTTAGCAGATGTAGCATCTTCCATATCATAAATAGGGTCATTGGCATCAAGATCTGGATTTTGCATTGAAGATCATTTGGCAGTATGAGACTTGATCTTGCAAGCTCCTGGTTAGCAAATGGACTTGATAAATAGGGCATACTTTACAACAGGGGTCTAGTGGAGGAAAACTGGTGAATGGAAACCCGACTGTCTACATCTCATATATATATATACACATATACAGTACCTCACAAAAGTGAGTACACCCCTCACATTTGTGTAAATATTTTATTATATCTTTTCATGTGACAACACTGAAGAAATGACACTTTGCTACAATGTAAAGTAGTGAGTGTACAGCTTGCATAACAGTTTAAATTTGCCGTCCCCTCAAAGTAACTCAACACACAGCCATTAAAAGTCTAAACTGCTGGCAACAAAAGTGAGTATAGCCCTAAGTGAAAATGTCCAAATTGGGCCCAATTAGCCATTTTCCCTCCCCGGTGTCATGTGACTCGTTAGTGTTACAAGGCCTCATGTGTGAATGGGGAGCAGGTGTGTTCAATTCGGTGTTATCGCTCTCACTCTCTCATACTGGTCACTGGAAGTTCAACATGGCACCTCATGGCAAAGAACTCTCTAAGGATATGAAAAAAAAGAATTGTTGCTCTACATAAAGATGGCATAGGCTATAAGAAGATTGCCAAGACCCTGAAAATGAGCTGCAGCATGGTGGCCAAGACCATACAGTGGTTTAATAGGACAGGTTCCACTCAGAACAGGCCTTGCAATGGTCGACCAAAGAAGCTGAGTGCATGTGCTCAGCGTCATATCCAGAGGTTGTCTTTGGGAAATAGACGTATGAGTGCTGCCGGCATTGCTGCAGAGGTCGAAGGGGTGGGGGGTCAGCCTGTCAGTGATCAGACCATACGCCGCACACTGCAACAAATTGGTCTGCATGGCTGTCATCCCAGAAGGAAGCCTATTCTAAAGATGATGCACAAGAAAGCCCGCAAACAGTTTGCTGAAGACAAGCAGACTAAGGACATGGATTACTGGAACCATGTCCTGTGGTCTGATGAGACCAAGATAAACTTATTTGGTTCAGATGGTGTCAAGCGTGTGTGGTGGCAACCAGGTGAGGAGTACAAAAACAAGTGTGTCTTGCCTACAGTCAAGCATGTTGGTGGGAGTGTCATGGTCTGGGGCTGCATGAGTGCTGCTGGCACTGGGGAGCTACAGTTCATTGAGGGAATCATAAAGGCCAACATGTACTGTGACATACTGAAGAAGAGCATGATCCCCTGCCTTCGGAGACTGGGCCGCAGGGCAGTATTCCAACATAACGACCCCAAGCACACCTCCAAGGCGACCACTGCCTTGCTAAAGAAGATCAGGGTAAAAGTGATGGATTGGCCAAGCATGTCTCCAGACCTAGATCCTATTGAGCATCTGTGGGGCATCCTCAAACGAAAGGTGGAGGAGAGCAAGGTCTCTAACATCCACCAGCTCCGTGATGTCATCATGGAGGAGTGGAAGAGGACTCCACTGGCAACCTGTGAAGCTCTGGTGAACTCCATGCCCAAGAGGGTTAAGGAAGTGCTGGAAAATAATGGTGGCCACACAATATATTGACACTTTGGGCCCAATTTTGACATTTTCACTTAGGGGTGTACTCACTTTTGTTGCCAGTGGTTTAGACATTAATGGCTGTGTGTTGAGTTATTGTCATGGTTATGCAGTAATCTTTGTCTGTCAGCTTACCTCTCCTCCATGTTTTCATCTTTAGAGGCTAGCCACTCTCACCTGACTGCTTATATAATCTTCCCTCAGCATAGCTCCACCTCAGCATCTAATTAGGAACACTATATTAACCTATGCATTGCAAGCCAACCTTGCTGATAAACCATTGTGTGTTTAGCTTTCAAGTGCAACTTGCTGTGTCTTCTACGTCTGATTCCAGTTACCGATCTTGGCCTGTTCTCGACTATCCCTGTCTGCTTGTGACCCTGACCTCTGTCGTGTTCTATGTTTATCCTTGTCTGCTAGTTGCCCCGACCTTTGGCTTATCCCTTTACTTCCTTGTTGTTCCAGCCTGCTGCTTCCTTCCTCTTTCTCCTGCAAGTTTGCCGCGAGCTTGAGCTGTGAGACCCTGGGGGCTGCGACCTGGGGCCAGACTGCAGCCCAGTCCATCCTCACCACTAGAGGCTCTGGTAAACACATGCTGGCTCTTAGACTCCGCGCCCTGGGGAATCTTTGCTCTAGCTCCCAGTGGGATCTGTGTTGGTGCTCCAGTGGACCTGCTTCCTGAACCTCCCTGAGTTCAATCCGCGGCAGTCAGTCCTAGGGTCCACTACCTTAGCGGAGTGCATCTGTCACCTGGACTCAGGTGACCTGACAGTTATTTTGAGGGGACAGCAAATTTACACTGTTATACAAGCTGTACATTCACTACTTTACATTGTAGCAAAGTGTCATTTCCTCAGTGTTGTCACATGAAAAGATAGAATAAAATATTTACAAAAATGTGAGGGGTATGCTCACTTTTGTGAGATACTGTATATACACACACACACACACACACACTATATATACACGCACATATACACTTCTCTCTAAGTTTCTTCTCCACTATACGAGGAAAACTGTGCAGTCTATTTTAAGATTGCCGGTGCAATCAGCTCGCCTTGTGACTGGCAGTTAGATGGGGAAAATGTGCTCAGGTTGTTTAAGGAGAAATTTCGACAGTCAGTTCATCGTCAGCCTTTGTCTCTCCAGAAACATCTTCTCCTAATTATCTTTTCAGCAGATTCATTCTCTGGGGAATGCTCGCGCTCTGATGAATTCCGTGGATGTTTTTGTTCATTATAATTAAAATGAGAACTAATTAAAAGATCCCAACTCTAAAACCGGAGAGATTGCAGGCGAGAAACTCAGACATCCCCAGAGCATATCCTGACAGCCAAGTGTGCATGGCTCACACATAGACAGTACTCACGTGCCACACCATAATTTTCAATAAAACATAGGACATCATCTGCTGAATGTGTCCACCTATGTCTGTATTTGGAAGGAAAAAAAAAAAAAAAAAAAACCATTTTTGGGCCTGGAGATTTAAAATGCAACTGCGGGTTTTCTGCCCCCTCTCCTGCTGCCTTTGTTAATGAGTTTTGCATACATACTCTTAACCATGGTGTCATTGGTTCAGCGACATGATGTCAGTGGTCCAACTCTTCTTCTGGCAGTGGGTGCTTCTGGATGTTGTCTCATTCTCCTGTGAGCCCAGGGCAGCTTGATGACGTACCTCCATGGGACGGGTCCTTGACACCCTGGGCTCAGAGGAAGCAGACTGAATAACACCAGGCATTATTTTACCTGGAAGAGGAGTGGGGCTGGACAACTCTGTGTCTGGTGGGGTCAGTGTCAAGGAAGACATGAGTGTTGCAGCAAAAGCTGCTTCAATAAATCCTGGGCTATTGCTTTTTAATTTTTAGCTATTACTAGTGTTAGGCTTTATGCCTCATTTGCGCTTGTGAATAGGGGGTCAAAAAATTAGATGGTTGATCCACACTTTTACCTTCCCCCTAACTGCTAACATTAAGCTAACAAGGGGGCCAGGGAGATATCACACACGGCAAGAAAAAAATAAACTATGATCTAAAGGTATCCTCTGCGCAGTCATACGCTCATACCCATTGGAAAAGTCCCATGACGAAACGCTTCAGTCGGGGGCCTAGTGATATCAGTCACGCCCACAAGGGATTATGGCTGAATTTGCGGGATTAGCTGATGTGGGAGTCTCTGCCTTAAGAGACACTGTACCTCAGTATGAAAAAGTGTTTTTAAGGTGGTGCACTGCTTCTTTAGTGCACTCTACTTGTAAGTTTGATTTATTTATTGTTTTTATTAAAGGCTGTAAGTGTTTTATATGGTATTATACTATCTGAGCCTCTCTTTTTTAAGTAATGATTTATGTCTTTATGCACATGAACGCATGAGCTGTGGCATGCGTCATTGGTGATGTAGTGTGACTATTGTGTTATATGAATAAGTTGCACAACACTTTTTCCCTCTTTTAAAAATTAAACAATGCCATGCTGCATAGAAACCAGTAGGGTCACTTGCTCAGCATGGGCTCCATTCAGGGAACAGCTTGTATTTCCATAATAAACACAAGGTGGAGAATGTGATATTACCACCCGACCTCTCCACCTTGTCCAATCAGAGAACACTTTGCATTCATTGAAAAAATGCATACACTTCCCTGAATGGGCCATGCATGCCCATGAGTGACCTCCTGTGTTTACTATGCAGAACAGCACCTGCTCATCATGGGACCTGGAAGACAGCAAAGATCACTATAGTAGCGGCAGTCACTACACAGATTGTCAGCTTCTACAGAGATCCCTTAGGTATGGACCATGCATACTTACATTGGTCCAAGCTAGACCCGTGTAACCACGCAAAAATAACTATACCTGGATTTCAGATTTAAAGGGTAATTCCACTTTCGTAGCGAAAGAAAAATAGCAAATAAAGAAAAAATATAGCATATACAATTGCGCTACAAATCATACTGTAATTGAATGTTATTAAAAATTACAGTTCCTTTTCAATCTGCAGCCGCTATAATTTTCTATAAATGCAATGCAATATGGCTACCTGGAGGTGTTCTGTGTACAGAATGTGTACTGACCACCCCCCAGAAACATAATTTCCTACTTGTGTGATTGGCTCACCAATTTTCCCAGAAGTCTGCCTAAGTTACAAGTCAGATTTCAGGTATCCCCTGCAACAAAAATGTCATTTTTGGTGAGATATCTCCAATAGGAACACATCTGAAGGGAAGCAGGTTTAGAAGCTTTCCTCATTAGAGCCCGGCAGGTGCACAGCTGATTGAGAATTATGAAACCACTCCCATTAGACCTACTTTGCACAGACAAACACACAGAGATTTCTCCAGAATAACAAAAGGTAGGAATCTGAAACAAAGGTTTTTTATAATCCTTGCAAGGTACATAGATCACCCAGAGGGGAATGTTTTTTTTCTCAACAAAAGTGGAGTTACACTTTAGAGCATTTCACCAAAATGGGGAGATTTCTCCAGAATCTCCTGAGTTTTGCTGCCATTTCAGGGAAATGAAAATTCTTAATTCCTCTTTTCCCTACTCACTGTGTTCTATAAAGGGGTAATGAAATATTCTAGTGTTTCATTCACTACTTTTTGTCTTATAATTTATTGAAGATCCATAATTAAAGTGTAACATTCCCCTCTGGGTGATCTATGTACATTGCAAATGTAGCACTAACTCTCGGTGGAGCTGCTGGTTTAAGCGGGCTGTTACCTTCACTCTCAATACCTCTGTTTCACCGACACCGGGTCTAGGGTTCCGTTGAGTTTACCTCTGGACGATATAAGCACCAACACTTGAGTACGTTTTCAATGCTTTATTGAACCAAGTAACGAAGGAAGTAGCAGGAAAGAGGCAGGAGGAAAACGTCAGGGAAGCTCAAATACCTTTCTTTAGGTTTCTTTAGAACATCCTTTAAAGTTGAATACTGTAATTGAATGCAATCCCCTTTTTGTGGGACACGATCTTTGCTCGCCTGGATAGGCCTCTCTCACTTGCCTAGCAGCCAGTACGTAGCACGAACAAAAGTCTCTGCCACAGACTTGCTTGAAATAAACCCGTACGATCCTCTGCCACAGGATGTATTGGTTCACAATGAATGTCAGACACAGTACTTGGACCTCTAAGCCAACCCGGCAGTACCATGTAATAAGACTACTTCAGGATACGTCCTCCAACCGAGTCACCAGGCCCCTCTCCAGACCAGCACTCTGCATGATCCTTCCATGACGGGTCCTCCCCTGGGATCTTCTCGGTTGTCCAGCTTCTTCCCTCTGGATAGACAGCTCAGGACCATTCCTCGGCTGCTGTGGTAGGCCCCAGACAGGCTTCTGGGCTCACCCACGCCCTGCAGTGACGCGGGCCTCTGGAACGGAGGACCACGAGGTAGCACTCTAACACATACCTGTCGACCAGGAGGGCCAGCAGGTGGCTGAAAATGAACCCCTAAACATGGCGTCTGTCCCATAAATACCCTCTCCCAGAATGCAACTCGGAGGACCACCTCCACCGAGTTGTCTCCGGGACAGAGGAGCACTCATCCGCTTTAACACGTTTTTCCAACACCTGCCGATGGTGACAACGACACCCACCGGCACAATGTGGAACTACATGCAACTCAGCCAAGCTGGAACAGAGGCAAATCTAACTTCCTATAATGAGCAATTCACTAAATTTATCTATGAAATGGTAGATCATAAATCTACCAGCGCTACACAAGGATTACAACAACCTTTGTTGCAGATTCCCACCTTTTGTTATTCTGGAGAAATAGGAAATTATGTTTCTGGGGGCGTTGTTTTTTTGTTTTTGTTTTTTTTGCACAACGTGGATTCATTTATTTTATGTTTTTGGACTTTTTTTCATATCATTGCAATATCAGTGTTTATCACCATAATTGTTTATTTCACTTTTACAGTGCTGTCACACCTATATTGATTTTTACTGATTTCTGTGGGAGCACACTAGTGACAGCTGCAGTAAAAAGTTATCACTATTATATGTTTTTCTAAGTTTCACATTTCATACCATATTAGTGCGCAACTACCTCAATTTTCATGTACATGCTATATTATTTTTTCTTTATTTGATATTTTTTTTCCTCACAAAAGTGGAGTTACCCTTTAACCACTTACCCACTGGGCACTTACTGAAACTGAAAATTGGTCTGGTTAGGAAGGGGGTTCCTTCCTAACCAGACCAATTTTCAGTTTTCGGTGCTCTCACATTTTGAATGAAAATTACTCAGTCATGCAACACTGTACCTACTGTATATGGAATTTTTGTCCTTTCTTTCACACAAATAGAGCTTTCTTTTGGTGCAATTTAATCACCACTGGATTTTTTATTTTTTGCGCTATAAAAGAAAAAAGACCGAAAATTCTGTAAAAAAATGAATTTTTCTTCTTTTCTGTTATAAAATTTAGCAAATTAGTAATTTTTCTTCATAAATTTTGGCCAAAATTTATACTGCTACATATCTTTGGTAAAATAACTCAAATCGGTGTATATTATTTGGTCTTTGTGAAAGTTATAGGGGGATATTTACTAAGACTAGAGCACGCAGAATCTGGTGCAGCTCTGCATGGTAGCCAATCATATTCTAACTTCAGCTTGTTCAATTAAGCTTTGACAATAAAACCTGAAAGCGGATTGGTTTCTATGCAGAGCTGCACCAGATTTTGCACTCTCCAGTTTTAGTAAATCAACCCCATAGAGTCCACAAGCTATGGTGCCAATCTCTGAAAATTGATCACACCTGATGTACTGATGACCTATCTCATTTCTTGAGACCCTAACAAGCCAGTAAAGTGCAAATACCCCCCATTCCGAGGTATTTAGTAAGAGGCATGGTGAGTTTTTTGAAGTTGTAATTTTTTCCCACAATTCTTTGCAAAAATCAAGATTTTTTTTTTTTCTTTTTTTTTTTTTCACAAAATTGGTATATTAGCAGGTTATTTCTCACACACAGCATATGCATAGCACAATTTACACCCCAAAACACATTCAGCTACTCCTCCTAAATACGGCGATACCACATGTGTGAGACTTTTACACAGCGTGGCCACATACAGAGGCGCAACATGCAGGGAGCACTGTCAGATGTTCTAGGGGCATAAATGTCAAATCTAATTTGACTACCTATTACACTTTTGTGAGGCACTCTAGTGGCATGGATGTGGCATGGATGAGAACTGATGTGGCATGGATGAGCATGAATGGGGATGGATGAGCCGTAGATGGGGATGGCTGAGCATGAATGAGTATGGCTGAGTACAGCCGGGTACGGCTGGGCACAGCTGAGTACGGCTGAGTATGGCTGGGTACGGCTGGGTACATTTGAGTACGGTTGGGTACGGCTGAGTACAGCTGGGTATGGATGGGTATGGCTGAGAATGGATGGATGGATGAGTATTGCTGAGTATGGATGGATGGATGAGTATTGCTGAGTATGGATGGATGGATGAGTATTGCTGAGTATGGATGGATGGATGAGTATGGATGGATGGATGTGTATTGCTGAGGATGGATGGATGGCTGAGCATGGATGGCTGAGTATTGATGAGGATGGATGGCTGAGCATGGATGGATGGATGGATGGCTGAGTATTGATGAGGATGGATGGCTGAGCATGGATGGATGCATGGCTGATCATTGATGAGCATGGATGGCTGAGTATTGATGAGGATGGATGGCTGAGCATGGATCGTTGGATCGATGGATAGCTGGCTGGATGAGGCAGGAATTGTCAGATATCAGCACTGTGGGCACTACAGATCCTGCCCACAGCGCTGCAGCATCTGATATCTCTCCCCTCTCTGCTCACACTGTACCGATCGGTACAGTGAGGGGAGAGATGTACCGGACATGACGCAGGTTTGTTTACAAGTGATCGCTCCGTCATTTGACGAAGCAATTGCGTGGTAAATGGCTGCTGTCAGCGCCCATTTACCCTGATCCGTGATGTGCCGGGTCCTGTGGCTCCTATGTGCCACTTGTGCCTCCTCTCACCTCCCATGCCTCCTGGTACCGAATCGGCCGGTGAAGGTGAACCCATGCACTTGGGCTTCACGCGTCTCTGTGGATGAGAGAGCCTTTAGGAGGAGGGAGAGATTGTGCCTTTATTGTGGCCAGGCAGGTCACTTTTTGAACTCTTGTCCTACCCGTCCAGGGAACGCCCGAACGTTGTTTCGTCCCCAGTTAACCAGAACGATAAGCCCCTTGTTTCGGTCGCCCTTTCTTGGGCTGAGTCGTCCATCGAGATACAGGCTCTAATGGACTCTGGAGCTGCAGGCCTGTTCATTGATGCTGCCTTTGTATTGAAGCACTCGATTCCGCTGCAGCTGCGTGACACTCCACTTGCCATTAAGGCTCTTGACGGGAGAGTTCTACAGCCTGCCCATGTGACTCATGAGACTGTTCCCTTGTCCATGGCCGTAGAGGCTCTTCACCATGAGATAATCCAATTCCAATTTATTTCCTCACCTAAGTTTCCGCTGGTTATTGGTTATCTTTGGTTACAGAGGCACAACCCCTCTTTTGATTGGATCCATGCTGAGGTTCTTCTCCTGGTCTCCAAAAGGTAACTAAGGTCCTGTGCACCTCTTCACTCTCCTCCCTGCCGGAGGAGTACCGCGATTTTGACGTTGTCTTCGACAAAGGTCAAGCCGGTAGTTAGCCTCCACACCAGTCATATGATTGCGCAATTGACCTTCAACCTGGTGTCATACCCCCTCATGGCCGGGTTTACCCCATGTCGGTCTTGGAGGATAAGGCCATAGAGGAGTATGTTGCAGAAGCACTTTCTCGAGGTTTCATCCGCAAATCCTTGTCTCCTGCTGGTGCTGGTTTCTTATTTCTGAAAAAGAGTGGTGAACTGAGACCTTGTATTGATTATAGGGGTCTCAATCGTTTCACGATTAAGAATGCCTATCCGATTCCGTTGCTTACGGAGTTATTTGACCGCCTCAAGGGAGAAACGGTTTTCACAAAGCTTGATTTGAGAGGGGCATACAATCACATGGGGATTAAGGAGGGCGATGAGTGGAAAACTGCGTTTAATACCAGAACAGGCCATTATGAGTACCTTGTAATGCCTTTTGGCCTTTGTAACGCCCTGGCAGTTTTCCAGGAATTTATTAATGATGTCCTCCGAGATTTGTTGCAGTTATGTGTGGTGGTTTATCTCGACAATATCCTCATTTTTCTCCAGTCCCTGGAGAGCCACCACATAGATGTCTATCCTGTGCTTCAGAAACTAAGAGAAAACAATCTCTATTGTAAATTGGAGAAGTGCGAATTCTATCGTGAACAGGTTAAATTCCTGGGTTATGTCATTTCCACTGCTGGTTTTTTGATGGACCCAGAGAAACTTTCAGCAGTCCTACAGTGGCCCCGACCCACGTCCTCTGCAGCGCTTTCTGGGCTTTGCCAACTATTATCGGAAGTTTATTCACAACCTCTCATCTCTGGTCAAGCCCCTGACTGAAATGACCAGAAAGAATGGTAACCCACAGAGTTGATCTCCGGAGTCAGTTAAGGCCTTTGAGAGTCTCAAAGCTGCCTTTGTTTCTCCTCCTGTGTTGGCACATCCTGATCCTACGTTACCTTTTATCCTCGAGGTGGATGCTTCTGAGACTGGTGTTGGCGTCCTTCTGTCTCAACATCCTACCTCAGAGCGCTATGCATCCTTGTGGCTACTTTTCCAAGAAATTGTCACCTGCGGAGTGCAATTATGAGATTGTGACAGAGAGCTGTAAGTGATCATTTTAGCCCTGAAAGAATGGAGACATCTCCTCGAAGGTACCACTGTGCCAGTTCTCATTCTTACTGACCTTAAGAATCTCACATTCTTGTCTGAGGCTAAACACCTCTCTCTCAGAAGGGTGCGATGGGCTCTTTTCTTGTCAAGTTTCAATTACATTGTCTCTTACCCGGTACTAAGAATGTAAGGGCTGACACTCTGTCATGACAATTTTCCTCCACTTCCAAGATGGAGTCAGTTCCGGTTCCTGTGATTCCTCCCGATCGTATTCTGACTACGGTTCGCACCAGTCTCACTTCTCCTTTGGGTGACAAAATTCTTGCTGCTCAGGTCCATGCTCCTCCTGAGAAACCTTGTGAGCACTGCTTTGTCCCAGAGAGTCTCCGTACTGCCGTGCTCCAGAGTTACCATTCTCCCAAGGCTGCTGGTCACGCTGGGAAGAATCAACTCTTTTGGGCCATTCCCAACAATTCTGGTGGCTTAGTCTATGCGCTGATGTAACCGCCTTCATAGCTGCCTGTTCCGTGTGTGCTCAGAGTTATGCCCTGTACACACGATCGACATTGATCGGACATTCTGACAACAAAATCCATCAGATTTATTTCCGACGGATGTTGGCTCAAACTTGTCTTGCATACACACGGTCGTACAAAGTTGTCGGAAAATCCGATCGTTCTGAACGAGGTGACGTCAAACACGTATGTCGGGACAATAAACGGGGCAGTAGCCAATAGCTTTCGTCTCTTAATTTATGCGTGGCACTTTGTGCATCGGATTTGTGTACATGCAATCGGAATTTAAACGATTGGATTTGGTTGTCAGAAAATGTTATATCCTGCTCTCAAACTTTGTGGGAAATTCAGACGGAAAAAGTCCGATGGAGCCCACACACGATCAGAATTTCCGACAACATAATCCGATCGCACATTTTCCGTCGGAAAATCCGACCGTGTGTACAGGGCATAAGACTCCATGACACCTTCCAGTGGGCCTCCTACAACCCATACCCGATGAAGAGAGGCCCTGGACCCACCTGTCTATGGATTTCATTGTGGAGTTACCCAACTCCCAGGGCAAGTTATTCTTATGGTGGTTGTCCAGTTCTCAAAAATGTCTCATTGTATTCCACTTAAGAAGTTGCCCACTTCTAGGGAACTAGCTTCCATTTTTGCTCGGGAGATCTTTCGCTTACATGGGCTACCCAAGGTGATTGTCTCGGACAGGGGTAGTCAGTTTGTGTCCTGGTTCTGGCGAGCCTTTTGTGCACAATTGGGAATTCAGCTTGCTTTTTCCTCTGCGTATCACCCGCAGTCTAATGGGGCTGCAGAATGAGCCAATCAGTTCTTGGAGCAATTCCTACCTTGCTATATTTCTGACCATCATAACAACTGGTCAGACCTATTACCCTGGGCAGAGTTTGTTCACAATAGTTCCTTGAATTCTGCTTCCTGATTGTCCCCGTTTATGGCGAACTATGGTTTCCAACCTTCCATGTTGCCTGACTCATTTGTTCCGCAGAGTATTCCTGCGCTAGAGGAGTATCTCCGTAGTCTTCGTTCCACTTGGGCACAAGTCCAGGAGGCTTTGCAACATGCTAATGATAGGTACAGACTCCATGCTGACCGCAGACGCCTGCCTGGGCCTTCTTACCGGGTTGGGGACAGGGTTTGACTGTCATCTCGCAACCTCCGTCTTCGTGTTCCCTCTCTGAAGTTAGCACCTTGGTTTATTGGGCCTTTCCGTATTTTTCGCAGGATTAACCCAGTGGCTTACGCATTAGACCTTCCTTCTAATATGCATATCTCAAAGGTATTTCATGTCTCCTTATTAAAACTTTGATCTGCAACCGCTTTACCACCTCGATGCCACGTCCTCACCCTGTAAAGGTTGAGAACCATGAGGAGTATGAAGTACAGTCCATTGTTGACTCCCGTAGGTTCCGTAGGCGCATACAGTACCTGGTGCATTGGAAGGGGTATGGTCCGGAGGAACGCTCTTGGGTCTCATCCTCGGATGCACATGCCCCAGTCCTCCTCCGTGATTTCCATAGACGTTTTACCCTCAAGCCTGGTGGTCCTCCGAGGGGGGGGTAGGGGGTCGTTGAGGAGGGGGTACTGTCAGGGCTGGGCTCAGCCCTTCCTTCTCTGAGCTGGATGCTCAGCTGTTGGCTAATTGCCAGCTCCTATCTCTCCACTGCTACTCACCTGTTGATGATACCCTGCTCGCCAGTCCTGCCTACTTAAGCCGTCCAGCCCAGAGGATCTCTGCCTTCTCCTTGGTCAACATCATAGAGACTATCTCCTGCGTTCCTGTTTAAAGACTTGCTTGGCTGACATCTCTTCTGGCTCCAGATCCTGCTTGCTGTTCCACTACACTGATCCCTGACTTTCTGGCTTGGCTGACTATCCGTTCTGGTTACCGAACTTTGGCTATGTTTTGACTAGGTTTGTTCTTTTTACTTTTATGATTAAACAAGTGTGATTTAACTGTACTTCTGTCTTGGTCTGATTTAATGGTTTCTGACATTATGTATCCTGTTTGGGGGTTATGAGTTCTGATTTAGGGTCCCATTTTTGGTTACATGTTCTATTTTGGGGTTGTGTATCCTGTCTTGGGGTTATAAATGCTGTTTTTGTGTAATGTATGCTGTTTTAAGATTATGTATCCTACTTTGGGGTTATATATGCTGTTTATGTATCCTACTTTGGGGTTATATATGCTGTTTTGGGGTTATGTATTCTGTTTTGGGGTTATATGTCCAACTTTGAGGTTACATTCCTGCTTTAGGGTTACCTATCCTGCTTTGGGGTTATATATTTTGTTTTAGGGTTATATATCCTGTTTTGTGATTTTTTTAGTCTGTTTTACCATTTGGTCTGTAGCTATGGGCGTCCTATTGTCACCGTTCCAGGCTGGACAGAAGTGGAATACAGTTTCTTCAGTTAGGAGCACCAACAGGAAGTCACCTGTCTGTATGTTAAACATGTCCCCTCAGGAAGAGAACCATATCTCTTTTCTCACTTTCTATTCTGATAAGCTTTTAATTTCATGCTTGTCCTCAGATTCCTGTCCAGACGGAGAGGCTGTCCAAGCTATACATGTCATTTTCTTCCTGTGTTAATTAGAGGGAAAGCAGAATTTGCTGCGGTAATAACAGGTTGGGGTGACTCCTACAAAGGAGCACTTCTGGTTTGCCATTGTCCTGCTCACTACGGCGTGCGGCCTCATTAAATGAGACATGTCAGCGAGCCATCAGAGCACTGAATAGGCCGAGACTTGATGTCAGACATGCTGGGGGGGACATTATACATGGCCCCTGCAGACTTCTCGGTGGCTGTGAGAAATAAATGGCTGCAGGATTTTATGGTGGGTTTACAACAGCCGACCGCCCAACAAGTTTTATCATCCAGATGTCTTGGTACACATGCCAGTGTTCTAATGTGAGATGAGATCTCCATGAGCGGTCATTGGTGGAAAAACAAAAATATAATAAAAATGTGGCTTGGTGTCCTTTATTTCAACTCTACGACTACATACACATGGATGTTCTGAAGCTTAAAATATAACCAGTCGTTTTTCTGCTACTGGGGAGATGCAGGTGGCGTGTACAGCCAGCCATAGAAGTGAGTGCCTTGTACCCATGCACATATAACATATACCTCTAAACGCAGAATTTACGCATTCAGAGAAAATGTCATACATGCATGTTTAGTTTACCCAAGTATGGCCGCATTCACTTCTTTTTTTTATAATAACATTTTTATTAAAGTTTACAAATAGTACAAGTACAAAAAAGGTACAAGTATTAAGATAGGAACCAAAGCGGGATCATTCCATAAATGTGTAAATGAGTACATTTAGTATTAGGGTCATCTGTTAGTAACAAATACAACGCAAAGATCCCAAGCAGGTGATGTAGATGAAAAGCGATCAATGGAGGGGTGCCCTGGTGCCCCGCACCATCGTCAACACGGGTGCGACAAGGCAGATGCAGATTAACCAAGACACTACACCGGCAACTAATGTGTATATGCACCTACACCCGCTTCAGATATGTAAAATGTAAACACTGTACAAACATATCTCAAATTAACCTACATTTCATGGACGATGATAGAGGGAAATGGGGGAGAAAACAGCCCCAAGAGGGATAAGTAGGAAAAACAATAAGGGAAAATAAGGATCAAATAACGGTGCATCTGTGAGGAGAGTATGGGACAATGCAAGCATTAGTTGGGTGGAGGTGTGCGGTAATGGCATTTAATCTGTAGAGATCTCTGAAGAATAGTAAATCCAACCTGCCCATATGTCTTTAAACTTGTCTTGTTAGTCTTTGACCGTATGAACCCATCGTTCAGCCTTCATAATTACATCAACCTCTCTTTTCTAGTCCAACAAAGTAGGACATGTAGATTATTTCCAAAACCTTTTGGATTTGGTTGCATTCAATAGATGTGGAGTGATGCTTCTTTTGTAAAGTTTGATGGAGGAGGGAACCCCATGGAAGAAAAAGACCACCATAAATGGAGGAACGTGCCCTGTTGATCGCAGCCCCAGCAACAGGCCTCTACCGTCGGATACATCTGTGCACTGGGGTCCGGTACCATCTAATAAGAAATTTGTAAGACATTTGTTGTGTGCGGGAGCTTATGGAGGTGGAGTGAGTTGATTTGATCAGTCTTTGAATTTGGAGGAGTAAAAGTGTGACCTATTTCTCTCTCCCATTCTCTAATAAAGTAGGGGACTGAGGTCTAATGGGCACTAAGAACCAGTCGGTACATCTGGGATAACAGGTGTTTAGATTCCATAGAGCTTTGGGTCGGAGGTGATGTGAATCCTTAGATAAGGTAGGGAAACAGAACACCAAATAAAGGAGAAGGAAGTTTGCAGGGAGGTTGCCATTACCGGGGAGACATGAATAGGTAAGAGTTCAGACTTCCCAAAATTGTAAAATTAGATAAGAGGCCGAATTTATGAACTTCAGACACCAGAGTGGGTAAGGATACCTGGGGGGTGGAAAGGTAAAATAAAAGATCATCCGCATAAGCTGAAAGCTTATGTTCCTCTGAACCAATGCGAATCCCCGAGATATTATTATTATTATTGTTATACAGGATTTATATAGCACTGACAGTTTGCGCAGCACTTTACAACATGAGGGCAGACAGTACAGTACAATACAGAAGGAATTAGAGGGCCCTGCTCGTTAGAGGTTACAATCTAGGTATTTGCATTTCCCTTGACTGTGCGAACGAAGGGCTCCAAAACCAGGGCAAATAGCAGTGGAGAAAGAGGGCACACCCTGCATAGTCCCATTATGTTTTACTAAAATAGTCTGAAAGCGAGCCTGTAACCTTAACCCTGGCTCTGGGGTCTATGTATAGTGCTAAAACTCAACCCATCATACAGTCACATAGGCCTAGCCTATAATATTATTCTTGATATCACTAGAGAAAAAAAGCCTTTGAAAAATTGTTTGCAAAAACTCCATTAGTATCACCAGCAAAGCAGCTTCATTATTATCCCATTAAAGAAGAAGAGAATTGTGCGCTGCATTTGGAGATTTCAAAACTTGCCACGTCACGAATGTTAACGCTCCATTACAAACGCTAGTTTACGAGACCGACCGCTTCTGTTTCCGAGCATGTGTTTTTGTTCTTTGGACTTTTGCCCGACGGACTTGTGTACACGCGAATGGAAAGTCCGACAATGCACATTTGTTGGCGGAAAATTTGAGAACATGCTAGCCAACATTTGTTGGCGGAAAGTCTGACAACAAATGTCCGACGGAGCATACACACGGTTGGACTTACCGCCAACAAGCTCACATCCAACTTTTCCCATTGGAAAATCCGATCGTGTGTACGCGGCATAGGAGGTCAGCAATTTCTTTACGCTTTTCTTTTTTGATACGGAAACCATGTGCGATCCATTCACCTCTAATAACCCAGATCACCTGACCAGACACTTCCCCGGGGGTATTGGTTTTGAAATATGATGGCAACATATGGGATAAGGCTTCAGAGACCGACTTATCATCCAGGGGGGACTCGTTCAGTCGCCACGTCTGTTCCAGATGACAAACGGAGACTGAGCGAAAAGTCACTCAGGGTTATGGGGGAATGATCTGAAAAAGTGATGGATTCAATAGTAGAAGAATGAACACGACTCAAATAAAATTGGTCTACCAACAATAAATCAAGGTGAGAGTTAATCCTCTTGCACACGATGCGATTATTGGCCAACTGAGCATCTGATCTTTGTCTTAAGGGCGTGTGCCAGGATCTTGTCTTGCATACTAATGGTACACAATTGTTGTGCAACAAACACAAACGTAGTGACGTACTAGACGTACTACGAGACTATAAAGAGGAAGTTCATTTCTCAAGCGCCACCCTTTGGGCTCCTTCTGCTAATTTCATGTTAGAAGTTTGGTGAGTGTTGATTCGCACTTTTCAGTTCATGCTTTTCAGTTAGTTTCTGAATGGCCATTCATCAACCAGCCATGTTGCGTAATCGGAGAAGAGAACGTGTTATTATTGGGCTAGGAGTTATTGCTTTGACCCAAGTCCAGTCCAGGAACAGGAGGAGGAGTACTTGGACCAAAAATTGGTTGATTAATCGTGACCAATTATGTCCAGATGACGGACCCCTGCTTTCACCAACTCTTGGCATTGGTGACCCCCTATTTTAAGAAGCAGGACACATGCATGAGGCTTTCCATCACTCCACAGCAAAGGCTTATAGCCACCTTGCAGTACTTGGCGACGGGGAGAAGTCTACAGGTCCTCAAGTTTACGAGTCATTATTCCAGAGACCTGCTCAGCCATTGTTCAAGTCCTGCAGAAGCATTATATTAGGGTAAATTTTTACCTTTAAGATCACATTCTATATATTTATTTTTGCTAATGTATTCTATTAATTTGTTGATTACATAATTCTCAATATTGTAATATGCTGTGAATGCCCTCTTTGTCCTCATGCATGCTGAAAGCTTTTCCTGCTCCTTTTTTGGCCTACATGCATATATTATTTTCCTTCAATAACCTCCCCAGCATGCTATCCTGGGCCCATACACACCTAGCCTAGTAACTTAACAATGTTTTTTGTCAGCTACATTTTGGGGCTTACCCTAAACAACCCCTAAAATGTGTACAAATGTTATTGTTGTCCTAAAATTCAGGCAGAGTGCAAGAGGCCATTTTTTGTGGCCCAAACTCATTTGGAATCCTCCCACACCCCCAAAAATGCTAAGTCAACAGATCCAAATACTCTATCTGCTGACTTTGCAAATCCCATAAGTCTATCCCTCTTTTGTGTTCATATTTCTGTATAAATTCCCCAAACCATGTAGTGCAAGGGCCTGTCCGATTACCTTTAAACTTCTTAATTTTTTTACTCCTATTATATTGATAGGTTAAATCATAATGTCAAAATGTGCTGCAATTTGGACAGTGTGTATCCAGCTTTTTCGATTATGAAACTTCTTACTGGGCTGCCAATAATGTAAGTAAGGAGGGGCTGGCCAAAGTATCACTGATTATTTATGCAAACAGCTCTCATGTCCAAAACATCTTCCTATTACTCCCCCCCCCCCTAAAATTTGTCTAATGGCGACCAGAGGGGGGGGAATCAGATGAGCTGACCTTCCACTTTTGTCTTTAAATACTTATTTAAGTGTATCCTTATGTTGGCGAAGCATGTTTGTGTCAAATCTGCTTGCAATGTTATGTGCAGAAGTAGTAATTTCTTTTTTCTTTTTTTTAATCCACGGTTTCCTTCCAACCCAGAGCAATGGCAGGACGTTGCAGCCCAGTTCCATCATCGGTGGGATTTTCCCAACTGTGGTGGTGTTATTGATGGCAAGCATGTCCAGATTGTACCACCACCCAACTCTGGCTCCTATTATTTTAATTATAAGGGCTTTTGCAGCATAGTCATGCTAGCTGTAGTGTCTGCCAACTACGAGTGTCTGTATCTAGATGTTGGGAAGAATGGCCACAACTCTGACGGAGAAGTGATTATACAGAGAGAGTTCTACAAGCGGCTCCAGAATGGCACCTTAAACTTGCCACCTGCTGAGGAGAATGTTGAGAGCCTCAATTTTGTTTTCGTGGCAGATGAGGCCTTTGCTCTGGGAGAACATTTGATGAAGCCGTTTCCTATGAGGAATCTCACCCCAGAGTAGAGAATCTTCAATTACAGGCTCTATCGTGCCAGAAGGGTTGTTGAAAATGCCTTTGGCATCCTATCGAGTCGTTTCAAGCTGTTTTTTACTCCAATCAACCTGGCACTCTACAAGATAAATCATGTGGTCCTGTGCTGCTGTATTCTCCATAATTTTTTAAGGAGGAATGCTACCAGCTACCTAGCCTCATTGCCAAGTGACGTGGACCCTGCAGTGGCAGGCCCAGCTGAAGAGGCTGCAGCTCGTCTGTCTGTGGGCTTACTGACATCGATTGAAAATGCCCGTACTGGATTGCCCTCACAAATTGCAAGAGATTTACGACAGAAATACCTGGAATATTTTGTGGGTAGAGGGGAAGTGTCTTGGCAGCAAATTGTGGCTGATAATTTATCATTTTTTGGAAGATCATAAACTCCTATTTCATTTTAACTACTGTTGTAGTAACCAAGAGACCCTCCCTAAAATTCTCCAGCGCCCACAGGGTTTTAGAAAGGAAATTAACAGTTTGTGTATTGGGGGCATAAATAAAGGCAAAAGTGTAACGGTGGCCGTGCATCATGCCCTTAGGAAAAAGAAAGCAACCTTCAGGATCAGCTTGTAGAGACGTGAGGTATAGGTGGGCACGATTTTCGAAAAGCTATCGCTACCAGATAGCCTTTGGGTTAGGGGATGGTGCATGAAACCACTGATTAAGGGGCATACGGGGGGGGTGGACTTTGCTGTGAAGTGCGTCTCCTGCAAAAAAACATCTGCAGCCAGGTGTCGCAGTTCCTGCCAAGGACGACCCCCTTTGTGGGGTGAGCAGAGACCTCTCACATTATAAGACACAATCTTCAATGTGCCAACCATTGCATGAATCTAGGCAGGATATATAACAAAATAGACATAATACCACACAGCTCATAAGGATAGGTAACAGCCGTCCCGGAAAGGGACCCATCTTTGATCAAAGTAGCACCTTCAAATGCACCTAGAGGAGGGGAAAAAAAAAACTACATGCAAACAACATAAACCAAGTAAAAGGGGACAATAAATATCTCACAGTTTGGGGTAGACCAGCTAAGGACTTCTATGACCGCCTGTGCAAAAAACTCTGAATGGAAGCCCATGTACCTTCTGATGGATGGGCGTTGCAGCGCACTACCAAAGACATGGTGCATGCAACACAAGTCCGTCAGCATTCAAAATTGCCTTAATTTTTTGTGGCATAGCTTCAACAAGGTGTTGGAAACATTCCTCAGAGATTTTGGTCCATACTGACATGATAGCATCACACAGTTGCTGCAGATTTGTTGGCTGCACTTTCACTGCTAACAGGGCTTCCATCTTCACCCGGTCTTCCTTCCAGGTTTGCGGGTTCCAGCCTCTTGAATGGCCGAGCC
Source organism: Aquarana catesbeiana (assembly GCF_042186555.1). Classification (NCBI taxonomy): domain Eukaryota; kingdom Metazoa; phylum Chordata; class Amphibia; order Anura; family Ranidae; genus Aquarana; species Aquarana catesbeiana. The sequence continues at coordinate 207,788,180 of NC_133333.1, read as the reverse complement.
TCAATGACGTCACGACCGCAGCAGCAGGGCTCTGAAGGAATGGCATGGGCACACCATTCCTTCATAGCACAGGGGCATGCAGTCAGGGGAGGCACCTACCATGATCATAAAAAAATATATATTATTGAGCTTCGAGGGTCATAGCTTGGCGACCTGGGGTCACGAAGACCCAAATTTGGGGGGGGGTAAGTAGCTGAGGTCCTACCCCACCACTGGGGCTCCTATTATCTATGATTCCGGAGATACGGGGCTCCTTGTGCAGCCTGTCAGAAGCTACATACAGAATAGCCAGTTTAAATACAAGCTGGCACACTCGGTTTGCAGCAGACAGATGATGAACTCATAGTGCCTCTCATGTCTTGTCAAAGGCACTGAGCTCAATGGACAGTTTGGAGCACTGGACCAATAGTAAAGCACATTGGAACAGGCTGTTCAATAAAAATGCTGCAGTGGCATGCCTCTCACTTCTGTGTCATAGAATAGGGCATGTGTCTAAAAGACAAATGCTCCCTTCCAGCCCAGCCATCTTAACTACAAGGAAATACATGGGTTTATGGGTATAAGATTTACCCCTAATCCCATGTTTTTGTCACACAGTTAAGAGGGAGGATCTGCTGCTGTTGAAAAAGTACTGTTTTAATCAAGCTAAATAACATATTATTATGCTATATGTTATAAGATAATAATTTATTATTTATCTATTTACTGTGAAATTTCTGGTTTGAAGTTATAACTTCAAACTTCAGTAATTTGTCCAATAAGCCATCTGCTTGAGTACAGTTTTTGAATATATAGCAAATTACCTTAAAAATAATATATAATAATTATTTGTATATTACTTACTTATGGTAATTAACCACTTGCCACCCAGGCCAATTCTGACACTTCTCGCCTACATGTAAAAATCCTAAATTTTTTGCTAGAAAATTACTCAGAACCCCCAAACATTCTATATAATGTTTTAGCAGACACCCTAGGAAATAAAACGGTGGTCGTTGCAACTTTTTATGTCACACTGTATTTGCGCATCAATCTTTCAATTGCTTTTTTTTTTTTTTTTTTTTTTAAAGAAACAGTTTCATTTTTAAAAAAAACAAGCAAAAACTAAAGTTTGCCCGACTTTTTTTTTGTACAACGTGAGAAATGATGTTATGCCAATAAAATATAAACCCAACATGTCACGCTTTAAAATTGCGCACACTTGTGGAATGGCACCAAACTTAAAAATCTCCATAGATGCTGCTTTAAAAAGGTTTAAAGGTTACATGTTTAGAGTTACAGAGGAGGTCTAATGCTAGAATTATTGCTCTCGCTCTAACGTTCATGGCATATGTAACCTTTGTGTATCTAGCTCTGATACTAGCCAGTGCCTCACCAGCCACTGACCTCACCGCACGTCCCTGCGCATGAGGCGGTGACCTTCCCAGGCTGCCAGACAAGCAAATATCTCCTAAACTGTGCATGTTTAGGAGATGTTCATTTTGCCTTCAGGTAAGACTTATTATAAGCTCACCTGTAGGTTTTAAAAAAAAAAAAAAAGGCACAAAAGCGGATTCTACTACCGCTTTAAGAAAGAAAAAAGTAACAAAGTTTTTAGAAAAGGTTTCCCTATCCCTGGCGATTGATTTAGAAAGCTATATTCCATGACAATGTTTTTTAGAAGAATGATACATTGGGGGAACATTAAAAATGTTAGGGGATGTAAATAATTCATATATCTGAATAATTCTAAAAATAAATAAAATAGAAATGTGGGGCTGCTACTCAGGTGCCCTCTAGTGGCCGAATTATACTTGGAGGACAATTTATGAAGCTATTTTGTTGTATGTCATGTTCCTTTGCCTAGTGATAAAGCTGCCCGGGGCAAATTCTCATATCAGGTATACTGTATTACAGATAAGGTGACTATAACCCGGCAGAATGTGTCCCCTGATTTTGTAGCCAGCTTATAAAGACTTCCCACTGTGCTAAAAATTTACTAAAAACTGGACATATCATGCAAATCCTGGTTCTGATACATATCAGCCCCTGCTATAGCCACTTGATACAAAGTTTCAATGTACAGTCTGATTACTGAAGGAAAGGAGACTGAGGAAATGCTTCCTCCTGCTTGCAGCAGCCTGATGACTGTTGCAGTCTAGGCAAAGTCATTGACTGGAGCTCAAGAACAGCTTTTTAAATCATAAAAGGTGGAACTTTTATGATACGGTTGCTGTGTACTGCCATGTGTCAGGAATTTGTTCATGCAGAATTGTAGAATTACTGACAGATCCATTGTGAGGGATGGGTGTATCTTTTACAGTTCCTGCATCCCCATTGAAACATGTAACATCGGTAAATTTTTGGTGAATTATCATGTTAGCTGTCAGAGTGGCCAAGCTATTTATCATTGCTTGCAATCATCGGAAAGGTTAAAACTATTCCCAAGCTCAGGAGATGGTTGGATAAAATTTCCCAGCATGCTGGAACATTTTTCCCTGAGACACATTCAGTGGCTCTTATCACCTATGGGAAAATGGAAGCACAAGGCACATCTGCAAAAGGTGTCAGAACCTGGTAACATTTTTGAAGCCGTACAGGGGTGAGAGAACTGCCCATCTGAAGGACAACCTTAAGCCAACAATAGATGGTAGAGATTTGAACCTTGTATGGGCAAGCTGAATGTACCTAAGATAAATCGATCAACTTTGGTACAACCAGCCTGTTGGGCTTTGCGTGCGATTATTGCCAGTGTCCAATATAGCCGGGAGAACACAATGACTCCACGGGAGGGGTTCCCCCATCAACACTGTGTTGATGAGGGAATCAAGTATTTTTTCTTTCCTGCTACTCGTGGTTGCAGGAAAGAAAATTCCTCTGTCTATGGCTGACTTTACTCTTGCTGGACAGAAGTTCTTATAAAAGCTCAGCCACAGAAATAGCACAAATACATGATCTGTAATCTGAATACAAGAGTCATATGCATTCTTCCCTGAATCTTGGTGTGCTTTGTGTATTTCCTCCAGATCTATGCAATAATCCAGTGTGAGACTTTCCCTCTGTGTGGGAGCTTCCTGTAATAAAGACCGCTCACTGCTGCTCTCTCTCCTTGTGCAGGGTGACTGGTCTTGTCTCCGCGCCTCCTGTAATGTTGGGCCCCTCCCACAGCTCTGCTGTCTGCCCAGGCCATGTACAGCACAGTGGTGATGTCACCGCTACTTTTGCAAGGCAATATCTGGTTTTGCAAAGGTACTTGAAGCACACTAAATTGATTTACAGTGGATATAAAAAGTCTACACACCCCTGTTAAAATGTCAGTTTTCTGTGATGTAAAAAAATGAGGTAAAGATAAATAATTTAAGAACTTTTTCCACCTTTAATGTGACCTATAAACTCAATTGAACAACAAACTGAAATCTTTTAGGTGGAGGGAAGTAACAATTAAAAAAAATAAAATGATATGGTTGCATAAGTGTGCACACCCTTAAACTGATATTTTGTTGAAGCACCTTTTGATTTTATTACAGCACTCAGTCTTTTTGGGTATGAGTCTATCAGCATGGCACATCTTGAATTGGCAATATTTGCCCACTCTTCTTTGCAAAAACACTCCAAATCTGTCAGATTGCGAGGGCATCCCCTGTGCACAGCCCTCTTCAGATCACCCCACATATTTTCAATCGGATTCAGGTCTGGGCTCTGGCTGGGCCATTCCAAAACTTTAGGCTGGGTTCACACCTATGCGAATTGGATGCGGGTTTCTCCGCATAGCAGGAGAATGTGACTGGCTCTCTTTGGAGCCAGTTCACATATCCCCGCAGCAGGTCCGTTGTGAATTGCTAGAAAAACGTGTGCCTTTTTTAGTGCGTTTCAGGTCCGAATTCAGCCCATAATGGGCTGAAATCGGACATGAAATGGTGAACCAGCACGCACCGGACGGATGCGGAAATAATGTGAACCGAGCCTTAACCACTTAAGGACCGCCTAACGCCGATTTACGTCGGCAAGGCGGCACGGGCAGGCAAAATCACGTACATGTACGTGATTTGCCTCTCGCGGGTGGGGGGTCCGATCGGACCCCCCCCCGGTGCCCGAAGCGGTCCCGTTCTGTTCCCCGGCGATCCGAGATGAGGGGGAGGCCATCCGTTCGTGGCCCCCCCCTCGCGATCGCCGCCGGCCAATGGGAACACTCCTTTGCTGCTGTATGCTAAACAGCAGCAAAGGAAATGATGTCATCTCCCCTCGGCTCGGTATTTTCCGTTCCAGCGCCGAGGGGAGAAGACATCAATGTGAGTGCACAACACACACACACACAGTAGAACATGCCAGGCACACAAAACACCCCGATCCCCCCCCCGATCGCCCCCCGATCCCCCCCCAATCACCCCCCCCCCCCTGTCACAAACTGACACCAGCAGGTTTTTTTTTTTTTTTTTTTTTTTTTTTTCTGATTACTGCATAGTGTCAGTTTGTGACAGTTACAGTGTTGGGACAGTTAGTATTAGCCCCCTTTAGGTCTAGGGTACCCCCCTAACCCCCCCTAATAAAGTTTTAACCCCTTGATCACCCCCTGTCACCAGTGTTGCTAAGCGATCATTTTTCTGATCGCTGTATTAGTGTCGCTGGTGACGCTAGTTAGTGAGGTAAATATTTAGGTTCGCCGTCAGCGTTTTATAGTGACAGGGACCCCCATATACTATCTAATAAATGTTTTAACCCCTTGATTGCCCCCTAGTTAACCCTTTCACCACTGATCACCGTATAACCGTTACGGGTGACGCAGGTTAGTTCGTTTATTTTTTATAGTGTCAGGGCACCCGCCGTTTATTACCTAATAAAGGTTTAGCCCCCTGATCGCCCGGCGGTGATATGCGTCGCCCCAGGCAGCGTCAGATTAGCGCCAGTACCGCTAACACCCACGCACGCAGCATGCGCCTCCCTTAGTGGTATAGTATCTGATCGGATCAATATCTGATCTGATCAGATCTATACTAGCGTCCCCAGCAGTTTAGGGTTCCCAAAAACACAGTGTTAACGGGATCAGCCCAGATACCTGCTAGCACCTGCATTTTGCCCCTCCGCCCAGCCCACCCAAGTGCAGTATCGATCGATCACTGTCACTTACAAAACACTAAACGCATAACTGCAGCGTTCGCAGAGTCAGGCCTGATCCCTGCGATCGCTAACAGTTTTTTTGGTAGCATTTTGGTGAACTGGCAAGCAAGCACCAGGCAGCGTCAGGTTAGCGCCAGTACCGCTAACACCCACGCACGCACCGTACACCTCCCTTAGTGGTATAGTATCTGATCGGATCAATATCTGATCCGATCAGATCTATACTAGCGTCCCCAGCAGTTTAGGGTTCCCAAAAACGCAGTGTTAGCGGGATCAGCCCAGATACCTGCTAGCACCTGCGTTGTGCCCCTCCGCCCGGCCCAGCCCAGCCCACCCAAGTGCAGTATCGATCGATCACTGACACTTACAAGGCACTAAACGCATAACTGCAGCGTTCGCAGAGTCAGGCCTGATCCCTGCGATCGCTAACAGTTTTTTTGGTAGCATTTTGGTGAACTAGCAAGCACCGGCCCCAGGCAGCGTCAGGTTAGCGCCAGTACCGCTAACACCCACGCACGCAGCATACGCCTCCTTTAGTGGTATAGTATCTGAACGGATCAATATCTGATCCGATCAGATCAGATCTATACTAGCGTCCCCAGCAGTTTAGGGTTCCCAAAAACGCAGTGTTAGCGGGATCAACCCAGATACCTGCTAGCACCTGCGTTTTTCCCCTCCGCCCGGCCCAGCCCACCCAAGTGCAGTATCGATCGATCACTGTCACTTACAAAACACTAAACGCATAACTGCAGCGTTCGCAGAGTCAGGCCTGATCCCTGCGATCGCTAACAGTTTTTTTGGAAGCTTTTTATTGAACTGGCAAGCACCAGCGGCCTAGTACACCCCGGTCGTAGTCAAACCAGCACTGCAGTAACACTTGGTGACGTGGCGAGTCCCATAAGTGCAGTTCAAGCTGGTGAGGTGGCAAGCACAAGTAGTGTCCCGCTGCCACCAAAGAGACAAACACAGGCCCGTCGTGCCCATAGTGCCCTTCCTGCTGCATTCGCCAATCCTAATTGGGAACCCACCACTTCTGCAGCGCCCGTACTTCCCCCATTCACATCCCCAACCAAATGCAGTCGGCTGCATGAGAGGCATTTTTATGTGCTCCCGAGTACCCCTACCCAACGAACCCCCCCCAAAAAGATGTTGTGTCTGCAGCAAACACGGATATAGGCGTGACACCCGCTATTATTGTCCCTTCTGTCCTGACAATCCTGGTCTTTGCATTGGTGAATGTTTTGAACGCTACCATACACTAGTTGAGTATTAGCGTAGGGTACAGCATTGCACAGACTAGGCACACTTTCACAGGGTCTCCCAAGATGCCATCGCATTTTGAGAGACCCGAACCTGGAACCGGTTACAGTTATAAAAGTTAGTTACAAAAAAAGTGTAAAAAAAAAAAAAATATATATAAAATAAAAAAAAATAGTTGTCGTTTTATTGTTCTCTCTCTCTATTCTCTCTCTCTATTGTTCTGCTCTTTTTTTACTGTATTCTATTCTGCAGTGTTTTATTGTTATTGTTATTGTTATTGTTATTATGTTTTATCATGTTTGTTTTTCAGGTATGTAATTATTTATACTTTATTGTTTACTGTGCTTTATTGTTAACCATTTTTTTGTCTTCAGGTACGCCATTCACAACTTTGAGTGGTTATACCAGAATGATGCCTGCAGGTTTAGGTATCATCTTGGTATCATTCTTTTCAGCCAGCGGTCGGCTTTCATGTAAAAGCAATCCTAGCGGCTAATTAGCCTCTAGACTGCCTTTACAAGCCGTGGGAGGGAATGCCCCCCCCCCCCCACCGTCTTCCGTGTTTTTCTCTGGCTCTCCTGTCTCAACAGGGAACCTGAGAATGCAGCCGGTGATTCAGCCAGCTGACCATAGAGCTGATCAGAGACAAGAGTGGCTCCAAACATCTCTATGGCCTAAGAAACCGGAAGCTACGAGCATTTTATGACTTAGATTTCGCCGGATGTAAATAGCGCCATTGGGAAATTGGGGAAGCATTTTATCACACCGATCTTGGTGTGGTCAGATGCTTTGAGGGCAGAGGAGAGATCTAGGGTCTAATAGACCCCAATTTTTTCAAAAAAGAGTACCTGTCACTACCTATTGCTATCATAGGGGATATTTACATTCCCCGAGATAACAATAAAAATGATTTAAAAAAAAAAAAAATGAAAGGAACAGTTTAAAAATAAGATAAAAAAGCAAAAAAATAATAAAGAAAAAAAAAAAAAAAAAAAAAAGCACCCCTGTCGCCCCCTGCTCTTGCGCTAAGGCGAACGCAAGCGGCGGTCTGTCGTCAAACGTAAACAGCAATTGCACCATGCATGTGAGGTATCGCCGCGAAGGTCAGATCGAGGGCAGTAATTTTTGCAGTAGACCTCCTCTGTAGATCTAAAGTGGTAACCTGTAAAGGCTTTTAAAGGCTTTTAAAAATGTATTTATTTTGTTGCCACTGCACGTTTGTGCGCAATTGTAAAGCATGTCATGTTTGGTATCCATGTACTCGGTCTAAGATCATCTTTTTTATTTCATCAAACATTTGGGCAATATAGTGTGTTTTAGTGCATTAAAATTTAAAAAAGTGTGTTTTTTCCCCAAAAAATGCGTTTGAAAAATCGCTGCGCAAATACTGTGTGAAAAAAAAAAATGAAACACCCACCATTTTAATCTGTAGGGCATTTGCTTTAAAAAAATATATAATGTTTGGGGGTTCAAAGTAATTTTCTTGCAAAAAAAAAAAAACTTTTTCATGTAAAAAATAAGTGTCAGAAAGGGCTTTGTCTTCAAGTGGTTAGAAGAGTGGGTGATGTGTGACATAAGCTTCTAAATGTTGTGCATAAAATGCCAGGACAGTTCAAAACCCCCCCAAATGACCCCATTTTGGAAAGTAGACACCCCAAGCTATTTGCTGAGAGGCATGTCGAGTCCATGGAATATTTTATATTGCGACACAAGTTGCGGGAAAGAGACAAATTTTTTTTTTTTTTTTTTTTTTTTGCACAAAGTTGTCACTAAATGATATATTGCTCAAACATGCCATGGGAATATGTGAAATTACACCCCAAAATACATTCTGCTGCTTCTCCTGAGTACGGGGATACCACATGTGTGAGACTTTTTGGGAGCCTAGCCGTGTACGGGACCCCGAAAACCAAGCACCGCCTTCAGGCTTTCTAAGGGGCGTGAATTTTTGATTTCACTCTTCACTGCCTATCACAGTTTCGGAGGCCATGGAATGCCCAGGTGGCACAAAACCCCCCCAAATGACCCCATTTTGGAAAGTAGACACCCCAAGCTATTTGCTGAGAGGTATAGTGAGTATTTTGCAGACCTCACTTTTTGTCACAAAGTTTTGAAATTTGAAAAAAGAAAAAAAAAAAAAGTTTTTTCTTGTCTTTCTTCATTTTCAAAAACAAATGAGAGCTGCAAAATACTCACCATGCCTCTCAGCAAATAGCTTGGGGTGTCTACTTTCCAAAATGGGGTCATTTGGGGGGGGTTTGTGCCACCTGGGCATTCCATGGCCTCCGAAACGGTGTTAGGCAGTGAAGAGTAAAATCAAAAATTCACGCCCTTAAAAACGCTGAAGGCGGTGATTGGTTTTCGGGGCCCCGTACGCGGCTAGGCTCCCAAAAAGTCCCACACATGTGGTATCCCCATACTCAGGAGAAGCAGCTAAATGTATTTTGGGGTGCAATTCCACATAGGCCCATGGCCTGTGTGAGCAATATATCATTTAGTGACAACTTTGTGCAAAAAAAAAAAAAAAAAAAAAAAAAGTGTCACTTTCCCGCAACTTGTGTCAAAATATAAAATATTCCATGGACTCAATATGCCTCTCAGCAAATAGCTTGGGGTGTCTACTTTCCAAAATGGGGTCATTTGGGGGGGGGTTGTGCCACCTGGGCATTCCATGGCCTCCGAAACTGTGATAGGCAGTGAAGAGTGAAATCAAAAAGTTACACCCTTAGAAATCCTGAAGGCGGTGATTGGTTTTCGGGGTCCCATACGCGGCTAGGCTCCCAAAAAGTCCCACACATGTGGTATCCCCGTACTCAGGAGAAGTAGCTGAATATATTTTGGGGTGCAATTCCACATAGGCCCATGGCCTGTGTGAGCAATATATCATTTAGTGACAACTTTTTGTAAATATTTTTTTTTTTTTTTTTTTTGTCATTATTCAATCACTTGGGACAAAAAAAATAAATATTCAATGGGTTCAACATGCCTATCAGCAATTTCCTTGGGGTGTCTACTTTCCAAAATGGGGTCATTTGGGGGGGTTTTGTACTGCCCTGCCATTTTAGCACCTCAAGAAATGACATAGGCAGTCATAAACTAAAAGCTGTGTAAATTTCAGAAAATGTACCCTAGTTTGTAGACGCTATAACTTTTGCGCAAACCAATAAATATACGCTTATTGACATTTTTTTTACCAAAGACATGTGGCCGAATACATTTTGGCCTAAATGTATGACTAAAATTGAGTTTATTGGATTTTTTTTATAACAAAAAGTAGAAAATATCATTTTTTTTCAAAATTTTCGGTCTTTTTCCGTTTATAGCGCAAAAAATAAAAACTGCAGAAGTGATCAAATACCATCAAAAGAAAGCTCTATTTGTGGGAAGAAAAGGACGCAAATTTCGTTTGGGTACAGCATTGCATAACCGCGCAATTAGCAGTTAAAGCGACGCAGTGCCAAATTGGAAAAAGACCTCTGGTCCTTAGGCAGCATAATGGTCCGGGGCTCAAGTGGTTAATCTTCTTCTGGTGAAGCCATTCCTTTGTTGATTTGGATGCATGCTTTGGGCCGTTATCATGCTGAAAGATGAAGTTCTTCTTCACGTTCAGATTTCTATCAGAAGCCTGAAGGTTTTGTTCCAATATTGACTGGTATTTGGAACTGTTCATAATTCCCTCTACTTTGACTAAGACCCCTGTTCCAGCTGAAGAAAAAGCTCCAAAAGCATGATGCTGCCACCACCATGCTTCACTGTGGGTATGGTGTTCTTTTTGGGATGTGCAGTGTTGTTTTTGTGCCAAACATATCTTTTGGAATTATGGCCAAAAAGTTCAACCTTGGTTTCATCAGACCAGAACACATTTTCCCACATGCTTTTGGGAGACTTCAGATGAGTTTTTGCAAAATTTAGCCGGGCTTGGATGTTTTTCTTGGTAAGAAAAGGCTTCCGTCTTTCCACTCTACCCCATAGCCCAGACATGAAGAATGCAGGAGATTGTTGTCACATGTACCACACAGCCAGTACTTGCTAGATATTCCTGCAGCTCCTTTAATGTTGCTGTATGCCTCTTGGCAGCCTCCCTGACCAGTTTTCTTCTCGTCTTTTCATCAATTTTGGAGGGACGTCCAGTTCTTGGTAATCTCACTGCTGTGCCATATTTTCTCCACTTGATGATGACGGTCTTCACTGTGTTCCATGGTATATCTAATGCCTTGGGAATTCTTTTGTACCCTTCCTTCTTCTGACTAATACCTTTTAACAATGAGATCCCTCTGATGCTTTGGAAGCTCTCTGCAGACCATGGCTTTTGCTGTAGGATGCAACTAAGAAAATGTGAGGAAAGACCTACTAGAACAGCTGAACTTTATTTGGGGTTAATCAGAGGCACTTTAAATGATGGCAGGTGTGTACTGACTCCTATTTAACATGAGTTTGAATGTGATTGCTTAATTCTGAACACAGCTACATCCCCAGTTATGAGTGTGTGCAAACTTATGCAATTTTATTTTTTTATTTTTACTCCCTTGAGTTGTACGGCTTATAAGTCACATTAAAGGTGGAAAAAGTTCTGAAATGATTTCTCTTTTTTACACCACAGAAACCTGACATTTTAACAGGGGTGTGTAGACTTTTTATATCCTTTGTAGCTGTTAAAAAATACATTTACATGAAAGTTTTTGTGTCCTGAGTTCAGCTTTATGTCACATGGAACTTGGCAATCTCTGGTTTTGGTTTTACGATTCTCGGTTCAGTGCCCCAGTCACCAATCCTCCTCCCCGTGTCTGGGCCCTCTGTGCTGCGCCCACCTTTAAAGTTTGTCCAAAAAATTATCAAATCTTTTCAGATCAAACGCGATGGTTCTTCACAAAGCTTGTCAGAAAGAATGTCCACAAAAGTCGGTCAGGGCTTCTCCCCCCACTGGGGCAGACACAGACTGGACATAGGGGTTCACGGGTGTCTTTGAGGGGGCCACTGACTGGCTTCTGAGTGAAGAATGATTCAGTAAATTAAATTTTTGGCAGCATTATTTATGTCAGCGTTTCAATCTTTACATTTCATTTAATTAGATCGGTTAACCAAACGTAATTACTTTGTAAATAGTGCAAACAAAGCTTCTTTAACATTCGCTGCTCCACGAATCTTGTGGCACGCGGAAATATCCAGTCATTTTATCATTCAGCCTTCCATCCAAAATGTACGTGTGTGGGGGGGGGGGGGGGGGGGGTGAAAAACCTTCTGAAATATGCTGCAAAGAATTTCTGAAGTTTTGCAGCCTGTGGGGAAGGTCGCCAAAAAAAAATCCATAAACACGCTAGAATTTTTTTCTCGATAATTTAATGATTTTTCTGTTTTTATCTTGAGTCTGCAGGCTGATGTCACGCAGGACTTTGATGCTTCATCTTTTTATCCTTTAATTGATATTAGAGAAGTCATTATCTTTCTCTCCTCCAGAGCTGCTGAATTTAGTATTAAATACCAAGTGGGGGAGGGGCAATCAGCACTTTGAGGGTCTGGATTCCCCCACTGCAAATGTGTGATGGCAAAAGCAACATTTATGATTACCATTAATGAATGGACATACAACCTACCAACCTAGCAAAAAAAAAAAAAACGCTTTTTTTTTAATTGCAACAGACATTTGAAGAACAAAGAAAAGCAGCACTGGTCAAACAATCCCTCTGTGTCCAATCTCTAAAATAAACCCGTGAATGAAATCATACCCAATTAGCAATCAATATAAAAAAAAAACAAATAAAAATGCGATGCACCAATGTGCAAAATCCGTGTCAATAGTAAAGTGCAAAGTGCTCAAACAAAGTGCAAATTATATCAATGATCAAAAAAAATCTGTGCAAACAGTCAATTAAAAAAAAGTCCATAAAGTGATCCAGAAAGATCCCAAAAAGTGCCAGACTTCCAATGTTTGAGTAGTGATCCTTGTGCTTTAAAGTGCACCACTCCACCATTCACAATAAAGTCAATTAAAGGGTAACTCCACTTTCGTGGGGAAAAAAAAAATGGCACAGAAAAAATAATATAGCGTATACAATTGCGACACAAGTCATATTGTAATTGAATGTTATTACAAAATTACCTTTCCTTTTCGACCTGCTGCTCTGTAATTTTGTGAAAATGCAATATGGCTATCTGGAGGTGTTCTGTACACAGATTGTGTATAGAACACCCCCCAAAGACATCATTTTCTGCTTGTGTGATTGGCTCACTGATTTTCCCAGAATTCTGCAAGATACAAGTCAAATTTAAGGCATCCCCTGCACCAAAAATTTTATTTTTGGTGAGATACTCCCAATAGGAAATCACATCTAAAGGGATGCAGGCCCAGCAGCTTTCCTCATTAGAGCCCTGCAGGTGCACAGCTGATTGATAATTATGAAATCACTCCTTTTAGGAGTCTCATGCACAAGGAAGCTGATAAACTGACGTTTTTGGGAGTTTGAGCGTTTTTTTTTTTTAACAGCCCTTAAACTCCCCTCTGTGCTATCCTATGTGTCCATGCACACATGGACGTTTATTGAAGTTTATCAGCAGGGGAGTTTATGGCCTATTGTCTGAACGCCCTATAACCGCATTCAAGAGCAGTTCTTCTGATCACAAAAAACGATAAACGCTGAAAAACACATATTTTATCAGCGTTTTTTACATTGTAGAGCTGAATGTAAGCTGGGTGTAATTTTAAAAAAATGCCTAAAAACACTGACGCTGAAAAACATGCAAAAATGTGCATAAACGCATTTAAAAAACACTGTTAAAAGCATGTTTTTAAAGCAGCGTTTTCCTGCCAGCATCTCATCCGACCAGATGAGATCTGATGAAAACAGACATGCTGTTCGTTTTGGTCCGATCTCCCCACAGAAATCAGCGGGGCTCTGACAGGTCCCATCCCGCTCAGTGAGCAGAGACGGACCTGTCATCCGCCGGCTCGGCGGAGATCAATGGAGTGGTTCATCCATAAGGGCGCACGGGCACCACCCCTTCTCTCCAGCCACCCCCTCTGTCACCAATAGATGATGCAGGAATCTATCCATGGCCGCCGCTGCCACCCCCTATTCAGGCGCACGCCCCCTTTTTGGCGCTGGGCGCCTAAATTACAGCAGCGGGGGGATTTTTTTTGAAGCACCTGATTAGAGCCATAGGCTCTAATAGGTGTCAAAAAAGGTATGGAGCTCGCAATTCACCCAGCTGTGTTAGAAAAGCGAATGAATATTCAGTTTCCTAACACTGAACCACCTTTCCGCCAATCAGGTGCTCGGGTCTGTTATCCATCACCTGATTGGCTGAAACGACAGGCGCTGTGATTGGATGCTATCAGGCGTCCAAACATAGGAGAGGACAGGAGGAGAGGACGGGAGAAGAAGACATCGAGGACATCACTTGTTGCCCGCTGCCGTCACCCGCTGCCCCACCGGGATAGGGTAAGTACTGGGCAGGGGGGCACAGTGGCAGCATTTGATGGGGCCCAGTGAGAGCATTTGATGGGGCACAGTGGGAGCATTTGATGGCACAGTGGCAGCGTTTGATGGGCACAGTGGCTGCATTTTATGGTAGAGTGGCTGCGTTTGATGACACAGTGGCGGCATTTGATGGGCACAGTGGCAGCGTTTAATGGGCACAGTGGCTGCATTTGGTACAGTGGCTGCGTTTGATGGCACAGTGGTAGTGATTGATGGGCACGGTGGCTGCGTTTAATGGGCACAGTGGCTGCATTTAATGGGCACAGTGGCAGCATTTGATGGGCACCGTGGCGGCATTTCATGGGCACAGTGGCGGCAAATGAAGGTCACAGTGGCGGCAAATGATGGGAACAGTGGCAGCGTTTGATGGTACAGTGGCTGCGTTTGATGGGCACAGTGGCTGCGTTTGATGGGCAGAGTGAGGCTGCAATTGATGGGGTTTTTTTTCAGAATTTTTCAGTTTATTTGCGCCCCCCAAAAATTTTGAGCACCAGCCGCCACTGGGCCTTAGACTCACTTTCCCACATTGATACAGACAAACACAGGGATTTTTTCAGAATCTGCAACAAAGCTTGTTAAAATCCTTGTAATGTACATAGATCACCCAGAGGGGAATGTTTTTTCTCAACAAAAGTGGCGTTACGCTTTAATGGCTGCTAATATTATCTCTTGAATGGATCCCCAAAAATACTGCAGATTCTCACGATTGCACATGAATTCAGAATAGAAGGAAAACTGCCATTGTGTAATAACGTTTAATGCTTTATTAAATAAAGGATAAAACACTCACAATTTCATAGTGTCCAATGTACAATGTCATAGTGTCGGGTTGGACACTGAAATTGTGAGTGTTTTATCCTTTTTTAAATAAAGCCTTTTTAAACGTTATTACACTAGGGCAGTTTTCCCTCTTCTATTCTGCATTCATGTGCAATCGGGACCTGTATGAGATGTTTAGTGAGAGAATCTGCAGTATATTCAGGGATCCATTCAAGACATTGTTCAAAGGGGCAGTTGCTGGTTTATATTATTACCAGCCATTAACTCTGGTGAGTTAATTTAGTGTGAATGTTTTTGGGAGACTTCAGATGTGTTTTTGCAAAATGTAGCCAGGCTTGGATGGGCTGTGGTGTAGAGTGGCAAGACGGAAGACTTTTCTTACCAAAAAAAAAAACATCCAAGCCCGGCTACACTTTGCAAAAGCAGCAAAGTGGAGGGTTACTGCTGAGTGGGGGGGTCAGCAGAGCTGGAGATTACTACTGAGTGGGGGGTCAGCAGAGCTGGAGATTACTACTGAGTGGGGGGTCAGCAGAGCTGGGGGTTACTACTGAGTGGGGGGTCAGCAGAGCTGGAGATTACTACTGAGTGGGGGGTCAGCAGAGCTGGAGATTACTACTGAGTGGGGGGTCAGCAGAGCTGGGGGTTACTACTGAGTGGGGGGTCAGCAGAGCTGGGGGTTACTACTGAGTGGGGGGTCAGCAGAGCTGGAGATTACTACTGAGTGGGGGATCAGCAGAGCTGGGGGTTACTACTGAGTGAGTGATCATCAGAGCTGGGGGTTACTACTGAGCAGAGGTAAATATTCTGGAAGTGTCTGGTGCAGACATCACATCTGGTGTGCAGCAGGAAGGTGAGCGGGGTCCAGTCCGGAACAAGCAACTAGCAGATGGCACAGGTGGTGTGCAACAAAACAATGCTATAGCGGAAGATGACCGGGACTGGAGAGAGAGGACTGAGTGGTGGAGGATCAGTAGAGCTGGTGGACCAGAGCAGGAGAAACTAGCAGGTGTCACATGTGGTGCACAGCATAGGAGCAATATAGGAGGAGCTGAGAGGGGACCGGAGAGAGGTGAGGAGCTGAAAACCAGTGCATCAGCAAAGCTGAGGGTTACTGCTGAGTGGGGGATCAGTAGAGTTGGAGATTACTACTGAGGGGAGATCAGCAGAGTGTGGGGTTACTACTGGGTGGGGGATCAGCAGAGCTGGAGGTTACTAATGAATGAGGGATCAGCAGATCTGGGGGTTACTACTGAGCAGAGGATCAGCAAAGCTGGGGGTACTACTAAGTGGGGCATTAGCAGTGCTGGGAATACTACTGAGCAAGGGATCTGCTGAACAGGGGTACTAATGAGCTGGGGATCTGCTGAACAGGGGTACTAATGAGCTAGGGGGTCTGCTGAACAGGGGTACTAATGAGCTGGGGATCTGCTGAACAGGGGTACTAATGAGCTGGGGATCTGCTGAACAGGGGTACTAATGAAACAAATTGAAACTAAAAAAAACACACAGGGCATTTGCCAAGTTTAATTAAAGCCTCATAAAAGCCACGCTTGTTTTGTCATTCATTCTTAATGGCACCTCAAACACGGCAAAACAGTTGCACATTTTTTGTTGTCATGGGACCCGGGGGTCCAAGAAAGACAGCTTCCATCTGAAACTTCTTGCGTTGTGCGATGGATTCTGAAAACGAGAATGTTTTTCCTTCCCTTCCACCCAACTGGAGAGAACACAAAAAAAAAAAGTTCTTTCTTGTTCAAAAGCACCTGACGAGCTCTCAGCCAAGAAAAAAAAATTCGGATACGGCCTTGGAAAAGAGGTCACGCACACGGTGGGTGGGCCTCCCCACACTTTTTAACGCGCTGCATTACGAGACCACACGGCGGGAGCCGCGCGATCTGCCACTTTAACACACTTTACAGAACATCATTAAAAAAAGTGTGACCCGCTCCGAACCGCCTATAAATAAATCTATAATAAGTGAAAGGGAGGGGGATGAAAAAAAATATTTAACCCCATCGTGTCTGAAATACTGCGAAAACTGCTGGACTCATAAAATGAGTTAAAGTTTTAAAGTGACAAATTCATAATGTCACTAGTAAAATAAAACTTTTTTTTTTTTTATAAACGAGCTTGACGGATTCTTTAATTAAGTGAAAAGCGCGGCAGGGCCGGAGCGCTGGCAGCTGCCCAGCGGGAGACAAGGGGAGCAGTATTCACCGCAATGCTTTAAAAGGGGAGACAGAGGGGAAGTGTGTAATTTCAGGAGATCGCCTTTAACTAAATGAGCCTCTCTGTGCCTTTCAATGGCTCCTTGTCTGTAGTTTGCTTTCACTGGGAAACCTTATCGCGTTGGAGGAGATTCATTCATGTCTTATTATGCAATGACCGCATCCCAATCAAAGGTGGAGAGGCGACTTTAAAGGGGAACTCTGCTGAGCATCCTGTGTATCCACGCTGAGCATGTTAACTCGCTTTCTCAATAATAATAAAAAAAACCTATGTACACACAGTCTAACAGAAAAAAAAGAATTTCAAGCACTAGAGTATATCCGCAGCCAAAAATAATAAGAATGGATAGCCCATTAGAAGATAAAATCAAAAAGTAATTTTGGCTGCAATATAAATATTTTTAATCCAGAGCGATGCCCTGCAGTATTTCGGTTCTGCCACTAGATGTCCTCAGTCTGACAGCCAGCATCATTCAACCCACTCAGTCTGAGCCCGCGTTGTCCTGGGTCCACCCATAGCCTGTGAATGGACAGCAATGAGGTCACCAGGTAATAGGAAATTCAACATTTTACAGTTGTCACCAGAAAAGTGAGGGAGGGGAAATCTTCCAACTGTCTAAGAGGAAGGGGAATCCTGCTGCTTGATGACATCGCTCCACTCCATTATGTAACTCTCCTTTCCTGAAATACTCTGCTCTGCTGGAGGACTCTGCTCCTTCCTCTAACTCTCCTCTCATGGAATACTCTACACTGCTGGAGGACTCTGCTCCTTCCTCTATCTAACTCTCCTCTCCTGAAATACTCTGCACTGCTGGAGGACTCTGCTCCTTCCTCTAACTCTCCTCTCCTGAAATACTCTGCACTGCTGGAGGACTCTGCTCCTTCCTCTAACTCTCCTCTCCTGAAATACTCTGCACTGCTGGAGGACTCTGCTCCTTCCTCTAACTCTCCTCTCCTGAAATACTCTGCACTGCTGGAGGACTCTGCTCCTTCCTCTAACTCTCCTCTCCTGAAATACTCTGCACTGCTGGAGGACTCTGCTCCTTCCTCTAACTCTCCTCTCCTGAAATACTCTGCACTGCTGGAGGACTCTGCTCCTTCCTCTAACTCTCCTCTCCTGAAATACTCTGCACTGCTGGAGGACTCTGCTCCTTCCTCTAACTCTCCTCTCCTGAAATACTCTGCTCTGCTGGAGGACTCTGCTCCTTCCTCTAATGCCCTGTACACACGAGCGGAATGTCCGACATAAAAAGTCCAACGGAAGCTTTTCATCGTATATACTGATCGTGTGTATGCCTCATCTGACTCTTTTTTCGAAAAATCTGACGGACCTAGGAATAGAACATGTTTTAAATTTTTCCGACGGACCCAATTCCTAACGGGAAAACCGATCATCTGTATGTTGGTCCGACGGACCAAAAACAACGCATGCTCTGAAGTACGAGACGGAAGCTATTGGCTATTGAACTTCCTTTTTCTAGTCCCGTCGTACGTGTTGTACTTCACCACCTTCTGGACGGTCAGACTTTGGGTTGGCCGTGTGTAGGCAGAACCGCTTGAATGGAATTCAGTCAGGGTTATGTCAGAGAAACCGCCGGAGTTTATTACGACGGCTAAACCGGTCATGTGTACGCGGCATTACTCTCCTCTCCTGAAATACTCTGCATTGCTGGAGAACTCTGCTCCTTCCTCTATCTAACTCTCCTCTACTGAAATGATCTGCTGGAGGACTCTGCTCCTTCCCTGAAATACTCTGCACTGCTGGGGGACTCTGTTCCTCCCTCTATCCAACTCTCCTCTCCTGAAATACTCTGCACTGCTGGGGGACTCTGTTAATTCCTCTAACTCTCCTCTCTTGAAATGCTCTGCTGGAGGACTCATCTCCTTCCTCCATCTAGCTCTCCATATATTATACATTCAGATTGTACAATCTCCTTTATAATACGAACACTATGTAATATGAGGAACTACCTAAACAACCCATTTAATTTGTATCCAATCAGGCAGGCCCCTGCCCAGGTGATGGCAGAACTAAAAAAAGATTGTACAATCAGATTGTATAGTATATGGTCACCTTTATACTCTTGCAGTGAGTTAATGCATGTGTGTTAATAGGTGTTGAAATTGATGGGCTGAAAATGCACCAAAACCTCCCTGAAAGTTGGACGTGTCATTCAATTTTTAATACAACACATTATGGTGTGTTCTGGGGCAGTGAATGTACATTGCCCTGGTGCATTGGAGTTGCTGCATTGCACCAGATTGCGTATTACAGTGAAAACGCATAAATAAAACAAAACGAATCCTAAAAGTTTTAATCGACAGATGACTTTTCACATAAATTAAGAACAACTTTGTTTCAGAAAATGAAAAGGTTTCTTGGACTTCTGATCTGATCACTCCCGCTGTCGCTCTCCTCATTAACATCCCGCATAAATTGCACGATGGTGGCAGAGGAGAACGGTGCGCCAAGTACAGAAATTCAAATCGACGAGGGAGAAAAGCCGAGGAACTTAGCATTAAAAAGGAGTCTGGGCACCCCGGCCTGGGAAGGGGGCTGTTAATGAAGTTAGCAGCCTGGGCCAAAGATAAATTAGTGCTTCATTAAAAGCCTCTTATAGTTCTGGCCGAACAATCGGTTAACACCAGGCGACAAAGGGAGCCCAATTGTCCACCAAAATCAATACGACGTGGCACAAATTAAATCTCTGCCTGCAGGCACGGACAGTCATGGGATGGAGACGGGCCAAGAGCGGCTCAATGGGCTGCAAATCACATTCATTTTCCCGACACACAATGGGCGGCCAGAACTGGCACGGAGCACGATGTGTCGCTGGGACTCGGAGATGGTGAAGCTATGGTGGTGAACCTGAGAACCGGTCGCAGATGTTAAAAATCCCATATTCAAAAAAATTAGATGTTATTTTTTATGTTTGCCAAGTATTGACAATTGTTTTAGGCTGTTGGCCATTTCAGGCTTGAAGCTGCCAATACACTATACAATCTGATTGTACAATCTCCTTTAGATCTACCATCAACTGTAGTACAGGGGCCTGCCTGATTGCATATAAATTGGTTGTATAGATTGGGTAGGTCCTCATATTACATTTTGGTAATTATAAAGCAGATTGTAGTCTGATTGTAACCTGTATGGTGACCCCAAATATGATCGTATTGAGACTGTAAAATCAGATAGTATAGTTCAAGGCTCTCCACACTACGGCCCAGGGGCCACATCTGGCCCACTATGAGGTTTTATCTGGCCTGCAGTTAGGGCCAATGGTGTATCCTGAAATTGCACAGATTGAGGATTAAGGTCAGCAGAGACTGAGGGCCCACGCTGATGTAAAGGGAGACTCTGATGGGGATTTTGATGTAATGGGGTACCTCTTATGAAGGGAGGACTCTATTAAGACCCTGATGTAAGAGGGGGACTCCAATGGGGACTCTGATATAAAAGGGGACTCTGATGGAGACCCTGATCTAAGGAGGGGGAGACTCAGATGGAGATTCTGATGTAAGGGAGGACCCTGAGATAAGAGGGACCTATGATGCAAGGTGGACTCTGATGGGGACCCTGATGTAAAGGGGGACTCTGATTTAGACCCTGATGTAAAGGGGGATTCTGATGGAGACCCTGATGTAAAGGGGGACTCTGATGGAGACCCTGATGTAAAGGGGGACTCTGATATAAAAGGGGACTCTGATGGAGACCCTGATCTAAGGAGGGGGGGACTCAGATGGAGATTCTGATGTAAGGGAGAACCCTGAGATAAGAGGGACCTATAATGCAAGGTGGACTCTGATGGGGACCCTGATGTAAAGGGGGACTCTGATGGAGACCCTGATGTAAAGGGGGATTCTGATGGAGACCCTGATGTAATAGGGGGACTCTGATGGAGACCCTGATGTAAAGGGGGACTCTGATGGAGACCCTGATGTAAAGGGGGACTCTGATGGAGACCCTGATGTAAGGTAGGGGGTTACTTGGATGGAGATTCTAATGTAAGGGAGAACCCTGAGGTAATAGGGACCTAAGATGCAAGATTGGCTCTGATGGGGACATTGATGTAATGGTGGAGGGGACTCAGATGAGGACCCTGATGTAAGGTGGACTTGGATAGGGACATCGATGTAAATGGGAACTCTGATGGGGACCCTGATGCAAAGGGGTACCTCTGATGTATAGAGTACTCTAATGAGACCCTAATGTAAGAGGGGAGCTCCAATGGGGACCCGGATACAAAAGGGACCTCTGATGGGGACCTTGATGTAAGGGAGGGGACTCAGATTGAGATTCTGATGTAAGGGAGGAAACAGGTAAAAAGGAACCTATGATGTAAGGTGGACTTTGATGTAGACATTGATGTAAGGAGGGACTCAGATGGGGACCCAGATGTAAGGGGGGACTCAGATGGGGACCCAGATATCAAAGGGGACTTTGATAGCGACCCTGATGTAAGGGAGGGGGCGGACTCCGATGGAGATTCTGACTATGATGCAAGGTGGACTCCGATAGGGATATTGATGAAAGGGAGGACTCCGATGGGGACCTGGATGTAAGGGGGGCTCTGATGTAAGGTGGACTTGGATAGGGACATTGATGTAAGGGGGGACTCCGATGGGGACCCTAATGTAAGGGGGGGTACCTCTGATGTATAGAGGACTCTAATGAGATCCTAATAAAGGAGGGGACTCCAGTGGGGACCCTGATGTAAAAGGGGACTCTGATGTAAGGATAACTCTGGTGGAGATTCTGATGTAAGGGGGGACTCTAAGGTAACAGTGAATTATGACGCAAGGTGGACTCTGATTGGGACATGTTTGGAGGGTACTCCATGTAATTCAGTTAAAGCCCATTTAGATAGATGCATTTGTGCTGTCATACATTTACATGCGTTTTTGATACATGTTGCTGATGGTTTCCCATGTGCAAATATAGAATTTGGAGTGGATTGCGGTGCAGATTGCAGGCATTGAGCAAGGCCT
Organism: Aquarana catesbeiana; assembly: GCF_042186555.1. Taxonomy (NCBI): domain Eukaryota; kingdom Metazoa; phylum Chordata; class Amphibia; order Anura; family Ranidae; genus Aquarana; species Aquarana catesbeiana. The sequence continues at coordinate 207,766,354 of NC_133333.1, read as the reverse complement.
AGATATACTTATTGTCAATCTATCTATTTCTGAGCTGTCAGAAAATAAAGAGGTTGGAGATCTGAAGTTACACTCTGCAGAGCTCAGTGAGGAGAGCTCTGAGAGCTGATTGGAGGGAAGGGATACACCACCCTCCACACAGCACACAGAAACAGAACTGAGGCTGTCAATCAGCTGGAGGTCCCTCCCCTGTCACTCTTTTTCTCTTGGTGTCAGGAAAACTTGTCAGACGTGATTCATGTGGATAGCAGAGGAATGAAGAAGCAGACAGAAATGACACTTAGGGGTCAATTCACTAACGTTTACGTGTGCTATAACATGGTCACCTGACTCATTTGCATAAGTTATCACATGCGGTAAATTAAGTCCTACCAATATCCAAAAAAATAATGATTATGCGGTATTTACCACAAAAAAAAAAAAATGCCAGGAATTAAAAAGTATAATTCACAAACGGACCAGAGAGTAAAAAAGTATGTGATATTTACTATTTGTGGTGGTATCACATGCAGTATTTGTCAAAAAATAACTGGTTGTCAATCAGCAGGCCGGGAAGCTGACCGCCGTGTCCTTAACAACAGATGACTCATCAGCTGTCAGTGGGTTACCTGCTGACAGCTGAATGTAAAAGAAAAAAAAAAGAAAAATGGCGACAATTAAAAATGGTGAAAAAAAACAGCGTGGGGTGCCCCCCCCAGTCCCGTCTGGTATAGATAAAAAATAAAATAACTGGATGCCAAAATAAAAAAAAATAAAAAATAAACAAAAAAACACAACGGTGTGGGGTCCCCCCCCCCAAAATCCATACCAGACCCTTATCCGTGAATACAGTGCGGCAAGTCAGGAAGGGGGGGGTGGGTATAGGCGAGGGCCCCCCCATCCTCTTGAACCATATCAGGCCACATGCCCTCAACATGGGAGGGTGGGTGACAGACAGTTTTTGACAATTCCTTTATAAAAAAATGTTTAAAAAATGTCTCCCAATGTAAATCCATCGTCAATTACGTCACCTGCACACCACTGACCAGACGAAAAAAAAAAATACTCCCACTGCCCATGAACGCTGGTCACCTACTGCAGGCTTCACCGTTTAACAGTTCTTATATAGGTAAGGGGTGGAGCCACCTGGCTAGGTCACCTGGTGGTCCCGCCCCCTTGTGATGTCAAGGACCGGTGCATGACATTTTTTTTCATAATTTTTTACAGTCTGCATTTTTTTTACATTCAGTTGTCAGCGAACTCGCTGACAACTGATGAGTCATCTGTCGGTAAGGACTCAGCGGCTGGCTTTCCAACCCGCTCCTTAGCAACCAGCTCAATGGGATAAATTACCACATTAAATAATGCAGTAATTATCACTAAATCAAACAAATACCACATTCGGTATTTATCAGAAAATTATTGATGGATTGAACACTTGCACAATTGTTACTGTTTTACCACATTTTATTTGTGGTTATTTAACTCTTAGTGAATTGACCCCTTAGTGCTCTGAACTGAGACAGGTACACACTATAGAGAAATATGCTTTGTTCATATTTCATGTCTGAGGTTTATAACCACTTTAACTACTTCAATACCAGGCACTTAGACACCTTCACGCCCAGGCCAATTTTCAGCTTTCAGCGCTGTCGCAATTTGAATGACAATTGCGCGGTCATGCTACACTGTACCCAAACAAATTTTTTATCATTTTGTTCCCACAAATAGAGCTTTCTATTGGTGGTATTTGATCACCTCTGCGGTTTTTATTTTTTGCGCAACAAATAAAAAAAGACCAAAAATTTCGAAAAAAAACAAGTTTTTCTTTGTTTCTGTTAAAATTTTTTGTAAATAAGTACGTTTTCTCCTTCAATGATGGGCACTGATATGGCTGCACTGACGGGCACTGATACGGCGGCAGTGATGGGCACCGATGAGGTGGCACCAATGAGGTGGCACTGATGAGGTGGCACTGACGGGCACTAATGATGGGCACTGATGGGCACTGATAGGTGGCACTGATGGGCACTGATAGGTGGCACTTGTATGCGGCACTGATGGGCACTCATAGGTGGCACCAATGGGTACTCATAGGCGGCACTGATGGGCACTCGTAGGTGGCATTGATTGGTACATATGGGTGGCACTGATGGGTACTTATGGGTGGCACTGATGTGTGGCACTGATGGGCACTGATGGGCACAGATGAGCACTGACAGGTGGCACCGATGGGAAATGACAAGTGGCACCGATGGGCAATGACAGGTGGCACTGATAAAACATTGGGGGCATTGCTGGGCAGACCTGGGACATAATGGTGCCAATCAGTGCCCATTTGTGGTGCCAATCAGTGCCCTGGTGGTCCAGTGTGGTGATCTGAGGGGGGGCTGTGCTGATAAACAATCAGCGCAGACCCCCCCCCCTGCCAGGAGAGCCACCGAACGGCTCTCCTCTACTCGCGTCTGTCAGACGCGAGTGAGGAAGAGCCGATCAACGGCTCTTCCCATTGACAGCGTGATCAGCCGTGATTGGACATGGCTGATCACGTGGTAAAGAGCCTCCGCCGGAGGCTCTTTACCAAGATCGGTGGAGCGGTGTGTCAGGCTGACACACCGCTCCACCGATCGCCGCGATGTGCGGGGGGCGCGCAGCGGCATGTTATCCTGCTGGACGTCATATGACGCCCAGTCAGGATAACAGAACCACTTCCCGGACGTCAATCCGCTATAGGGCGGGCGGGAAGTGGTTAAAGTGATTGTAAAGGCTCTTTTTTTTTTTTTAATAACAAACAGTACCTCGTCTGTGCAGTTGGATTTGCACAGAGCAGCCCCAATCCTTTTCTTCTCAGGTCCCTCTTTGCTGCTTCTGGCTCCTCCCTCCTGTTTAGTGCCCCCACAGCCCAGCAGCTTACTATGGGGGCACCCGAGCCAAGCTGCAGCTCCGTGTGCCCATTCAGACACACAGCTGCTGTTCGGCCCCACCCCCTCTCTCTTGATTGGCTAACTGACTTTGATTGACAGCCACGGGAGCCAATGGTGCTGCGACTGTCCCCCAGACAATTAGGAGGAGAGTCCCGGACGACTGAGGGAATTGTGGACATTGCAGGAGAGAGATGGGGCTCAGGGTAAGTATTAGGGGGGTGATGGGGAGGCTGCTGTACACAGAAGGTTTTTTATCTTAATGTATAGAATTAAGATAAAAAAACCTTCTGCCGTTACAACTCCTTTAAGTGTATATGTTAAAAAAGTGGAATTTAACGTGGTGACTCTATGGATACACTGATAGCAGTATGTCAACGTCCTGATATTCAATGGAAAAGACTAAGGAATTGCAAGAATGGACTTTATAGGCACACACATAGGATAAAAAGTATATGAAATTTTAATTGGATAAAGTTAAAAAGGTAATATACAAAACATAAACAGAAAACACATCATACTAATGATGACATATAAATACATGACCCCATGGACTCAAATAACACCTCCAAATATTATAATCTAATCCAGTGGGATGAAAAATGAGATATAACCAGTAGCAGCATCCAAGAGGAGTAAAGTGCATGGAGTAGTTGAGTCACCGTGTGAGGTCACAAGAAGATTTTCTGCTCTACATGTTGCCTGCACATATTTATATGTCATCATTAGTATGATGTGTTTTCTTTTTATGTTTTGTATATTACCCTTTTAACTTTATCCAATTAAAATTTCAAATACTTTTTATCCTATGTGTGTGCCTATAAAGTCCATTCTTGCAATTTCTTAGTCTTTTCCTTTAAGTGTATATTTTTTTTACTGATAAATTTTGCACTTAATGAAGCGTTGTTTTAATTTTATGCATACAAAAAAAATTGACACCAGCGCTATTTTATTCTCCAGGGTATCTGCTTTCAGAAAATATATTGTGTTTCAGGGTTTTAAGTAATCTTCAAGCCTAAAATGATTTTTTTTAAACATGTCTGCAAAAAAAGGCAAATATGGCTCTGGCAGGGTTAATGTGAGCCGCCGTGCGTTTTCATGCGTTGCCATTAAATTTTAATAGGGAGGAAACAGTCACTATTGTTAATACAGGGAAGATGGAAGTGTGCGTTTTTAGCATGTTGCAATACGTGTGTTAAAACCCAGCAGTGTAAATGGACCCTTCGGGTTTATGTAAACTTTATTTAGACAATCAAAAGTTCCCCCCCCCCCAGGAGCGCCATCTTCCCGGGAAAGCCTCTCAGGTGGGGGGAAAGGACCCGGATTTGAGGAGTAACAATGTGTTAAGTGTGAAGTCCTGGTCCAGGAAGCGTGGTGGCGGTCAGTGTCCGGGGACGGCCGTCTGTCGCTCCAGCGGGTTTCATCCGGAGAATTCCTTGGACCCTTTTATGGTGTCATGTTAGGCTGGCCAGTCTCTCATGAAAAGGATCTATTGTTCGGGAGGAATGAGACCGGATCTCCGCTCCACTGGCCCGATAAAATGCCCGTTGATTTAAAAGAACCACCTTGTCTGCCCGCCGGATTAGCAGATTAAGAGCCTGGATGGCATTTTACTTTATCTAATGTCACCCGACATCTTCCCTCCAACCGCTCAAAGATCTCCTCTCTCATCTTCTATCCATTAAAGCTGAACTTTAATCTGCTTATATTTTGCCTTCCCTGGTTCTTCTCCCCTATCCTCATCAATACACTAATTACAGTTATACATCAAATCTGTATTCATTACAGACCTTATTATAGCGCCAATGGTATAATCACTGGGTCTCTTTGCTTCTCTATGCAATGCAGGCAGATCATGGCTGACGGGAGGGGCCAGCAGAGTGCTGTACATAAATCCTGAAAACATCACAGCACCCCCCTGCCTTAGTACTCTTCTCCCCTCCTGGAAGGAAGCAAATATCAAAATGCCCCAATGGGTGAATGTCAGTCTGGAGCAGTGGGTGTTCCCGAGCAGGCTGTATTTGCATACAAACCACAAGTGATGCTAACCTCACTCAGTGCACACCCAATGTGTTTTATATAACCGTGGCTGAATTCAGCAGACCTTTCACAGTGCTTCTGGGTGGAGCTGAAGCTTCCTGTTACCTAATTATGTGTATTGGAACCTTACTATCGAAACACTCCAGGGGATGGGGCTTGAACCACAGAGGCGTTGTCACAGGCTACGAAGAAGAGAAAGACAGTAATGTGGACAGCAGAATTGTTAATAATGCGCAATGAAAATCAGGGGTGCTCAATTTGTGCATTTTTACTTATAATAGATTGTATTGATCACTTTCAGTTGTATTTTTGCTGAGGATGACTCAAAGTGTGAGTAAGATTTTAGGGGCCCCTTGGGATGTCTGTTTCTCAGCTCCAGAGTGTGCATGACACTATAAAATGTCTATATTGGTCCGCACCCTCCTCCTCTGTGCGTTACTCTGTGCAAGCTTCTACTTATAACCACAGTCACGGTGTCAGTGTGGCTTGTACATGTATTCTATACACACTCCTAGACTGGATTCACACCTGAGAGTAGCATCTTTTAGCATCTTATGCCGCGTACACACGGTCGGACTTTTCGTCTACAAAAGTCCAACGGACGCCGACGGACTAAAGCTGGCTGGTAATCCGTTCGTGTGTGGGCTGCTCCGGACTTTCAGCAGACTTTTTCAGCCTCAAATCCGACGGACTTTAGATTTGAAACATGCTTCAAATCTTTACGTCGTAACTACGACGGACCCGAAATCCGCTCGTCTGTGTGCTAGTCCGACGGACAAAAACCCACGCTAGGGCAGCTATTGGCTACTGGCTATGAACTTCCTTATTTTAGTCCGGTGTACGTCATCACGTACGAATCCGTCGGACTTTTGTGTGGTCGTGTGTAGGCAAGTCCGTTCGTTAGAAAGTCTGCTGCAAGTCCGCCGAAAGTCTGTCGGACAGGCTGTCGGACTTTTGTAGACGAAAAGTCCGACCGTGTGTACGCGGCATTAGAGTTTTTCTGGCATTTTTTTTGTGTGATTTTGGTACGTTTTTACAGTTTTTTTGAGCTTTGGCGTTTTTTTATTAGCCAATAGGAAAAACGATCATCTGTTTCATCATTTGTTGTTCGGTATTTCAGCTTTTTTAGCTTTTCCATTAGCTTTTATTTCATTTTTATAATATATTATTATTCTTTTTTCTTTTTTTTTTCTTTTAGAGTAAGAGGTTAAAGGTTAGGTTAAGTTATAATAAATAAATAATTAACCCCTAACCCATGAAAAATAAAATAATAATAAATAACTAAACACCCTAACACAAAATAAGTTATTATTATTACTATTATTAATAATTTAATACTTTTTAAGGTTAGGGGTTAATTATTTATGTATTATTACATATTCATTTAATTTTATTTATGAGGATTTTTAGTTATTTGTATATTTATTTTACATTTATTCATATATTACTTTTTTATTTAAAAACATTTATATTAGCTTTTATTTCATTTTTATAATATATTATTATTCATTTATTTATTTTTTCTATTAGGGTAAGGGGTTAGAGGTTAGGTTTAGGATTTGGTTTGGTATGGTTATAATAAATAAATAATTAACCCCTAACCCTTGAAAAATGAAATAATAATAAATAACTAAACACCCCAACACAAAATAAGTTATTATTATTATTACTATTATTAATAATTGAATACTTTTTAAGGTTAGGGGTTAATTATTTATGTTTTATTACATATTCATTTAATTTTATTTATGAGGATTTTTAGTTATTTGTATATTTATTTTACATTTATTCATATATTACTTTTTTATTTAAAAAATTTCCCATTAGCTTTTATTTCATTTTTATAATAGTATTCATGTATTTATTTTTTCTAATAGGGTAAGGGGATAGAGGTTAGGTTTAGGATTTTGTTTGGTATGGTTATAATAAATAAATAATTAACCCCTAACCCTTGAAAAATAAAATAATAATAAATAACTAAACACCCTAACACAAGATAAGTAAGTTATTATTACTATTATTAATAATGTAATACTTTTTAAGGTTAGGGGTTAATTATTTATGTATTATTTCATATTCATTTATTTTATTTATTATGATTTTTAGTTATTTGTATATTTATTTTACATTTATTCATATATTCCTTTTTTATTTTTAACAAATGAAATAAATGACGCGTTTCCATTAGTTTCTATGGGAATAAAAATGCACCAAAAATGCTCAAATCTGCCCGATTCGAGCTACAAAAAAAGCACCAGAACTTTTTTGAGCTTCAGGCATTTGGCTTCAGCGACTTGGAGTGGAGATGTGACCCATCTCCATAGGGAGGAATTCATTTTTTTTCTCCTCCAGCGTATTGAAGCTTTGAACTTCAAGCTACAAAACGCTGAGGTGTGAATGGGGCCATATAGTCAGGTCCATAAATATTGGGACATCGACACAATTCTAATCTTTTTGGCTCTATACACCACCACAATGGATTTGAAATGAAATGAACAAGATGTGCTTTAACTGCAGACTTTCAGCTTTAATTTGAGGCTATTTATATTTATCAGGTGAACGGTGCAGGAATTACAACAGTTTGTATATGTGCCTCCCACTTTTTAAGGGACCGAAAGTAATGGGACAGATTAACAATCATCCATCAAACTTTCACTTTTTAATACTTGGTTGCAAATTCTTTGCAGTCAATTACAGCCTGAAGTCTGGAATGCATAGACCTCACCAGACGTTGGGTTTCATCCCTGGTGATGCTCTGCCAGGCCTCTACTGCAACTGTCTTCAGTTCCTGCTTGTTCTTGGGGCATTTTCCCTTCAGTTTTGTCTTCAGCAAGTGAAATGCATGCTCAATCGGTGATTGACTTGGCCATTGCATAACATTCCACTTCTTTCCCTTAAAAAACTCTTTGGTTGCTTTCGCAGTATGCTTCGGGTCATTGTCCATCTGCACTGTGAAGTGCTGTCCAATGAGTTCTGAAGCATTTTGCTGAATATGAGCAGATAATATTGTTCAAAACACTTCAGAATTCATCCGGCTGCTGTTGTCGGCAGTCACATCATCAATAAATACAAGAGAACCAGTTCCATTGGCAGCCATACATGCCCACGCCATGACACTACCACCACCATGCTTCACTGATGAGGTGGTATGCTTTGGATCATGAGCAGTTCCTTTCCTTCTCCATACTCTTCTCTTCCCATCACTCTGGTACAAGTTGATCTTGGTCTCATGTGTCCATAGGGTGTTGTTCCAGAACTGTGAAGGCTTTTTTAGATATTGTTTGGCAAACTCTAATCTGGCCTTCCTGTTTTTGAGGCTCACCAATGGTTTACATCTTGTGGTGAACCCTCTGTATTCACTCTGGTGAAGTCTTCTCTTGATTGTTGACTTTGACACACATACACCTACCTCCTGCAGAGTGTTCTTCATCTGGCCAACTGTTGTGAAGGGTGTTTTCTTCACCAGGGAGAGAATTCCTTGGTCAACCACCACAGTTGTTTTCGGTGGTCTTCCGGGTCTTTTTGTGTTGCTGAGCTCACCGGTGCGTTCTTTCTTTTTAAGGATGTTCCAAACAGTTGATTTGGCCACACCTAATGTTTTTGCTATCTCTCTGATGGGTTTGTTTTGTTTTTTCAGCCTAATGATGGCTTGTTTCACTGATCGTGACAGCTCTTTGGATCTCATATTGAGAGTTGACAGCAACAGATTCCAAATGCAAATAGCGCACTTGAAATGAACTCTGGACCTTTTATCTGCTCCTTGTAAATGGGATAATGAGGGAATAACACATATCTGGCCATGGAACAGCTGAGCAGCCAATTGTCCCATTACTTCTGGTCCCTTAAAAAGTGGGAGGCACATATACAAACTGTTGTAATTCCTAAACCGTCCACCTGATTTGGATGTAAATACCCTCAAATTAAAGCTGAAAGTTTGCAGTTAAAGCTCATCTTGTTTGTTTCAATCCATTGTGGTGGTGTATATATCCAAAAAGATTAGAATTGTGTCGATGTCCCAATATTTATGGACCTGACTGTAGATCCAACAATTGTTCGCTCTTTATGGATCTGTTAGTTGATTTAAAAAAGCTGATATGACAGTGTCAGGTGGCAGACCTCCTCATACTACTAACTGCCTGTCATCCTCACCTTTGCAGTTACTTCCGAATTCCAGGTGTGGGGTCTCTGATATTCAAACGCCCCCCCCCGGGTCCACCTCCCCAGGTCCTCCTCCATCCTGTATTTATATCTGGAGGTCGATGGATATTAGAAGACAACATATTCCGTGCAGAGCAGCACAGCCTGCAATCAATGCAAATCACACAATGAAAAATATGAAAATGGGATTGTTCTTTTTCGTCCCAGTGCTCCAGCGCTGCAAATCGCTCCGCCATGAATAATACACAAGCTGTGCGCTAATGGCTGAGGTTTCAATAAATATAGATTTTACATTATGATCTCTGTGAAGTTTCACACGCATGGCGGAGGCAGAATACAGCGGGGGCGATGCTTGTGGGGAAGGAGTGGAGCTTCACTCCCTGGGGACGGTCGCTGCCCCTTTTCCATACATAAAATACGGCCTCGCGCTGCCATGGGAAATGGCTCCGCCAGAAAGAGTCCAATACGTTTTGGAGAAAGTGTGAAGAATTCATATTAGGGAGTTAGGTTTGAGGACTGACGTTCAGTCTTTGGAGGAGGTTAGGTTGGGGGACTTGTGTCAGAATCGGTCTTTCAGGGGTATCAAGGATATTGGTTTTAGGCAGTTAGGTTTAGGGGATTGTGTCAGGTTTGGTGATAGGTTTAGGAACCAGTGTATGGGTCATGGGAGTTAGGTTTAGTGGCTAGTGCCAAAGTTGGCCTTAGGGGGGTGTACATTTAGGGGCCAATGTTAAGGTCTTTGGGGTTGGTTGGGGTACTGGTTTTAAGTTTAGGGTGTTTGACATAGGGAGCTAGTGTCAGAGTCATTCCTTGGGGGGGGGGGGGGTTAGGGGCTAGTCTGAGGGTTGGTCCTAGACAGTCAGCTGTAGGGCTTTTGTTAAGTTCAGTCTTAGGAAATTAAGTTTAGAAAGTACTGTCAGGGTCATGGGGGTTAGGTTTAGGACATTGCGTCAGGAAAGGTGTTAGGTTTAGCAGTTAGTACCAGCACTGGTTTTAGGGGTCTACGTGTAGAGGCCAATGTCAGGGTCAGTTGAATGAGGGGAAGTAGGTTTAGGACATTGTGTCAGAGTCAGTGTTTTGGTGTTAGGTTTATTGGCTAATGTCAGGGTCAGTCTTAGGTAGTTGGATTTAGAGCTTTATGTAAGCTTTGGTCTTAGGTAGTTAGGTCTTGGTGCTTGTGTCAGGTTCAGTCTTAGGAAATTAGGTTTAGGAGCTAGTGTCAGGGTCAGTCTTTGTGGGTTAAGTTTAGGGACTAGTGGGTTGGTATGGGGGTCTACATTTAGGGACTAGTGTAAGGCTCAGTCTTTGTTGGGTTTAGAGACTAGTGTTAGGACTGGACTTAGAAGTCTAGTTTTAGGAGCAGGTATCAAGCCTTGTCTAGGTATAGAAAGTATAGAGGCTTGTATTCAGAGCCATTCTTAGGAAGTTAAATTTAGGAGCTGGTCTCAGGGTTTTAGGTTGAAAGCGGTGTTCCAGCCGCAAGTCAGTAGCTGCTGACTTTTAATAAGGACACTTACCTGTGCAGGGAGCCCGCAATGTCAGCCCCCCGAGGCCGATCCGTCCATTGGATCGGGTGCCGGCACCGCCATCTTAACAAAGGGAAACAGGCAGTGGAGCCTTGCAGCTTTACTGCCCGTTTCCTACTGAGCGGCGCTTTGTGAATGGCCCTGTTGATTTCTGGGACACACACATGTCCCAGAAGACAACGGGGCATCTCGCTGAAGAGGAGAACAGCACCACGGAATAGGAAGAGGCAGATTAGGAAGACCGCCTAGCAACATGGGTTTCTGGTAAGTAAAAAAAATGTTTTTTTCAATTTTTTTTTATATATTTTTTTGAGAATATTAATGTAATTTTTTATTTTAAGGTGGACCTCTGCTTTAAAGACTAATATCAGGATTGGCCTTAGGAGGTTGGGTTTTATCACTGTTCTTGTTCTTGTCCTTTACTTTTATAGGCAATCTGCAAGGCAGTCCTATTGGCAGAACTAAAATGTATCTGACCAGCAGATTATTACTGAACTCTGATATTTGCTAACCAACTGGCTGTGTGCAGGAGCAGAGTCAGCACAGATCTGCAGACTCCATCCCCCCCCTTCATTATTTATTCTTCCGCCACCATTAAAGGTGCAGCACCTGCTTCTAATGGTTGTCTCAGCCTCGCACAGCTTCCTCCTGTTTCTAGATATTGTGGTTTTAGCTCAGCCACTATGAAGACTTTGCCCCCTACTGGCACTGGCCATGCACATGGGCCCTGTGACCCACTGCGGCCCTTAGGACAGGACAGAAAATGGCACAGTAAGACTGAAACAGCAGAAGATAAGGGAAATTAAACATTCTCCTGTCCATTTACACATACAGTGGAACCTCGGATTGCGAGTAATGCGGTTTACGAGCGTTTCGCAATACGAGATATTTTTTTTTTTAAATTATGACTCGCTTTGTGAACGTTCTCTTGCAAGATGAGCAGGATTCAAGCCTCTGGAGTGTGCAGTACCGCATTTGGCCAGAGGTGCGGGGGCGCCGGTGACACTCGGAGACACTCGAAAACACTTGGAGTGTCTCTGAGTGTTTCCGGTGCCACCGCACCTCTGGCCACATGCAGTACTGCATAGACAAGCAGTGGCTGTGGAACAGATTATCTGAGTTTCCATTATTTCCTATGGGGAAACTCAATTTTATGAGTGCTTTGGATTACAAGCATTCTTCTAGAATGAATTATGCTTGTAATCCAAGGTATTACTCTACACACTTAGTGGAGGGCTCCTTTATAAAAAAAAAAAAAAAAAAAAAAAAACTACTTAAAGGCCACAGCCTTAGTGGAAAACTCTGTGCCATGCCAACAATCTGCAGAGAAGAACCTTGCTTCTCTGTGCGGAAATAGTGGTCTCTCTGCAGAAGACCTAGAGCTCTCCAGTCAGCAAAACTCATGCTCCCTGCTGATTGGCGAGCTCTAGCAGGGGGTGTGTCAGATCTCTACATGGAGACCACTGCTTCCACACAGAGTAAAGCTGGGTATGCACATTGAGCTTTTTTTGTTCAGTCAGCAAGTTGAATGAAAAAAAAAAAACTGACAGATTCCTTCATCCACACAAGCAATGTGAATTCAGGAATCTCCCCAGGTGCGCTATTGTTGTCTGACAAGGGGGACTCTCCTGTCAGAATACACTGATCAGCCCGAATGCTGGTTTTCCAGCAGGATCGTCCCTCAGAAGCCCGTGAAACAACCAGCTTCTGTTGAAAAGAGGGAGCTACACAGGGAATTTGTCCGGTTCCTACTGAACTGACTGGCTGAGTTTCTATACGTGTAAACCTGGCTTTAAATGTCCTTCTCTGCAGCATGCTGGCAGGAGATAGGCTTTTCTACTTGAGCTGTGGCTACTTTTTAAAGAAAAAACTTTCAGACTAAAGTTTATTCCTGATTTAACAAGCAGAAGTTCATCATAAAGCCAAAAGATAAAGTGGCCAAACCCCATCAATCAGAACCATTCCATCAATCATTCCAAACAGCAGAGGATTTGTTAATATAACACACCTTTATACACCTTTATAAGAGATACATGCCCCGTCCACTCCGCTACATTGTATCAGTCAACAGCAGTGATAAAAGAAGGAGAACCTGTCACATTGCGGGGACTGTGCCTTCCTGTTTCTAACGAGGACAGGACACTCCAAATCTATGACCATGTACAATACCTGGCGGACAGGACACAGGTTCAGGATCATTTTTCTTACATTTTTTTTAGCTCATTATGTTACATACAATTCTCTAAATGGAAGCCATGGGGGTTATTTACGAAAGGCAAATCCACTTTGGACTACAAGTGCAAACTACAAGTGCAAAGTGCACTTGAAATTGTACTGAAAGTGCACTTGGAAGTTCAGTGATTGTAAATCTGAGGGGAAGATCTGAAATGAGGGGAAGCTCTGCTGATTTTATCATCCAATTATGTGCAAGCTAAAATGCTGTTTTTTATTTTCCTTGCATGTCCCCCTCGGATCTACAGCGACTGCACTTCCAAGTGCACTTGTAGTGCAAAGTGGATTTGCCTTTTGTAAATAACCCCCTATGTGTCTAATCATGGAGTCAAGTACTGTAACATTTACTAGAAGGCCATTCCTGATGTGACTTTTACATTCTTGCTGTTCCATACTTTGAATGTTGCGATTCCCATACTGATCTGTAGATTCTGTTTCTTTCGATGCAGAAATGAGGTCTGTCTTTTTAACAGCTATCTTTAATTCAGGGAACGTGATTACCATAATGAGACTGTTGAGATGCAATTCATTGGCCGTATAGCAAGTCTATTGTTTCCTTTATGTCCAAGCAAATGAAAAAATAATTCTGACAGCAAGGAACAGAAATCACAACCACCGTACATGTATAACACATACATAAAGATATATCAATCAAAGGGTAATCTGCTTATATTTACCTACAGGTGCAAAAAATTTGAATATCATCAAAAAGTTAATATATTTCAGTAATTCAATTCAAAAAGTAAAACTCATATTTTATATAGATTCATTACACACAGAGTGATACATTTCAAGCATTTCTTTCTTTTAATTTTGATGATTATGGCTTAAAGCGGAGTTCCACCCAAAAATGGAACTTCCGCTGATCAGATTTCACCCCCCCCTCCGGTGTCACATTTGGCACCTTTCAGGGGGGAGCATATACCTGTATAATCCAGGTATTTGCTCCCACTTTCAGGCATAGATCACCGCAGGCTCCACGGTGATCTACGCCATGTCTGGCCCCTCCTCCGCCCCCCCACCCGATGTCTTCTGGGAGACACACGGGTCCCAGAAGACAGCAGGGACCAGTGAGGACGCGCAGCGTGACTCGCGAATGCGCAGTAGGGAACCAGGCTGTGAAGCTACAAGGCTTCACTTCCTGATTCCCTTACCGAAGATGGCGGTGCCTCCATCTGAGAGCCGAGGGACGGGTCGGCTTCGGGTGAGGACATTGCGGGCGCCCTGGACAGGTAAGTGTCCATATTTTAAAAGTCAGCAGCTGCAGTATTTGTAGCTGCTGACTTAAAAAAAAAATTGGGGCAGAACTCCGCTTTACAGCTACTGAAAACCTCAAATTCAGAATCTCAGAAAATTTGAATATTGTGAAAAAGTTGAATATTGTGGACTCCTGGTGTCACACTCTAATCAGCTAATTAACTCAAAACCCCTGTAAAGGTTTCCTGAGCCTTTAAAATGTAAATCATCTCTTAGTCTGGTTCAGTAGGTTACACAATCATGGGGAAGACTGCTGACATGACAGTGGTCCAGAAGACTGTCATTGATACCCTAAACAAGGAGGGTAAGTCACAAAAGGTCATTACTAAAGAAGCTGGCTGTTCACAGAGTGCTGTATCCAAGCATATTAATGGAAAGCTGAGTGGAAGGAAAAAGTGTGGTAGAAAAAAAGGTGCACAAGCAACAGGGAAAACCGCAGCTTCAAGAGGATTGTGAAGCAAAGGCCATTCAAGAATTTGGGGGAGATTCACAAGAAGTGGACTATGACTGGTGTCAGTGCTTCAAGAGCTACCACACACAGATGTATGCAGGACATGGGCAACAGCTGTCACATTCCTTGTGTCAAGCCACTCCTGAACCAGAGACAACCTCAGAAGCGTCTTACCTGGGCTAAGGAGAAGAGAAAATGAACTGTTGCTCAGTGGTCCAAAGTAAATATTTTGCATTTCATTTGTAAATCAAGGTCCCAGAGTCTGGAGGAAGAGTGGAGAGGCACAGAATCCAAGTTGCATGAGGTCCAGTGTGAAGTTTCCAGTGTCAGTGATGATTTGGGGAGCCATGTCATCTGCTGGTGTTGGTCCCCTGTGTTTTATCAAGTCCAACATTAGTGCAGCCCTCTACCAGGAAATTCTAGAGCACTTCATGCTTCACTCTTCTGACCAGCTTTATGGAGATGCCGACTTACGGACTTGGCACCTGCCCGCACTGCTAAAAGTACCAATCCTGGTTTAATGATCATGGTATCACTGTGCTTGATTGGCCAGTAAACTCGCCTGACCTAAACCCCATAGAGAATCTGTTGGGTATTGTCAATAGGAAGATGAGACACCAGACCAAACAATGCAGACGAGCTGAAGGCTGCTATCAAAGCTACCTGGGATTCCATAAAACCTCAGCAGTACCACAGGCTGATCGCCTCCATGCCACATTGCATTGATGCAGTAATTCATGCAAAAGGAGCCCCAACGAAGTATTGAGTGCATACTATATTGTACATGGAGGAAATACTTTTCAGTAAGCCAACATTTCTGTATTAAAAATCCTTTTTTTTTTTTTTTTTTTATGGGTCTTATGTAATATTCAAATTTTCCGAGACACTGAATTTTGGGTTTTCACTAGCTGTAAACCATAATCATCAAAATTAAAAGAAAGAAATGCTTGAAATATATCACTCTGTGTTTAATGCATTTTTTATAAAATATATGAGTTTCACTTTTTTATTTAATTACTGAAATAATTTAAGTTTTTGATGAAATTCTATTTTTTGGAGATGTACCTGTATACAATGCAGGCAGATCATGGCTGGTGGAGAGGCCAGCAGGGTGCTGTACACAGCTTTCAGAAAACATCACTGCCTCAGTACTCCTCTCAAGAGCTCTCTGCCCTGATGTAAGCAGTGGGTTGGCTCTTGGGAGGAGTTATGCAAATAATAAAATCTCATTGAAGGTGTATTCCTGTGAATGTCATTTCAAAGTTGGTTTCCACATTTTTAAATGTGCAGCTCTCAAACAATCCCTGGTCATCCTGCCTTGAAGGTCCTTGTACAGACACTTCCTGTTACAGGGTGACCACTGTGCCCCAGTTGTGCTCCTGCATTGTCACCCTGTCACATGCTCCCCCTGGTGGAGACTATAAGTGGTATCAACACATGCAGTTTAGGTATGGCCCACCATTGTCATTATCAGGAGGTTGGTCTAGAGCAGTGGTCTCCAAACTGCGGCACAGGGGGTGGATGTGGCCCTTTGCTTGCTTTTATCTGGCCCTTGGGGCACTATTTTATCCACTGATACCAACAATTGGGCATGTGTCCTCCCATTTACACCAACAATTGTTCTCTCACGGACACCGACAATGGGACACAATTCTTCCCACTGACACCAACAATGGGGTACTATTTCTTCCACCAACGACATCAACAATTGGGCATATGTCCTACCACTGACACCAATGAAGGGGCACTATTCCTACCAATGAGACTAATAGGGCACAATTACTCCCAATGAGACCAGCAATGGGGCACAATTCCTCCCAATGACACCGAAGATGGGGGAGGGGCACAATTCTTCCCACTGACACCAATGATGGGGCACTATTCTTCCCCATGACACCAATAATGGGGCACAATTCTTTCCACTGACACCAATGATTGGCTACTATTCCTCCCTCTGACACCAACAATTGGGCATATGTCCTCCCACTGACAACAGTGAAGGGGCAAAATTCCTTCTAATAACATCAACAATGGGGTACAATTCCTCCCAATGACACCAACAATGGGGCAGGAGTACAATTCTTTCGACTGACACCAATGAGGGGGCATTGTTTACTCCCACTGAAACCAGGAAAAAAATGTCTAGTCCCACTGGCCTGTCTGCTACCCCCCCCCCCCCCCACCAATCTTAAGGGCAGTTTATTGGCCCTTTGTTTAAAAAGTTTGGAGACCCCTGGTCTAGAGCAATGATGTGCAGCCAATGCTGGGGTGGGGGCATGTAGACTGGAAGTGGTTGACAAAGGCTAGAGGAGATGAGCAGCGTGAAGATGGGGAAACAAGTAAATTTCTAAAATATAAAACATAGGCAGATTAAATGCCATCTAGTGGGGGTCAGATCTAGTTTAAGCAAAACTCTTCCTTGTACAGAACGACCGATCCCCTTGGAGCAGACATTTCCCTCTTTTTTACGCACAGTCCTCTTTTGAGTCCCCCGTCTTTTTAATGACGGAAGGTTAATTTGATTTTGGATAGGAAGGATGAAAGCAGGCAGTAATTATCTCCTTTCATAAACTACCTGATCCTCCCCACCCCTTTCCTGCAGACTTTCCCAGGTCCCGGCTGGACGCATTCGCTGGGTTTTGGCTCGGCTCCATGCTGCAACAAAGGCCCGGCATTCCAGCTGTCTGCGGCTAATCTCCAGTGTCAACTCTTGTTAACGTTTCAGCGTGAAATCGGGGCCGAAAAAGCTGCCTGGAATATTAAAACCGAATTCTGACACAGACTACTGAACTTTACTGGGGGGGGGGGGGGGCTGTGGTCCAGATCTGACGATCGATAAGGGCAGAGGAACTGCCAAACGCGTTGCACCGCCTCTCTGTCCAAGACAGGCAGTGCCAGATCAGCAGGGTTATTCTATATTCATTTTAAAGATCTGTGTAGCACCCTGGAGTTTAGGCAGGGTTGCTCCTCACAAATTTACTTGCCAGGAATAGTTATCCTGGTTGATTGTTAGAGATCTATTGATTTCTCCCTAAGTTTGACTTTGTTGCATTTTTCTCTTCTACCACTAGGTGGCCGGGTACTTGGTGGTACTAGATAAGAGAAGGGCAACCCAAGGTCAGGTTATGGGTATATGGGGTATCTCAGCCAAAGGGCAGGGGTTTTCTTGAATCCCTTGGCCTGCTGGGAGAGCCTATATATTTGGGTGAGGTCAGGTGATCTATGTTCTGTGCCACCTGGACGGCTGTCTGGGTGGACATGTGTTGTGTGCCCCGGGCTGCTAGGCCAGAGATTGGGCCTATCCCGGTGGCATCTGGCTGCTAGGCTGTCTGAGGTCCTGTCCAGAAGCAAGAGAGCAGCGCAGGGTTGGGATTGCGGCTGGCAGTCCAACCAGAAGTGACAGTTCTGTCGGCCGGAGAACCTGTCATGGTTAGAGGTAGAGGGGATCTGTCGCCAGTAAGAGACTATCCACCTTATTACCAGGGACCACAGTGAGTAACTGAAGCAAGTACCGGAGCAGAATTCTCACCAACCGGGGACGGTGGAGAATCGGGAAACTTCAGTGGGAATCAAGCCAGGGACCCAACCAGCGGAGGTGAGGCTTGCAGAGCAGCCTTGTGTGTCAAGCCAAGGACCGAGCAGGCCAGCGGGGGTGAAGCTTGAGGAAGATACCACTGTGAAGATTGGAGGAGCTCAAGGGATTCAGTAGCAGTGAATCAGGGGGTCTAGTGAGAGACCGGGAGCTCAGTGGGCTGAAGAACTATAAGGAAAGTTGTAGTGAAGGTGAAAGAACTGTTACGCTTTGTGTAAGGAACTATTAAAGACTGTTGTCATGGGATACAGCATTCCTGCACATGCAGATGTGGCATCTTGTGGCTGTCCTCCTGTTGAAGTCTCTGAGTCTGTCAATTAATCTTGCAACTACCTAAGGGTGTCCTGGCCCTAACCCTCTCTCCCCCCAAAAATACATAAAGGACTGTTAAGAGAAATAAAACCTCTTTTGCATCCATGAAGTGTCTGGCACCCAATAACTTTACCCATCTTACACCCACTATGCCTCACAACCCATCATATGCAGAAGGATGTCAGCTATCCCTGGCCCTAAAGGTTCTCATCAGACCAAAGGAGGCCTGGGACCTTGCTACATCTGTATATAGTCAGGTAAATAATCATGTTAGCGTGTGTTAAAGTGGATTTGCCATCAGATTTGTCAAGTAATGTGTCAGTGTAACATTTCAGGTATTAATTAAAATACTTCCCCTTACAATGCCTTAATCTGTTTTTCTTTCCAGAAGGACGGCACCATCTTTGTTCAGGCATCATCCAGGGTTATCACCTAGGTCAGGGGTCAGAAACCTTTTTCCACTTAAGGGCCAGATTCAATGTATGTGAATGCATGGAGGGCTGCATTCACCTAATAAATTAGGATAATAATAATCCTAACATAGTAATAATAACAGTACAGGTTTACCTCACTTAAAGGTGCTTCACTAATACAAAGCCAGTTTCCCCTGAGGGAGCATGCAGGTTCACTCACTTGAGTATCAAGCATCGCTGCAGGGTCTAACCTTTACCTCTAGACCCCTTTACATTACAAAGCGCCCACCCCTCTCATTCCCTTTACATTACACAGCCCCCACACCCCTTTACATTACACAGCCCTGCCCGCATCTCTGGACCCCTTTACATTACACAGCCTCCGCACCCCTTTACATTACACAGCCCCGCATCTCTGGACCCCTTTACATTACACAGCCCCACACCTCTGGACCCCTTTACATTACACAGCCCCTGCACCTCCGTACCCCTTTACATTACACAGCCTCGCATCTCTGGACCCCTTTACATTACACAGCCCCACACCTCTGGACCCCTTTACATTACACAGCCCCTGCACCCCTGCACCCCTTTACATTACACAGCCCCCGCACCTCTTGTTCCCTTTACATTACACAGCCCCTGCACCCCTTTACATTACACAGACCCGCCCCGCACCTCTGGACCCCTTTACATTACTCAGCCCCCGCACCTCTTGTACCCTTTAGATTACACAGCCCCAGCACCCCTGGACCCCTTTACATTACACAGCCCCACCCCGCACCTCTGGACCCCTTTACAGTACGCAGCCCCCGCACCTCTTGTTCCCTTTACATTACACAGCCCCCGCACCCCTGGACCCCTTTACATTACACAGCCCCACCCCACACCTCTGGATCCCTTTAAATTACACAGCCCCTGCACCCCTTTACATTACACAGCCCCGCATCTCTGGACCCCTTTACATTACACATCCCCTGCACCTCTGGACCCCTTTACATTACACAGCCCCCGCACCTCTCGTTCCCTTTACATTACACAGCCCCCGCACCTCTTGTTCCCTTTACATTACACAGCCCCCGCACCCCTTTACATTACACAGCCCCACACCTCTGGACCCCTGCACCTCTTGTTCCCTTTACATTACACACACACCCCGCACCCCTGGATCCCTTTACGCACCCCGCAAAATTGCACCCTATTCATGCAAATCGATGTAGGTGTGTATGTTACGAAAATCAGTTTGCAAAACACAGTGCAATCTGCAGAATCGTATCGCATGGGTGTGCAACTTCTGTACAAAATCACATGCGGTTCCCTGCACTGCATAGTATGAAGCGGGTGAAGGAAAGGTCAGAACAAAACACTGACACATTCAGAAAATCTTCAGTCTGCAAACCCCCAATGATGAGAATACAAGCCACCTGCAGACTGATGGCCTGATTGTGCAGTTATTTCATGGTGATATTCTGCAGTCTCACAGTAGGGGGCGCTGCCTTGCTCTTATATCACATGCACAGTACAAGGATATGACAGAGGTGGCTCACATCTGTGTCTGATTACAAATCCTGAATTTCCCATTACATTGTTCTGTATTCCTGCACACAGTATATACCCACCATGGTCGTTCATGGGCAGTGCTTCTCTATAAGTTAGAGGGCTCATTAAATGTAGAAGCTTTTGTCTGATTCTACATCTCTGCAGAAGCGTATGCACCATCCCAAAAAATTACCGCACAGGTTTTGGAACACGAATGCTACCGGTATCTGAAAGAAAAAAACCCCCAAACCTACAGTGATGTCATATTAATCCACTGGCTTCGATACTTTCAGGGCCCACATTACTGCAACATACCTGTTTTACGTGTGGTACATGGTCATTGTGACCCGACGCATTGTACAGTGGAGCAACGCTCTGTACAGTAGAGCCCAATGCACAACCCACATACCTTGCGTTGTGGTGCGTTGCATTTCCAAAAATGACTCATGTCCTTTTTTTTCCATTGTGGTGAGTTGTTGGCCCATTCGTAATGACCGGGCAGCCTTTACACAGCACTTTAATTCCACCCTTTCTCCCCTGGATGCGTCCGACTCTGCCCTTTCTCCCCTGGATGACTCAGACTCTACCCTTTCTCCCCTGTATCACTCCGACTCTACCCTTCCTCCCCTGGAGGATTCCGACTCTACCCTTCATCCCCTAGAGATTCCAACTCTACCCTTCCTTCCCTGGATCACTCCGACTCTACCCTTCCTGCCCTGGATCACTCCGACTCTACCCTTCCTCCCCTGGATGCCTCCGACTCTACCCTTCCTCCCCTGGATGCCTCCGACTCTACCCTTCCTCCCCTGGATGCCTCCGACTCTACCCTTCCTCCCCTGGATGCCTCCGACTCTACTCTTCCTCCCCTGGATCATTCTGACACTACCCTTCCTCCCCTGGATGACTCTGAATCTACCCTTCCTCCCCTGGATGACTCTGAATCTACCCTTCCTCCCCTGGATGACTTTGACTCTACCCTTCCTCCCCTGGATGACTTTGACTCTACCCTTCCTCCCCTGGATGACTCCGACTCTACCCTTCCTCCCTTGGATGCCTGCGATTCTACCCTTCCTTCTTTGGATGCCTCCGACTCTACCCTTCCTCCCCTGGATGCCTTCGACTCTACTCTTCCTCCCCTGGATGCCTCCGACTCTACCCTTCCTCCCCTGGATGATTCCGAATCTACTCTTCCTCCCCTGGATGACTCTGACTCTACTCTTCCTCCCCTGGATCACTCCGAATCTACCCTTCCTCCCCTGGATCACTCCTACTCTACCCTTCCTCCCCTGGATAACTCCGACTCTACCCTTCTTCCCCTAGATGACTCAGACTCTACTCTTCCTCCCCTGGATGACTCTGACTCTACCCTTCCTCCCCTGGATGACTCCGACTCTACCCTACCTCCCCTGGATGACTCCGACTCTTCCTTTTCTCCCCTGGATGACTCCGACTCTACCCTTCCTACCCTGGATGACTCCGACTCTACCCTTCCTCCCCTGGATCAATTCGACTCTGCCCTTCCTCCCGTGGATGACTCCGACTCTACCCTTCCTTCCCTGGATGACTTTGACTCTACCCTTCCTCCCGTGGATGACTCCGACTCTACCCTTCCTCCCTTGGATGCCTCCGACTCTACCCTTCCTCCTTTGGATGCCTCCGACTCTACCCTTCCTCCCCTGGATGCCTCCGACTCTACTCTTCCTCCCCTGGATCATTCTGACACTACCCTTCCTCCCCTGGATCATTCTGACACTACCCTTCCTCCCCTGGATGACTCCGACTCTACCCTTCCTCCCTTGGATGCCTGCGATTCTACCCTTCCTTCTTTGGATGCCTCCGACTCTACCCTTCCTCCCCTGGATGCCTTCGACTCTACTCTTCCTCCCCTGGATGCCTCCGACTCTACCCTTCCTCCCCTGGATGATTCCGAATCTACTCTTCCTCCCCTGGATGACTCTGACTCTACTCTTCCTCCCCTGGATCACTCCGACTCTACCCTTCCTCCCCTGGATCACTCCTACTCTACCCTTCCTCCCCTGGATAACTCAGACTCTACCCTTCTTCCCCTAGATGACTCAGACTCTACTCTTCCTCCCCTGGATGACTCTGACTCTACCCTTCCTCCCCTGGATGACTCCGACTCTACCCTACCTCCCCTGGATGACTCCGATTCTTCCTTTTCTCCCCTGGATGACTCCGACTCTACCCTTCCTACCCTGGATGACTCCGACTCTACCCTTCCTCCCCTGGATCACTTCGACTCTGCCCTTCCTCCCATGGATGACTCCGACTCTACCCTTCCTCCCCTGGATGACTTTGACTCTACCCTTCCTCCCGTGGATGACTCCGACTCTACCCTTCCTCCCGTGGATGACTCCGACTCTACCCTTCCTCCCTTGGATGCCTCCGACTCTACCCTTCCTCCTTTGGATGCCTCCGACTCTACCCTTCCTCCCCTGGATGCCTCCGACTCTACCCTTCCTCCCCTGGATGCCTCCGACTCTACCCTTCCTCCCCTGGATGCCTCCGACTCTACTCTTCCTCCCCTGGATGCCTCCGACTCTACTCTTCCTCCCCTGGATCATTCTGACACTACCCTTCCTCCCCTGGATGACTCTGAATCTACCCTTCCTCCCCTGGATGACTTTGACTCTACCCTTCCTCCCCTGGATGACTCCGACTCTACCCTTCCTCCCCTGGATCACTCCGACTCTGCCCTTCCTCCCCTGGATAACTCCGACTCTACCCTTCCTCCCCTGGATGACTCCGACTCTACCCTTCCTCCCGTGGATGACTCCGACTCTACCTTTCCTCCCTTGGATGCCTCCGACTCTACCCTTCCTCCCCTGGATGCCTCCGACTCTACCCTTCCTCCCCTGGATGCCTCCAACTCTACCCTTCCTCCCCTGGATGCCTCCAACTCTACTCTTCCTCCCCTGAATGCCTCAGACTCTACCCTTCCTCCCCTGGATGCCTCCGACTCCACCCTTCCTCCCCTGGATGCCTCCGACTCTACCCTTCCTCCCCTGGATGACTCCGACTCTACCCTTCCTACCCTGGATGACTCCGACTCTACCCTTCCTCCCCTGGATCACTCCGACTCTGCCCTTCCTCCCCTGGATAACTCCGACTCTACCCTTCCTCCCCTGGATGACTCCGACTCTACCCTTCCTCCCGTGGATGACTCCGACTCTACCTTTCCTCCCTTGGATGCCTCCGACTCTACCCTTCCTCCCCTGGATGCCTCCGACTCTACCCTTCCTCCCCTGGATGCCTCCAACTCTACCCTTCCTCCCCTGGATGCCTCCGATTCTACTCTTCCTCCCCTGAATGCCTCAGACTCTACCCTTCCTCCCCTGGATGCCTCCGACTCCACCCTTCCTCCCCTGGATGCCTCCGACTCTACCCTTCCTCCCCTGGATGCCTCCGACTCTACTCTTCCTCCCCTGAATGCCTCCGACTCTACCCTTCCTCCCCTGGATGATTCTGAATCTACTCTTCCTCCCCTGGATGACTCAGACTCTACTCTTCCCCCCTGGATCACTCCGACTCTACCCTTCCTCCCCTGGATGATTCCGAATCTACTCTTCCTCCACTGGATGACTCCGACTCCACCCTTTCTCCCGTGGATGACTCCGACTCTACTCTTCTTCCCTTGGATGCCTCCGACTCTACCCTTCCTCCTTTGGATGCCTCCGACTCTACCCTTCCTCCCCTGGATGCCTCCGACTCTACTCTTCCTCCCCTGGATGACTCCGACTCTACCCTTCCTCCCCGGGATGACTCCGACTCTACCCTTCCTCCCCTGGATGACTCCGACTCTACCCTTCCTCCCCTGGATCACTCCAACTCTGCCCTTCCTCCTCTGGATAACTCTGACTCTACCCTTCCTCCCCTGGATGACTCCGACTCTACCCTTCCTCCTTTGGATGCCTCCGACTCTACCCTTTCTCCCTTGGATGCCTCCGATTCTACCCTTCCTTCTTTGGATGCCTCCGACTCTACCCTTCCTCCTCTGGACGCCTCCGACTCTACTCTTCCTCCCCTGGATGCCTCCGACTCTACCCTTCCTCCCCTGGATGATTCTGAATCTACTCTTCCTCCCCTGGATGACTCTGAATCTACCCTTCCTCCCCTGGATGACTCCGACTCTACCCTTCCTCCCCTGGATGACTCTGACTCTACTCTTTCTCCCCTGGATGCCTCCGACTCTACACTTCCTCCCCTGGATGACTCCGACTCTACTCTTTCTCCCCTGGATGCCTCCGACTCTACACTTCCTCCCCTGGATGCCTCCGACTCTACCCTTCCTCCCCTGGATCACTCTGACACTACCCTTCCTCCCCTGGATGACTTTGAATCTACCCTTCCTCCCCTGGATGACTCCGACTCTACCCTTCCTCCCTTGGATGCCTCTGATTCTACCCTTCCTTCTTTGGATGCCTCCGACTCTACCCTTCCTCCTTTGGATGCCTCTGACTCTACCCTTCCTCCCCTGGATACCTCCGACTCTACCCTTCCTCCCTTGGATGCCTCCGACTCTACCCTTCCTCCTTTGGATGCCTCTGACTCTACCCTTCCTCCCCTGGATGCCTCCGACTCTACTCTTCCTCCCCTGGATAACTCCGACTCTACCCTTCCTCCCCTGGATGACTCCGACTCTACCCTTCCTCCCCTGGATGACTCCGACTCTACCCTTCCTCCCCTGGATCACTCCAACTCTGCCCTTCCTCCCCTGGATAACTCTGACTCTACCCTTCCCACCCCTGGATGACTCCGTCTTTACCCTTCCTCCCCTGGATGACTCCGACTCTACCCTTCCTCCCCTGGATCACTCCAACTCTGCCCTTCCTCCCCTGGATAACTCTGACTCTACCCTTCCCACCCCTGGATGACTCCGACTTTACCCTTCCTCCCTTGGATGCCTCCGATTCTACCCTTCCTTCTTTGGATGCCTCCGACTCTACCCTTCCTCCCCTGGACGCCTCCGACTCTACTCTTCCTCCCCTGGATGCCTCCGACTCTACCCTTCCTCCCCTGGATGATTCTGAATCTACTCTTCCTCCCCTGGATGACTCTGAATCTACCCTTCCTCCCCTGGATGACTCCGACTCTACCCTTCCTCCCTTGGATGCCTCCGATTCTACCCTTCCTTCTTTGGATGCCTCCAACTCTACCCTTCCTCCCCTGGATGCCTGCGACTCTACTCTTCCTCCCCTGGATCACTCCGACTCTACCCTTCCTCCCCTGGATGACTCCGACTCTACCCTTCCTCCCCTGGATGACTCCTACTCTACCCTTCCTCCCCTGGATGACTCCGACTCTACCCTTCCTCCCCTGGATGACTCTGACTCTACTCCTCCTCCCCTGGATGACTCCGACTCTACCCTTCCTCCCTTGGATGCCTCCGACTCTACCCTTCTTTCTTTGGATGCCTCCGACTCTACCCTTCCTTCCCTGGATGCCTTCGACTTAACTCTTTTT
Source organism: Aquarana catesbeiana (assembly GCF_042186555.1). Lineage (NCBI taxonomy): Eukaryota > Metazoa > Chordata > Amphibia > Anura > Ranidae > Aquarana > Aquarana catesbeiana. Next base: position 207,740,450 of record NC_133333.1, on the reverse strand, counting down.
CTCCAGAATGCTTTCATCTCTACCCTTCCTCCCCTGGACACCCTGACTCTTCCCTCCCCTGGATGCCCCTGCTCTATCCTTCTTCCTCTGGATGCCCTGACTCTACCCTTTCTCCCCTGGATGCATCCAACTCTACTGTTCCTCTCCTAAATTGGGTCATAGACTGAGGTAGGGATAACTCAGACTCTACTCTTCCTCCCCTGGATGACTCTGACTCTACCCTTCCTCCCCTGGATGACTCCGACTCTACCCTTCCTCCCCTGGATGACTCCGACTCTACCCTTCCTCCCCTGGATGACTCTGACTCTACTCCTCCTCCCCTGGATGACTCCGACTCTACCCTTCCTCCCTTGGATGCCTCCGACTCTTCCTTTTCTCCCCTGGATGACTCCGACTCTACCCTTCCTCCCCTGGATGACTCCGACTCTACCCTTCCTCTCCTAAATTGGGTCATAGACTGAGGTAGGGACAAGACTTGGAAGTGAAAATTGGTATCAGCCTCTATGAGTCCCTGTGCAGCAGAGCTCAGACTGGGAGAGGTAGAAGAAGCACAAGCACAAGGAACCAATCAAGTGTGCTGAGGAGCTCATGTACTAATAAAGGAACATGCTGATAGGAGGCGAGGGCAGAGTTAGAGATTGGCTTATGGCTGTGCTCTTTTTCATATCACTGTCCATTCACAGGCTGGGGGGAGGGACTAAATCTGTAAGATGATTTTTCTGCAGCAGATAAAAATAAGGTTTTCTGCCCTGCCAGACAAAGTTGTATGACAGAGCTGTTTAAATTTCAAGTTTGAATGGACATATATACAAATTCCCTTGGCAGGTAAAATAGCTTTCCTGTATGTGTTTTATCTGGAGCTTGGCTTTTATAGATTAAAAATTGTAGTTTGAAAAAAAACTACTAATAAAGCAGCTTGGGACAACTGTCATATTAGAAGCCACACCCTACCCAACATGCTTTTCTTGTATTTTATATAAAATTATTTTCTATATGCCTTTGCTTGTTTTTGGATATTTTTATTGGCACTGCCTGTGCTTTATGGTCCAGGTGTGAATTCTTTACATCTCTGGTGGTCAGATAGTCACAATTTCACCTGTGAATTGCTATACCCTTTCGTCGCCAGGGAATTAATTTTGTTCCGTAGTTAACGTGAGTAAAAAAGGAGGGTTTTTTTTCTTTTTTCTTTTTTTTTCCCGCCCTGGAAGAAGAAAGCAGAAGGCGGCGGCAATGGCGATGCAGCACTGCACAGGAGAGGCGTTTTGCTCTGTCAAGTGCGATCCAGCCTTGATGAATGACAAGGTGGAATAATAGGCCATGGTTTCCATGGTAACCAGACGGCAGAGCCGCAAGACTGCCGCTTTTTTTTTTTCTCTTCCCAAAAATGAAACCAGAATTGGGTAAAAAAAAAAAAAAAAAAAAGAATTCTTCTCCTCTTCACCCTGCAGAGAACTGCAGGAAATGTGGGAACGTTATCCTGGCTAGCACTCGCAGAATCCTCTGCCCGGTGATAAAAGACGCAGGAAGCATAATTAAAAAAAATGCCTTTTAATAGGAAGCAGAGATTTTTAAATTTTTTAATGTATAATGTGTATCTGTTGGACTTTAATTTTCAGCATCAAATAAGATTGAATATTTTAGCCCCCCCCCCCCCTTTAAGACAGCAATACACATAGATACATGAGCAGGGTGGGTGGAGCTTTACTAACTGAGACAATTTTTTATTTTATTTTTTGCACACGTTAAAATCAGCATTTTTTGCTAGAATTATTTAATTTTCTGCACACAGAAGCCCTGGAGAATGAAATGATGGCAGCTAAAAATTTTATGCCCCATAATATTTGCACAACTGTTTATCAAAACCCATATTTTTGGGAAAAAATACACTAAAATTCGTTTTAGTGCACATAAACCCAATATCTAATTTTTAGGTACAATATAAAAGATGGGGTTGCATTGAATAAATAGATACCAAATATTTCAAGCCCTAAAAATTGCACCCACCTGGGAAATGGTGAAACAATACTGTACCCAAAATGGTCCACAGGCAACGCTCTAAAAGTCATTACAGGTTATCCATTTAGAGTTAACCATGGGTTGTTGCACTAGAATTGTTGCCCCCACCCTGATGTTTGCGGCGATACATCAAGTGTGGCGTAAACAACGTTTACATACACACGCATGCCCTACGTGTGCATTTGCATGGGGCAATAGGGGTGCTTTTACATTTTTTAAACATTTTTATTATATTTTTATTAAATTTACCTTTATTGCTATCACCAGGAGGCCAGCATGTGATAACCCTCTATGTGATAGCATTGAGCAGGTGACAGGGCCTCATTATAGATACATCAGGAGGTCTATTAGACCACTGCAGCTAATCCAGCACAGATAAGAATGACAGCTCTGAACCAGGAAGTGACAAATTGCCTGTCGCTTCCGGGTTCATTCATCAACAGATGTTCCCAATCTCCTCCTGCTCAGAATCCCGAAGCTGTGGCCCCAGGCCCCTGTGAGGTGGGGAACAGGGTGCTAGCAAGTTCTTTAGTGTACTGTAAAAATAAGCTTGGATCACTTTAACACAATAGCTGAGAGCTGGCTGAAAAAAATCAATACCAAGCTTATGGCTGCCGCAGCTGTGAGCTTGCTTTAACCGTTTGACTACCAGGACTATATAAACGTACCTTGATAGACAAGTGGCTAACACCCACCTGCTACCTATATGTGTCAATTTCTTTTTCCAGGGCTTGTTATTTTGGGGCCCCCAGAACTGCTACCACTGACAGCTCTTGGTCACCTACCAATAATTGGGAACAAGCTGGCTGGGCTCCAGATGTCAGAGCTGCATGATTGAAGCACCCCCTCTTATCAGCCTTGGTCATCATGGCCCATGTAAAAGGGGTTTAAAAAGCATTTGGACAGCTGCCCGTATTCTATAAAAAGTTCCAGTATATGTAGCATTGAATATAAAGCCACTGACCACATCAGCAAGCATATTGGGTTACATAACACACAACTCGCATTGCATTGCAAATTGCATTGACACGTTTCGCGGACAGTGTCTGCTTCTTCAGGACTCTCCCCCATTCATACATGGTGTTACAAGCAGTGTAAACTGTTCTCAATGGAGGAGAGGGCATGACCCAATCATATGATACTTAGTGCAGTTGTGACCGGAAGCTGGTAACCCCCACAGTGCACTACTTTTCTGCGACTTTGGTGCGATTTGAGTGCCACAAACTAATGTTAAATTACAGAGGTCGCAATTTGTACAACTTTGGGGTTGCAGCAGTGTGAATTGAGTCCCCCCCACAGTGATGGAATGCAAGTGCGACCTTTGTGACCCTTTAAATTCCGCCACTATGCTCTGTCCTGCATAGTAACTGTCAGAAACCATGAATCAGACTGAGACAGAAGTACAGTTAAATCACACTTGTTTAATAATAATTAAAAAAAAAGGAAACAGAGTAAACGTAGTCAAAACAGCCAGAGTTCAGGAACAGATAGTCAGACAAGCTAAAATGCCAGGGAGCCAGAGAACAGCATAGTAGAACAGCAAACAGAATCTGGAGCCAGAAGGAATGTCAGCTAAGCAGGTCTTTAACAGGAACACAGGTGAGCGTCTCTAGAGATGTGACCAGAGATCATCTGGGCTGGATGGCTTAAGTAGGCAGGACCGGCAAGCAGGATATCATCAACAGGTGGGTCACTGTGGAGAGATGGGAGCTGGCAATTAGCCGACAGCTGAGCGGCCAGATCAGAGAAGGAAGGGCTGAGCCCTGCCCTGACAGTAACACACTGATGTGGAGAATTGCAGTGAGGCCCCCTCCCCCACACAGCAAGGATTAAAATAAAATCTAAGGTCACGGCATACACATATTTTATCAGTATTGAAATAACAAAATAAATGATAGTTATTATGGACAATCCAATATAGCTTACTAAGATCTCCTTTCATGTTGTGCTGCCTGTCTGCTGGTAATCTATTCCCAGAAGTATTTCCTCCATGCTTTGTAGCTTCTCCTCTGCTGTTTACCTTCAATTCATAAGGACTACATGTTCCATGGTACCTTGCTGCCTCCAAGCAAAGATTCTTGTACTGACTCCACCTCCTGAAACTCCTCCTCTCAGTTCCTCTGTAGTTCAGAAGGCAGGCTCTGTGAAATGTGTGACACAGTAGTGCCTACCCACGGTCAGGGACAGATTTATAAGGGGTTCCCGGGTCCCCCTGACAGAAGGCCCCCCTCCATACAAAAATTATATAAAACAACATAAAAAATACATAATAATAATATAAAATGTATAATGAAAAACGTATTTCAAAACAAACTTCTTTCATGTTGTCATTATGGGGTATTGTTTGTAGAATTTTGAGAAAAATAATGATATTAATCCATTTCAGAATAAGGCTGTAACATAAAATGTGGAAAAAGCGAAGCGCTGTGAATACTTTCCAGATGCACTGTATGACATCCTCCCGGAACGCACCTCCCGGAATGCTGCGGCGCGATCTGTCACCAGCTGTGTCTCCTGGACTGGTACCATGTGATCACTTTGTGTAAAAAAAGATAAACATTTCATATGGGTACAGTGATGGATGACTGCGCAATTGTCATTCAAAGTGCGACAGCGCTGAAAGCTGAAAATTGGCCTGGGTAGAAAGGGGGTAAAAGTGCCCAGTATTGAAGTGGTTACAAAATGTATCTTGAGAAGTAATATTTTGCCGGCCATTGTCTGGACTGGTATGTTGTATCATTGTTCAAAATGAATTTTGGAAGCTCAAGCAAACTACACATAGAGCACTATGACTGCGTGTGCGTGGGCATGTGTGACCTCACAATCACATTGTGTCATGCATTTTAAAAATGTGTGACCGTCATTGAGAATGTAAACCATTTTTGTGTATGAGGGGCCCCAAACTTGAAGTGCCCTGGGCCCCCCAAGGTCTAAATCTGTCTATGCCCACAGGACATGGTAAATACATGTCACAGAATTCAAGGAAGTAAATGTGTGGGATCAGTGCTGGGACAAGGTCATCCAGAGCCCAGCGCAAACTTACCAAAATGCGCCCCCCAGCAAGATGTATGAACATTATGTGTCAGCAAAAATCCCCCCGCAAAAGAAAATTTAAAAAAAAAATTGAGCACTAATCTGCATGTTTACCCTCTAATTCCCCCTCCTCCAAGTACAAATCCCCCCCTTGCTGAAATTCCCCATTCCAGCTCAAATCCCCCCCCCATCCACCAAATCCCCCCAGCACAAATGTCCCCACCAAAAAACCCTTGCAGTGTGGGGGAAGCCCTACTACAAGGAAGCAGAGATGGGCTTGGACCTCATTGACATGGGCATACAGATCCATATGTCCGTGCAAAGGGCCATCTTTAGCCGCCTGGCATGGGCAGGTGTTCCGTGCAGGGGCATAGTTACATAGTTACATAGTAGGTGAGGTTGAAAAAAGACACAAGTCCATCAAGTCCAACCTATGTGTGTGATTATATGTCAGTATTACATTGTATATCCCTGTATGTTGCGGTCGTTCGGGTGCTTATCTAATAGTTTTTTGAAACTATCGATGCCCCCCGCTGAGACCACCGCCTGTGGAAGGGAATTCCACATCCTTGCCACTCTTACAGTAAAGAACCCTCTACATAATTTAAGGTTAAACCTCTTTTCTTCCAATTTTAATGAGTGGCCACGAGTCTTGTTAAACTCCCTTCTGCAAAAAAGTTTTATCCCTATTGTGGGGTCACCAGTACGGTATTTATAAATTGAAATCATATCCCCTCTCAAGCGTCTCTTCTCCAGAGAGAATAAGTTCAGTGCTCGCAAACTTTCCTCATAACTAATATCCTCCAGACCCTTTATTAGCTTTGTTGCCCTTCTTTGTACTCGCTCCATTTTCAGTACATCCTTCCTGAGGACTGGTGCCCAGAACTGGACAGCATACTCCAGGTGCAGCCGGACCAGAGTCTTGTAGAGCGGGAGAATTATCGTTTTATCTCTGGAGTTGATCCCCTTTTTAATGCATGCCAATATTCTGTTTACTTTGTTAGCAGCAGCTTGGCATTGCATGTCATTGCTGAACTTATCATCTACTAGGACCCCCAGGTCCTTTTCCCTCCTAGATTCCCCCAGAGGTTCTCCCCCCAATGTATAGATTGCCTTCATATTTTTGGCACCCAAATGCATTATTTTACATTTACTACATTAAACTTAATTTGCCATGTAGTTGCCCACCCCATTAATTTGTTCAGATCTTCTTGCAAGGTTTCCACATCCTGCGGAGAAGTTATTGCCCTGTTTAGCTTAGTATCGTCCACAAATACAGAGATTGAGCTGTTTATCCCATCCTCCAGGTCATTTATGAACAAATTAAATAGGATTGGTCCCAGCACAGAACCCTGGGGAACCCCACTACCCACCCCTGACCATTCTGAGTACTCCCCATTTATCACCACCCTCTGAACTCGAACTTGTAGCCAGTTTTCAATCCATGTACTCACCCTATGGCATGCCAATGGACCTTATTTTGTACAGTAAACGTTTATGGGGAACTGTGTCAAATGCTTTTGCAAAATCCAGATACACCACGTCTACGGGCCTTCCTTTATCTAGATGGCAGCTCACCTCCTCATAGAAGGTTAATAGTTTGGTTTGGCAAGAATGATTCTTCATGAATCCATGCTGATTACTGCTAATGATACCATTCTCGTTACTAAAATCTTGTATATAGTCCCTTATCATCCCCTCCAAGAGCTTGCATACTATTGATGTTAGGCTAACTGGTCTGTAATTCCCAGGGAGGCAGCCTGGTGAAATCAGTAACAGATGCCAGCTCTATGGACCCGTATGAACCTCCAGGCGCATCTTTGCAGGTCTGCCTGCATCCTGATCTGTGCTTTCTGTGATGTCCGTTCTAGGATGTGCATGGAGATCCAATCCTCCAGCGCCTTTCATTGAGTTCAACAGGCTGCCTGCACACAATGGCTGTGCGTTCAAGACAGTCCTCCACCCTATGGATCAGTATGCGGCCTAAATCAAGCTCAGATGAGTGCATTGCATTTTTGAAAAATCCTCTTTGCTGCCTCTCTTGTGCGTTTTTGTAAAACCCAGCTGGCACTCTCCTCTACTCCCCTATGCTCCGACAGTGGACTGTCCCTTGGTGTCCTCATGTCCAGTGTAGAACTATGGACCCTCCATCAGTCTTGATAACATTAGTTCACCTGGGACCGCTGGAGTATGTGGGAGAAGAGGCTGCAGGAACCGGTCTTACAACCCAGAGGGAGCCTGTGGGAGCGGAGGATCAGGTAAATAAAACTGATTTTTGTGGTCCCCTAGATGTAAGCAAGCATTTAACCCTTACAGTGTGGTACCAGATCCACTGAAATGGAGCATATAGGTTTTTTTCCTGGAGTTCAGCTTTAACCACTTGCCGACCAGCCACCGTCATTATACTGCGGCAGGTTGGCTCTATTGCACGAATCGCCGTAGCTGCACGTTGGTTCATGTAATAGATACGCGTGACCATGCGCATGACCGGCGGCTGCGATGTCCGCCGGCCACCTGCGATCGCTCCACAGAGAGCCAGAAAGGGGATCTGTCAATGTAAACAAACAGATCCCCAATCTGTCAGGGGAGTAGAGAGAGTCTGAGAGATCGTCTTTTCCTAGTGATCAGGAACAGCGATCTCTCTCCTCCTCCAGTCAGTTCCCTCCCCCCACAGTTAGAAACATCTCCCAGGGAACATATTTAACCCCCAATTTTATAGCACTGATTTTATAGCACTGATTGCTCTATAAATGTCACTGGTCCCAGAAAAATGTTAATAGTGTTCGATCTGTCCGTATGTCACAGTTCCGCTAAAAATCGCTGTTCACGACCATTACTAGTAAAAAAAAAAAAAATTATAATAAAAATTACATAAATCTTTCCCCTATTTTGTAGACGCTATAACTTTTGCCCAAACCAATCAATATATCATACCTCCCAACAATTTTAGATGGGAATGAGGGAAACCTACTAGCAATAGGACACGCCCCTGCCACACCCTCTTAAAGGAGAATTAACAAAAACAAAAGGTTAATTAAATCCACAAGGACTTTTTTTTTTTACCACTACTATTCCTTTCTATTAGCTTTTAAAATTTACAAATGCACCAATTTAGAATTTGGATGAAAGGTTTAGCACTGGGAAACACTTTTTTAACTAAAAAAAGTGCATTTTATATACAACTATATAGATCAGACCAAAATGAGGGACAAATGAGGGGGAACGAGGGACAGAGGGACATTGCTCCAAATCAGGGACAGTCCCTCAAAGTCAGGGACAGTTGGGAGCTATGATATACGCTTTTTGTGATTTTTTTTTTAAATATATGTAGAAGAATACATATTGGCCTAAATTGATGAAGAAATTCTTTTTTTTTATATATTTTTTTTGGGATATTATAGCAAAAAATAAAAACTATAGCTTTCTTTTCAAAATGGTCGCTCTTTTTTTGTTTATTGTGCAAAAAATAAAAACTGCAGAGGTGATCAAATACCACCAAAAGAAAGCTCTATTTGTGGTTAAAAAAAGGACATAAAATTTTGTTTGGGTACAGCGCCGCACAATCGCGCAATTGTCAGTTAAAGCGACGCAGTGCGTATCGCGAATGTATGCATATCGTATGGCCTGGTCAGGAAGGGGGTAAATCCTTCTGGTTCTTAAGTGGTTAAAGGGTAACTAGTTTTTATGCACTGTTAGCTCACGGTGATCCTGCGTTGTAGTGCAGGAAATGGTGTCGACGGGTCTATCATGAAAACAATATATAGCTGCATATCTAGTAATAGAAAAATAAGCAGGTAAATCATTCACCACTTTCTAAGATTTTGCCTCATTGGTACGAGCCTCATGTCTATCACTAGCGCCCCCCCCCCCCCAGCTGCACTACAAGTCCCAGCATGCCGTGCAGCCAGGGTCTCTCTCTGCCGCACTCGATGAGGAGGACATGTTAGAAATCTACATTGGACATCCAACGACAAAGAGAATTTTTTTCCTCCCTCTAATAACCCAGACACTGTTGTCATGTCAACACTAACAGTGGACAGAGAGCGGAATTCATTACAGCAAAGATGGTTTTGTTGGCGAGAAGCGGCGGTGGGGGGCAGGGCAGGTCAGAGACAAGCCTTCGGTGCTCAGATAAAATAATATTTTCCTATTATTACAGCTGCTATCACAAAAGCTTCTCAGAGAGCGCGCTGCAAAACCTACGTGTGCGAGACAACGCGACAAAGGCGACGGGTCTGAGCATCACCTGGGACCAATCGGGTCACAACAAAGGAGTAACAAATACTCCCGAATATCAGAAACATCGCATTCTGCAACACTGTCATCATGGCGGTGCGACGACTCGCCAATCGTTACCTTCTCTCTATAGATAAGAGACTGTGTGCTGACAAAATCTAGTGCCGCATGCTAAATACTGTGTTAGTGTTTTCCAGGTATTACCTCTCACACAGATCACAGTACTCCCCCCCTTCCCCAACAATGCTTTTATTTGATTTCCTCTCCAGAAGGATGGCACCATCTTTGTTCAGGCATCATTTAGGGTCAACATCTACTTCATGGACGGAGGATCAACAATCACCAAAAATAGGGTGCCTATGTAGATCTTGGCTGTGATCCCAAATGTCTGACAAAGATAGGGCTGCCACTTTTTCTTCAAGCCAAACCCCAACATTTTATGTTCATATGACACTGCGTCGCTTTAAGTAACAATTGCGCGGTCGTGCGACTCTTTCCCCAAATAAAATTGATGTCCTTTTTTTTCCCCCACAAATAAAGTTTTCTTTTGGTGGTATCTGATCACCCCTGCGGCTTTTATTTTTTGCGCTATAAACAAAAAAAAAGGCCGACAATTTTGAATAAAAAAACAATATTTTTTTACTTTCTGCAATAGAACATTCCCAATTAAAAAAATATTTTAAAAAATCTAATTTCTTCATCAGTTTAGGCCAATATGTATTCTGTTACATATTTTTGGTAAAAAAAAAAAAAATGATTGGTTTGCGCAAAAGTTATAGGGGTTTATTTACTAAAGGCAAATCCACTTTGCACTACAAGTGCACTTGGCAGTGCAGCTGCTGTAGATTTGAGAGGGACATGCAAGGAAAATAAAAAACAGCATTTTAGCTTGCACATGATTGGATGATAAAATCAGCAGAGCTTCCCCTCATTTCAGATCTTCCCCTCAGATCTAAAGCGACTGCACTTTCTAGTGCACTTGCAGTGCAAAGTTGCCTTTAGTAAATCAACTCCATAGGGTCTACAAACTATGGGATAGATTTTTGGACTTTTTATTTTTGTATTGTTTTTACTAGTAATGGCAGCGATCAGTCATTTTTAGTGGGACTGCGACATTGCAGCGGACAAATCTGACACTAAGTGATACTTTTTGGGGGACCAGTGACACCAATACAGTGATCAGTGTTATAAAAATACACTGTCACAGTAGTGAAGGGGTTAGCACTAGGGGCGAGCAAAGGGTTAAGTGTGTCCCTGGGAGGTGTTTACTAACTGTGTGGGGGGCGGATATACTGGATGAAAAGAAAGAGCCGTGTTTCAGCTCAGCTGAACCACAAGATCTCTCTTTTGCTCCCTGACAGATCAGCAGTTTGCCTTGTTTACATAGGCAACCCACTGCTCCGTCTCTCTTCTGAACGATCGGCGGGTCACTTACTGATTGGCTCCCGCTGTGTCCAATCATAGCGAGAGTGGCGCGAACACGCCCCCTACACTTTTGCGCAGCCAGGCTGCCCTATATAGTGTAGTATGCGGTGGGCGGTCTGGAGGCAGTTAATATACATTAGAGCTTTATAAAATGTATAATAATAATAATAGTGTATGACTGTGGTGGGACATTAGAGAGAAATCTCCTCTGGTGCAGGGACTGGTGTTACTGGCTGCCTATGCAGCACTGCAGAAAATATCAGAGCTATATATATATATATATATATATATATATATATATATATATATATATATATACGCGATATGTGTAAGATTAATGGGATTGTCATGGAAACAGAGTGTAAGCTCCTCTGTACAGGGACTGGTGTGAATGGCTCTCTGCACAGGACTGAGGAATACACACACACACACACACACACACACACACACCCCATTGTCCCATGGAATATGTTACAGTTCTAGAAAGTTTGGAAATAAACCATGTAAAATAACTGTATTACTATTTGTTTTTATTGCTCACACACCTTTTTGAGTCACAGACCTGAAACAAGTGTCTACTAAGTGATCTACTGATCTGGTTGCTTGTTCCCGGTCAGTGACTCAGATAGAAGCAAAGCCAAAGGATTGGCATGACAGCAGGAAGTCAGCCCTGGCAGCAGAGCTGTGACACCCATAAAGCCAACAGAGGCGACACTCATGGAGGCATGATGGGGCATGGGGGTGGCACTGATATAGTATGAATGCTCGGCCCCCCGGACGCACTGCGTCACTGTTTTGTATGCTGCAACAACAAATGATGCTGTGTGGCCCTTGCCTCCTTTGTCATAGTAACCAATGAATCCAAGTATCCTGGATTCCGCAGGACTGTCCTAGGATTTCAACAAAATCCCGACATCCCGCAGATCTGAGTGGCGTCAGCCTCCAGCTGGTCAATCTGCTTCTCTGCTCTGCTCTGGCCACCTCTATTGGTGGTCAAGACATTGAGGTCCTGAAGAAGCAAATTCTGCGAAACGCGTCAACCTCTTACAGAGTTACATAGTAGACCTTCCTGTAGCTGTGACTCCCCTTCGGCCTTCTGGACCGGCAGTCGTGATTTGGACCATAGAGGAAAGATTCCCCTTGAGATTCGGGGTTTCTGGGACCAACCATTTTCCATCTGGGATCTCTGAGCCTGTTTGATTCGGTGTCACCGGCATCCGAATCCACCTTCTTTGGTAAGCGTATTTTATCTGTTTCCAGTTCAAGATCGTATAATCAATGACATACAGATGAGAAGATTTCCATACCAGTTCAATATATTTCATATATAGTACATTCTGGGACTTTTTGTCACATTGCCATCATTCATTGCCATTCATCTGGACATTATTGAACTTCATTCACCATGTCACATGTGTTTTATTTATGTTTCTGTTGCAATGGTCACCACCACTGACGTGTCTATTACCATTGTTCATTATTACTAGCGCTACATTTTATTTTTTAGATCTGAGCGGTGTCCCGCACTCCTGTTGAGCGTCTACGGGTAACTACTGCAGGTCCCTTACATTGCCTGTGTGGACTGAACAGACTGCACCAGTTGCTTTTTGGAACTAGCTTGTGGATCTACTGAGGGCTGGTGCCAGGCAGGACTAGATGGCATCATAGGTGGCCTGGCTCTGTACAGGAAGCTGGACAGGTTGGTCCTCAAACTCTGGAGAATAAGTAGAAAGCAGCCAAATATGTAAAGAAACGGGTGCAATGTGTGTGTGTGTGTGTGTGTGTGTGTGTGTGTGTGTGGGGGGGGGGTAGGGTTGCCACCTCATCCCTTTAAACCCGAACACTTATGAATTACACAGGTTCTGGGGCTAATTTAATGCAGATAAGGCACCAAGTGAGTTTTATTACCACCTTAATCAGCCACAGAACCTGTGTAATTAATGTGTGTTCGGGTTTAAAGGGATGAGGTGGCAACCGTAGGGGGGGTGCACAGGGGCAATGTGTAAAAGAGGGACAGTGTATACAGCAAGGGGTAGAGTGTGTACAGGGGGGGGGCACTGTGTACAGGGACGATGTGTAGAGGGGGGACATTGTGTGTAAGGGAAAAGGGGAGACAGTGTGTACAGGAAAGGGGGGGAGTCAGTGAATGTAATTCCCAGGTAGTCCCTTTTTCCCTATACTATCCCTAATTCTCAAGTTCAAAAGTTGGGAGGCATACCAATGTTGGAAAGCAATGCTTGGGCCATCAGCGTCCTGGCAACCAAAGATGCTGTGCAGCCTAGGCTGCCAGCATCCTAGCAACAAAACACTGTGTGGCTCTGGCCACCAGCGTCTTAGCAACCAACAACTGGGAGGGAGTAGGGGATGACAAAAATGGCCACCTTAAGCAGCATCCTTTCCTGGCATGGCCGTCTCTCTCTCTCGCCCTACACATAATCCTAAAAAACCAAAACATTTTTTAGAAGACCTTGAATGCCTTTAAATGAAAAGAACTCACCACTCCAGGTGTAACTGATACGCCCACTGGAACACACACCTGAGTGCTAGTAAATCATCAAAATAAGAAACGGCTGCACCTCATGTGGGCTCCAAGTAAAGTTTATTGGAATATGAAAATATCCAAAATGACACCAGAGGGCACCAGCAGTGGTCAAGGTAGATGCGTTTCACACAACAGAAATGTGCTTAATCCTTACAAATGATTAAGCACATTTCTGTTGTGTGAAACACGTCTACCTTGACCACTGCTGGTGCCCTCTGGTGTCGTTTTGGATATTTTCATATTCCAATAAACTTTACTTGGAGCCCACGTGAGGTGCAGCCATTTCTTATTTTGAATGCCTTTAACCAAAACCCTAGGCAGACCCTTCTATGCGCCCCCTATTTGTCAACGTCTCTCCTGCCAATGGCGGCTCATCTATCCCTCTATTTGATCAGGCAGAAGCATTTCCCAGATAATGACGAATCTTCCCCTGACTTTTAGCAGCACAGAATATTCTGTTTTTCCACCGTCAGGCGGGATGTGGCGATGAGTATCCTGGCCCTTCACCAACCTCAGCGCTTTATGACTCAAGAAGTCCTAAATGAGGTGTGTGAGGCTGATGAGCAAGGCAAACACATACCGGCTGAACTGCCCCTTTCATTTTTATGTATGGCGTGTCGGTGCACATCGAGGACGTGTGTGTGTGGGGGGGGGGTGGGGTGATTGAAGCTTGGCGTCTTTTCACTTCATCTCTACAAGTTCCGCCCCAGGTAACAAATTATCTGTCATTAAAAAAAAATTGAACGGTGTTAACTCATAGAGCAAACTGACATGCGCATATTACTCTGCCATTACCTGTCAATTTGCAACTGGTGAGACAAGTAGGAGCACGGGCTATGGGATCTGTCATTATCTGCAACATTTAAAGCAGAACTCTACAAAAAAATGCCAAGATAAAAAGTACAAGGTCCATTAAATAACAAAATAATTTTTTGCTGCAACATTCACCTTCAATTCAGAGCTCTCTCTAGCAGTACTATTTTTTGTCACTAGATGCCATTCAAAAAACTTTCTCTGAGCCATGGCCGCCTTGGACCCGCCCTCAGCTTGTGACTGGACAGTGAAATGAGAAGTCACACAATAATGAGCTCATCTCTCTGTCACTCTGCTCTCTTCTTCTATCAGCATGCTTCTTGTCAGCACATGAACTGATTGGCACCTTCTACTTGTTCTCCCTCTCAAACATCAGCCCTGCTGGACTCCAAGAGGCTGAAACCTGGTCACATTCCATTAGGCCCCTTCCACACTGGGGCGGTGGGGGCGTCAGCAATAAAACAGCGCTATTTTTAGCGCTGTTTTACCGTCGTTTTTGCGGCTGTATTCGGCCACTAGCGGTGCGGTTTTAACCCCCGCTGGCGGCCGAAAAAGGGTTAAAACCGATTGAATAGCGCGGCTATAGCCGCGGTATAGCCGCGCTGCCCCATTGATTTCAATGGGCAGGAGCGGTGAAGGAGCGGTGAATACACCACTCCTTCACCGCTCCAAAGAAGCGGCTTGCAGGAGTTTTTTCTTCTCCTGCCAGCGCACCGCTTCAGTGTGAAAGCCCTTGGGCTTTCACACTGAACAAACAGCAGCGGCTGTTTTGGGTCGGTTTGCAGGTGGTATTTTTAGCGCAATAACGCCTGCAAACTGCCCCAGTGTGAAAGGGGTCTTACACTGCCTGCATTTAAAAAATATATTTAATGATGTATGGGTGATTACAGAGCTAAATTAACTGGTGTCTTTTATATCTGCCTGGAGCTCACATTTAAAGTGTAAACCCAATCACTAAAATCTCACAAAACTAACTTTGTAATGTGAAATTTCCTTCTCTATATTTATATCATTTTCAGCTTTCATTAACCACTTGCCTACTGGGCACTTTCACGCGCCTTCTTGCCCATGCCAATTTTCAGATTTCAGCGCTGTCATGACAATTGAATGACAATTGGGCGGTCATGCAGCACTGTACCCAAATGAAATTTAATCACCACTGTTTTTCATTTTTTGTTAAACAAAAGAAGACTGAAAATTAAAAAAAAAAAAAAGTTTCTCTTAGCCTGTTCACATAGGTGCGATCTGACAAGCCAAATTGCAGCCTATTGCTGGCAACGGTAGTGTCCCAACCGGTGCGACACTGCACTGATTTCCAAAAGTAGTTCCTGCACTACTTTTGGCGACTTGGGGGGAGATTTCAAGACATCTGTGCATGAACCTGCACAGATGTCTTTCAAATTGCCCCTGAACTCGCACTGAAATGCAGGTTTGAAACCTGAACTCGCACGATTTCAAACCTGCGTTCAGTGTGAACACGTACCCTTAGGCCTGGTTCACACCTATGCATTTTTTAATGCGTTTTCAGTTTTGCAGAACAAAATATTTTACAGCACACACATACAAGAATGACATTTCCTGCAGGGCTAGTTAAAAACACCTGAACATATTCAAAAATTACGGGGGTTTGGTCACACTATATGGTCATATAGTGCTAAGCCCACTAAGGCCCCTTTCACACTGAGGGGGTTTGCAGGTGGTATTGCGCTAAAAATACCGCCTGCAAACCGCCCCTAAACAGCCTCCACTGTTTGTTCAGTGTGAAAGCCCGAGGGCTTTCACACTGAAGTGGTGCGCTGGCAGGACGGTGAAAAAAGTCCTGCAAACTGCTTCTTTGGAGCGGCGAAGGAGCGGTGTATTCACCGCTCCTAAACCGCTCCTGCCCATTGAAATCAATGGGACAGCGCGGCAATACCGCGGCAATACCGCGGCTATAGCCGCGCTGTACGAGGGATTTTAACCCTTTTTCGGCCACCAGCGGGGGTTAAAACCGCACCGCTAGCAGCCGAATACCGCTGCAAGAACGACGGTACAGCAGCGCTAAAAATAGCGCTGTTGTACCGCCGACGCCCCCACCGCCCCAGTGTGAAAGGGGCCTTACTGCGAAAAAGTACCCCGAATTAGTGGGTCCTACACTAGTAATAGAATGGAAGATCCTTTGTCTCAACCATGGGAGCTGAACTCCTCTATGTGGGAGAACTGAAGGGGATACATCCTAATCACTGGTGGCCACTAAATAGGAGGTAATGAGGAGGGGGAGGGGTGCTCCAGCCCAAAAGACCTGGTCAGGGCCTAAGTTTTGCAGAAACACACTACAGTCCATTTAACATGGTTTCCTATGGATGTAGTTCACATCTGTGCATTTTTTGGAAAGGGCCAGGGACTTTTTTTTCTGGTTTTTGGTTTCATAGACTTCAATGGATCAAAAGCTTGTACTGAAAAACGTAAAATGCACCTGGAATATGCAAACTGCAACCTGCATGGGTGTGAAGCGGGCCTAATGCTGGCCATACACTATACAGAAAATCGGCCGAACCCATTTTCGAAAAACGAACGTTCGACCGTGACCGCAAACGATCGTGCCATCATATAATGTCCGATAATCTGTTCAGTGGACATGAATAAATAATTTTGTGTTCGTTTTTTTACATATACCTAGTGCAGGCAGTTCGGACGGGAAACACATTAACCTTGCAATTTATCGTACGTTCGGCAGAAATTTTCCAAACATGCCGTTCGTTTTTTTTCCACAAAAACGTCATAAACGATTATCGATTTGTACCCACTAACTTGCCGAAAAACGAACGAAGTGTCCATACGAACGATTTTTCGGCCGATTTTTCGTATAGTGTATGGCCAGCATTAGGCTCGATTCACATCTATGCATGTTGCTTTTGAGCGTTTCTGGAGTTTTTTTTGTGATGCTTGCCACGTTTTTGAGCAGCGTTTTTGCAGCGTTTTTACAGCGTTTTTTTTTTTTTTTAGACTGTATACAGTCTAAAAAAAAAATGACAAAAACGCTGCAAAAACGCTGTAAAAACGCTGCACTTGCGTTTTTGATGCTGGTCCATTGAATTCTATTACATGCAAAACGCTGCATTTTGCATGAAAAAAAGTCCCTGACCCTTTCCAAAAACGCAGAGGTACAAAAAGGCATTGATGTGAACATGTTCCATAGGAACCCATGTTAAAAAATTCTCATGCATTTCTGCAAAATGCAAAATGCATCAAAAAACGCGCTAGTGTGAATGGAGCCTTAGTTTCTGTTATAAAATTTTCTAAATAAGTAATTTTTCTCCTTCGCTGATGTGCACTGAGAGGCTGCATTGAGGCGGCACTAATGAGGAGGCACTGATAGACGGTAGTGATGGGCACTGATAGGCAGCAGTGAGGGGCAGCACTGATGGGCACAGATTGGCAGCACTGATGGGCACTGTTGGGACTGCACTGATGATCAGGGAAGATGTGCCCTGTGTGGACTTGTCAGTTATCGGCTCTCCTCACGTGCTGTCAGCCTGAGGAAAGGACTGCCGATAACTGGCAAATACTGTTTACACTGTGATTGGACACAGCTGGTCACATGGTAAAAAGCCGCAGTGATTGGCTTTCCCCCTCGATCACAGATCTGGGTAAGCGCGATCACGGGAGGACATCCATAGACATCCCCGGCTACAGCGCAATGTAAACCTGCACTGTAGCCGCCATTCAGCGATAGCGCAGGTGGGAGGTGGTTAAAGTAATCCCTAATGATCCTGTTAAGAAGGTCCTCATTCAGGCACTTCCTGTTATAGGGTGACAACGCTCTGTCCCTGTCTTTCAACTGCGCTCCTGCGTTGTCACACTGACATCTGTTTAAGACTAAAAATGTCAGCAAACATTACACAGACATGGTCCACTGTTGTCACCATCAGGAAACCCTCCTTGAGAAATGTTATGCAGCCATCACTGTAGTGCGTATAGACAGGAAATTGTTCGCAAAGAGACAAGATGAGATCAGCAGAACTGAGATGCAAAAAGGATTAAAAAAAAAGAGAAGAAGATAAAACTATTTTTGTTGAATAGGATAACAAAAAAAAAAAAAATCAACAAAATCATTATACATCAAAGGTTTTTAGAAACCTTACCTGCTTCTATCCTGGAGATACTGCAACAACTGAGTCCATTTCTAAAGCCTTGTACACACGGTCAGATTATTGGACAAATTTTCGTTCATTTTTTGTTGGATGCTAGTCTCAAATCGAAAGTGAAGAGGGTGGTAACTATCAGAAAATTTTCTGACGACAGAATTCAACGTCAGAAGTGAAGTAATGTGTTGAATTGTTTTGTATGTGTTCTTTCATTTCTGAGCATGACTAGTCTTGCTCTTCAGATTTTTTTTGGGCAGAAAACCGTACTAATGAAATAAATAAATCAATAAATAAAATCGGACATTGTGGTCACATCAGACAAAAATTTTCAAGCCTGCACATCCAGTTTTTGTCTGCCGAAAATTCGTAATCGGCTGTCAAAAGCAGCATACTAACGATCAGAAAATGGGCAGATCGTTCATCGGACAAAATTTATCTTCAGATTTTCTGACCGTGTGCATGGGCTTTTAGGATGCTCACGATAAGAAAATCGGCAGATTGTTCATCAGACGAAATTTAACTTCAGATTTTCTGACCGTGTGTATGGGTTTTTTTTACCAAAACCATATAATATAAGGTTAAACCTTAAGAGTTTCAATTTGTATGCAATCAGGCAGGCCCTTGCACTACATGGTTTTGGTAAATCTGAAGACAAAAATCTAGTGTGTATGTGGTTTTAGACTAATTACGCCAAATTGTAGATATACGGCCAAAAGATCAAGGAGGGATGAAAGGCTACTTCCAGCACAACTAAGCTCCTAAGCACCGTGCAGGGGATACCTGTAGTTTACATTTAAGCTCTGTGCAGACTTTTGGGAAAAGCGGCAAG
Organism: Aquarana catesbeiana; assembly: GCF_042186555.1. Classification (NCBI taxonomy): domain Eukaryota; kingdom Metazoa; phylum Chordata; class Amphibia; order Anura; family Ranidae; genus Aquarana; species Aquarana catesbeiana. The sequence goes on along the minus strand of NC_133333.1, from coordinate 207,721,429 downwards.
CCAATTGCATGAGCAGATGGGATAGCTGGGAGGTCTGCAAATGGAGTACCTCTAGCTATGGTTGCAGGGAAGTGACATTTAATTTTTTTTCTAGTTTCTCCAAAATTATTTTTTAAGAGCAAAGCATTTTGACAGCACAAAAAAAAAATACACATTTTTTTTTTTGTATTGTGGAGGGGGAGATTAGAATAGTGTAAAGTGTTAAACTTTGTGTAAGGGTCTCTTAAAATCCTGACAGGTTTTCTTTAACAAGACAAATTCCGAAAATATACATTTTGGTCATTAGAAACCATAAAACAAGTTATTTTTTTTATTGAGGTCAGAGTTCCCTTTTAATGATGATCAGCAGTACTACAACCAAATCCTATCACATGGCTCTCAGTTCTGATCTGCACTAAAACAACTCCTCTACAAATATAAAAACATGAATAAAAAAAAAAAAAGAAGTGTCAGCTCCGTCCAGGAAATGTCTGGAGGCTGAATTGTAGTATTTATATAGAAAATCGGAAACGGTCGCTGTGACTCACATACCACTCATTGAATAATTCGGCAGACTTTCTCCTGTGTCTACAATTCATAGATGAGTAATTCTGGAAAATACACAAGTGACTCAAGATGGACTCAGAAAAAAGCCCCAGAAAGGCTGTGGCTGGGCTGGGTCAGGCTGAGTGCTGAGAGGACAAGAGGAGTCAGTACAGCAACAATACCATATAGCCCTGGTGCCCAATCTGCAGCACGAGGGCCACATTTGGCCCTCTGATACTTACTGTGGGGCCCTTTGGAAAACCCAGCAGTCAGTAGTGGAAGTATTAATATGTAGAGGCGGTTTCTCAAACAGCGTTCCTTCAAAGGTTGCTAGGGGTTCCTTGAGCAATGACCAATTCATGCCTCTCAGATTAGTTCCCACTGACATCAATTATCTTTTTAGCAATCTGTAAGGGGGAACCTATTCCCGATGACTGCAAATGTAAGGAGCATTCTTCCCACTGACTATCACACTAATGCATCATGAGTTGTAGATGTGGTAACTTTTAGCAGGGGTTACCTGAGCCCGGAAAGTTATTTCAGGGGTTCCTCTGTGCTGAAAAAGTTGAGAAAGTCTGATGTAGAGTCTATAATGGCAGTGATTTCTATCTGTCTCGTGTAGCATGTCCCCAGTCTGCCCATTTCCTATAGTGTGTCTTCAGTCTCCAATCATCCCTCTCTGACGGTCTTCAGTCATAAACTGAATATTATGTGTGGCCCCAAAGTTGGGACCCTCTACACCTTCTAGGTAGACAACCACTACTGTATAGGATGGCAATGCCATAGATCCCAACTGTCCCTGATTTCGAGGGACTGTCCCTGATTTGGAGCAATGTCCCTCTGTCCCTCATTCCTCCTCATTTGTCCCTCATTTTGGTCTGATCTATATAGATGTATATAAAATGCACTTTTTATCTATTAAAAAGTGTTTTCCAGCACTAACCTTTCAACTGATTTCTAAATTGCTGCATTTGTAAATTCCAAAAGCCAATATAAAGAAATAGTAGTGGTAAAAAAAGCATCTTGTTTTTTTGTACACTTCTCCTTTAAGGGGGCGTGGCAAGGGGTGTGACCTTTGCCTGCATACTTTTGCTGATAGGTGTCCCTCATTCCCATCTCAAAAAGTTGGGAGATATGCAATGCTGCCAATGGCATCTCATTGTCGGTGGACTTTTTCTGTTGTGACCCTACAGCCAAGGTACCCAACCTGAGGGCATTTGATATTTGCTGCGTGGCCCTTGGCAGACCCCAGCAGTCATTAGTGGAGGCTCTAATGATACCAAAGTCTATTTTGATAGTGACCTTTATCAGTATCATGTAGCATGTCCCCAGTCTGACTATTTCATGTGTCTTCAGTCTCCAACCCCCCCGTCTGACGGTCTTTAGTCATACAATTAATATTGTGAGTGGCCCCAAGGTTGAGCCCCTTTATACCTTCCACCGTATAGGATGGCAATGATGCCAGTGGCATCCCATTATTGGCAGAATTTTACATTGTTAGTCAGTAGTGGAGGCTTTAATGATTGTGAAGGCTACTGTGATAGTGGCGTCTATAAGGACAGTGATCACTAGCAGTCTTAGTGTCCAGACTATCTCCTGTAGCGTGTCTTCAGTCTCCAATCACCCCATCTGACAGTCTTCTGTCTATAGCGCTACCCCTGTAAGGGCCACTGGGTTTTTGGGTCCTCCTCATTCAGGCAACAGGAATTTTTGCAGCTTTCATGCAGACTCAAGAACCAGTCCAAGGGATGTTTGTTTTAGTTTTTGGTTTATTTAGGGGCTAAAGGAGTTGTAAAGGTTAGTTTTAAAAAAATAAAAATGACAAACATGTAATACTTACCTGCTCTGTGCAAGGGTTTTGCACAGAGCATCCTCCTCTTGATCAGGTGCCCCCACCAAAAGCCGCTTTTCATGGGGAACCTGTACAGGCTCGCTCCTGAGTTCCGGTGCTGCATCCATTGACACAGACAGCAGGTCTCGGCCCCGCCCCCTGCTCCCCTGTCACTGGATTTGATTGACAGCAGCAGGATCCAATGAGGTGAAAGACAGCGGCTGGATCCTCTGGGCTCATGAACATCGCTAGATCGGATCTAGCTCAGGTAAGAAAAAGGGGGGGAGAGCTGCAGCAAAGAAGGTTTTTCACCTTCATGCATAGAATGCATGAAGATGAAAAACTTTGAGACTTTACAATCACTTTAAACTTGGATGGGTAATGGGGAAAACCATGGGATGACCCAAACTGTAGAACTTAATTGCAAACTTGAGGATGTTTTTAGCTACTTGGAATTACCATTACAATGCTGTCCTCCCGTAGGTTTGATGGTACAGCAAAACAGATAGCAAAAAGGTTCCAACTGCTGAATACAGTGCACCAGGTTGCTCTTGAATCTCCAGCTAGAGATAAAGGATGACTTTCCTGGTTGTGTTCGGTCACTAAGCTACTAAACTATTGAACCTTGCTTCCCCTCCTCTATCCCAGCTTGGGTTGTGAAGAATGAGAGGTACTCACTTGATCCCTCTTTGGTGAGTTCAGAAGTCCAAGTGGCAGCTGCACAGGTTTCTTGCTATACATGCCCAGATCTTAACTGTGAGGATAGTTTTAGCTAAGCCTAGCTGAGGCTGGAGAGGGTGTAAAACTTCTGCTGCTCCTTCTCTCTTCCACTGGCTTTCTCCTGTCTAGTGGTCCCTTCTAGGGAACCGGATCCTGGACTCTGCTCCTTCACTGCCAGACTCCTAAACATGTATGGCCTATCTCCTCACCTTCTGGCCTTTGCCTAGCCAGGGATTGGTGGAGACTCCATAAATATTCAGGTCTAAGCCTCTGTTCCTCCACCCTCTAAGTTCCAGATCTATCCAGAAATTCTGGGAGGTAACACAGACCCAGCCCTTGGAGTTCTGCACAGCAAACACATGATCTCGTTTACATGGGCAGTTTTTTTTTTTACAGCACAGAAAATTGATCTGCGGCGAATGTCTATTTTTTTAGGGAAATCACGACACACCATGCCACATCTGTGTAATACGTCTGGGATTCCATTCAAGTAGCAGGTGCAGATGAAATTTTAAAGCTGAAGTTTAGGTATGGTCCAGCCTGGACCCATGTAACTATGCATATACCATACCTGTGGGATCCCTGTGGAAGCTGGAAATGACTGTAAGTTGCACCCCTAATACAGTGATTGTCACTGGCTTCCAGGTCCCGTGCTGAGTGGCTACCCTGTTGCCTAGTGAACACAAGAGGTCGCTTACTTGGCAAAGGCACCATTCACTGAACACTTTCCATTTGCTTAATAAATTCAAAGTGTTCTCATATTTGATGAGGTGGGGTGGTGACATCACAATGACCACCTTGTCCAATCTGAGAACACTTTACGTTCATTCAGAAAGTGCAAAGTCTTCTCTAAATGGTGCCCATGTCCAACAAGCGATCTCCTATGTTCACAATGCAGCAGGGCATCCACCCGGGACAGACCCAGAAGTTAGGAGATTATAGTAGCAGTGTAGTAGCAGAGATTTCCAACTTCCACAGGCAGGGGCGTAACTAGAAATAGCAGGGCCCCATAGCAAAATGTTGTATGGGGCCCCCCTGCAAACAGCCCCCCCCCCCCACAGCTGCCCTAGTGTCAATGCAGCATGACCTGTGCCACATACAGCGTGACCTGTGCCCAATGCAGCGTGACCTGTGCCCAATACAGCGTGACCTGTGCCCTATAAGGCGTGACCTGTGCCCCATACAGCGTGACCTGTGCCCCATACAGTGTGACCTGTGCCCAATACAGCGTGACCTGTGCCCAATACAGCCTGGTCTGCCTGTGCCCCATACAGCCCCACCTATGCAGAGGAAGAGGCAAGCCACCCGGATCAGCAGAGAGCGGGATTGCCCGCTGTAATAGCTTTCATTTGAATTTCCTGTCTTCCCGGGGCTCATCGTCACATAGCCCCACCTCTTGGCCCGACGCCTTTGATGACGTCACATGTCCCGCATTGGATCGGCGTTCTGTCTATCAAAGGCACCGGGCCAAAAGGTGGAGCTATGTGACGTGAGCCCCGGGAACACTGGAAGTTCTAATGAAAGCTATTACATCGGGCAATTCAGCTCTCTGCTGATACGGACAGCTCGCCTCTTCCTTTCCTCTCTCTTCCCCTGGCTGGGAGACTGCCGGCGGTGCTCTTATCCTCACTGGGCCCCACTCGGCTGCGGGCCCCATAGCGCCCGCATGGGTCGCTATGGTGGTAGTTACGCCCCTGTCCACAGGGATCTCACAGCTATGGCATGTACATACTTCCAGTGGTCCAAGCTGGACCCAGTGTAACTATGGAAAAATTGCTCATTGTTGTCTCAATGATGGCAAGAAAGGATGTTCCGATGAACAATTTTATAGAATTTATGTACAAATATTTGAACAAAAGTCTACCGTTATATGACCCGTTTATTAGATCATTTTTAGGTATGAACTGATGAAATAGCAGAGCAAAAAACTGAATTTGCCTTCGAAGTCCCGGTGATCCATCCTTTTATTAAAGTGTCAGTTTGTTGCAAGTTGCTCTGAATGTTTGTAAAGTTTCCTAAGCGTCCACTTTGTAAATAAAATAAATACTCTTCTTGTGTTTAGAAGACAACGTCTCGTGTCTACAAACAATAAACTGTTACCAGATAAACACAACAACAACATTACAAGTGGTCCCACTGTACATAGCGCTGACAGCACCGATTTACGCCAATCACAATTATCAATTTTTTCTTTTTTTTAACTGGGAAATGTTTTACCTTGAGCAATGTTCACCACGTGTTCACAGATGGCCCGCTAGAATACACAGTGCAAGTCCGAGAGCTGCTGACGTATGTGCGACATAGATCTGCCTGCAGGATTCCAGGTTATTGGTGGCCTCACGCTTTGATAAATGATCTATTTCTTTTCCAATCGATCTCTTCCAATAGGAATAATTGATCTATAGTCGATAACCCATGCCACATACGGGGAGGTGGATTTTAATTGATAATTAACCCCTTCCTGACGACTGTACACATATATGCAGCTTCACAAACGTGGGTCTTTTTCCATGGGGCTGTATATATGTGTATGTCCCCTTTCACACATACAGACCATTAGATTCATCAGTTCAGTCACGTTTTTTTCAAAGAAAAGACGGATGACGTTTCCGTCAATTTTTCATTGGTTTTTACAACAGCCAGCTAGAGTCCTCAAAGGGGAAAAAAAATAAAAGCCAGCAGCTACACATACTGCAGCTGCTGGCTTTTAATAATTGGACACTTACCTGTCCTGGAGTCCAGCGATGTCGGCACCGCAGATGATGTTTGGGTGCCGCCGCCGCCATTGTGGCTAAGGGAAACTGGCAGTGTAGCCTTACGGGGGAAGCCCCGCTCCTCTCTCCTACTAGCCCAGCGACAGAGGAAGAAGGAGGGAGCCCCGCGGTGACGTCATGGGCCGTGGCACGGACGCCCGGAAGTGGGAACAGGGTACCTGTCAAAGACAGGTATCCTGTCCCCCCTCCCCCACGAAAGGTGCCAATTGTGGCACCGGAAGGGGAGAGGAGACAAATGAGCGGAAGTTCCACTTTTGGGTGGAACTCCGCTTTAACCACCTGGGTTCTGCTGGAGCCATTTTTTCATGCAAAAACGGATCGTTTTCGGTTCACATCTGTTTTTCCATCCGATCTATTTTTTTATGTACAATCAATTTTTATTAATTTTTTGAAACATATTGAACATACATAGGGTTTTGTATCTCACATACAATCGCAAACGTTTTACAACATGTATATCGGATTGGACATAAACAACATCGTTATATTAATGTAATGCCAAATTAAAATTTAGAAATCAAAGTATTTTAATATGAATACTAATAATATGAAAGTATATTAATATGAACCATTTAGGATATAGAAAAAAAAAAAAAAAACGTAAAAAATCTGATCCATTTTTTTAACGAAAGAAAAATAGGGCTCTGATCCGTTCCAAAAAACGGATGTTGGCAGAAGCGAATGTAAACGGATGTAAAATGGATGATTATCCGTTTACATCCGTTTTCCAATAGAGATTCATTGATATCTGTTTTTCATCCGTCAACGGATGGATAAAAAACAGACAAATGCATGTGATACATTGTATCTTTCTCTTCATGCAGGAGAGGAAGATATACAAAGACAAAAGTGTCAAAAAATAAATAAATAAAAATAATTGAAAAGAAAAAAAGAAAAAAAAAACAACATCAACAACAAGATCAAGGTTTGCCATGGTTAGTGTCAAGGTCGGGGTGAAAGGTCAGTTAGCATATTTTTGGTAGAATTATTTTATTTTTATTATTATTTTTTTAATTAGTTTGTGTCAGTGAATTTTAGGCAGGATAAAAAAAAAAAAAAAAAAAAGAAAAATGCACATCACTGTTTCTGGGCCGTACTACGGGTACAACTAACACATATGTGGTATCGCTGTGATAATCAGGAGCAGGAGAATTTATTTTGGGTTGTTCTTTGGTGGTAAATTATGGTAAAAGCAAGAAATATACAGCTAAATTAAAAAAAATTAAAATAAAAAAAGTAGATATCCATTACCATTTACCACCAAAAGAAAGCCCAATTTGTCCAAAAAAAAAAAAAAAAAAAAAAAAAAGGTATAAATCAACCTGGATACACAAAGTAGTTGTGATGTTATGCACAGTTTTACTAACACGTGTCAAAGTTGCAAATTTGTGCTTAGGCATTAACATTTGTTTTACCCTTAGGCGGGAAGGGGTTAAGATACAATCACAACTTGAGATTGTAAATTATCCATCACATCTCTGTTTCCTCTATGTAATCTCATAATCTGAGCGTTCAAAATGCAATCGTATTCATGAGCAAAGTATCCCGATGCAGCTGATCAAAGCAAAACGATTGATAATTCCCCATCCTGGGCCATTGACGCAGTTTGGTCAAAATCCAATCTCAATCCATCAGAAGGGAAAATATGGCACTTCAGTTGTTTGCGGATTCATTTTTTTTTTAGCAAATCGTCCATCAATCAGATAATAGAATCAAAAGTATGTGTGCCTACTATATAACATAACAGCATCAAGTCTGACTAATGCAACACGCTTTACTGTGCATTAAAAACGTTTAAAAATGCGTTTTTCTCTGTACAGACACATTAGGGAGGGAAAAAAACCCCCCCATCCTTCTATTTGTATTTGAAGTGCGTTGCATTGGCACGTATTTAAATGTGTTTTATGCAGCATGCCTACATTCCTCAATGCAATGGTTTTGTGTGATGGGAACACATAAACAACAGTAGTTGCCGTTTCCCTGCATTGTACCTTCTCCATTTGCGGTGCATCAGTATTCCATTTATTATGAATAACCCGCCTTAACAAAAAATAAATAAATAAATAAATAAAAAATGAACATATAATGCACATTAAACACACCACAATGGTGTAAATGCCCTCTAATGAACAGACAGCTGTGTCTTATGTAGTGTTACTTGGGGTGCATTTTGATAAAGCGCTAAATCTGACATTCACCAAACTTTCACTGCCAGTGAATGTTCCAGGTGCATGCATTTTGAATGGCAGTGATAGATTCTCCACCAGAGAATATTTGGTGAAAGTCACATTACCCACTACCATATATAAATAGACCCGTGTTCACTGACAACGCTATGCAGTGTCAGGTGCAATGTGTGAGCACCTACCTGGGAGCCAGCGAGAGGGAAATTGCTTGTGGTTGAGTCAGGATGACCTTAGCGCAGGGTGCGAAATCAGTGGAGGAGAGCAAGAACAAACAGACAGACAGACCTGCTGAGACGGATTGCTCATCTGTCCAAAAACAGCCCACCTGTAGTCATCAATCTTCACCTCCCCCATACTGGCCTGGGCACAGGATACAATAATTATGCAACCCTGACATTCATTACTAATCTGCCCAAAGCATACCCTGCCAAAGAAGACAGCCCCTTTAAAATAATCACATTTTGTTGTTTTCCAGCCTGAAGACACAGTTTTTGCTGTGTCTGCTGCTTTTGCTTTAATTCCAGCCTTTAATCTGTTGGGATATGTCTCTGCGAACTTTACACATCTAGACTTTGCAATATTTTCTCACTCTTCTTTGCAGAACTGCTCAAGTTCAGTAAAATTTGATGGTGACCGCTTGTGGACTGCAGTCTTCAAGTCATCCCACAGATTTTCAATGGGGTTTAAGTCTGGGCTCTGACAAAGCCATGCAAGGACATTCACCCTTTTCTCCTACAATTATATATTTCTCTATATACTGTACCCCCTCTCTCTCTCTCTGTATATACTGTATCTTATCTTTCTCTCTCCCTGTTTATATACTGTACCCCCTCTCTCTCTCTCTGTATATATACTGTACCCCCTCTCTCTCTCTCTGTATATAATGTATCTTCCTCTCTCTCTGTATAAACTGAATCTTCCTCTCTATGTATAAACTGTATCTTTATCTCTCTCTCTGTATATACTGTACCCCCCTCTCTGTATATAATGTACCCCCCTCTCTCTCTCTCTCTCTCTCTCTCTCTCTATATATATATATATATATATACTGTACCTAGGGTTGCCACCTGTCCAGGATTCACCCGGACAGTTCGGGTTTGAAATCATGTGTCCGGGTTTCAAACTGCCTGAAACCCGGACACATTATTCAGACTCGACTGTGGCTTCCCAGCGGGGTTGCTGGCTGCAGATGTCAAAGCCGAGAGTGTCTGTTACACTCTCTTTCACACTGCACAAAGCCAGCACTGACAATTCCCCCCACACACAGGAGAGGTAAGAGGGTTCGATCTGCACCTCTTTCTCCCACCCTTACCCCTCTGTGTCTGCCCGCACTCCAATCCCCGGCTCTGTGCCTCAGAAAAAGGATAGTGGGGGATGGAAATTTGAAGTCCAGCAGCCTCAGATACGTCTAAATGAGAGGTGCTGACTGCCAAGGGGGTGAGTGAGCTCACCATCCATCCCTGCCTGTGGCTGAAGTCTCCCCCCTTCTATCTCCTGCCTCTGAATGACTACACTAAGGTAAATCAGGGTTCTCAGAGCACCCCTTATATCACAGTTCCCCTTTACACCAGATGCTGCAGTGTTTCCCCTTACATCAGAGTTATCTCCGTACATCAGAGTTCTCAGTGTTTCCCCCTTAAATCAGGGTTCCCAGAGCATCCCTTATGTCAGAGTCCCCAGAGTTCTCCCTTCATCAGAGTCTGCAGAGTTCCCCCTTACAGTGTAAGATAACTCTGCAAGTGGATCCAGATGTAAAAGGGGAACTCTGTGGACTCTGATGTAAAGGGAGACTCTTGTGATTAACTTCATATGATTAGAAATGTTACTTAATTGCAAAATATATGTATAGTTTATAATATTAAAAAAAAAAATCTGTGCGCCTCTAAAGTGTTCGGGTTTGACTTGAAGAAAAGGTGGCAACCCTAACTGTACCCCCCCCCCCCTCTTTGTATATACTGCCCCCCCTCTCTCTGTATATACTGTATCTTCCTCTCTCTCTTTCTCTCTCTGTATATACTATATCTTCCTCTCTCTCTGTATATACTGTATCTTCCTCTCTTTCTGTATATACTGTATCCTCCCCCTCTCTCTGTATATACTGTATCCCCCTCTCTCTGTATATACTCTATCTTCCTCTCTCTCTGTATAAACTGTTTCTTCCTCTCTCTGTATATATAGTGTATCTTCCTCTCTCTCTCTCTCTCTCTCTCTCTCTCTGTATATACTGCACCCCCTCTCTCTCTCTCTGTATATACTGTATCCCCCCTCTCTCCCTGTATATACTGTATCCCCTCTCTATGTATATACTTTATCCCCCCCTTTCTCTCTGTATATACTGTACCCCCCCTCTCTCTCGTTATATATATACTGTACCCCCTCTCTCTCTCTCTCTCTCTCTCTCTCTATATATATATATATATATATATATATGGTCAATTCCTTATCTTGGCTTACTTGCAGATACAGTCAGGTCCATAAATATTGGGACATCGACACAATTCGAATCTTTTTGGCTCTATACACCACCACAATGGATTTGAAATGAAACTAACAAGATCTGCTTTAACTGCAGACTTTCAGCTTTAATTTGAGGGTATTTACATCCAAATCAGGTGAACGGTGTAGGAATTACAACAGTTTGTATATGTGCCTCCCACTTTTTAATGGACCAAAAGTAATGGGACAGATTAACAATCATCCATCAAACTTTCACTTTTTAATACTTGGTTGCAAATCCTTTGCAGTCAATTACAGCCTGAAGTCTGGAACGCATAGACATCACCAGACGCTGGGTTTCATCCCTGGTGATGCTCTGCGAGGCCTCTACTGCAACTGTCTTCAGTTCCTGCTTGTTCTTGGGGCATTTTCCCTTCAGTTTTGTCTTCAGCAAGTGAAATGCATGCTCAATCCGATTCAGGGCAGGTGATTGAATTGGCCATTGCATAACATTCCACTTCTTTCCCTTAAAAAAGTCTTTGGTTGCTTTTGCAGTATGCTTCGGGTCATTGTCCATCTGTACTGTGAAGCGCCATCCAATGAGTTCTGAAGCATTTGGCTGAATATGAGCAGATAATATTGTCCAAAACACTTCAGAATTCATCCTGCTCCTTTTGTCAGCAGTCACATCATCAATGAATACAAGAGAACCAGTTCCATTGGTAGCCATACATGCCCATGCCATGACACTACCACCACTATGCTTCACTGATGAGGTGGTATGCTTTGGATCATGAGCAGGTTCTTTCCTTCTCCATACTCTTCTCTTCCCATCACTCTGGTACAAGTTGATCTTGGTCTCACCTGTCCATAGGATGTTGTTCCAGAACTGTGAAGGCTTTTTTAGACGTTGTTTGGCAAACTCTAATCTGGCCTTCCTGTTTTTGAGGCTTACCAATGGTTTACACCTTGTGGTGAACCCTCTGTATTCACTCTGGTGAAGTCTTCTCTTGATTGTTGACTTTGACACACTTACACCTACCTCCTGGAGAGTGTTCTTGATCTGGCCAACTGTTGTGAAGGGTGTTTTCTTCACCAGGGAAAGAATTCTTTGGTCATCCACCACAGTTGTTTTCCGTGGTCTTCCGGGTCTTTTGGTGTTGTTGAGCTCACCGGTGCGTTCTTTCTTTTTAAGGATGTTCCAAACAGTTGATTTGGCCACACCTAATGTTTTTGCTATCTGTCTGATGGGTTTGTTTTGTTTTTCAGCCTAATGATGGCTTGCTTCACTGATAGTGACAGCGCTTTGGATCTCATATTGAGAGTTGACAGCAACAGATTCCAAATGCAAATAGCACACTTGAACTCTGGACCTTTTATCTGCTCCTTGTAAATGGGATAATGAGGGAATAACACACACCTGGCCATGGAACAGCTAAGGGGCCTCAAATTAAAGCTGAAAGTCTGCAGTTAAAGCACATCTTGTTTGTTTAATTTCAAATCCATTGTGGTGGTGTATAGAGCCAAAAAGATTAGAATTGTGTCGATTTCCCAATATTTATGGACCTGGCTGTATATATTGTAACATCGGGGGTTGGTTTAGCTTAAAGGTAGAGCTTACCAGTGAGCTGAGTTCACGCCAGATATGCAGTTTTAAGGGCTTGTAGGCCCACTTTTATTAAAGAAAGAAAATGTCCGATAACAGAAGAGTTGCCCACACAGGGGTTTCAGCTTTCCACAGCAACAATGTAAGTTCAAATAAAAAAACCAAGCCACCTGGCTCTCTTTAGCAGCACTGCTGCTCAGACTTATGCTTCAGCCCTCTCGGCTCTATAACAGAGTTCCTGTACACCCAGTACCTCAGCACTCTTTTCCAGCTTCCTTTTCCAGCCCACAGGCTTGGACCCTCTGTCTACTCTGACAGACCTGTGCAGACATGCACACTTCTCCCTTGCTTGCCTGGACTCCTCGGGAGGGTGGAGCCCAGAACTATGGTCAGGTGTCTACAAATAGCCCAACACACACCTGACCAGTCAATATGCTGGTGGATCTCAAAATCTGGAGAAAGCTGCGAAAGCAGTTTTCTCCAGTCCATTATGCTCTGCAGCCTTGCACCAAGCAAATGTGCATATTCTGTGTCCACTTTAACCCCATTTTCATAGTGACAGGGACTCTCACCATTACAATATATATATATATATATATATATACTGCAACCCCCCCTGTATACTCTGTATACTGTAATCCCCCCTCTCTGTATGCTGTAACCCCCCTCTCTCTGTATACTGTAATCCCCCCTCTCTGTATACTGTAACCCCCCTCTCTCTGTATACTGTAACCCCCTCTCTCTGTATACTGTAATCCCCCCTCTATATACTGTAACCCCCCTCTGTATACTGTAACCCCCCCTCTCTCTGTATACTGTAATCCCCCCTCTCTATATACTGTAACCCCCCTCTCTCTGTATACTGTAACCCCCCTCTCTCTGTATACTGTAACCCCCTCTCTCTGTATACTGTAATCCCCCCTCTATATACTGTAACCCCCCTCTGTATACTGTAACCCCCCCTCTCTCTGTATACTGTAACCCCCTCTCTGTGTATACTGTAATCCCCCTCTATATCCTGTAACCCCCCCTCTGTATACTGTAACCCCCCTCTCTCTGTATACTGTAACCCCCTCTCTGTATACTGTAACCCCCTCTCTCTGTATACTGTAACCCCCCTCTCTGTATACTGTAACCCCCTCTCTGTGTATACTGTAATCCCCCCTCTATATCCTGTAACCCCCCTCTGTATACTGTAACCCCCCTCTGTATACTGTAAACCCCCTCTCTGTATACTGTAACCCCCCTCTCTCTGTATACTATAACCCCCCTCTCTGTATACTGTAACCCCCCTCTCTCTGTATACTGTAACCCCCCTCTCTCTGTATACTGTAACCCCCCTCTCTCTGTATACTGTAACCCCCTCTCTCTGTATACTGTAACTCCCACTTTCTCTGTATACTGTAACCCCCTCTCTCTATACTGTAACCCCCCTCTCTCTTTATTCTGTAACCCCCCTCTTTACTGTAACCCCCCCTCTCTCTGTATACTGTAACCCCCCCTCTCTCTGTATACTGTAACCCCCCCTCTCTCTGTATACTGTAAACCCCCTCTCTCTGTATACTGTAACTCCCCCCTCTCTCTCTGTACCTCAACATTGTGGTTCTGGCTGTCCATCACGTGTGGTCTCTCTGCAGCCAATGGTCGGGTGTAGTGTGGCCTCTGAATGCTCCTCCACGAGTGTCAGTCTGAGCCCCGCCCCCACCCTGCTCCTTCCTTCCATTCAGCAGAGCGGCCAGCACAGCTGTGTGTCTGTGTGCAATCAGCTGTGCGCCGCTCGGGGGGGTCAGGGCTGGATCGGCACTGCAGGGGGAGAAAAGCAGTGACGGCAGCCTGGAGTTGGACCCGGCGGCCCCTGCCTGCGATCCGGGGACAAAACCAGGAACGGTCTTGGACCGGGAACCATGTCCACAGTCTGGGGACTGTCCCTGGAAACCGGGTTGTCTGGTCACCGTAGTGTTGAGGCCAAATAATTCAGTTTTAGTCTCATCTGAACATAACACCTTTTTCCATGTGGCCTCAGAATCTTTAAGCTGCGTTTTGGTAACGCTCATTCATGACTGCCTGTGACCTTTCTTGAGGTGGGGCTTTTTTTTTGCAACCCTCTCATACATGCCACATTTGTGGAGAATTTGTGATATTGTTGTCACATGCACATAATGACCACTCTGTCCTAAATTCCTGCAACTGCTTCAGAGTTGCTGTAGGCCTCTTGGTAGCCATAGGAAAAACACAAGAATGTGAGTGATATTCATTGCTGCCACCCCAAGTGGGTCACAATATAGGAAAAACTCCCCCAGTGGGGTTTTTCCACAGCGAAATTGTAGTCATTAAATTTGTTTAAAAGGATTTTATTAAAAGTATTACAACAAGACATAAACACACATAAATGTTTAAAATATGAGTTCCGGTCAGAGATATATGTAACCGTTCAATTTTACAATATTGTAACCATACAACAATATATATTATTATTTAAAATGCAAATTACCAACACGTTTCGACATGCGTGGTCAAAGTCTTCCTCAGGGGATTAATTTGCTGTCAAAGAATATATAAACATTATTTATGTGTTTCAACAGTATGAATTTCCATAACCACAAAATTCCTTGAATACACAAGGGAAAAATAAAGCGGCATATTTACCAATGAGGGATGTACATGAAAAATCTCCTTTAAAAATCAATCAGCAGTCCCATGCAGTCGTGTGATACACTCCAAGAGAAGGGAGGCCCACTCACGTGTAACTAACAAGAAGCCACGCTAAATGTGGCCAACGACGGGCGGAATGGAAATCCCGACACCTGCAGCAAAGGTCCCAGTGATTATCTAATCAGTTGCCATAAACTTGCATTATAAACTAACAAATGAGTCATGATATGTTAAATTATATGTAAAGAATTGTATATAAAGATAAAAAGTAAAAAATAAAAATAAATATAAAAAAAAGAGGTCTATAATGTGATAGTAATTACCACAAGATATTTAAAAGGCTCTAAATGAATGGATATCAGCCTCTCTGACCAGTTTCCTCCTGGCTCTTTTATCCAGTTTAGAGCAACATCCTGATCCAGGGAGGGTCTGTGTTGTACCAAATACCTTCCACTTCTCAGTAATTGACTTCACTGTGCTTCTAGGCATTGATAAAGCCTTTGAATTTTGTGGTGTATCCATCTCCTGACTTGTGCCTGTCCACAGCTTTATCTGAGAGATCTTTTGACAGTGACTTGCCACCCATAGTTGATTGTCTGCTTCAGTTGCACTACCAGGGACTGAAATGCTCCAGGAAAGCTCTTTTCATGCTGAGGTAATCAAAATGACCACAGCTGATCACAGTTGAAAGTCAAATGGCTTTGTGTGCCATTGAGAAGGTGATTATCTACACCTGATTGAGTTTACAAGTTATTTTTAGGAGGGGGTGATCCTTTTTCCAACTCAGTGATTCTGTTTTTGAGTTTTAACCACTTAAAGATCGAGCCTCTTTCTGAGATTTGTTGTTTACAAGTTAAAACCATTTTTTTTGCAAGAAAATTACTTAGAACCCCCAAACATTATACATTTTTTTTCGAACACCCTAGAGAATAAAATGGTGGTCGTTGCAATATTTTCTGTCACACTGTATTTGCGCAGCGGTCTTACAAGCCCAATTTTTTTATATTGTGAAAGATAATGTTACGCTGAGTAAATTGATACCCAACGTGTCACGCTTCAAAATTGCGCCCGCTCCTGGAATGGCGACAAACTTTTTACCCTTAAAAATCTCCATAGGCGACGTTTAAAAAATTCTACAGGTTGCATGTTTTAAGTTACAGAGGAGGTCTAGGGCTAGAATTATTGCTCTTGCTCTACCGATTGCGGCGATACCTCACATGTGTAGTTTGAACACCGTTTTCATATGCGGGCGCTAGTCACGTATTAGTTTGCTTCTGCACGCGAGCTCAGCGGGATGGGGCGCGTTTAAAAAAAAAAAAAAATTCTTATTTATTTTACCTTTTTTTTTTTTACATTTTTACACTGTTTTTTTTTTTTTTTTTTAAATTGTGTTACTTTTATTCCTATTACAAGGAATGTAAACATCCCTTGTAATAGAAAAAAGCATGACAGGACCCCTTAAATATGAGATCTGGGGTCAAAAAATTCAATTAAAAAAAAAAAAAAAAAAATTGTCTTTTAAAATTTTTTTTTTTTTAAATGGCCCTTTAAGAGCTATGGGCAGAAGTGACGTTTGACGTTGCTTCCGTCCTGCAGTGATATGGAGACAGGTGGGGGCCATCTTCCCCTCACTCGTCTCCATACCCAGCGAGGGGACAGACGCAATCGCCTCCGCCGCTGCCGATGGCTCCGGTAAGAGGCGGAGGGCACCGGATCGCGCCGATAAAAGTGATGTCGCGGCAAATCCGCCGCAGAGACCACTTTTATCTTGTACCGGACCGCCCGCTGAAGACGAGGATACCGGGGGTTATGGCAGCTAGCTGCTGCCATAACAACGATATCCTCCTTCAAAGTCATTACGTACAACAACGGTGGGCGATCTAGAAGTGGTTAAAAAAAAAATTCTGACATGTTGATGTTATATCTTTCACTTGGTTGTAAATACAGCTGGATAAAACAAAAACGGTGTCTGTCTTCATTGCAGGGTGCAAAGCAATAAAATGTAAATATTTTAAAGGGGGGTGGTTCTTTTCTATACCCACTGTACGTATTTCTCCTGCTGCCCAACACAGCTTAGATCTTAAAGTGTAAGCTCTTCTGGTGCATGGACTGATGTGACTGGTTCAGGGTTCTCTGTACAGCACTGCGGTATATGTCAGAGCTATATAAATGTTAAATAATAGTGTATGACTATAGAGGGGACATTAGAGTCTAAGCTCTTTTAATGCAGAGACAGATGTGACTGACACAAGGTTCTCTGTACATCACTGCGGTATATGCTAGAGCTATATAAATAAAATAAATTGATGCGTTCTCATCCCTTGTCGTGATGTTTTGCAGGAATATCAGCGCTCACTCACAATACATGGAATAGATCTGTGTCTCATTAATTGTTTTATTCTCATCTCATCAGAATTCCGGGAACAGAAGAAAAGCAAAATAGAGATCCAATGACATAACAAACCACAGAGAGAAGCGTTTCTTTCCTTCCTCAGTAACACAACAACTCAGATATATACATGTAATCATGAGCAACTCTGATGAGACAGTTATTATATATTGCATTACATAATAATTCTCCCTGACACTGTGCTCCAGTTTCCTAAGAATAATTCCCACACAGATTTTGTAATTTTACATGATTAAAACGACTTTTCTTTCGTTTTGGGTGGAGATGGACGGGTTAGAACCCCTGACAGGCATTTACTGCTATCTGGGGCTCCATTAGAGAGATTTCTCCTCACTTCCTGTCCTGCTGACAACGTTTTACCAAACTGGAAGTGAGGAGAAATTTCTAAGAACAACACGGAGAAAAATAAAAATGATTTTACTTTAGTAGAGTACGGGGAAGCCAGAACCCCTGTTAGATTTTTATTCATGCCCGTGTCCCTGTTGGAGATTTTCCTTCACTTCCTGTCTGGTGAAACCATTGCCAGCAAGACAGGAAGTAAGTTAAATATTGCTAAAGGAGCCCCAGATAGCAGTAAAAACATGACAGGGGTTCTAATCCTTCCTGAACCCATCCAAAAATAGAAACGGAACGTTTTGGCTAGACATACAGTTTAACAACCAGCCAAATGTTTGCTGTGCTACCTAGATTGCATATTGTGCAGAGGCAGCAAGCCGTGCATAGGAGCAGGGGGACGAGGGGCTTGGAAGATCCTGTCCAGGGACTGGGTACTGATACTATCAGTGCAGGGAGAGGCTGAAGTGGAAAAAAAAAGTTTGGGCGCATACACAGGCCGGGTCACACTGGTGGGTTGTGTCAACACACACTCAATGGATACACATTGTTGTGCATTTTACATGCGTTGCGCTAAGAAGCCTGTTTATTTTGAATGGCCCGCAACACACCAAAGAAGCCGCATGCCATGCTTTGCTTAACCCATCGCAATACAGCTCAGAGATCAGTCACATCTATGGGCAGCAGTGCGTTGTGTTAGTACATTGGGGTGCTATTTAACACAACACACTGCAGTACACATGTTGCTGTGCGTTTGTAGTAACACGCGGTAAAACACGTTAGTGCAATGCACTGCTGCGAATGGACCCTTAACCTGAAAACTTACTGCATATCAAAACCTTTCATAAATACCCAATTTAAGTGCTTCATCTTTTATTACATAGGTCTCCAAACTTTTCAGTACAAGGGCCAGATTGTATAGTTTATAAATATTCACAACCGAAAAAAAAATCAGTTTTATAAATTAATGAATAAGTAACCTTTTACATCCCCAGCAGAGTCCCCCCTTACATCCAGGAATGCCTGGCAGAATCCCCTTCTCCTTACAGTGCCTTGCATAAGTATTCACCCCCTTGACATTTTTCCGTGTTTTGTTGCCTCACAACCTGGAATTAACATGGATTGTTTGAGGATTTGCATCATTTAATTTACAGAACAGGCCCACAACTTTGAAGATGTTTTTTCTTTTTTATTGTGAAGCAAACAACAAATAGGACAAAATAACAGAAAAAGTCAATGTGCATAACTATTCACCCCCCTAAAGTCAGTACGTTGTAGAGCCACCTTTTGCGGCTATCACAGCTCCAAGTCGCTTTGGATAAGTCTCTATGAGCTTGCCACATCTTACCACCTGGATTTTTGCAAAACTGTTCCAGCTCCTTCAAGTTGGATAGTTTGCGCTTCTGAACAGCAATTTTTAAGTCTGACCACAGGTTTTCTATTGGATTGAGATCTTGGCTTTGACTAGGCCATTCCAACACATTTACATGTTTCCCCTTAAACCACTCAAGTGTTGCTTTAGCAGCAGGGGAGGATCCAGGGGGGGGCAACGGGGCAATTGCCCCCTCCGAGAAATGCGGGTGAGTGAGCCGGCGGGCGGCTCCGTAAGTGAGAGAGCCGCCGGGCGGCTCCATAGGTGTCAGAGACGCCGGGCGGCTCCGCAGAGAGAGACAGCGGCAGTGACGTTGTTAGGTGGGTGCGGGGGGGGGTGCGGTCCGCACCCGGGTGACACCCGCCAGAGGGGTGACACCCGTAGGTAGTGGCACACACTGCTAACACTGCCTGCTGACCTGATCTGCTCCTCAGGTCTTGTGCTGTATCCCTCACCGCAGCGGGCTGAAGCTGCCTCCCCCTCCTCTCTGTTTACATCCACACAGGAGGAGGAGGAGCCTGAGGGACACACACGGCTGTGTGTATCGTCCGCGCTGTTCTGAGGTCTGTAAAATTTATGTATATGTGGGTTGACATGTGCAGGGGGAATTCTATACTAATGGGGGGCTCTGCACTGAGGGGGATTCTATACCAATGGGGGGCTCTGCACTGAGGGGGGATTCTATGCTAATGGGGGCTCTGCACTGAGGGGGATTCTATACTAATGGGGGGCTCTGCACTGAGGGGGATTCTATACCAATGGGGGGCTCTGTACTGAGGGGGATTCTATGCTAATGGGGGCTCTGCACTGAGGGGGATTCTATACTAATGGGGGGCTCTGCACTGAGGGGGATTCTATACCAATGGGGGGCTCTGCACTGAGGGGGATTCTATACTAATGGGGGGCTCTGCACTGAGGGGGATTCTATACTAATGGGGGGCTCTGCACTGAGGGGGATTCTATACCAATGGGGGGCTCTGCACTGAGGGGGATTCTATATTAATGGGGGTTCAGCACTGAGGGGGATTCTATACTAATGGGGGCTCTGCACTGAGGGGGGATTCTATACTAATGGGGGGCTCTGCACTGAGGGGGGATTCTATGCTAATGGGGGCTCTGCACTGAGGGGGATTCTATACTAAGGGGGGGCTCTGCACTGAGGGGGGATTCTATGCTAATGGGGGGCTCTGCACTGAGGGGGATTCTATACTAATGTGGGGCTCTGCACTGAGGGGGGATTCTATACTAATGGGGGGCTCTGTACTGAGGGGGGATTCTATACTAATGGGGGCTCTGCACTGAGGGGGGATTCTATACTAATGGGGATTACAACATCTCTCTGCTGCCTGTCTCTGGGACACAAGAGACCACCTTAGCAGGTGGCAAGTGACAATCTTCATCTGGTGACAGGCGACGTGGCAAGAGACAATCCGCAACATGTGGCAGGCGACGTGGCAAGTGACAATCTGCATCTGGTGACAGGTGACGTGGCAAGCGACACACTCGGGGCTCCCACTGATTCTGCATCATGGTGAGTTAAACTATTTAATTTTTTATAACAATGTAATAATAGTAATAATGCGCTTCAATCATCCTGACACCATAACAACCATGGTGCCGTGATGATTGAAGCGCCAACACCAGCCATTTCCCCGATAGATTTACCCCAAAAAAATATATTTTCTGGCAGTACCCCTCTCGAGACTAGACTCTGGATCCGCCCCTGTTTAGCAGTGTGTTTGGGGTCATTGTCCTGCTGGAAGGTGAACCTCCGTCCTAGCCTCAAATCACACACAGAGTGGTACAGGTTTTGCTCAAAAATATCCCTGTATTTAGCACCGTCCATCTTTCCCTCAACTCTGACCAGTTTCCCAGTCCTGACAGCTGAAAAACATCCCCACAGCATGATGCTGCCACCACCATGTTTCACTGTGGGGATGGTGTTCTTTGGGTGATGTGATTTGTTGGGTTTGCACCAGACATAGCGTTTTCTTTGATGG
Organism: Aquarana catesbeiana; assembly: GCF_042186555.1. Classification (NCBI taxonomy): domain Eukaryota; kingdom Metazoa; phylum Chordata; class Amphibia; order Anura; family Ranidae; genus Aquarana; species Aquarana catesbeiana. The sequence continues at coordinate 207,700,584 of NC_133333.1, read as the reverse complement.
CCAAAAAGTTCAATTCTAGTCTCATCAGACCAGAGCACCTTCCTCCATACATTTTGGGAGTCTCCCACATGCCTTTTCGCAAACTCAAAATGTGCCCTTTTGTTTTTTGCTGAAAGTAATGGCTTTCTTCTCTCCACTCTGCCATATAGCCCAACTCTATGGAGCGTACGGCTTATTGTCATCCTATGTACAGATAATCCAGTCTCTGCTGTGGAACTCTGTAGCTCCTCCAGGGTTACCTTAGGTCTCTGTGCTGCCTCTCTGATTAATGCCCTCCTTGCCCGGTCTGTGAGTTTTGGTGTGCGGCCGTCTCTTGGCAGGTTTGCTGTTGTGCCATGTTCTTTCTATTTGGTTATGTTAGATTTGATGGTGCTTCTATGGATCATCAAAGATTTGGACATTTTTTTATACTCTAACCCTGACTTGTATTTCTCAACAACATTGTGCCTTACTTGTTTGGAGAGTTCCTTGGTCTTCATGGCAGTGTTTGGTTAGTGGTGCCTCTTGCTTAGCTGTTGCAGCCTCTGGGGCCTTTCAAAAAGTTGTGTATATGTAATGACAGATCATGTGACACTTAGATTGCACACAGGTGGACATCATTTCACTAATTATGTGACTTCTGAAGGTAATTGGTTGCACCAGAGCTTTTTATGGGCTTCATAACAAAGGGGGTGAATACATACGCACATGCCAATTATCAGTTTTCTATTTCTGAAAAATAGTTTTATGTATATATTTTTCCAATTTTACTTCACCAACTTAGACTATTGTGTTCTGATCCATCACATATAATTCAGATTAAAAAAAAAAACATTGAACTAAAGGCTGTAATGTAACAAAATGGGTAAAAAGCCAAGGAGGATGAATACATTTGCAAGGCGCTGTATATCCAGGAGTACCCAGCAGAGTCCCCCCTTACATCCAGGAAAGCCTGGCAGAGTCCTCCCCCTAGAGTTGTCATCTTTCCTTCAAGCCAAATTAAGGGGCTCGTGTAAATTTTTTTTTTTGTAGTATACACTATAGGATTATAAAAGATTTGGGACACCTTTGGCTGCCCCAAGGAGAATAGTAATGGGGCGTGCGTAGCCCACTGTGGTAAACAGTGGGTGTGGCCAAATTGCATTAACAGTGGAAGGGGCTTAAAGTGGCATGTTTAAATAAAGCAAAAGCATTCTTGTACCCATAAAATATGCTTAAAGTAATAAAACAAATGTCACTGTAAAAATATGAACTTAGCCTACCCTAAAAGTAAATGGTGTCAGTCAGTAGGGCAGAGGACAGTGTCAGTAGAGCAGAGATTGGTGTCAGTAGGACAATGGATGCTGTCAGTAGATTTTTATTTTTGTTATTTAATTTTTTATTACTTTTTACAATTTTATTTTTTTATTATTATTTTTCACAATATTATTATTATTTTTCTTTTTACTTTTTTTAGGAGTCTCATGGGGGGGGGGGGGGGGGGGGGTTGTTGAAATATCAGGGGTCTAAACAAACCCCTGATGTTTCACTTTTGAGACAAATAAAGAAAATAAGGACAGCGATTCCCCATTCCCTTTCTCTGCAGCCTCAGCTAGCCTGAACAGTGAATAAATGGGAAATGCTCTGTGCTGAGTGGCTTCCTGTTCATTCACACACTGAAGCCTAGTAAAGCATATGAATAGACAATTGGTACCAATCACTCACTGTGCTTATTCAGGAAAGGAAGGGGCTGGTAAATGCCCCCGCCAGGGCAGCATTTTCCGGAACCAATTGGCTGTATTTTCCTCCTGCAGCCACTGAATGCCAGCTTCTCCTCCTCTCCCTCCTGCCGGTGTCTTATCGAATTCAGTCCCCTATCATATAGTGTCCTCCCTGTACTACGCAGGCGCAGTACGGAGGACAAAAGAGACGCCGAAAGTCTCCGAAGTTCAACAGCTGATCGTCAGCTGTACACGGCGCCTGCGCATTTATTCTTACCCTATGTCCAGGATCATTCCCTACTATCCAAGTGGACATAGAGTTAGAATAAATATTTGCCGAGCGCAGCGAGGCCGTGCCCGAAGCGTGGCGAGCGAAGCGAGCCCGCGAGGGGCCCTCTTACACTGCCATCGCTAACAGGTGCCCGAGCGCCGTGTACAGCTGATGGTCAGCTGATCAACTTCGGCCATTTTCGGCATCTCCTGCTCCTCCGTACTGCGCAGGCGCTGCGCCTGCGCAGTACGAGGCGGACACTATCTGATACGAGGACACTATATGGCAGAACACCGGCATTCAGTGGCTGCAGGAGGAAAATACCGCCAATCGGTTCCTGCAAATTCCGAACTCACCGCCCCTAGTGTCCAGGTGTGACAGGGAGCATGGGGAGCTACAGTCTGGTCTGAATAAAGTGTCCTTGTTTCAGGTAAATACGAGACAGATGGCAACCCTACCTCCCTCCCCACCTTATATCCAGGAATGCCCGGCATAATGCTCCCCTTACATCCACTGGCACTTGTGCCAGTGTAGGTAGCAAACTATTAGGTCTCAGAGAGTATAAGAGAACACAGGCCACACAATGAGATTGGAGGAGAAGCAGTTTAACCTTAAGCTGCGCAGGGGGATTTTCACTGTCAAGGCGATAAAGATGTGGAACTCTCTTCCACAATTGTTGGTGTCAGTAGGAAGTATTGACTCTTGGACGTTCATCTTAGCAGACACAGTATACAGGGATATGGGAAATGATTATCTACATGAACACACATACTCACACAGGTTAAACTGGATGGACTATTGTCTTTATTCAACCTTACCAGCTATGTAACTCTGTAACATGCAAGAGTACACTACTCAGTAGGATTCCCCGTCATACATGTAGGATTTTTTGGCAGAGTCCCCCCCTTATATCCAGGCGTGTCCAGCAAAGTACCCCCTTAAATCAAGGAGTCCCCAGCAGAGTCCCTACCCCCTTACATTCAGGCATGCCCAGCAGAGTCCCCCCTTACATGCAGGAGTGCCCAGCAGAGTCCCCCCTTACATCCAGGAGTGCCCAGCAGAGTCCCCCCTTACATGCAGGAGTGCCCAGCAGAGTCCCCCCTTATATCCAGGAGTGCCCAGCAGAGTCCCCCCTTACATCCAGGAGTGCCCAGCAGAGTCCCCCCTTACATCCAGGAGTGCCCAGCCGAGTCCCCCTGGTTCCCCTGGCTGGATGGGGTTGCTGTGGCCCATGGGCCATGGTTGGAGACCCCTGTTTGGTAAGCTACAGCTGTAAAGGCTGATACAAACTTTTCCTCTGCAGTGTATTGTAGTAATGCATACTATTGCATGCTACATGATTTAGTGCACTGCGGTGCCATTTATTTTAAATAGCATCCTAAAGGCCCATGTACATGGTCACAAAATCTGAAGATAAATTTTGTCCGATGAACGATCTTCCGATTTTCTGATCGTTAGTATGCTGCTTTTGACAGCCGATTACGAATTTTTGGCAGACAAAAACTGGATGTGCAGGCTCCAAAATTTTTGTCTGATATGACCACAACGTCCGATTTTCTTTTCAGTAGTACGGTTTTCTGCCCAAAAAAGATCTGAAGAGCAAGACTAGGCATGCTCAGAAATGAAAGAACACATACAAAACAATTCAATTCAATTCTTCACTTTTCATTTGAGACTAGCATCCAACAAAAAACTGATGAAAATTCATCCAATAATCTGATCGTGTGTACAAGGCTTAACATTCCAAAGTCCCGTACACACGATTGGATTTTCCGACAGGAAATGTATGAAATGTATGATGACAGGCTGTTGGCAGAAAATCTGACCGTTTGTACGCTCCATCGGACAATTATTGTTGGATTTTCCACAGACAAATGTTGGATGGCAGGTTTTAAAATTTTCCGCGGACAAATGTTGGATGGGGATTTTCCGAGCATGTGTACACAAGTCTGTCGGACAAAAGTCCAAAGTACAAACACGCATGCTCGGAAGCAAGGACGGTCTTGTAAACTAGCGCTCGTAATGGAGAATTAATATCCGTGACGTGGCAAATTATGAACTGTCCAAGTGCAGCGCACAATTCTCTTCTTCTTTAATGGGATAATAATGAAGCTGCTTTGCTGGTGATACTGATGGTTATTGTAAACAAATTTTCAAAGGCTTTTTTTTTTAGTGATATCAAGAATAAAATTATTATGCTTTTTTTTTTTTTTTTTTATCCCGTAGTTTTTAAGATCAAAGATACAACTATGTTGGTGTTCCTTGTCAATTTTACATTGTATTTTATAAAAGTAACTGCCTACTCCCAAACTACTCCCAAACTGTCATTTGAAGTAAAACACATAGCCAAGTATTATTCTCCACAATTTTTTTATTGTGCATTAAAAAAAGAAAACAAATAAAATTAGACATGCTATCTGCCAATAGAAATTAACCAAAAAGTGCATTCTATGCATCCAAAAATAAAGAAAATATAACAAATCAAATCATTATTCAACCAAAAAATAAAATAAAAGCCTCATGCATGTGTCCTGCTTCTTATTATAGGGGGTCAACAATGCCAAGAGTTGGTGAAAGCAGGGGTCCGTCATCCGGAGGTAATTCCGAAAATCATCCGGATTATTCTCCTGGAGCTTCCGCAGCAAAGGCATATGACATAATTGGTCACAATTACGAAAGCAACCAATTTTTGGTCGAAGAAATCCTCCTCATCCTGTTCCTGGATTGGACTTGGGTCAAAGCAATAACTTCAAGGCCAATAATAAATAACACGTTATCTCCGCAACATGGCTGGTTGACAAACGGCTGTTCAGAAACGAACTGAAAAGCACGAAATGAAAAGCACAAACTTTTGTCTGATGTGACCACAACATTCGATTTTCTTTTCATTAGTACGGTTTTCTGACAAAAAATAAATCTGAAGAGCAAGACTAGGCATGATCAGAAATGAAAGAACACATACAAAACAATTCAACACATTACGTCACTTCTGACGTTGAATTCTGTCGTCAGAACATTTTCTTCACTTTCTATTTGAGACTAGCATCAAACAAAAAACTGACGAAAATTTGTCCAATAATCTGACCGTGTGTACAAGGCTTTAAGGTTGGACCTCATATTATATGGTTTTGGTAAATCTGAAGACAAAAATCTGCAGAAAATCTAAAACCTCGTACACACGCTTAGATTTTCGGACGTCTATTTTTTGTGGCATGCTAATCTCATGTTGAAAGTGAAGAGGTTACTCACAATACCAAAATTTTCATACGACAGAATACAACATCAGAAGTGACATAATGTTTTGAATAGTTTTGTATGTATTCTTTCGTTTCTGAGCATGCGTAGTCTTGCTCTTACGATTTTTTATGTACGAAAACCGTACTGATGAAACGAAAATCAGACGTTGAGTTCACATCCGACAAAAAATTTATAGTCTGCACATCCAAAAAAAAGAGAAATCTGCTGTCGAAAGCATCATACTAACAATCCGAAAAACAGCTCGTCGTTCGAATTTTTCCGATCGTGTGTATGGGCCTTAATAGGGTGTATGGGGCCTAAGGTGACATAGCTCTAATGCACAGGCATTTTCAGGGTTCAAACAGGCAGTGAGCAGGCAACACCTGTTTTAATCCTAAAAATGTGAAACACCTTTTTTTTTTTTACAGGGGAGACCAGGGCCCTTATCAGCAAACACTCTGGCAAGCCCGTACCTACAGGACAGAAGCAGGTAAAGATCAGCAGTAGACTTTGCTACAGTATATAGCTGACCAGGAGGAAAATCATTTTGTGCTCAACAAAGCATCATTATAAAAAAAAGATTAGATAACAGGAATTACAATAACAGTTCCATTTATTGATTGTCATTGAAGGCTACAGAATTCAACAATAGGAGGACAATGCACCAGAACACACAGCAGGGACCTTCCACAACTCTTGTAGCTTCCATCTTGCAGCCTTGATGAATGAACTGAGGCTTAACATAACATGATTCCAAATCCATTTACTAAAATATCATACAAATGTCATTTCAGAAGTCATTTTCAACATTTTTAAAATTTGCAGCATTCATTGAAAGAATCCCTGGTGATCCTGCCATGGAGATCCTTGCTCTTTATAAGGTGACAACGCTCTGTCCTTGTCTCACAATTGTTCTTTAACGTTGTCACCCTGTCACATGACTTCTGATCGCGGCTTCAAGTTGCCATTTCAGCAAACTTCACACAGACATGGCCCACTGTTGTCACCATCAGGAAACCCACCCTGAAAAAATGCCACGCAGCCTTTACTGGAGTGCATGCAGACAGGTAATGGCTGCAAATAGGCTGCAGGAGATCAGCAACACTAAAATGAAACAAAGGATGAATACAAGTATTGAATATTAAAAAGGGAAATCGTTTATGATATGCAGTGCACACAGCAAACTGAGGCTGGGTTCACACTTGTGTGATCACAGACGTCGCATGTGATTCGCAGCGCATTGCTGTGCAGATCACATGTGATGCGAATTTAGCCATTCAGTTTGTACGGCTGAAGTTGCATCGCATTCAGACCAAAATGGTGCAGGACTAGGGTTGCCACATCATCCCTTTAATCCAGGACACATATGAATTACACAGGTTCTGAGGCTGATTTAATGCAGATAAGGAGCCAAGTAAATTAATTACCATCTTAAAGCGGTAGCAAACCCGCTGTTTTTTTTTTTTTTTTTCTCCCCCTACACCTGTAAGGGAAAAGGCATAATGAGCTAGTATGCACCGCATACTAGCTCATTATGAGATACTTACCTTAGAACGAGGCGCCGGCATCTCACCCGGTCCACGCCGAGGGAGCTGACATTTCCCCTCGCCGTGTCTTCCGGGTATCGCGGCTCCGGAGCTGTGAGTGGTTGGAGCCGCGATGTTGTCACTCCCGCGCATGCATACAAGTTTAGGAGATATTTTTTTTTACCTACAAGTAAGCCTTATTATAGGCTTACCTGTAGGTAAAAGTTTTAAAAAAAGGTATACAACCGCTTTAATCAGCCACAGAACTTGTGTAATTCATGTGTGTCCTGGATTAAAGGGATGATGTGGCAACCCTATGCAGGGCCCTTCTTTTGGTCTGCACTGGAATCGGATCGCATGGGTGTGGCCGATTTCACTGCGATCTGCGAACCGATTTGGGGGTGTCATTAACTTTCTACTGACACCCACAGCGGTTCGCATAGAGCAGTGTGAACTGCTTGCTAGTTAGATGCGAGAACCCTCACAGGAATCACGTTGGTTCCCGCATCGCATGGGAATCCCGCATGTGTGAACCCAGCCAGATGTCACATCTACATTAAAGTAGAACTAAAAGCAAAACTTTTTTCCATTTTGAATAGAGTAAGGCATGGCTATAACCCCTGTCAGGTTTGTTTTTGTCATCAGTGTACCATTGGGGAGATTTGCTTTACTTCTTGTCCAATAACCTGTAGCCAGATGCTGAGCTACAACAACATGGAGAAGGAGACATTGCTCTCTATTTGCCTCTCTCCCTCTACTGTGATAGTAATACTATGCCGCACCATCCTCCTCCGGCCAGCAGAGGGAGAGCTAAAGCCAAGCAAGCCCATAGACTTCTATGCAGAGTGTTGTGAATTCTGGGAGTTGTAGTTTGAGATGGCAGCCATATAATGGCTACACTATAATGGTTACACTACAGATTCCAATATGCACTATGCAGTAGGAGGAGTGGGTAGATACATTTTTATTAAACTACCCCGAAAAGTTCTTCCTCTTGGCATGGAAGAGAGAGTGAGAGCAGAGCATCTCTATCCGAGTATTCACCTGCCAGTGGGGATGTGAGACTGAGAATGAGGACACCTGGGGGCAGAGCAGCACTGCCCACATCACAGATCCTCCACCGCTGCCACACAGAGACTCACCCTCTGCTTCCCACCGCCGAGGATCCCCCGCTGACATCATTCAGGAGGGGAGGAGGAGAGAGGCGGCCCTGTACGCTGCAGCTGTCATGCGAGAGAGGAGAAAGATGGCGGGTCACAGATCTGCGCTCTGTAAACTGGTATATAGCTACATTTTTTATAAAGCACAGTCACAGGGGAACAGTAGATTCATCAACCAACAGGATAATATAAATTGTACCCTAATTTGAGCAGCAGAAGGGGAGGGGGTGGGCACAGACATGGTGCTCACAGACAGGGAGGGGAGGGAGGAGGAGGACAGCAGGGCTGTGGATGATGGAGACATGTAAACTGACCATGGTGTCAGGGCTCAGCAGCCATGATAAACCATGGTCAGTTTACAGGGGGGGGGGCAGAAACTGGCAGGATCAGCCAGGTGTTACAGGGGGCCCAATGACACAGCACAAGCACTGTACTGTATAACATGCTTTAAGGGAACAGGATCTTTATTTTATTTTTTTGAGGTTAACAAACGCTTTAACCACTTGATGCCTGCGCTATAGACAGCTACAGCACGGGCTTACATTGCCAAGAGGGCATGCATGGACATGTTCGCGCGGCCCCATGCGGCGTGCGGGTGGTATACTGCTCGGTGATCACGAGTCCTTGGGACTCGGCTCATCGCAGATTGGAGTAAAGGGCTGATCACGGCCCTTTATCACGTGATCAGCTGTCAGCCAATGACAACTGATCAAATGATGTAAACAGAAGCTGGTAATCCGCTTTTTTCCCCCTTACGCTGAAAAAAATAAAGCTGATTGCCGGCTTCTGTAAAAGAGACATTGGTCCCACACAGTCACCACCAGTGCTGCTAACCAGTGCCCATCAGTACTGCTAACCAGTGCCACCTATCAGTGTCCATCAGTGCCTCCTGATCAGTGCTGCCTCAACAGTGCCACCTACCAGTGCCCATCAGTGCTGCCTTGTCAGTGCCTATCAGTGCAGCCTATCAGTGCCCATCTGTGAAGCCTCATCAGCGCACATCAATGATGGAGAAAAATTACCTGTTTGCAAAATTTTATAACAAACTATGAAAACTGTTTTTTTTTTCTTTTTCTTTTTTTTTTATTTTTTTCGGTCTTTTTTTTTGTTTAGCAAAAAGTGTAAAACCCAGTGGTGATTAAATACCACCAAAAGAATCCATTAGAATCTGTGTTCAACATGAACAAACTGGAGCTGAATGGTACTTCAGAAGCTTCAACAAAGCTCACTGAAAGCTCTGCAAATGTTTTGTCAAAGCTTGCTGTTCACAATGCTCTTATAAAAGATGAAGCCTGTATGAAACAGGCCTAACTGGGACTGTTAGGTTAGAGGGCCCCAACAACAACCGGCAGAAGAACTTCTCAATGGACCTCCCCTTCCCTAATAATTATTCTGCAAGCCCCTTTGTTCCCCTGCTCCCTCCACTACAATCCTCCTTTTCTTTTGGACAGTGCATACCCAGTCGGTCTAGAACTAACATCGCCACCATAAAAGCGCTCTGGCAGTATAGTTCCAGCCCTCAGTAGATTCAATTTTACTATTGCTCACTGCTGTAATTGAGGTGGCCTTGCTACTGTTTATGCTGATCTGGATGCCAAACGCCATTTTATGCCTAATTCTTACTGTTAATCAATTTGTATGTCAAAATATGTTATTACCATTGATAATCCATTTTATGCTTGCCTAGTTACCAACCAAATTGGGTGGCAATATTTTACGTTTGCCTTCACTGCCTGTTTTCTTTGATATAGCACTACTTTTTGGAACTATTACCTTCTGTGATATTGTATGTTTGTAACTCAACCTGGTGTGTCAGAGGTGCTGAGGTTCTTGAGAAGGTTCAGGCAAAGAACAGAAGACCCATCCTATCCAGCGGCTCCTATGAATGCCAAATGGGGAAGTGGTAGGAAATCCCTCCAAAGTGAGGGTATCCTAGGCCTAGGGTGTCCCCAGGATCACCAGAACTAGTGTCCTCATTGGATGATTTCCCCTCTATTTCTTTTCTGGGGACAACCCAAAATTTTGTGATTTTCTTTTACCTTCACTTTCAATGATAAACGGGAAAAGTAGAGTTGGAGGAATCTTCATAACGGGGGGCACAGACAGCAATAAAAACTAACGGGTTCTAATCCTTCTCCTCTCTATCCAAAACTAAGAAAAGTGGAACTCAAATTGACTTGGGGCTATGGCTCCGCTCCCTCCACATTAATAATAATCGCCAGTGTTTTTTTTTTTAAAGGGGGGAAAATCCAATCCAAGCCCCCCCCCCCCCCCCAACTGCCATTCTGGCTTAGGGCCTAGGCATGTTCCAGCAGCCCCTTTGGGTTAATATCATAATATATCCCTGGGGGCCGTGGGAGCCCATTCAGAGTGGCCGAGGGGCAGAGATTGGCAGTGGGTTACCTGAACCTGGAAAAAGCAACCAACTAAAGAGGCCCAAGATGGCAGCGGAACCTGAACAGTGGATTGCTGCATGACAACTGTGGATCCACTGGCAGGTATGTTGCAAGCTAGGTTTACACCAGTGGCAGTACAGTGGAATGCTCTTCAGAGGCATTTTACAGGTAGTGAGGAGGCAATATGTCACTTCCGCATAGGCTGCATAAATCTGTAAATGCCACAACACCATGCTGCAACTACATGCATTACACAGGGTTGCAGATCGGTTGCGGTGTGGCCCTATTCGCTCGAATGGGTTGCTTTCCGTGGCAATACTGAAGGAACAGGACATGATGGCCTGTGTACACCCCCATCTGGCTGCCTTAAGGGGAGCGGTTGGGGGGACTCAGCTCAACCACTTGCAAGTAGTGATCAGGAACTTTCCGTTGGCCACCGGTAACTTTGCCGGGAGCGGGCAGGGCGTTCTCGGCACAGCTGTATTCAGACTAATTAACGCAAATATGCAGCTGCTCAGTGCCAAGGCCCACCCGCCGAGAGGCCGCATATTTGCGTTCGGCTGGCACCAAGGGGTTAAACAAGCTTTAAAGTGGTTGTAAACCCTTACAGACCACTTTGACCTACAGGTAAGCCTAGATTAAGGCTTACCTGTAGGTCCAAGAAATATCTCCTAAACCTACATGGTTTAGGAGATATTTGCAAAAAGACAGGTACCGCTGTCTATGGCGCATGCGCCGCAGATAGCGGCACGCAGGCGCACTGAGCATGCCGCTGCTAACGGCGATATGCTGTTAGTGGCGGCTGCCGTGCGCATGCGTGGGAGTGACGTCATCGCGACCCCAGCCAACCACAGCGCCGGAGCAACGATACCCGGAAAGAAGGTAGATGCTCCGTAGCAGAGGGGACAGCGGTGACATCGCAGGCTCCTGTGTCAAGTAAGTGACACATAATGGGCTACTATGCGATGCATAGTAGCCCATTATGCTTTACCTTTGCAGGGAAACAAAGAGGAAGTAAACCCATCAGGGTTTACTTCCTCTTTAAGGGCCAGTTCACACTGAAAAGCACATGTTCCCGTAGGGTCCCTTGCACTTTTTTTTTGACAGCCCATTCATTTCAGTATGCTGCCAAATGCCCGGGAACACGGAAAAAGTAGTGCAAGCACTACTTCTACAAATTGTGCCGCACCAAACCCACATGGAGATTCACCCTCTCTCTTTGTCTCGTGGACTATTCACTGGGAAAAAAACTGAAAGAAGCTCTCAAATTTTGGGTTGTCACCAGAACAGGAATGGAGGGAAATGTTCCAATGGAGACACTAGTTCTGGTAATACTGGTGACAACCAGGGATTCCCTAATTTTGGAAGGATTTCCTCTTGCTTCCTGTTTAGTCTATGGTACAGGAAGTGAAATCTCCCCAATAGGACAGATCTCCCCAATGAGACAGATGGCAAAAAAAACTTGACAGGGGTTATAACCCTCCCTTACCTATCCAAAATGAAGAAAAAAGTTTTGCCCTTAGTTCCACTTTAATGACAAACTGTAGTCAGCTAGGTAAGTTGGGGAGGTAAGCTGATACATTTGCAAGTTTGAAATTGATGCCTGTGGTTGCTCCTCTAGGGCAGGGATATGCAATTAGCGGACCTCCAGCTTTTGCAAAACTAAAAAAAGTCCCATCATGCCTCTGGGTGTTATGCTTGTGGCTGTCAGAGATGGGACTTGTAGTTCTGCAACAGTTGGAGGTCCGCTAATTGTATATCCCTGCTCTAGGGGCTCATCCCCAAGCTGTACAGGGCATCTTCTTAGGTGGTCTAACACATTGACACCAAGGAATGATTTCTAATGTTTCTCTACGTCCAGTGCAGTATAAGCACAGCTCATTTGGTCAAACCATATCTACAGGTAGCCAATCAGCACCTGAGCTGAACAGGAAATGTATTTTTGGCCACGGGTTGACTGTTATTGTCTAATAGAGGCTGGTGGTTCATGGTTGTATAACCCAGCTCAATTTTTCCAATACCAGGGAATTATGGGTAAGGTGACCATATTTATAAAATGAAATCTGGGGACACCCTAATGAGCACACCCAGAAAATCATGCTCCCGTTCTGAGCCACACACACAATTGGTCACAAACTTTTGGAACAAGATACAGCAGACATTCAAGGTTTTAGGCCTGATTCACACCCATGCATTTTTAGTACTTTTTGCATTTTGCAGATTTGCACTGCAGTCCATCTAACATGGTTTTCTATGGAATACGTTCTGTAGTGTAAATCTGCAAAATGCAAAAAGCACTAAAAATGCATAGGTGTGAACCAGGCTTAAAGAAAAAATAAGCAGTTTTTTAATAGGAGGCCCCAAGATCCACATGCATAGCTAGGAGGGACGCCTTGAAGGTATGAAGAAGAAAAGTGTGGTGCACATAGCAGCAGATCCTGCTGTCACTGCTGGAGGTAGTCATGCAGCAGCCAGGACAGGGACTCCATTACTTTTTATCTGGGGACATTCTCCTAAAATTGGTTACCGTCCAAGGAAATCAGGGACGCCTGCTCAGCTTTAATTCTAGGAACCTGGCGGCCATGATGGCTCAGCAACTTGATCCTCCTGCAGGATAGTCCTTGCAGTGAGTGTTTCCTCTCTACAGTAAATTGTGTGACATGATGTTGGAATTTGTTACTTTGTTTCTACGCGGTCACCGCATCGGTTTGAATCGAATACAGCAGCCCTATGCCGTTCAGCGTCTTTTGTGTCGCAGCGGCCTCTCCCTCCTTGTCCTTCCCTGCGTTGTGGCCTCTCTTTGACCTTGCGATGGAATTCAGCCACCCCGGTTCCCGGACTCCTTTGAAATCCCATCAGACATTTTTGGCCGCGCTGTGAGCTTGTTATAGAGATGAAGGCGAAGGTACCTTCAGGCCAACAGCGAGAGCCGAGCGCAGCAGGAAATCACAAGACTGCCACGAAAATGGCCCTCTGCTGCGTTTTCTGGTCAAAGCCGAAGGATTGGGCTGCTGGTGATGAACTACAAGACCCATCATTCCTCAGTTCACTGTATGGATTGGATTGGAGGAAGCATGGCTTGGACATCTGCACCGGGTGCCTTCTGCTGGTCGTCGGCTCACCTCTTTCATCTCCGTGTGAAGTTATTCATCAACATCCTTCTATATAAACCTGCCAGAGGCAGGAAATCAAAGTTCACTCATTAGATTTGATATAAAGCGGCGAATGAGACATTCACCAAACATTCACCGCAGGCAAATCTTTCTGGTGCATGGGTTTTAAAGCGGAGTTCCAGCCTGTATTAAATAAAATTCAAAGTCAGCAGCTACCAATACTGTAGCTGCTGACTTTTAATATAAGGACACTTACCTGTCCAGGGAGCCCGCAATGTTGACACCCCAGCCGACCCATCCATTGGCTTCGGGTGCAGGCACTGGCATCCTTACTAAGGCCTTGCGGCTTCACAGCCTATTGTTTCGTATTGCGCATGCGCGAGTCATGCTGTGCTTTCTGAATGGTCTCGCTGTCTTCTGGGACATGTGTGTTTCCCAGAAGGCAGCAGGGGAAGGAGGAAGGGCCATAAAATGATGTAGGTCGTCGTGGCGCCCTTACAGGGAGGTTGGAGCGAGTACCTGGCACTTTGACAGGTATCCGCTCCCCCCCCTCCCCCCAGGAAGGTGCCAAATGTGGCATCGGGGGGGGGGGGGGGAGCAGATAAGCAGAACTTTCACTTTTGGGTGGTATTCATTAGATTAGAGGGGATGACAGATCGTGGTTCCTAGCTATTAAGAACTCACGATCTGTCTCTCCTCACAGAACAGGGATGGGTGTGTTTACACACACCCATCCCTGTTCTGCCTCTCGTGCCCGCGATCGCACGTAGCCTGCGGTCATCGCGACCATCTGCCACGAGCATCGGCACCCCCCCCCCCGCAGTGCAGCGGGCGCGAGCGTGCCTGCTAACCCACTTAAAGGAGTCGACGTACAGCTACGACGGGCCGCGGGAACTGCCGACCTGCCGCCGTATAATGACGGCAGCTGGTCGGCAAGCAGTTAAGCCAAATCCTATTAATTTCAATGGCCCCTGTTCACATCTGAGCGTTTGTTGCCTGAAGCAAAACTCCCGTCGCTCAAAAAAGTACATGAGCTTCTTTTTGGCAGATTGGAGGCAGATTGGGCCCCATAGACTTCAAAGGGAACACCTGAAAATGTGCGACATGAGCGCTTTAGGAGTGTTTTGTTGCACGTTTTCTGCTCAAACAGCAACTCTCCACCCTCTCCTCCACCTCTCCTAACCCTAGTACTTTCTGTTGGCTAAACAAAAACTCCTGAAGCTGTAATATAGTTCTAAAAAATGCTCAAAAACTCTCAAATAAAAACACCTAAAAGTCGCTCTGCTCAGGTGTGAATGCAGACTTATGCCGCGTACACACGATCAGACATTTTCGACAACAAATGTTTGATGAGAGCTTGTTGTCGGAAATTCCGACCGTGTGTAGGCTCCATCGGACATTTTTTCTCGGAATTTCCGACAACAAAAATTTGAGAGCTGGTTCTCAAATTTTCCGACAACAAAATCCGTTGTCGGAAATTCCGATCGTGTGTACACTATTCCAACGCACAAAATTCCATGCATGCTCGGAATAGAGCAGAAGACCCGCACTGGCTATTGAACTTCATTTTTCTCGGCTTGTCGTACGTGTTGTACGTCAGCGCGTTCCTGACGATCGGAATTTCCGACAACATTTGTTGCGACCGTGTGTACGCAAGACAAGTTTGAGCCAACATCCGTCGGAAATAAATCACAGGATTTCGTTGTTGGAATGTGCGATCGTGTGTACACGGCATTGTTTTATTCCGACAGCAATATAGCATTGCCAGGCGGATAGAGTGGAAAAAAATCTAACAGAGGGTTGTACAGAAGTCAGTCACTAGATCAATACAACCACCTTGCCCATACATGGATGAAAATTTGTCCTGTCCCTGCTGAACAAAGGCAAATTTTGATCCATATATGTTTTCAGTCTTGAACTGAAGACCTACAGGCACCATCCATATTGTTCTCCTGTAAAGCATGGTGGCCTTACATCCCTTGTGACAGGTCCACTTGGAAATCTGGTCACTGTACAAGGAAAAGTAAGAGGACAGTTGTAATCTCCCACCCGATTGTCTGCAAAGAGGAGATGGAAGCCAAAAGCAAACCGTGTGAAAAAATACAACATGGACCATGAAGAGCGCTAACAGACCAATGGACGGCGAAGACCGCTTACCAATCATATGACGCTTTTTTTGGTCTAGACTCAAATTCCCAATGAATGAAATAATCAACGTCCCTCTTC
Source organism: Aquarana catesbeiana (assembly GCF_042186555.1). Lineage (NCBI taxonomy): Eukaryota > Metazoa > Chordata > Amphibia > Anura > Ranidae > Aquarana > Aquarana catesbeiana. Next base: position 207,684,976 of record NC_133333.1, on the reverse strand, counting down.
TTCAATGAACCAAGTCCTCCATTCTCCATTGTAGATAAGGAGAGATATTGGTCGCATCAATGAAGTGCGAGGAGAATTTCACCGCAGTAGATTAGATGCAGGAAGCCCTGGAGTGCGTTATCAGCCGTTATCAGCCGCCATGAAATTGCATCCATTGCTACAGCGCTTTCACAGCAAGAAACACGGATTATACTAACGTAACGTAGAGAGGAAAAAAACGACTATCAATAGCGCGTCGTCCACATTATAAAAGCCATTCTCCTCTACGGAGGTGACATTGCGCTAGGTAGTCATCCAGACAACAATGGTGACCTGGAAGGGAGGAATGGGCCAACTTTTTTATACTTTAATTTTTTTAGGACAGATTCACACACTTGTGGCATATTCTGTTAACGTGTATGTTAACGCCCTGTAGTGGAAATTTCAAAGCACTCGCGCTTTTTTTTTTTTAACCCCTTGAATCTACAGGCCTTTTCTTCCTAAATCCCCTGAGTCCCTGAGCGGTTTTTGTTTTCGTTGGCGCGGTCTCCATTTTAATCGACCTTAAAGTATTATACATCATTATACATCATCAGATAGGGACTTCATTCCGTAGCAGATTTTGATATAGATCTATTGGATTTCCTTGATTTTTATTGGAAATAGATAGTAAAAAATGTGAAAAAATAGATGTAATTTTTTTTAACATAACATTTAGGTAATTATCGCACCCCCATATATTTACTGCAAAGTCTGACAATTAAAAGGATATCACATTAGTGCGACTTTTCTGTATGGTAACAGAATGGTAAAGCTAAAAATGAATGTACTGTATGCGTTTTTACGTTGCAAGCTTTATTCTCCTTTCGACACTACATTACAACGCATGCAGGGGAGAAAAAAGTCTGCACACATTTTTAGTGCAACTTAAGCAGAGAATTCCACTTTAGGCTGGGTTCACACTTGTGCGATCACAGACATCGCACGTGATTTGCACCGCATTGCTGTGCAGATCACATGTGATGTCTGTGCAATGCAAATTCAGCCATTCAAACTGTATGGCTGAAGTCACATCGCATTCGCACCATAATGGCGCAGGAGCCTTTTTTTGGTCCGCACTGGAATCCGATCGCATGCGATCCGACTCCTGCACCATTTGACAGTTCGCAACTGCGATCTTTGAACTGATCTGAGGGTGTCATCAACTTTTACATTGACACCCGCAGCGGTTCGCAGATGTCAGGCTCGGTTCACACTTGTGCGATGCGGGAACCCTGCGAATCCACTACGGGTTCCCGCATCGCACGCGACTCACACAGCAGTTCACACTGCCATATGCAAACTGCTGGGAGTGTTAATGACACCCCCATTTCAGCTCGCATATCGCACTGCGAACTGACAGTTCTGACATGAATCAGAATTGGACGAATTCCCATGCAATCCGATTCTGGTGCGGACCAAAAAAGGGTCCTGTGGGAGCTTGGTCTGAATGCGATGCAATATCCAGCCATACAATCTGTATCATCGACATTGCATGTGATTTGCATTGCAATGCGGTGCGAATCACATGCGATCCTGCAGAGGCACTAATGTGTGAACCAGTGTGCGATTCAACTGCGATGTGGAAACTGGCACTGACTCTCAGGGTTTCCCGTATCGCACCAGTGTGAACCGGGCTAATCTTAACTACTTCTAAAACTGCTCCTCGGTAAGTAAATACATCTTTCTTACACAGGTTAGAAAACATAGGTGTTAGGACTCCTAACACCTATGTTTACTAACCTGTGTAAGAAAGATGTATTTACTTACCAATTTTTAGGCCGATCTAGTCTGGTCATGTGATTCCCTGTGATCCTCATGTGTCAGTCAGTGGTGGCTGCAGGGGAGAGGAGGAAGAGCCAATGGAACCTATGGGTGATGTCAGCACTTCAGCCATTACTAGCTGTTGTCAGAGTGCTCAGAAGTGACCCCTCTGACAACAGCTAGTAATGGCTGAAGTGGTGACGTCACCCATAGGTTTCAATGGCTCATCCATTGTTGGCGCTTCCTCCTCTCCCCTGCAGGCGCTGCTGGCTGGAACAGGCAAGATCAAGTCACTGGAACCGAGCGGGCTGAAAATGGGTAAACATATACATCTTTCTTACACATGTTAGTAGGCATATGTGTTAGGAAGGGGAGGGATCAGTTTTAAGAGTAGTTAAGCCCGGAATTCCACTTTAAAGTGATATAAAAGTGTAACTCCACTTTCATGGGAAATTTTTTTTTTTAGCAATAAAAATAATAATATAGCGTATACCGTTGCAACTTAAGTCATATTGTAATTGAATTTTATTAAAAATGACCTTTCCTTTTCAATGTGCAGCTCTGTTATTTTCTGTACAATGCAATATGGCATCCTGGAGGCGTGATCGTGTACAGAACGCCCCATGAAAATGTAATTTCCTGCTTGTGTGATTGGCTCACTGATTTTCCCAGAAGTCTACACTAAGATACAAGTCAGATTTTTGGCATCCCCTGCAACAAAAATTGTCATTTTTGGTGAGATACTTCCAAAGAGAAATGAAAAGGGATGCAGACCCTCCCAATTTCCTAATTAGAGCCCTGCGGGTCTAGCAGCTGATTGATAATTATAAAACCACTCCCATACAGAATTCACTTGCACATGGACACAGACAAACAGCTATTTCTTCAGAATAACAAAAGGTGGGAATCTGCAACAAATGGTGTTTAAATTCTTTCAATTTACATAGATCACTCGGAAGGGAATGTTTTTTCTCAACAAAAGTAGAGTTACTCTTTGAACCTTCGATCTTTTTTTTTATTTTTTTATTTTTTTTGGGTGGGGGATTTTTTTTTTTGTATTAAAATAATAAACATGCTATGCTTACCTGCTCTGTGCAATAGTATTGCAAAGAGCAGCCCTGACACTCCTCTTCTCGGGTCCACCACTGACGCTTCCCCTCTTAAGCGACTGGTCCCATAGAAAGTTGCTTTCTATGGGGGGCACTCATGTGGGCTTGCTACCAAGTCGCCCTGTCTGTGTCTATTGACACAAGACAGGGCGGCTCGGCCCTGCTCCCGCTCACTCAAGACAGAATTTGATTGACAGCAATGTGAGCCAATGACTGCCACTGCTATCAGTCTGCCCATTGAGGAGATAGAGAGAGCTGCCACTGCTCTCATGCATATCTTGGGATTAGGCTTAGGTAAGTGTAAGGGGGGTCTGGGAGGGATCCTCTGGCACAGAATTTTTTTTCACCTTAATGCATAGAATGCATTAAAGCGGAGTTACCCCCCTCCAAAAATTAAAGAAGTCATCTACAAATACCGTAGCTTCTGACTTTTACTATTAGGACACTTACCTGTCCGGGGATCCAGGAGTGTCCTCACCTGAGCTGATTCTTGAATCGGAACTTGGGTGCTGGCGCCGTCATCTCGGCGAAGGGAAACCAGCAGTGTTGCGGCTTCACAGCCGGTTTTCGTTTTTCTACTGCGCATGCGCAAATCACGCTGCGTTCTGTGAATGAGCCAGCTGCAGGGAGGAAGGAGGGGCCGAACTTCCGGCTCACTTCGGCGCTGCAAGCTGAGCTGGAAGTGGGAGGGTGGAGCTCGGATTTAAGGTAAAAAAATTCACACAGCCTGTACAACCACTTTTACCTACAGGTAAACCTATATTAAGGCTTACCTGTAGGTGCTTGAAATATGTCCTAAACCTCCACGGTTTAGGAGATATTTAGAAAAAAGCTCAGCGCTGATGACTACGACGAATGCGCACTTTAGAAAGGGCACATTGTGCCCTTTCTAATAGGGGGTCATGCCGTGACTGGCGGCTCCCGCGCGCATGCGACTCCGGCCAGTCACAGAGACGGAGTTCACGGCCCCGGAAGGAAGAGGGGCGAAGATGGACGCTCCCTGCTAGTGGGGACAGCGGTGACATTGCAGGCTTCGGTTTCAGGTAAGTAACACATAATGGGCTACTATGTGATGCATAGTAGCCCATTATGCTTTACCTTTGCAGGGAAATAAAGAGGAAGTAAAACCCACCAGGGTTTACTTCCTCTTTAAGTTGGGTTGACAAGAGCACAAATTAGTCCGATGGCAACTTTTTCTCAGGTTTGTGATCACAAAAAATTTAGAGGACATTGGGGGTTATTTATGAAAGGCAAATCCACTTTGCACTACAAGTGCAAACTACAAGTACAAAGTGCACTTGAAATTGCACTGAAAGTGCACTTGGAAGTGCAGTCGCTGTAGATCTGAGGGGGGACATATAAAGAAGATAAAAAACAGCATTTTAGCTTGCACATGATTGGATGATAAAATCAGCAGAGCTTCCCCTCATTTCAGATCTATCCCTCAGATTTACAGCGACTGCACTTCCAAGTGCACTTGCAGCGCAAATTCAAGTGCAATTTGAACTTGTAGTTTGCACTTGTAATGCAAAGTGGATTTGCCTTTAGAAAATAACCCCCATTATGTTCACTTAGCACAAGCATTTGATGCTTGTGAAGTAAACGCAAATGTCATCCAGATCATGAGATGTCATTGTTGGGACCTAGGGATTAGTCTGTTATTCTGGGTAGGGAATATTTTTATTTTAGGAGAAAAAAATACATATATTCTAATCCAGACCCTCCATGCAGCTGTACAGCAACAGATCACTTCTGCAATCAGCCAGCAATTGATCACTGTAGCAGTGATCTATTGCTGCAGGGGACAGCTAGGCAGAGTCTTGAGCTTCTGTATTACCAGGAAATGCTGTGACACTTGTGATGTTACATTCCTTTCAGTATAAACACAATGGGGTTGATTTACTAAAGGCAAATAGACTATGCACTTTGCAAAGTACAGTTGCACTCCACAGGTGCAGTTGCTCCAGAGCTTAGTAAGTGAGGTAAGGCTTCATTTTGAAAAGAGTACCCAATCACGTACCATGAAAATAAAATGTAAAAAGAAATCAGCATTTTTGCTTGCGCATGATTGGATGATGGAAGTCAGCAGGGTTTCTGCTCATTTACTAAGCTCTGGAGCAACTGCACTTTGCAAAGTGCAAAGTCTTTTTCCCTTTAGTAAATAAACCCCTAATGTGCACTCCTATGCGTTATGTAGCGAGATTGAAAATGCAGGAGCTAGCGCTATCAGAAGCCCGCAGGATCCATATTACTGTTTTAAAACAGTGCTGGGATGAACAGCCATTGTTCCCCTGCCATTTTAAAACAGCACCCGGGACTCAGCACACCCCAACACACAAAGGATTACTGCTGTGGACCACTGATACACACACGTTGTGGTTTTCTCGTAAGGTGCCATTTAAAATGAATAGTACTGCAATGCACTGTCGTCAGTTCCGGGTGTGATTCAGTAAGAAATGTGATGTTTGCTGAAAGACGGGTATCATGAGAGTTTGGCTTTACCAATCTTTAAGGGCTTATTCACTAAATGTGTGAGTTTTTGTGTGCACATTGGCGCAGTTTTAAGGTCGTTACCCATTCATTTTTCAAGGGGCCCTCAGTCTGAATTCATGAGCCAAAAAATGTAGTTGCCTCATTTCCTTCCATTTTGCCTTTCGGTGTGCTAAAGAGTGGATGAGTAATCCATTAAAATGTGTTGGGGTGCCCCTAAAATGACCAGCAACACAACAGGCATAGACCATATGCTGTTCTAACAAAGCAAAGCGCATGCACAATGTGGAAATAATAATCAGAAGAAAATCAGGGGAAATAACTACAGTGGAAGGCTGGACCGGTGTCTTGTCAAATAGAGTCCCCTATAATATAGTGTCCTCCCTGTACTGCGCAGGCGCAGTACGGAGGACAAACGAGACGCCGAAAGTCTCCGAAGTTTAACAGCTGATCATCAGCTGTACACGGCGCCTGCGCTGTTATTCTCACCCTATGTCCAGGATCATTCCCTACTATCCAAGTGGACATAGAGTGAGAATATATAGTTGCCGAGCGCAGCGAGGCCGTGCCCGAAGCGTGGCGAGCGAAGCGAGCCCGCGAGGGGCCCTCTTACACAGCCATCGCTAAGAACTGCCGAAGCGCCGTGTACAGCTGATGGTCAGCTGATCAACTTCGGACATTTTCGGCATCTCCTTCTGCTCCGTACTGCGCAAGCGCTGCGCGTGCGCAGTACGGAGCGGACACTATCCGATAGGAGGACACTATATGGCAGAACACCGGGACACATTTAAAAAAAAAATCTTAGGGCTTATTCACACTTATGTGCACATTTTTTTTTCAATTGTGTTGATGTGGGTTGTGGTATGTCTTCTGTTTATTTTCAGTGGACCCGCAATACATATCTATGGGCCAAAAAAACGTGCCCACCAAATTTCTTTTTCCAGCTCAAGGCAACATATGTATGCTTTATTACATGTCCTGCCATGCCCTGAGGGGTGTTTGTTACTCCGTGTATGCGTGTCCGGGTGCACTGAAAATAATGTAATGCACTTCTATATCTATACGCAGCACATTGTTGTCCAAGAACATGCGCACAAAATACGACAATGACCTCTCACCCCCTATCTGCCCAGGCCAATTTTCAGCTTTCAGCGCTGTCACAATTTGAAATGACAATTGCACTGTCATACAACACTGTACCCAAATAAAAAAGTGTTATCACTTTGTTCACACAAATAAAGCTTTCTTTGGTGGTATTTAATCGCAACTGGGTTTTTTATTTTTTGCTAAACAAATGAAAAAAAGGCCACCCCCCCCCCCCCCCCCTGCAAACAGGTCATTTTTCTCCTTCACTGATGGGCACTAATAGGGGGAACTGCTGGACACTGATTGGCAGCACTGATGGGTACTGATTGGCAGCACTGATGGGTACTGATTGGCAGCACTGATGGGTACTGATTGGCAGCACTGATAGGCAGCACTGATTGGCACTGATAGGCAGCACAGAGGGCCACTGATAGGCGGCGCTGATTGGCACTGATAGGTGGCGGTGATTGGCACTGATAGGCACTGATAGGCAGCGCCGATTGACACTGATAGGTGGCGCTGATAGGCATCACTGATTGCCACTGATAGGCGGTGCTGATTGGCACTGATAGGCAGCACTGATTGGCACTGATAGGTGGTGCTGATTGGCACTGATAGGCAGCACTGATTGGCACTGATAGGTGGCGCTGATTGGCACTGATAGGCAGCACTGATTGGCACTAATAGGCTGCGCTGATAGGCAGCACTGTTGGGGGCTGCACTAATAATCAGGACACTGGTGATCAGTGCCCTGATTATCAGTGTGGATGTCCTCATTCACACTTGCTAGTTACCGACTCTCTCCTCTCACACACACACTGTGACAGGATGAGGAAAGGAATAAAGACACAGCTCATCACGTGAAAAGAGCTACTATGATTGGCTCTTTACCCTGATCTGCAGAGGTGCGCTCTGCAGCGGGGGCACAGTTCTGGGTGGATGTCAATCGATGCCTTCCCAGAACTGAATGACTGCACTATAGCCGTCATTCGGCTATAGCGTGGTCAGCAAGTGATTAAAGGGGTAAAAATAGCAGTTAAAATGTAACTAATGGCAAAACTTTTTTTTTTTTTTTTTTTTTTAGTTTTGGATAGAGGGTGGAGGGATTAGAACATCTATCAGGTTTTTATTGCTGTCTGTGTCTCCGTTAGGGAGATTTACCCTCTATTTCTTATGTTTACTATTATCATTGAAAGTGAAAGTAAATGGAAATCTGAATTTTGAGTTGACACCAGAACAGTAATAGATGGGAAATCGTCCAATTGGGACACTAGTTCTGGTGACACCCCAGGATTCCCTCACTTTGGAGGGATTTCCCTCCACTTCCTGTTTTGTTTATGAAACAGGAAGTGAAGGGAAATCTCCCCTGTGGTACACAGATGGGGAAAAAAAACCTGACAGGGGTTTGCCTTTAGTTACACTTTACCCACTTGCCTACTGGGAACTTTTTACACCCTTCCCGACCAGGCCAATTTTCAGCTTTCAGCGCTGTTGCACTTTTATTGCCAATTGGGCTGTCATGATACACTGTACCCATATGAAATTTTTAGCTTTTTTTTTTTTTTTTGGTAGTATTTAATCACCACTGGGTTTTTTATTTTTTGCTAAATTAACAAAAAAAGACTGAAAATGTTGAAAAAAACATTTTTTTTTCATAGTTTGTTATAAAATTTTGCAAACAGGTACGTTTTCTCCTTCATCGATGTGCGCTGATGAGGCTGCACTGATGGGCACTGATAGTCTGCACTGGTGGGCACTGATGAGGTGGCACTGATAGGCCCTGATAGGCTGCATTGGTGGGCACCGATGAGGCGGCACTGATAGGTGGCACTGATGGGCACTGATAGACTACACTGATGGGCACTGATGGGAACTGGTAGGCAGCACTGATAGGTGGCACTAATAGGTGACACTGATGAGGAGGCACTGATTGGCAGCACTGTTGGCCACTGAATGGCAGCACTGATGGCCACTAATTGGCAGCACTGATGGCCATTGATAAGCAGCATGATGGGCATTGCTGGGGCTGCACTAATAATCAGCGTAGATGCTTATTTCACACAACTCTCTCCTCCTCTCCTCATGCTGTCAGTGTGAGTAAAGGAACCCTGATAACCGGCTTGTGTTTAAATCATGATCAGATGTGATTGGTCACAGCTGATCACATGGTAAAGGGCTACTGTGATTGACCCTTTACCCCGTTCTGTGATCAGCTGTGTCCGAAAGACACAGAGATCACAGAGTGCAGCGCCTGCACGGGGAGGGGTTGTCCAGTTACTTTAAATATCAAAAAATAGAAGAATGGGAAGGAGAAGTCAGTGGACGAGTCTCAACTTATGCTCTGGTTTTACTGGTACCACATCCTCTATTAAAGTAACTGAAAAATATCAATTTTATTGTGCAAAGCATTAAAAGTGAAGAATTAAAATATGAATATCACACATCATGGTAATGTTCCAAAACACTGTACACTTGCAGATTATGCCAGTATGTTGTTGGTGATCACAGTTTATCACAAAAGGGATCTCATCTCATCAGTTCTTCATCTCCAACATGTTTCACAGGACAAATGCCTGCTTCCTCAGGGAGTAATTGCAGAAATCTCTAAAGTTATAAACACAATTAGACAGGTAAGTGCACTAGCCATAAAGCAGTATATGTTATAGTTCATTACAGTATACATATACATATATATATTTTTTACTTGCTATTGGTAGCATTACAATTAGCTTGTTCCCAGGATTTTAAAGGATCGCTGCCGCCATGTAGAAGAGACCCTCAAAGTTCACCAGTAATCATATATAGAATATGTTTAGTGGATGCACAAATTACTGGTGAACTTTGAGTGTCTCTTCTACATGGCGGTGGCGATCCTTTAAACTCCTATCAATAGCAAGTAAAAAATATGTATATGTATACTGCAATGAACTATAACATGTACTGCTTTATGACTAGTGTTACTTACCTGTCTAATTGTGTTTATAACTTTAGAGATTTCTGCAATTTCTCCCTGAGGAAGCGGGCATTTGTCCTTCGAAACATGTTCAAACTTCATGTGAGCTCCCTTTTGTGATCAACTGGGATTTAATGTACAATAAAATTGATATTAAATCTTTTATAATCTGGTGTGGTGCCTGAAAAGTCCTAGTAGATTTTCTTGTTTTGATTATTTTTCAGTTACTTTAAATATCCTGTTTCGTAAGCAGAGGATTTTGGGAAGCATGCAAAGTGAGCAGCCGTGACAGCTCAGTAGTTTTATCCTCCTGCAGAATAGTCATGTGACTGGGCAGCCGCAGCTCCGTGTTTGACGTGAGCGAATTCCAGAGAAGGTAGAGGCAACAAACATCAGTGTTATCCTCTTATGGGAGATTCTATGCGACTACCCAGCAAGGCGCCACAATTCCAGCACAAGGGGGTTATGGGAAATAAGAGGAGTGAAATATAGCATAATGACTAAGGAGTTGCAGACATTTTCCAGCCTGCTGGGCAATTTATGTCAGCCTGCTCAGTCCCTCCCATTTCTAAATGTGAAGGTGATTATTGCTTTCATCATAGTAAGGAAGAGAATGCCCTCCCACTATGTCAGATCTATCAGAGCTCTCATAATTTTGCTTACAAAGTAATAAAAGTAATAATTTACTGCCATGCTGCATAGAATATCAGTGATACTAAGATTTTACATTTGGCTGGGGCAGTACTGTGCAGTGCACAACAGAATAAGAACAGATACTGAGAATTACACCCAGTATACAGGACAAGAGAAGTAGTATTGTGCAGAGTCCATACATACAGAATAAGCACAGACACAGAATTTCTTCCAGCATACAGGACAAGAGAAGTGATACTGTGCAAAATCCATACATACATAATAAGACCAGATACTGAGAATTACACCCAGTATACAGGACAAGTGGAGTAGTACTGTGCCGAGTCCATACATACAGAATAGAAATAGATACTGAGAACCCAGCATACAGGATGAGAGAAGTAGTACTGTGCCGAGTCCATACATACAGAATAAGACCAGATACTGAGAATTACACCCAGCATACAGGACAAGAGAAGTTATACTGTGCATAGTCCATACATACAGAATAAGGACATATACTGAGAATTACACCCAGTATACAGCACAAGAGAAGTGGTACTGTGCATAGTCCATACATACAGAATAAGACCAGATACTGAGAATTACACCCAGCATACAGGACAAGAGAAGTAGTACTCTGCATAGTCCATACATACAGAATAAAGACAGATACTGAGAATTACACCCAGCATACAGGACAAGAGAAGGGATGATCAGTGTCTATAGACACAATCTTAATACAGGGTAGTACACCCATGCACAGCTGCAGCAATGGGGTCCTGGGTTGCATTCCCTGCAGAACACAATCTGCATATTCTTCATGTCTCTGTAGATTTCCTCCCACAGATCAATTATCTAGCAGTGGGGTACCTGGCATTGGACCAGATTGGCTGTGAGCAGTGTGTGTGTTTGTTACATTAGACAGCATATACAGTATATATGTATATATGTCACTTTTCTATATGCCTGTCTTCGATTGCTCTCAGTTCTTACGCTCGCTCTCCCTGCGCACACCGTCCCCCCGATATTTCATGTACAATAGCACAGATGCATACCATGCCCACAGATCAGATCTATCTTCTACAGGTCTGTCTAGACAGTTTTCTCCACCCCTTTCGCCAGAACCCGGAGGCTGGTCATGCTAAGGAAGCCAGTCTGCTTTTGAGATTCACCGACTTTCAGATTTATTTAATTATCAAATCACCTTTTTATTAGAAAAGAATGTAAAAACAAGCAAAATAAATAACGTCAATTTGGGCGCTTCCGCGACAAAACAAATTTATCAAGCAGAAAGAAAAACGCTCGCAATCGCCTCCTTTTTAGGTAGGTAATTCATTCGAATTAAAATGTTGCAGAGATTTATAGCAGATTAATCGTAACAAAGCTACCCAATTTTTCCAGGAGGTGCCAGCGATAGTACTCGGGTGATAGATGAGCATCAGGCCAGGAATTAGCGAGCTTTGTATTGAATTGGTGGCAGAATCTTACAACTAGTGAATTTCTGAGATAAAAAAATGTCGCAGCATGAGTTTCATTGTATCAAAAAAAAAAAAAAAAAAAATGGGGAAAAAAGAATTTATCAACTTGTTCTCAGGACAACGGGCAAGGCAGGCTTTTGTCGTAAGATTTGGAATTTTATTTGTAACTAATATGTTTCAAATTTTATTTTAGGATGAATAACGTCGGGGAAGGAGATTGGCATCCCAATTCCTTGACATCTTCAATAGATTTAAAAAGAAAAAAAAAAAAACCTCTCTGGATAATATCAGAGAGGCATCTTGGGCGACCCGTGTCACATGGTTTTTAAACTGGAGGTGTGAGGCATGATGGGAATTCCGATGAGATGCTATGAGGTCAGGCTGCATTGTACTGAGCTGTATGTCATACGCTCCGGGGTACGTTGCGCTGCTCTCAAAAGGCGGAAAACATTTAAAGGAAAAAAAGAAGACCTGGAAATATATTCGCTCCGGCCATTGTATGGTTTTTTTTTTTTTTCTTCTTTTCCTTCCCTCCTCTTCGTGGTCGTCAGCTTGAATAATTCATCGCAAGCCCTGTCCCTTTAATTGCGGGGGGGGGGGGGGAGTGGGTGGAGCCCCGCTGAGCCCTATGCAAATAAAGGCGAACATTAATCCCCCTGCAAAGTGCACCAGGAGGTAACAATGCACCGGCAAAGGCTGTAGTAGAAAATGGTCCCATGCCAGCCTCTAGAGGTCGGCGCCAACCTTGGCGAATGCACTTTTTCACAAATTTCAACCTCCCCCCCCCCCCGTCTCCTGGTATCGATGAATGTGCACCTCTCCTAGCTCCCAAGAACCTAACTCGTGGATTTCACAAGCAAAACATCACAAGTTAGGGTCTCAGGGACTGAGAGGGGGGCCAGAGAGCACCTAGACAGTGGAACGCAACCCTTTGTGGCGCCGTGGCATGGCAGGGGTTAAAGAGGCACCTCCATGCTTCAGAAAGCTTTTCCCACCATGAAACACAAAACGCCTCAATGTTAACAGGCGATGACCCCCCACATGTCTTCTTGGGGTGGGGGTTATCTCATTACAATTCCTGATGCTCTGCTGCGATGGGATAAAATATCAACCGACTGGTTCGAGATAATAAACTCTGATTTTTTTCTTTTTTGCCGATGACCAGGGTATGCGATACAATAGACGATAGATGAGGGTGGCCAGACGTTCTGATAAATATATATATAATGTTCAGCTCTACTCAGTAGGCTAAGCACGCTGCAGGTCCTCTCCAGGGTACTGGGGCCTCTCTGTTTCTTGGCTGGGTGTCAAGACAAGTCCTCACAGCCCTCTGTCATCTGTATCCACTAAACTCCGAGAAGGGGGAAGGGATCAGGGGAAAAAAAAAATAATTAAATAAAATCCTTTTCCAGCCTCAGTACACCGACACCCTGCACCCCCATCGGCCGCGCACCCCACCGCAGCGCCGCGCATACCTGCATGTCTGTGTGCATTGCACATATTGTCCGGTGCATGCACAGAGCAATGTAGCACCCCCTCCTCCTCCTCCTATAGAGGCAGCTCTCCACATCCAAGTCTCTTTTCATGTTGTCTCGGGGGGCCCTGCGTTGGGCGTCTTCAGGCAAAAAAAAAAAAAAAAAGAAGGGGGGGGGGGGGGCCCACATTCACCGCTTGGCGAAACCAGGCAAAAATAAAAAATATTGGTAAAGATAAAAATAAAAATAAAAAAATCCTCAAGTAGATGGCTAAAACCCAACGATAAAATTAGGACATCGGCGAAGCATCCACTGGCATTCGAAAAAAGCGATGAATAAGCCCCTTGCTTACCTTTTTTATTCTTTTTTTATTTCTGCAGCCGGCACCTGGGACGTATTCCCCTTCTGCTTAATCATGAAGCAGAGGTGATGTCCGCGCCGGCCGACGCGCCCTTGCATGCTCTTCTTCACCGGCTGGGCTTAATGGTGGTTTTCCTGGCCCCCGATTTTTGGCTGGTGGGCCCCCTCGATGTACCAGCATGCAGCCCCTGCCTTGCAGAAACCCATTTCATCTTCAGTGACTCCCTTTGCTTAAGCAGAAAGAAGTGGAGAGGGCTGGATGGGGGGGAGGGGGGTGAGCGCCAACAAGGGGGAAGCTGAGGGACAACAGTACAAGGAACAAATCATGGACAAGATGAAATTCTCCAGCCCACACCGCCCCCCCACCCCCGCCCCCCTCCTTCTCCTTGTTCTGCTCGCTCTTCGCTCCTGGAAAGCTGCAGGCTCTGGTAATAGTACTTCCCTGCCAGTCATAACAGAGATTCTATACATGCCCCCCCCCCACCCTGCACATTCACATTCGAAGACCCCCACTTCGCTTGCATCCTACCCACCGCCTGCCAGCAGTACCCATCCCCTTCCTCTGGCTGGTACCTGCGACTATCTCTGGTGCAATGCTCAGATGCCACCTCCCCAGACGCCGAAATACACCGGGCCGTCCCTTAAAAATACTCGCAGCCCAGACGCTGACCCCGTGTCCATTTTAAACCCAGCGACGTGGTTAAAAAAAGCAACGGGATCGTGTCTTAGACCGCCGCTAGCATTCGACCCGTTCGCAGCATTAGATTAGAACCGCAAGGTCGTCAGTGAAAATAACTTCAGGTTATAATGAGCCTCCTGGGGGTTAACGTGCTAAAAAAAAAAAAGAGCCATTTATTTCTGCGTTCAGCGGAATTCTCCCACGTGATCGTCGCGGAGGGGCGTAGAGATTGTGTCTGGCAGTTTTTTTTTAACACACTGGTAAGTTCGCCGAAAGCTGGCTTGAATGTGCAGTAGGTGACGTGCCAAGCTGGCTAGTGTTACAACGGACGTTGATGATTGGAGATAGGGAGCTGGTGTCGGTTACGCAGGGCTTAGCGGAAACTTTAGCTCGACTTCGGCCATCTTGATGGGTGTGACGTGCTACCTGAATGCACTAGGGGCTAAAATCTAGGATTGGAATATTTAGTAGTGGCGATTAAGCCAAGGTCAGGGACAGGTCAGCCACAGTTTGCATCTTTGGATGGCGACTGTTCTTGGAGAGATCTACAAGGAATTTCCAGCATGCTGGAAAGTATTGCTACAGACTGATGAGGAAAATAATAATCATAGAATGTTCTGAACTAAGATCCATAATAAGCAGATGTCAGGACCAAAGTACATGTCATAGTATACATCTGATAACTGGTGATACAAGGCACAATACTGGACTCCCTGAACATGGTGGCATAACACAGGACTCCCTGGAGGCCAAGTACAGGACTCCCCCCTACATGAGGCAGGATGAGTCCAGACATGCTCAATAAAGATTAGCAAATAAGTCAGCAAATCTGGAGATATAACCAAAAGTAGGGCAGTTTCCAGAAGGTGAATAGAACAAACATCACCCATCACCTTTCTTTCTTTCTTCCTTCCCCCCTTTTTCTCTTTAACCTTCTTCTTTCCTCTCCTCCCTTGCTTTTCATCACCTTTGTTCCTTCTTTCATCTTCTTTTTTTTCCTCCAACTTTTCTTAACTCGTTCTTTCTTTCCCATATTCATTCTTTTCTCCCCTTCTATCCTTTTTTGCTTCCTCCCTCCCTTCTGTGTTTTCTCCCTCTGGCTGTTCTTCATCCTTTCCCTACATCATCCTCCCTTCTTTCCTTACTTCCTCCCTACCCTCTTTCTTTTATCCCTCTCTACCTTTTGCCCTCCCCAACTTCCTTCCTTTTTCTCTCACTACCCCTATCCCTCTCCATCCCTCCCTATCTTTCTTCCTACCTTTTATCCCTCTCTACCTTCTTATATCTCTCCCTACCCCCACCCTCTACATTCCTTCCTTCCGCTATCTTTTCCTCCCTCTCTTTCTTACTTCCTTTATCTCTCTCCACCCTCCTCCCTTCTTCCATCCCTCCTGACCTTCCTACATCTCTTACTACCTTCCTTCCCCCATCCCTCCCTCCCCTCTTTCCTCTCCACCCACCTTCCTCCATCCCTTTCCAACTTCCTAACTCCTTCTTAACGCCATTCCTCCCTATGTTCCTTCCCTCCCCTGTCCCTTCCTACCTTCTTTCTTCCCTTTCTACCTTCTTTCCCCTATCCCTCCCTTCCTTTTTCCATCTCTCCCTCCTTTCCCCCATCTCTCTCTTACTCCATCCATCTCTACCTTCTTCCATCCCTCTCCATCTTCCTTCCTCAACCTACCTTCCTTCCTCCCTTCCTTCCTCCATCCCTCTCCACTTTCCTTCCATGCCTCCTGACCTTCCTCCCTCCCTCTCTACCTTCGTTTCTTCCTCCATTTCTGCCTCCTTCCTCCATCTCTCCCTACCTTCCATCCTCCATTCTCCTCTACCTTCCATCCTCCACTACTTCCTACCTTCCATTCTTCCCTATCTTCTTACATCCCTACCTGCCTTCCTTCCTCTATTCCCCCCCCCCCCCCATTATTTCTTCTTCCATCCCTCCCTACCTTTCAACCATCCGTCCCTATCTTCCTTCCTGCTTCCAGTACTATCTTCCTTCCTCCATCCCTCATCCTCCATCTTTCCCTACCTTCCATCCTCCATTCCACCCTACACTTAATCCTCCATCCTTCCCCGTCTTCCTTACTCCATCCCTCCCTATTTTCCTTATTCCATCCCACCCTACCTTCCAACCTCCATTCCTCCCTACCCTCTATCCTCTATCCTCTATCCCTCCCCATCTTCCTCACTCCATCCCTCCGTACTTTCCTTATTCCTGCCTTCCATCCTCCATTCCTCTGTACCCTCCATCCTCCATTTGTCCCACCTTACTTACTCCATCCCTCTCTACTTTCGATTATTCCATCCCTCCCTACCTTCCATCCTCCCTACCTTCCATCCCTCCCTACCCTCCATTACTCCCTATCTTCCTTACTCCAGCCCTCCCTACTTTCCTTATTCCATCCTTCCCTACATGCCATCCTCTATTCCTCCCTACCCTGCATCCTCCATTCCTCCCTATTTTCCTTATTCCATCCCTTCCTACCTTCCATTATTTATTCCTCCCTACACTCCATCCTCCATTCCTCTCTACTCTCCATCCTCCATTCCTCTCTACTCTCCATCCTCCATTCCTCCCTACTCTCCATCCTCCATTCCTCCCTACTCTCCATCCTCCATTCCTCCCTACCCTCCATTACCCCCTATCTTCCTTACTCCATCCCTCCCTATTTTCCTTATTCTATCCATCCCTCCCTACCTTCCATCCTCCATTCCTTCCTACATACCATCCTCCATTCCTCCCTACTCTCCATCCTCCATTCCTCCCTACTCTCCATCCTCCATTCCTCCATGCCCTCAATCCTCCATTCCTCCCTGCCCTCTATCCTCCATTCCTCCCTACCTTCCTTTCTCCATCCCTCCTTACTTTCCTTATACCATCCCTCCCTACCTTCCATCCTCCATTCCTCTGTACCCTCCATCCTCCATTCGTCCCACCTTACTTACTCCATCCCTCTCTACTTTCCATTATTCCATCCCTCCCTACCTTCCATCCTCCCTACCTTCCATCCCTCCCTACCCTCCATTACTCCCTATCTTCCTTACTCCAGCCTTCCCTACTTTCCTTATTCCATCCTTCCCTACATGCCATCCTCTATTCCTCCTTACCCTGCATCGTCCATTCCTCCCTATTTTCCTTATTCCATCCCTTCCTAGCTTCCATCATTTATTCCTCCCTACACTCCATTCTCCATTCCTCTCTACTCTCCATCCTCCATTCCTCCCTACTCTCCATTCTCCATTCCTCCCTACTCTCCATCCTCCATTCCTCCCTACTCTCCATCCTCCATTCCTCCCTACTCTCCATCCTCCATCTCTCCCCATCTTTCTTACTCCACCCCACCCTACTTTCCTTATTCCATCCCTCCCTACCTTCCATCCTCCATTCCTCCCTACTCTCCATTTCCCCCACCTTTCCTACTCCATCCTTCCCTATTTTCCTTATTCCATCCCTTCCTACCTTCCATCCTCCATCCCTCCCCATCTTCCTTATACCATCCCTCCCTACTTTCCTTATTCCATCCCTCCCTACCTTCCATCCTCCATTCCTCCCTACCCTCCATTACCCCCTATCTTTCTTACTCCACCCCTCCCTATTTTCCTTATTCCATCCATCCCTCCCTACCTTCCATCCTCCATTCCTTCCTACATACCATCCTCCATTCCTTTCTACATACCATCCTCAATTACTCCCTACTCTCCATCCTCCATTCCTCCCTGCTCTCCATCCTCCATTCCTCCATGCCCTCAATCCTCCATTCCTCCCTGCCCTCCATCCTCCATTCATCCCTACCTTCCTTACTCCATCCCTCCTTACTTTCCTTATTCCATCCCTCCCTACCTTCCATCTTCCCTTCCTCCCTACCCTCCATCTTCTATCTCTCCCCATCTTACTTACTCCATCCCTCCCTACCTTCCATCCTCCATATCTTCCTTACTCCATCCTTCCCTACTTTCTTATTCTATCCCTCCCTCCCTTCCATCCTCCATTCCTCCCTACTTGCTTCATCCTATCCCTCCCTACCTTCCTTCCTCTATCCCTCCCTACCTTCCACCCCCCTCCCCTCATTTATTCCTTTCCTCTCAGCTCCCTCAGAATACTCCAGTTAGGAATGGATGGATAGGATACCAGGTAGTGAAATCAAGGCTCTCCCACATCTGTAGTGTGTAACCACCAGCTCCAGAATGGTGACATGTGATAGAGATTTAGAGCAGTGACTGCAGTGTGGCATCCTGGGAGTTTCCCACGGTCCATTTCCCACGCTGTCACTGTTAATTGGGCCATTCATTTGTAGTTACAATGTTTACATTGGCCGTTCACACTCACTTGACCTTTGTCACACAGTTGTATTTTTATGATGCACCATATAGCGCCTAGGACTTGATTATAAATCATAGGTAAATTGCCTTCCTGCCCCCCCCCCCCCCCCCCCGCCTTTTTCCCTGAATCCATTGCTACCAACATTGCCTGTATGTAAAACTCCCAGAGTGTTCTACAGCAAATGCAATGCAAAGGACAAATGTGTGGCTCGTAGTGTAGGGACTCATTCACACCACACAGCGTGCGTAAAAAACTATTTTTAATTGCATTTGCAGAAGCATATAACGATGCATTGACGCGCATTGCACATTAAACAAATACAGCATGGCTTGATTTTTCCCCAATGTAAACTGGGTGCATAGATAATAGCATTTGCTGCATCCTTGCATTGAGCCTGTGTAGATCAACATAGATCATGCAATTCATTTCACTTTTTTTCTCTGCTACATTTTCTAACTACTGCCAACTGGCAGTTGATTGTGGAGATAAAGTAAAAAAAAAAAAAAAATATTAAAGTCATTGATGAGTTTTGGGATTTCATGAGAGTTTTATTCCTAATGAAGACGTCAAGTCAGAGTAAAGGAGGTGTGCATTATATGTTTACTGTCAGGTTTCCTTTAAGAATGGTTAATATGTTTATATCAAGCACTCCCCTGGGGCTATTTGAATTGTTTGTGGGCAGCTGATGACCTGGAAATTCCGCGTGCTGTGCCTAATTTAATGTGTCCTAATGGGACGCTACTTAAGCGCCCAGTGTGTGTACTGGTCTGCTGATTAGCTGGGAAGGCTAAATGGGAACCTGGCTCCAGTGGGCATCTGTAATCATCTGGATCAGCACTCTTGGGTTGTTACAACAGTGCATATTTTCTTGTTTTTTTCTCCCTGTCGGAGCAGAAGAGGGTGAGTGTCAGGTAGTAAGCTTGCTGTTATTCTCTTGAATTCTCTCCCTGGAAAAGAAAACAGAGCAGCCTATTGTCAGGCTGTAACACCGCTGTCTGCTCACCCTGAGCTCAGGGTTTATAGCAAACAGTAAAAAAGAAATTGGTATCATTGCTGTCAGAATTAATTGAAAGGAAACTAAAGGCTTTTTTTTTTTTAAACGGACAGCTTTAGGTCCCTTTCACACCAGCTGAACCGATTGGGTCTGCCTGTCTGTTTTTCAGGAGGACCTGATCAGACCATCCATTGTTCTCTATGGGGAGGCAGATGTAAACGTGTCTGTTTACACTCACGTCTGCATCCAATCCGTTCCCCATCAGTTTAGCGCAGGAGTCTCCAAACTTTCTAGAGAAAGGGCCAGTTTACTGTCTTTAAGACTTTATGTGCCCAGGGGAGTTGACAATGACCGATCTTTGGTATTAGGGGGAGAAACAGTTGGTGTCAGTGGAAGGAATTATGCCACATTGTTGATGTCAGTGGCAGGAATAATGTCTCAAGGGCTGGATAAAGGCAAGCAAAGGGGCGTATCTGGCCCCAGGGCCACAGTTTGGAGACCACTGGTTTAAAAGATAGGATAACATTTTATAAAGTGGCAATCCTACCACTTTAAAAAAAACTCTGATTAGGCCACATCTGGAGTATTCTGTCCAGTTCTGGTCACCAGTCCTCAGAATGGATGTGCTGGAGAGAATCCAAAGAAGGGCAACAATATTAATAAGGGGATTGGAGGACCTCAATTACAAGGAACCACTACAAGCACTAAATGAAGAGATGCTTGAGAGGGGACATGATAGCGATTTACAAATGCCTCAGTGGTGATCCCGGCATAGGAAAAAAACGATTCAGTCTCAGGGAGTGTAACAGGACACAGGGCCACACAATGACAATGGAGGAGAAGCGAATTAACCTTAAACTGCGTAGGGGTTTTTTCACTGTCAGGCAATAAGGATGTGTAATGCCGCGTACACACGAGCGGACTTTCCGGCAGACTTGGTCGGGCGGACCGGACTCCGTCAGACAATTCGATCGTGTGTGGGCTCCAGCTGACTTTTTTTTTCCCAAAAGTCCGACGGACCTAGAAATAAAACATGTTTCAAATCTTTGCGATGGACTCGAGTCCGGTCGAAAAATCCGCTCGTCTGTATGCTAGTGCGATGGACAAAAACCGATGCTAGGGCAGCTATTGGGTACTGGCTATCAACTTCCTTATTTTAGTCCGGTCGTACATCATCACGTACGAATCCGTCGGACTTTGGCGTGATCGCGTGTGTCCAAGTCCGTTCGTTTGAAAGTCCGGCGGATGTACGCTGCAAAGTCTGTCGGAAAGACTGTCGGACCTAGTCCGTCGAAAAGTCCGCTCGTGTGTACGCGGCATAACTCTCTTCCAAAATTGGTGGTGTCAGCGGGGAGTATTAGTATATTTAAAAGACTCTTAGATGTGCATCTTAAAGAACACAACATACAGGGATATGGGAAATAATTATAGACACTGACACACGTACACTATGTAACTATGAAATGGACAGGTGGTCCATTTCCATCTGACTGCACCATAGAGAAGAGCGGGCTGTGTCTGTGTCTCCTCTGCATAGCGGAGTGGACATGGACCTACCATCTGCCTGCTCAGTGGGGATCAGCAGACAGATCCCCGCTGAGCAGGCGGATCCTCTTGACGAAGTCCACCCCATCTAAAAGGGGCCTTACTCCTTTACCAGCAGCCCAAATGGATCATTAGTTATGTCTGCTCTGACAGGGAGGGAAAACAAGTGCATAACAGTGCATATCACTGTAATTCGTATGGCTTGCTCGAATGCTGGTGAGCGAGAAATCTTCCCGCGAGTGATTTAGAGAACAGGCATCTGTACACTATTCAGACATGTTAATGCAACTGAAATGAAGGAGATGAGATGCCACTCACCAGCCCGGTGATGTTATAATAAATAGCCTCAGCTAGCGCTACTCCATCCACATCCTCTGATGCGTTTTGCCCAGACAACCGGGGCGTGATCACAGAGGTCCTCCGTGACCTAGCCCTGGTGGGCAGGGCCAAACGTGTAGTGCTGGCTAAAACCACATATTGCAACAGCACCGGGCGGGTGAGCGACATCTCATCTTCTTCATCTCAGTGCACTATTGCTGAATAGTAAGGCTGCACTAATATAAAAAACCAAGAATGAAGATCCTAAGGCCCTGCTGCCCAACCTACTGCTCAAGTTTGCATGTGGCCCTTGGGTATATGATGTGTGACCCTCAGACCTCAGCAGTTTGTAGTGGGAACATTGATTAGGATAATAGCATTCATCTCTACTAGCCTCATGTAAAATGTTCCCAGTTTGGTATTGTCTTCTGCAGCATATCCCCAGCCAACAATGTAGCCTGTCCATACTCTCTGACCTTCATTTCCTCTATTAGGTCTGCAGTCTCTGACAGTCCTCTCCAGCATTACATATACTGAACATTAAGTGTGGCCCTTTAGGCTTTTGAGGCCCTCTTTAGCTCGTAAGTTGACAACCACTTTCCTAAGAAAAGCTCATTTCTGACTGGTTCTCTTTAAAGCTCACTGCACTTGTCAGCCTGTTAAGCTTTTTGTTGGATAAGTGTATAAGGCAGGGATATCAAACTGGTGGCCCTTCAGTCCCATCATGCCTCTGCTTTTGGGAGTCGTGCTTGTAACTGTCAGCCTTGCAATGCCTCATGGGACTTGTAGTTCTGCAACAGCTGGAGGGTCACCAGTTTGACACCTGTGGTATAAAGTTCTATTAGATTCCGGCCTGTAAGATGGTCTTCACCAGTCTGAGCTGACCTGGGAAGGACAAGAAGCGGAAGGTTCTAAGTGTAATCTACTGCCACTGGAACTACCACTCTCAGCATGAAGAAGCAATTTGTGGATACTTGCCTAATGTCATGCCACATAGCACCTGCTAAAGATTGGCCAAAGTTACCATCTGCCCAGTTTTCATAATGATTAAGCACAACTGTGCGAAACGCGTCAACAAGATCTGTGTGTTGGTGTCCTTTGATGTCATCTTGGTGATCAATAAACAACATTTTGTATTTCAATCGATGTACAGCCATTTCTTCCTTTATCTGCCCAGTTTTCATAATCATTTTCTCATTCATTAAAGTGTTACTAAACCCAGGACCCTGCATTCACTATATTTGGTCTCCCATAGTACACAGAACATGGAAATGCAATTATTTTAGTAAATAAGAAACTGCTAAATACCTTTCCTCATCAGTAGTATATAACAGTTTTGGTGAAGCTTGTAGGAGGAGTTTTCATATGAGCTGTCCTATGAAGCTGCAGGACCCCTGACCCTCTGTCTGGACAGTGTTGACTGGCCCTGTGCTGATCACATGCACTCTCCCAAGAAAAAAAAACCTCTCTAGCAATACCCACCATACTGAGCATGTGCAGCCTGACTCCAAAGGCTCTGGATTACCTGGATTTGTCCAGGGGGGACAGTGCAGGGAGGGGAGGATCTGGGCATAGAAGATCAAACAGCCTTTTTACACAATGCAGAGGATTATCCCCTTAGTTTCCACAGTGAGTATAACAAGCTTGCTTTACTGCATATACAGACTGATTTTACTGTTGTGGGTTTAGTAACACTTTAGTATAGCACACCAGACCTCCTCCAACTGGTACTGTGTCCAGTCATCTGCAGCTATGTCTTCCAGGAGTGCTAGCAGCTGCTTCTGTGTGAATAAAGCCTGCAATCAATGCTTGCAGACAACATTCATAAATACTTTGTTACAATTGTTAATATTTTTTGGTAGCTCTGTGTAGACTGAAGACTTGTCCTGTTTGGTGTTCTACAGACTAGAAGGTAACAACCCTGAGATTGGTTCACCCTTTTCATGATAAGCGTGCCCTCGCTTGCCAGGCAAGCCCTCCGGTTGTACTGGAGAAGCGGTGCAGTGACAGACACTGCCTGTCCTTTGTAAGGGGATTACTCCTTTCTTCCTTTTTTTTTTTTCTTGTTACATAACCTTTGCACAATAGGGAGCCTCATGTTCCATGTCCATTAAAGCTTAAAGGGGTTGTAAACCCTCATGTTTTTTCACCTTAATGCATCATATGCATTAAGGTAAAAAAACACCTGACAGTGACCGCCCCCCCCAGCCTCGCCGTTTTACTTACCCGAGCCCCGTATTTCTGTCGCTAGAGACGCATTCTCCCTCTCTTCACTGGGTCACAGCTTTTGATTAGATAGGTTGATAGCAGCGCAGCCATTGGCTCCAGCTGCTGTCAATCAAATCTAATGACGCGAGCGCCGGGGGGCGGGGCCAAGTCTGGCCTTCGTGTCTATTGACGCAAATGCTGGACTCGGGAGCGCGCCTGCAAGGTAACCCCCTGGGGAAGCACTTCTACTAGGGGGTTATCTGATATGGGGAGGAGCTGCGAGAGCCGCTGGGGACCCCAGAAGAGGATGATCGGGGCCACTCTGTGCAAAACAAGCTGCACAGTGGAGGTAAGTATGATATGTTTGTTATTTAAAAAAAAACGAACCCTTCCAATCACTTTAACTATAGTATAAATATTGTCTAAGTACAAGAGGAATGTGTATTCTAAATGTAGCAAGGTCCCAGGCCTCCTTTGGTCTAATGAGACCTCCAGGGCCAGGGATAGCTGACATCCTTCTGTATATGGTGGGTTGCAAGGCAAGTGGGTGCATTACGCGGTATATTGATTGGGTGCCAGACACTTCTTGAATGCAAAAGAGATTTTATTTCTCTTAACAGAACTTTGGGAGAGAGGGTTAGGGCCAGGACACCCTTAGGTAGTTGCGATGTTAATTGGCAGACTCCGAGACTTTAACAGGAGGACAGCCATGCAGGGAAAGGCATCCAGCAAGACGCCACATCTGCATGTGTAGGAGTGCTTTCTCCTATGGCAACAGTCTTTAACAGTTTCTAACACAGAGTGTAATGCCGCGTACACACGGGCGAACTTTTCCACCGGACTGGTCCGACGGTCTTTCCGATGGACTTTCCAACGAACTGACTTGCCTACACACGATCAACTAAAGTCCGACGGATTCGAAAAATGATGACGTACGACCGGACTAAAATAAGGAAGTTGGTAGCCAATAGCTGCCCTAGCGTCGGTTTTTGTCCGTCGGACTAGCATACAGACTAGCGGATTTTTTGACCAGACTCGACTCCGTTGGAAAGATTTGAAACATGTTTTATTTCTAGGTCCGTCGGACTTTTGGGAAAAAAAAGTCAGCTGGAGCCCACACACGATCGAATTGGTGTTTGGTCCGCCGGACCAAGTCTGCCGGAAAGTCCGCTCGTGTGTACGCGGCATTACAGTTCCTTCACTTCCACTACAATCACTTCTTGTAGTTCTTCAGCCCACTGAGTTCCCAGTCTCTCTCACTAGACTAGATGATTCACTGCCACAGAATACTGTGAACTCCTCCAATCTTCACTGTAGTATCTTCCTCAAGCGTCACCCCTGTTTCTCTGCTGGCTCCCTAGCTTGGCATTCTAGATACCTCTCAAGCTTCACCCCACTGGCCTGCTCGGTCCTTGGCTTGACACACAAGACTGCTCTGCAAGCGTCACCTCTGCTGGCTGGGTCCCTGGCTTGATACCCACTGAAATTACCCGATTCTTCACCATCCCCGGTTGGTGAGAATACTGCTCTGGTACTTCAGCTACTCACTGTCATCCCTTAGTGGCAACAGCTTCCCCTCTACCTCCGACCACGACAGCTTCCCCTACCAAAACTGTCACATCTGGTTGGACTGCAAGCCGCAATCCTAATCCTACACTGCTCTCTTGCTTCTGGATAGGCCCTCAGACAGCCCTGCAGCCAGATGTGCCCGGGATAGGCCCAATCTCTGGCCTAGCAGCCCGGGGGACACAACACATGTCCACCCAGACAGCCGTCCAGGTGGCACAGAACCCCAATCACCTGACCTCCCCAGCAGGCCAAGGGATCCAAGAAAACCCCTGCCCATTGGCTGAGACACCCCATATACCCATAATCTGACCTTGCACTGCCCTTCTCGTATCTAATGCCACCAGGTACCTGGACACCTAGCGGCAGAAGAGAAAAGTGCAGCAATGCCTGACTTAGGGAGATCAATCAATCCCTAACAATTAACCAAGGTAGTTACTCCTGGCAGGTAGATTTAGGAGCAACCCTGCCTAAACTCCAGGGTGCTACAAAAATCTCACCGCACAAGTTACAATCTGATTGTACAATCTGCTTTACATCTACCAACAACTATGTAGTGTAAGGACCTGCCTGGTTGGAAACAAATTGATTGGATAGTTTATGTAGGACATCATATTACATTGCTAGTTTTGGTAAATCCTAAGGCGGATTGTACCGAGATTGTATTGTCAGATTGTAACATGTATGGTGACCCTTAATTGAATCTTGGTATGCTTTGCGTATTTCTTCCAGATCTGCGCAGTAATCTAGTGTGAAACTTTGCCTCTGCCCAGGTGCTTCCTGTAATAAAGACCAGTCACTGCTGCTCTCTCGCCTTGTGCAGGGTGACTGGTCTTGTCTCCGCCCCCTCCTGTAGTTTTCTGCAGGCAGACTGTAGTGGGTGGACCTTCTTGGCCCCTCCCACAGCTCTGCTCTCTGCACAGGCTATGTACTGCACAGTGATGGTGTCACTGATACTTTTACAAAGTAATATCTGGGTTTGCAAGGGCATTAGATACACACAGAGTGGATGTATTTCCTTTGTGGCTATTGTGAAATATATTTAAAGGAAATTGTTTGTGGCCAGAGTTAAGCTTTAAATAAACGCAGTTCTGCACCCCCCCCCCCCATGCATTCAAAAGCAGGACATGCTAAGACTTGCGGTTCCACAGCAGCTGGCGATTCGCAGGTCACTCAAGTTATGATCTGTTTTGTGTCCTTATGTTTTTCTTTTTATAAACTGCTGATAACTTTCTTCAAACAAGGATTAAGGGGTGATGAGGCGCAGGCTGCGCGTGCCACGAATGGGAGTTAGCTGAGTAAATACCGCCATCTGCTGGACACCTGTGTTTACAGCAATCTGTCAACGGGGATTAGAGGGTCCTCATTTATCCTGCAGGACAATGACATGTTTGTTGGAGGAGATTTGTAGAAACTCTGGAAGAGCCTGTGAGAAGTGTTATCTGAGACCCATGTGTGCCAGGAGTGATATAAACATTCCCAGATTGGAGAAGAGAAGCTTATATAAAATGGGGGGGTAGAGCATCGGAGAGAATTTGGCTCAGTCCAAGTTTAGAGGAGGAATTTCTGAACAGACATATGTGGGGGCTTCCATTGTTGTCCTCTTCTTCTACAAATGCTAGTTCCTGGGCTGATCCAAAGGCTTCAGCACTTTATAAAGCTGATGTCCAGGAACTACATGCAGAGTTCTGGCTTTCCTTGGCCTGCTCTTACTTGTCCCCGGGTCAGTGACTCAGCAGAGAAGCCAGAGACAGCCAAGCAATTAGCATGTTCACACTGAGCTCATCCATGGTGGTCACAGTAGCTTTCTTTAACCACTTGACATCCAAAAGATTTACCCGCCATCTTGACCAGGCCATTTTTTATGATACGGCACTACATTACTTTTACTGACAATTGCGCGGTCATGCAACGCTGCACATAAATGAAATGTGTGTCCTTTTTAAATAGAGACATGCCAAATCAGTGGTAATTGCTGGCAATGACACCGTCCGAATTGGTGGGATGCCGCATTTGCGGCGCTGCACCGATTCCCAAAAGTAGTTTCTGTACTACTTTTGGCGACTTCGGGGTGCGATTTCCATAGACATCTGTGCAGCAACCCGCACAGATGTCTCTGAAATTGCCCCCAAAGTCGGGACTGACATGCGGGAATGAAATTGTGCAAGTTCAGCTGAACTCACACAATTTCATTCCCGCTGTCAGTGTGAACCTAGGCTTACTCTGAGTTGAACTTTTGTTTCATTAGACCTTTAACAAATGAATGAATCATTTTGCATTCATTCGTTAATTTCTTTCATAGTAGCTGAAATTCGTTATTTTTTTCCTTCTGATATTCGGATGCATTTGAATGTCCGAAAGATGCAAAATTCAACTGAATTTCAATTAGTTACGAAATAAATTGGACATGTCTATTAATTGGTTTACTCAAACATTACAGCAAACTATGGGATGTATACTGGAATTTGTATTTATTTTTCTATTGGTAATGTGGCGATCAGCGACTTATAGCGGGACTGCGATATTGTGGTGGAAAATCAGACACTGACAGTTTTGACACTTTGTGGGAGCTAGTGACACTAATACAGTGATCAGTGCTAAAAATATGTACTAATGGCACTGGGCAGACGGGGGTTAAACATCTAGGGCGATAAAAGGGTTAAATGTTTGCCTAACCGGTGTTTTGGTGTACACTTTGTGCTGTTTTTACTAGGGGAAGAAATGTATTCTAGCCCCTACTTTGCAGGAACACTGAATCCATTCCTGTCAGAACGGGGGTGCTGTTGGGGACACTCTGATGTAAGGGGGGGTGCTGATGGGGACACTCAAAATTAAAGTGGGACGGTCTGGATGAAGTCCAGGGCCAAATTTTTGTCCCAGTCCAGCCCTGCCTCGCCCTATATGCGCAACCAAGCCTGCTAGAGTCCAGGCAGTAGCCTCTTATTCTTGATGATTTCCAGCTGGAACGATGAAAGACTTCTTAGATAATCTGAAAGGAGCAATTGTGGACAGATACTTTTTTAAAGACATCCCATTCGTGTGACTTTCCCGTTTGATCTTCTGTAAAGTTAGGTAATGCACAGATGTCTGTTAAATGGAGGGCCGTTGCTACCTTTGGTACAGGATGACCTACAGGACGCAATTCTCCCCTTTCTGGAAAGAAAACAATATGTTTTTCTAGAAGAGCTACAAGAGCTTGCATCTCGGACATCCTTCTGCCTGAAGATACTGCTTTGTAGGTGTAGCAAAGTCTTTAGCCTCTTTCAGTCTAATGAGAACCTCTAAGGCCAAAGATAGCTGACATCCTTCAATATGTAGTGGGTTGTGAGGCATAGTGGGTGCAAAGATGGTGAAAGTCAGTGGGCGCCTGACACTTCTTGGACGTAAAAGAGGTTTTATTTCTCTTAACAGTCCTTTTTGTATTTTGGGGGAAAAGAGGGTTAGGGCCAGGACACCCTTAAGTAGTTGTAGATTCAATTGACAGACTCTGGGATATCAATAGGTGGACAGCCGTGGAGAGAAAGGCCCCAGCAAGGCACCACATCTGCACATGCAGGAATGCTGTCTCCTATGGCAACAGTCTTTAACAGTTCCTAACTCAAACGTAACAGTTCCTTCAGCTTCACTACAGCTGCCTCTTGTAGTTCTTCAACACTGAGCTCCCGGTCCCTCACTAGACCCACTGATTCACTGACTCTGAATTCCTTGCACTCCTCCAATCTTTGCGGTGGTATCTCCCTGAAGCGTCACCCACGCTTCCCTGCTGGGTCCCTAGTTGGCACAGATACTTCTCAAGCTTCACCCCTGCTGACCGGCTTGGTCCCTGGCTTGAAATACAAGGCTGCTCTGCAAGCGTCACCTAAACTGGTTTGATCCCTGACTTGATCACTGCCTGAGGTTTCCTGATTCTCCACTGTGCCCACTCGGTGACAAAACTGCTCCGATACTTGCTTCAGTTACTCACTGTGGTCCCTGGCAAAGGTGGTTGGTCCCTTAGTGGCATCAGCTCCCCTTCTACCTCCGACTACGACAGATTCTCCATCCAGCAGAACCATTACTTTTGGTTGGACTGCAAGCCGCAATCCCAACCCTGCACTGCCCTCTTATTTCTAGATAGGCCCTCGCACAGCCTGGTAGCCAGATGCCCCCGAGGTAGGACCAATCTCCAGCCTAGCAGGCGGGGCGTACGACACACGTCCACCCAGACAGCCATTCAGGTGGCACAGAACATAGCTCACCTGACCTCACTTGAATATATAGGTTCTCCCAGCAGGCCAAGAGATTCAAGAAAACCCCTGCCCATTGGCTGAGATACATCATATACCCATAACCTGACCTTGGGTTGCCCTTCTCATATCTAGTACCACCAAGTAACCGGCCACCTAGTGGTAGAAGAGAAAGGTGCAACAAAGCCAAACTTAGGGGAGGAATCAATGGATCTCTATCAATCAACCAGGATAACTACTCCTGGCAAGTAAATCTGCTGTTGAGTCGGGAGAGAGTTGGCTTTTTTTTTTTTTTTTTTTTTTTTTTAGTTAAGGATCCAGCCATATCTCTGCAGGGGTGTGTGTGAGGATCTCTTGGTGCGTCATCAATTTTTCCAGACTTTTGGTTAGAAGAAAAATGTTGTCTGGGTAGTGGCCAAGCCGGAGACCCTGTTCTCTGAGTGGAGCTAACACGGAGACCTTTGCGAATATTCTCTGAGACATGCATAAGCCAAAAGGTAGGCTGTTAAACTGATGATGTGATCGCAACACTTACATATTTTGGAAAGAAGGAAAAAACTTGAGATGTGAACCTAAGATCCTGAAGGTCCAGTAATAGCATCTAGCCATCTGGCTGCATTGTTTGAATGGACTCTAATGTCGCGTACACACGAGCGGACTTTTCGACCGGACTGCTCCGACGGACTATCCGACGGACTTTCGGCGGACTTCCAAAGGACTTTCCGAATGAACGGACTTGCCTACACACGATCACACCAAAGTCCGGTGGATTCGTACGTGATGACGTACGACCGGACTAAAATAAGGAAGTTGATAGCCAGTAGCCAATAGCTGCCCTAGCGTCAGTTTTAGTCTATCGGACTAGCATACAGACGAGCAGATTTTTCGACCGGACTTGAGTTCGTTGGAAAGATTTGAAACATGTTTTATTTCTAGGTCCGTCAGACTTTTGGGAAAAAAAAGTCAGCTGGAGCCCACACACAATCGAATTGTCCGACGGAGTCTGGTCCGCCGGACAAAGTCTGCCAGAAAGTCTGCTCTTATGTACGCGGCATTAGAGGATAAAACAGTTCAACCTCTTCAGATCTGTAATTGGACACCATCCACCATCTTTTGCCAACCACAAACAGCAATGAATAGAAACCTGTATATTTTTCTGTGAATGGAACCGGGACAACGCCCTCCTGGGTTTGAAGTGTCTGTATGTATTGTAGCCGTCCACCTGGTTTGTGGCAAATCTGGCCACTTGGTGGGAGTGAACTGGTCTGGAGAAGGAGCAGTGAGGAATCTCCCAAAATGACCATGAGTGACTGATGCCTTCACCCAAGAATCTGCACAACTTGCTGTCCAGGTACCCATGCAGCATGCCAATCTGGCTCCTACTGCAAGAGTTGGGGCGTGCACTCATCAAAGGGCTTAGTGGGTTCATAGTGGGTGCATATTCAGGGTTTTTGACTTATGGGCCTCGAGAAGGGTTGTCTGTTTCTATCCATCCTCTACCTGGGACCCTGGCCTGGCAACAGGCTTTAGGCTCCCTGGACCTAGCGGAGTGGAACCTGCTGGAAGAAAAAACATTTTGATCCCTTTTGCTGCCCGTCTTGTGGGAGCAGACTGGACTTGCCACCTGTCACTCCTGATATGGCTGTCTCCAATTTACTACCGAACAGATTTTCTGTCATACGGTATCTTATACTAATTATGCTTTAAAGAAGCAAACACAGTCCGAGGTTTCAACCATAGGGCCCTCTTAGCCATGACCGAGTATAGCATTGCCCTGGCTGAGCACCTGATTGAGTCTATTGCTGCTTCTCCAATAGAGTTTGTCGACACATTAATTTTGGCTAGGACCCGAATGATATCAGCTTTAGGGATTCCCTCTTCAAATGCTGTCTCTATATTCTGGGTCCAGAACCCTCGGCCACTAGCCTGCGAGGTAGGGGCCACTGCTGGATGGCAGGCCCCCCTGGCCACCTCTTTACTAGACTACTGCCGCATCTAATGTAGGCAGGGATTCAAGAGATGCTGTATCCGTTTCCTGACAAGGATAAGATTTGAATAAACGATTGTCCCCTTTTGCAACTCTGCTATATTACCTGCTGTAATTTTTTTTTTTATCATGAACGGAAAAACAATTGCCATTTTGAAGAAAGGGGAAATGTGACCTTGTTTTTTAACCCCTGTAATGGCTTGCCTGAATGCCTGGGTATACAGTACCCTGAGGGAACAACTGAAACCAAGCAACTCTTCCTCTGATGAAGAGGAGCTACTATTGTCTGCAGGCTGCCCACTTGGCAGGGTAGCAGAGATAAGCGGATAAGGGCTACCTGCCTAGATGTCAGGTTGCTTTTCCAGTGGCCTGTCAACTCGGGGGGGGGGGGGGGGAGGGGGGACTGCCTGGCCGAGATTATTGACATGTTCAACATTCACCTTGCTAAGTGAATAGCAGTGTCAGGAACTGAATGCCCAGGTCTTGAACTTGGACCTCCACAGACTGGATCGTGACTTACCAGATCTGCCACTGCAGCCTTTCCACCCTCTTTAATAATGATGACATTTTGGGCATTGCATGTTGACTGCAAACTCCTCCAGGCAGCCTTTACTTGCCAATCTGTTGGGCATAGGTACTGTGCCACAGGCCCTGCAGACCTTTTGCAGGATTCAGACTCACATTCACTTGGAAGATGCATTTGTCCACTCGGCCATAGCCAGAACTGCTTCTACTGGGGCTTTGGCGTTGCTCTGGGGAAGAGGAGGTAATACGTCTTCCTTGGAATGTTTCCCTTGAGTGGGAGCGGCATCTAGGGCTATGCTCCACTGAAGAACATCTGTCCTCTCTGGCTCTTGATCTTTTAGAATGTGAGCATGCGCATGCAGGGCTGAAACAAATCAAAGCAATCCACATAAGGAGGCACTCTTTTTCCTGAAAACTTACCAACACGGTGGTCCCCTATCTTTGCATTTGAGGTTCTTTTTGCATAAGTGGTGACTGACTCATGGTTGAGGAAAATAGGACAGCCAGCTGAAATGAGGATAGCCGAAAGGAAAACGGTAACAGAGTGGGTTTTAGACAAAAAAAAAAAAGAGTTTTTTATTTTTTTGCATTGCCCAACAAACAAAGGCACTCTAAACCTTCTGAATTGTCCAGGGAGAGCGAAAGACTGATCCAGGATCCCCCCCATCCACTGATGGAAAGAAAGCCTCCCCGTGCTCCATGATAGTGCCCGGCCTTCCCTGCTGGCCCGCGTGCATGTGCAGCCCGGTGCGGCCAAATAACATCATCAAGAGTGTCACCAGTAAAGAAAAGCAGCACTGGGTGGCCGCTCTCTCCCTATAGGGACACCATGGACGCCCCAGGCAGTGCGGCATAGATCCCTGCCCATGCAAGCAAGAGGGTGACACATAAACTAAAAATGGAGAGAAAAGGAGCCAAAGAATGAATCAAGGACAAAGGTAAATGGAAAATACATATAGGGAGAAAGAAATAAAGGGAAAGGCAACCTTGTGTGGTACCAGGGACCAAAAGAGAGAAGGAATTAAATAGCTGGCCCCGTAAACCCCATACTGCAGACACTTACATGATGGCAGATTTCGTTTCTAGTGAGGAAACACTGCAGGCCCCATCAAGACCCACAGAAGGGACTCCCACGCTATTAGTGCATTTAGCAGCCCAACTCTGGGACTTCGCACTGTTAGAGGCTCAACCCATAAGACTACTGCATTGAGGCCGAATTGGGGGGGGGGCTGGGGGGTGGTTAACTACACCTTTTTTTTAATCTATTCACTGGTCCTGAGGAAGTCGTCAAGAGGTGGAGCTCTATCACTAGTATGCTGCCCTGTTGGTGTCAGGATAAAGTTTTGCCTTTTAATTCTACTTCAACTAATTACTTACACGTGAATGGGCCCTCTAAAATGTAGGGCCTGCTCTCACCACAATTCCGGTGTTTTCTTTGTGTCCAATGCAAGCGTGCTCACATGCTTTGGCATGCATTTTTTAAATGATTTTTTTCAACATTTTTCAAAATGTTGAATAAATATATTTTTTACTTTCTCCTATAAAACCTATCCAATAATAATAAAAAAAAATCTAATTTCATAAATTTAGGCCAAAATGTATTCTGCTACATGTATTTGGAAAAAAAAAAAATTCCAATAAGGGTATAGAAATTGCTTTGTGTGAAAGTTATAGCTACAAACGATAGTGTATATATACTGGAATTTTTTTTCTTATACTATTAATGGTGGCAAAAATAAAATTAAAATAAAAACAAAACAAAATAAAGCATGGAGACATGGATAGATGCGTGAGTTTGTTTGGAATATTAAAAATGAATTAAATAGCGTTTGGTGCTCAGATACAGCTAAGTTCCTCTTTAACCACTTGACCTCTGGAAGATTTACCCCCACCTCCCTTCATGACCAGGCCATTTTTTGTGATACGGCACTGTGTTAATTTAACTGACGATTACGCGGTTGTGCGACACTGTACCCAAATAAAATGTATCTTTTTTCCCCACAAATAGAGCTTTTGTGGTATTTGATCACATCTGCGTTTTTTTTTTATGTTCTGCCTGATAAACAAAAAAAGACCAACAATTGAAAAAAAAAAAAAAAAAAATTATATATATATATATATATATATATATATATATATATATATATATATATATATATATATATATATATATATATATATATATATATATATATATATATTTTACTTTCTGCTATAAAACACATCCAATATAAAAATATTGAATTTCTTATAAATTTAGGCTAACATGTATTCTGCTACATATTTTTGGTAAAAATAAGACTGCTTTCACACTGAGGCGCTTTACAGGCACTATAGCGCTAAAAATAGCGCCTGTAAAGAGCCTCTCCACTCCAGTGTGAAAGCCTGAGTGCTTTTACACTGGAGCGGTGTGCTTGCAGGAAGGTAAAAAAAGTCCTGCAAGCAGCATCTTTGCAGTGCTGTAGGAGCGGTGTATACACCGCTCCTAAAGTACCCCTGTCCATTGAAATTAATGGGCAGCACCACCGACAAATCGCCGCTGCATCAGGGCTTTGCCGGCGGTTTTAACCCTTTTACGGCCGCTAGCAGGGGTTAAAAGCGCCCCACTAGCGGCCGAATAGCACCGATAAAATGCCGATGTCCCCAACGCCCCAGCATGAAAGTAGCCTAAGCGTATATTGATTTGTTTGCGCAAAAGTTATAGCATCTACAAACTATAGGATAGTTTTATTTATTCATTTTTTTTTTCAAGTAATGGCGGTGATCAGCGACTTATAGCGGGATTGCGATGTTGTGGCAGACATTTGGACACTGACACTTTTTGGGGACCAGTGACACCAATACATTGATCAGTGCTAAAAATATGCCCTGTCACTGTACTAATGACACTGGCTGGGAAGGGGTTAACATCAGGGGCGGTCAAAGGGTTAACTGTGTGCCTAGCCTGTGTTCTACTAAACTGTGGGAGGTGCTTTTACTACGTGAAGAGATGGAATTTGTGGGACACAAATTCCATCCCTTCCCCTGTCAGAATGGCGATCTGCCTTGTTTACATAGGCACATCATAGTTCTGTGTCTCTGCCTGATGCCGATGGACATCAGATTCCCAGTACCCGCCGATTGGCTTTTGCTGTGTGTAATAACAGCGGGAGAGAGCCGGCAGCGGTGCACATTCATGCCCCCTACCCGGAAGTGCAGGATCACGTGTATATATACAGTCAGGTCCATAAATATTGGGACATCGACACAATTCTAATCTTTTTGGCTCTATACACCACCACAATGGATTTGAAATGTAACGAACAAGATGTGCTTTAACTGCAGACTTTCAGCTTTAATGTGAGGGTATTTACATCCAAATCAGGTAGGAATTACAACAGTTTGTATATGTGCCTCCCACTTTTTAAGGGAACAAAAGTAATGGGACAATTGGCTGCTCAGCTGTTCCATGGCCAGGTGTGTGCTATTCCCTTATTATCCCATTTACAAGAAGCAGATAAAAGGTCCAGAGTTCATTTCAAGTGTGCTATTTGCATTTGGAATCTGTTGCTGTCAACTCTCAATATGAGATCCAAAGAGCTGTCACTATCAGTGAAGAAAGCCATCATTAGGCTGAAAAAACAAAACAAACCCATCAAAGAGATAGAAAAAACATTAGGTGTGGCCAAATCACCTTTTTTGAACATCCTTAAAAAGAAAGAACGCAACGGTGAGCTCAACAACACCAAAAGACCCGGAAGACCACGGAAAACAACTGTGGTGGATGACCGAAGAATTCTTTCCCTGGTGAAGAAAACACCCTTCACAACAGTTGGTCAGATGAAGAACACTCTCCAGGAGGTAGGTGTATGTGTGTCATAGTCAACAATCAAGAGAAGACTTCACCAGAGTGAATACAGAGGGTTCACCACAAGATGTAAACCATTGGTGAGCCTCAAAAACAGGAAGGCCAGATTAGAGTTTGCCAAACAACATCTAAAAAAGCCTTCACAGTTCTGGAACAACATCCTATGGACAGATGAGACCAAGATCAACTTGTACCAGAGTGATGGGAAGAGAAGAGTATGGAGAAGGAAAGGAACTGCTCATCATCCAAAGCATACCACCTCATCAGTGAAGCATGGTGGTGGTAGTGTCATGGCGTGGGCATGTATGGCTGCCAATGGAACTGGTTCTCTTGTATTTATTGATAATGTGACTGCTGACAAAAGCAGCAGGATGAATTCTGAAGTGTTTCGGACAATATTATCTGCTCATATTCAGCAAAATGCTTCAGAACTCATTGGACGGCGCTTTACAGTGCAGATGGACAATGACCCAAAGCATACTGCAAAAGCAACCAAATAGTTTTTTAAGGGAAAGAAGTGGTATGTTATGCAATGGCCAAGTCAATCACCTGACCTGAATCCGATTGAGCATGCATTTCACTTGCTGAAGAAAAAACTGAAGAGAAAATGCCCCAAGAACAAGCAGGAACTGAAGACAGTTGCAGTAGAGGCCTGTCAGAGCATCACCAGGGATGAAACCCAGCGTCTGGTGATGTCTACATGTTCCAGACTTCAGGCTGTAATTGACTGCAAAGGATTTGCAACCAAGTATTAAAAAGTGAAAGTTTGATGGATGATTGTTAATCTGTCCCATTACTTTCGGTCCCTTAAAAAGTGGGAGGCACATATACAAACTGTTGTAATTCCT
Organism: Aquarana catesbeiana; assembly: GCF_042186555.1. Classification (NCBI taxonomy): domain Eukaryota; kingdom Metazoa; phylum Chordata; class Amphibia; order Anura; family Ranidae; genus Aquarana; species Aquarana catesbeiana. Next base: position 207,648,543 of record NC_133333.1, on the reverse strand, counting down.
ACACCGTTCACCTGATTTGGATGTAAATACCCTCAAATTAAAGCTGAAAGTCTGCAGTTAAAGCACATCTTGTTTGTTTCATTTCAAATCCATTGTGGTGGTGTATAGAGCCAAAAAAAAATTAGAATTGTGTCAATGTCCCAATATTTATGGACTTGACTGTACGTGATCCTGCACACAGTTGCTGCCCTGTACCAGTAAAACTGCTATAGGGAGTTCGCAAGTGGTTAAGACGTGTCATTCCCATTTCATTCTTTAAATACAAAAATGTAAAAACAATCATCATGATGTGTAAGACACCCTGGATATGACTGCAGTAGGTGCAAAGGTCCTAACAAAGAGCAGTATAGAAATGTTTTAGGCAGTTTACCTCTCCAACATGTACCAAAATCAATTCTCAGTTTTCAGAGTTTACGCCTTTCACAAGCAAATATTTTGGCATATAATATGGGCCAATACCGCCATCTTCTGGACAACTGTATTTACTGCAATTTGCCTTCAAGAACGAAAGTGTGTTAAAGTGTACGTTATCCTAATACCCCGTACACACGGTTGGATTTTCCGACGGAAAATGTTCGATGTGAGCTTGTTGTCGGAAATTCCGACCGTGTGTAGGCTCCATCGGACATTTTCCATCAGAATTTCCATCACACAAAATTTGAGATCTGGATCTCAAATTTTCCGACAACAAAATCCGTTGTCGGAAATTCAGATTGTGTGTACACAATTCCGACGCACAAAGTTCCACACATGCTCGGAATCAAGCAGAAGAGCTGCACTGGCTATTGAACTTCCCTTTTCTCGGCTCGTCGTACGTGATGTACGTCACCGCGTTCTTGACGTTCGGAATTTCCGACAAGATTTGTGTGACCGTGTGTATGCAAGACAAGTTTGAGCCAACATCCATCTGAAAAAATCCATGGATTTTGTTGTAGGTATGTCCGATCGTGTGTACGGGGCATAACACTTCATAATCCTGATATGTGCCTGCTGTACCATGTACTTGTATGAGAAAGTCTCCTTTTCTCTTTGTATGGCTTCCTTTGTGTGCAATCCCCGGTGTCTCCTCCCCCAGTTCTTATGCAGCTGAGAACAGAGGAAATGCCGTCACTTATAAAAAAAGGAATAAAATAGGTATTTATAATGGTTTCTATATCTACACACAAATGTTTTGCCTCTCATTTCTATTCTAAACTGAATAGGTTGTTTTATAAGGTAATCGTTTACAATCACTTTAAAATAAAACTTCACCCAAACGGGAACGTTTCGCTCTTCCTCCTCTTCCTCCTCCTTTCGCCCTCCTCTGCCACTTTTGGATTATTTTTGGATCCAATGGATGACGGCACTGGGTCCCTGGACAGGTAAGTGTCTGCTTATTAACCACTTCCTACCCCACCCATAGTCAAATGACGTCCGCAGGAGGGATCTCCCATCCTGGGCAGGCGTCATATGACGTCCTGGACTTCCCGGCCATCTAGGGGGGCGCACGCGATTGCCGGTAACAGAGACGGGATGTGGATCTTTGTGTGTAAAGGGGAGAGGAGAGCGATCGTGTGTTCCCAATACAGAGGAACACCGATCGGTCTCCTCCCCTTGTGAGTCCCCTCCCCCCACAGTTAGAATCACTCCCTAGGTAACACATTTAACCCCTTGATCGCCCCCTAGTGTTAACCCCTTCCCTGCCAGTGACATTTATAGAGTAATCCAGTGCATTTTTATAGCACTGATCGCTGTATAAATGTGAATGGTCCCAAAAAAGTGTCCGATGTGTCCACCACAATGTCACAGTCATGATAAAAATTGCAGATCGCCGCCATTACTAGTAAAAAAAAAAAAAAATGCCGTAAATCTATCCCATATTTTGTAGACGCTATAAGTTTTGCGCAAACCAATCAATATACGCTTATTGCGATTTTGTTTACCAAAAATATGTAGAATACATATCGGCCTAAACTGAGGAAAAATATATATGTTTTAACCACTTCAATACCGGGCACTTATACACCTTCCTGCCCAGACCAATTTTCAGCTTTCAGCGCTGTCGCACTTTGAATGACAATTGCGTGGTCATGATACACTGTACCCAAACTACATTTTTATCATTTTGTTCCCACAAATATAAAAATATAAACATAAAAATAAATAAATAATATTAATAAATAAATAAATATATAAAATAGGGGGAGGGCCAAGTAAGAGTGTGCAGGGATCAGGAGTGCATAATGCACAAAACGCAGGGGTCAGTAGTAATGCAGACATCTGATTCACCCTGTTCTACCGGCTCCTCTCCTGTACAGAAATTGCTTACTCTAATTTCACTGCACACTGTGAGCTTCTCACAATGAGCATTAGCAGCAAGTCAGATAGAGCCTGCCTCATTGCCTGGCTGGAGGAGGTCCAGCATCATATTGCTATTTCATCCTTAGCCTGACTGTCCCTGGCCCGCCCCTTTCAGTCTTTGGATTTCAGTTCTTTCAATCATGGAGGCTCAGCGTCAAATATGGGTATTACCCAGGATAGGGTGGTCTCTGTGCAAATGTAGCCTGCCTAGGAACAGCAACTCTTTCAGACTGACACCCACACATCAATGCCTTTTGACATTTGCATAACCCCTCTTATTTACATACCTGAATACTCTTGAGAGGGGTACTGAGGCAGGGTGCTGGGATGTTTTCAGGAAGCTGTGTACAGCACCCTGCTGGCTCCTCCCACCAGCTATTATCTTCCTGCGTTGCATAGATAAGCGCAGAGTCCCAATGATGACAACACTGGAACTAAAATATCTTATGTTATGTGATGGCAATTGAAATGTTTTATCTAAACATTTAATTAACATGCAGATGAGAGGAAGCAGACTAAACTTCATCTATAACAGATCTGTAGATCCAGTTCATGGTAAGATTAGAAAACATGTGATTTGCATAAAATTATGACATCAAGTAGTACAAAACAATACCAAAATTTTCTGGCTCCAGCTAAACACCTAATTGAACTTAATTGAACTTTTTCAATGTTCTAAAGTATATGTGAGCCCAACAATCAATTCAGTTTAAAGCAGAGTTCCATCCAAAAGTGGTGTGTCCCCCCCCCCCCCCCCGGGTGCCACAATTGGCACCTTTCGGGGGGGGGGGGGGGGGGCAGGATTCCCGGGAGCCACAGCCAGATATTGATGTCATGGCTCCCTCCTCTTCCCCCTGTTGCCGGGCCAGTAGGAGAGAGGAGCGGAGCCTCTCCCATGCGCAGTAGGTTTCCCTCACCAGCAATGACGGCGGCTGCACTCGACAGCTGATGGAAACATCAGCTGCGGTGACGATGTCACTGGACTCCAGGACAGGTAAGTGTCCGATTATTAAAATCCAGCAGCTGCAGTATGTGTTTTTTAAAACTTTTCAGCGGTTGGCGGACCTCCGCTTTAAAATAGAAATGAAAGGCAAAATGTTTATATATATATATATATATATATATATATATACACATACACACAAACATTTTGCCTTTCATTTCTATTTTAAAGCGGAGGTCCGCCCACCGCTGAAAAGTTTATATATATATATATATATATATATATATACACACACACACACACACACACACACACATACACAGTATCTATTGTGTATATATAAAAATCACATAATCTGTTTTCAGCTGCATAAGGGCCTTGGAGAGGTGGGGGTAGAGGATCAGCAGTACACTGATCTTTCCAGTCAATGGCTGTGCAGGGGGGCATGTCAGCACAAGTCTGATCATTGAAGAACAGGCAGGTTGTTCTCTAAGCACAGCCAGAAAACTGACAATGCTGGGATGAATGTACTCTCATGCCTAGCGTGGTCAGTTAGAAATAGGAAATCAGGGGAACTGGTAGCACCATTTCACACAAAGCAAGTACCGTATTTATCGGCGTATAACACGCACCGGCGTATAACACGCACCTCAATTTAGGAGGGAATTTTAAGGAAAAAAAACTTTTAGGAGGGAAGTTGAAGGGAAAAAAACTTACATTTAAATGCCCATCATTGCAGCCTTCTCAGTGCAGCCTTGCCCCAGTCCAGCCTTGCCCAGTGCAGCCTTGTCAGTGCAGCCTTGCCAGTGCAGCCATGTCAGTGCAGGCTTGCTAGTGCAGCCATGTCAGTGCAGCCATGTCAGTGCAGCCTTGCTAGTGCAGCCATGTCAGTGCAGCCATGTCAGTGCAGCCTTCCCCAGTGTCCAGTCCAGCCTTGCCCCAGTCCAGCCTTGCCCCAGTCCAGCCTTGCTGAAGCCTGTGAGCTTCAAAATCGCCGACCGCGATTTGAAAATGGCGCCGCCGGCGCCGAAATACACAGAGCCGGTCCTCGGCTCTTCTCGGCGGCTCTCGTTTACTTTCGGTTCCACTCGGACGGTGAGCGGAGCTATCCGAAACTAGCCAAGTATACTCGGCTAGGTTCGGGCGGCGCTCGAGTGAAACCGAAAGCCGCCGAGAAGAGCCGAGGACCGGCACTGTGTATTTCGGCGCCGGCGGCGCCATTTTCAAATCGCGGTCAGCGATTTTTTAATTCTGACAGGTCAGGATCGCAGGGGATCGGCGTATAACACGCACCCGCGATTTTCCCCTGATTTTAAGGGGAAAAAAGTGCGTGTTATACGCCGATAAATACGGTAATAAAAAGAGAACAGGATACTTTTTTTTTAACACAAGTACATGGTACAACAGACACATATCAGGAAATTGAAATATCGGGGTAACATATTCTTTAACCATTTCAATACCAGACACTTTCATTCCCTTTCTACACTTTGAATACCTATTTCTCTCTCATGTAGCACTGTACCCAAATTAAATTTTTATCAGGTTTTGAGACAGATGGAGCTTTCTTTTGGTGGTAATAATCAGTCACCGCTGTTTTATTTATTTTTTTTGCCATGTAAACAAAAAAAAATTTACCCAAAAATTTGAAAAAACAAACAAACCTTTCTTTGTGTCTGTTATGAAAGTTTGCAAATAAATAATTTTCTTCATAAATTTAGGCCAAAATGTATTCTGTTATTTTTTTTTGGTAAAAATTATCAGAATCTGTGTTTATTATTTAGTCTGTGTGAACATTATAGAGTCTGAAAGCTATTGTCCTGATGTATTGACTGTACAGGGCAGTACAAATACCTCCCAAATGCCCCCTTTTAGAAAGTAGACACCAAAGGTATTTAGTAAGACACATGGTGAATTTTTCTTTATAGTTCTTTGGAAAACAAATTATTTCTCACACGCGGCATAAGCGTATTTGCAATTACACCCTAAAACACATTAAGCTTCTCCTCCTGAGTATGGGGATACCACATGTGTGAGACTTTTTTAACTGCCTATACATAGAGGGGCCCAAAATTCAAAGAGCACCTTTGGGCTTTCAGGAAGCATACATTATGCATAAATCACACATCTAATTTTCTGACTACCTATCCCTTTTTTGGAGGCCCTGAAGCACCGGGACAGTGGAAACATGCACAAATTGACTGCATTTTAGAAAGCAAACACCACAAGGAATTTTCTAAGAGGCATGTTGAGCCTTTTGAGCATGTCATTTTTTTGCCACGTTTTTGGAAAATGTGGAAAGAAAATTAAATTTATCTTTTTTTACACAAAGTCATCAATTTTTAAGACATTTCTAACACACAGCATGGACATACATAGAATTACACACCAAAATACATACACATAGGGATACAACACTTGGGGCACTCTGGCTCTGTCATAATCTGAAGCCTCCCAGCTCAACCTGCTTCAGCAGTTTCAGGGTATGTTGCACAAGGCCCTGAAAGCAACATCCCATGCAGATCATGGTGAGAGTCTTCAGAGAGACCTGGGCCTGCATAATGTGGACCTGGAAACTCATGTAGACACCATGATAGACTCAATTCACAGCTGTGAGCAAAACCTTGTCAGGCCTACAGGAAGAAAACAAAATGCTACTCACCCAGCTCGATTAAGCTGAGAAGCATCTGCATATTAGGGGCATATCAGAGACTATCTTTGACCTCCAATCGACGATTACAGCATTTTTCCAAGAACTAGCCTTGACCATCCCCATCGAGAGGTTAAAGCTGGACTGAGTACATCTCTCCTTATTGCGCCACCAGCCAGACAGGCCTCCATGGGACATCATTGCCAGGCTTCACGTAAGAAGCAATTGTAAGTGGCATGGGACAAATACAGTGTTTCCTTCCAAGGACATGAATACCAGCTATACACAGATCTAGCCCCTTTTACAATTACCGCATAGTGATGACACTTCAGTTCTCATTTGCTATCACATCAGATACCACTGAGGCCTCCTGTTCACACTTCACTTCACACATCAATACAAACAATTTACCAGTTGGTTGAATGAGGAACTCCAACACTTGGAATTCCTCAGGCATCCAGCTACTTTTTTTTTTTTTGCCTTGATGTATAAAGTTTAGTGCAATCGGGTGGCCCAGCAGTACCTGGAAGAGCCGACTCTCACGAACCTGGTCCTATCAGCAAGTGACCCACTTCCTCACCAGACACCCATCTTTCGAAAGCCATACCCATCATCTTCGGCCTCAGATGCAGTGACCACATCCTCATCCACTCTGACAGGAGCAGCATTGACACATTTCCCCGCCATCTTCAGCGGGCACTAATCCCTTTGACTAAAGGTCTTTGAGTCCTGCTGCATGGCTCACCATACCCACACTCATATTAAGATAAGTTGTAATGTCTACCTCTCACCGGTTGTCCCATTGCTATTTGGGCCCAGGCTATTCTAAAAGAAAAGCCTGGTTTCTGTTGTGGGATATACCTATCACAATGGACGTCACCCTAGTTTAGTGTTTCAGGTGATGACTATTTTTATGTTAATTGTTATCAGTATTCCTGTTTTCAACAGTTATACGGATCACATACACAGGGACCCTTAATTCTAACCTATCTTAGGTCCCCTTGAGTCAGGAAAAGCTGTGGCTCAGTGAGGTCCCACTGCTTGCACCCAACTCAGGACATCCCAGCATTCTATATGAATGCAATCTGGGAACGGCACACTTGAAAGTTTTGTTTGGGAATGTTTCATTTTTTTACTGATCCAAGCTCATATTTTAAGTCTCTCTAGAGAAGTGTATAATGTATATATAGTGTCGTATCCTGTCTAACATTGAACACTAGGGTGTTAGGCAATTTCAGTATGTACTGTATATGCTCTAATGATTGCACTAATTGTATAGTTTGGTTGTCAAGACATTTTTAATCAATAATTTTATCTTTCGCTATGATGTGGTTCTGCCATTTGTACGTGGGAGCAAGTAACTATGACCCCCTTCGTTTCCCCTTCATGAGTGGTACATCAATGACGTGCTTTGAACAAGAACACTTACTTACGAACTGAAATTCAGCTTCTACTTAAATACTTTGCTCATTCATTATGTTTTGTATTGTTTTCTACTCCTGTGTCCCTACTTTTCCACTCCACCATTTTCTTTTCTCGTCCTCCTGTGGGGGTTATCTACCCACTTCGATAGCTCCACTGAATATTTTTTCCCTTAATGTTAGGGGTCTGAATTTATTAAAGGACCAAGGCATTTTTTACTTTTGTAGCCCTCAAAGCTGATATTGTGTGTCTGCAGGAAACTCATTACCTGTCAGCAGTCACTCTTAATTATTTCAGATCAGAATACCCTCAGGTATACCTCTCCTGCGCCAATAAAATACATAGAGGGGTCCTAATAGGTTTCCACTGCATGATCCTATTCATGCTGCATTCTGAAATCAAGAACTCAAAAGGACCTTATCCCCTGCAGCCTCGACTATAAGGGGTTATACCGGGATGATGTCTGCAGCTGCAGGCATCACCCTGGTACTGTTTTTTTAGAGCAGGCGGTCGGCTCTTTAGGGATAACAACCGATGCGGCTAAAAGTCGCTTGGCTGTTATCCCGATGGAGCGGGATGGGATGTCCCCCCTCCCGCCGCCTTCCGCCCCACTGGGAGACCCGAGCCATGATCCGGCACTTCCGCCGGCTAAAGTGTGACTGGAAGGAAGCTGAAAATGGCTTTGATCGAGTCTCCTATGTGTAAACACGGAAGCGACGTCACATTGTTACTTCCGGTTCACTCAGCTGCCAATGGCGGCGATTTAAAAAAAAATACAGTATTCAGATTCACCGTTTTTGGCGATCTGAATACTTTGAAGTGCAAAGGAGGGATTTGAGGTCTTTTAGACCCCTGATCCCTCCATAAAGAGTACCTGTCACCACCTATTACTGTCACAAGGGATGTTTACATTCCTTGTGACAGCAATAAAAGTGATCATGTTTTTTTTTTTGTTTTTTTTTTTTAAAGAGACAATGTAAAAAATAAAAATAAATAAGAAAAAAACTAAAATTTTTTTAAAGCGCCCCCGTCCCTGCGAGTTTACGCAACAAAGAAAACGCACACGTTCTTTGCGCCTGCATATGTAAACAATGTTCAAATCATATGTGTGAGGCATCGCCGCGATCGTCAGAGCGAGAGCAATAATTCTAGCACTAGATCTCCTCTGTAACTCTAATCTGGTAACCGTTAATTTTTTTAAAGTGTTGACTATGGAGATTTTTATTCATAGTCGTCGCCATTCATAGTTTGTCGCCATTCCACGAGTGTGCGCAATTTCAAAGCATAACATGTTAGGTATCTATTTACTCGGTGTAACATCATCTTTCACATTATACAAAAGAAATGGGCTAACTTTACTGTTTTTTTTTAATTCATGAAAGTGTATTTTTTCCCAAAAAATTGCGTTTGAAAGACCGCTGCGCAAATACAGTGTGACACAAAATATTTTGACAACTGCCGTTTTATTCTCTAGGGTCCCTGCTAAAAAAAAAAATATATATATATATATATATATATATATATATATATATATATATATATATATATATATATATATATATATATATATATATATATATATATATATATAAAATGTTTGGGGGTTCTAAGTAATTTTCTAGCAAAAAATACGGATTTTAACTTGTAAGCAACAAATGTCAGATATAGGCTTAGGCATGAAGGGGATAGTATACTTAGTTGGCCTTGAGGTCACGCTGGTCTCCTATTATGCGCCAAATTCGTCACAATTACCTGTATTGTCTCCCCTTCCACCTCACCTTTTTGTTTCTCCCAATAAGAAAAGAACTCAGATAATCTTCAAAGATTCCAACCAAGTATTATACCCATACCTGGACAATTCCCCTTGCGGTCCAAGGACCTCACAACACTCTACTTCCTTTGGAATCCCACTGACTTGCTAATACCTGGAGAGAATGTACCCTTACTCGTCAGCTTTTCACCCTTTACTCATTCTGACAGAAAACTTTTTCAAGGATAGAGCATATCCTCATGCCCTTGGTTTCCCTACCCCTACTGCTTCATTCCATAGTTAAACCAATCCCATGGACTGACCATAGTCTTGTGATCATATCTACTTCCTTATTTCTAGATCTTTAGATACCAGATGGACAGCCATTCTTGCCAAGTCCTACTCGCTAGATAGCTTTTAATTCCACCTCAGAAGTACCCGCTACCACACTATGGGAGGATCATAAACCATTCATATGAAGCATCTGTATACAGAAAGCTTCTCAATTCAAAAAAGATAAATGTTTACTCCCGCATAAGCTAGAACAGGACTATCAGACCCACCATTTGAATTTCCAGTCTAATAGTAACCTCAGCTAATAGGTCTCTGCTAGTGATAACGTAGAAATAGATCTCTGCTCTTAGCTGAGTCTGCAGTGAAAGTAATGTGTAGGTCACAACAAAATGATTATATTAAATTCAATAAACCTAACGTTCTCCTCACTTTGAAGCTATGTAACCCTTATAGTACCCACAAATCTATCCATTTAGAAACATCTAAAGATATTTATATGAACAACCCAATCAGAAGATGAGAATTCAAGATTTCAAGAGAATTCAAGATTTTCAGAAACCCTGAAACTCTATTCTGCTGAGCATGACTTTTCCCTGGAATGGGCAGATAATTTTTTTGCTGACATGTCTTTACTAGGGATGAGCTTCGAGTTTGAGTCGAACACATGTTCGACTCGAACATTGGCTGTTCGCAAGTTTGCCGAACAGCGAACAATTTGGGGTGTTCGCGGCAAATTCGAATGCCGCGGAACACCCTTTAAAAGTCTATGGGAGAAATCAAAAGCGCTAAAGGCTTATATGCAAGTTATAAGATAGAAGACGCCGCGGAGGAGATGCTGGACGAGAACGCCAGAGGAAGAACCAGAAGAAGAAGAAGAAGAAGATGAAGGAAGATAGAAGAAAGAAGAAGCATTTAAATAAAGGAATTGTCAAAAACTGTCTCTTGTCATTTTTAACATTTTTGACAGTTTTTTAGTGAAATGGTAGGGGTACTTTTGTACCCCCTTACCATTTCACACAGGGGGGGGCGGGATCTGGGGGTCCCCTTGTTAAAGGGGGCTTCCAGATTCCGATAAGCCCCCCGCCCGCAGACCCCCACAACCACCGGCCAGGGTTGTGGGGATGAGGCCCTTGTCCTCATCAACATGGGGACAAGGTGTTTTGGGGGGCTACCCCAAAGCACCCTCCCAATGTTGAGGGCATGTGGCCTGGTACGGTTCAAGAGAGGGGGCGCTCTCTCGTCCCCCCTCTTTTCCTGCGGCCTGCCAGGTTGTGTGCTCGGATAAGGGTCTGGTATGGATTTTTGGAGGGACCCCACGCCGTTTTTTTTTTTTTATGGCGCAGGGTTCCCCTTAAAATCCATACCAGACCTTAAGGGTCTGGTATGGAATTTAGGGGGACCCCAACGTCGTTTTTTTTTTATTTTGGCTGGGGTTCCCCTTAATATCCATACCAGACCTGAAGGGCCTGGTATGGAATTTAGGAGGACCCCCACGTCATTTTTTTTTTAAATTTTGGTTCGGGGTTCCCCTGTGGGGAATTCCCATGCCGTTGTTATCAATGAATTTCTATGTGTATTGTCGGACCGGCAATGCAATAGCTGCGAGTAGTTTTAAATGGCTTTTTTTCTTTGAAATGTCATTTTGCTGTCAGACTGTTCTAAACACGGGAAACATGCGCCCCTTTACAGGCATACTATAGACACCCCCCAGCTACGAAATTTAAAGGGATATTACACTTTTATTGTTTGACTTTAAGCATTATTAAAATCACTGCTCCTGAAAAAACGGCCGTTTTTAAAACTTTTTTTTGCATTGATCCATGTCCCCTGGGGCAGGACCCAGGTCCCCAAACATTTTTATGACAATAACTTGCATATAAGCCTTTAAAATTAGCACTTTTGATTATTCATGTTCGTGTCCCATAGACTTTAACGGTGTTCGCGTGTTCGAACAAACTTTTTTCCTGTTCGCATGTTCTGGTGCGAACCGAACAAGGGGGTTGTGCGGCTCATCCCTAGTCTTTACCAACCATATCTGAAGCTCAGAAGGACTTACTAGATCAACCTACCATATCAAGTTGAGTTGCTACAGGCAATTGTCTGTCTATAACTATTTTAAAAAAATCACTGATACTCTAACACCTTTACTTACCCGAGTCTTTAATAGCCTACTGAAACAACAAGCCTTTCGACAGAAACCTTAACAGCAACCATTACAATGATTCAGAAACCAAACACTGACGATTCAACCTAGTCCAACTGTAGACCGCTATCATTGCTTAGCCTCGATATTAAACTATTGCGGCTTTCCAATTTACACAGACCAAGTAAGGTTTATACCCCATGGACAAGCTAGTGATAATATCCGTCGATCATCTCCCCTCTTAAATGCTATTTTTTTTTCACAAAATTGGTTTGGGAAAGATATAGCACTACATATATACAGTTGGGATACAACACGGGATTAATGATAATTATGATTGGGAAGAGGGTCACAAAAACTATGGGAAAGGACATGGGGTATATTACACTATAAAGTTTGGATGGTTGGCACACTTTTTTTTTCTTTCTTTCACTACGGGAATGAAAACAATGCTGGTAAAGAGTCGCAACTCTCTCCTCTTCAAAATAAATATAATAGGTTTGGGATTGAATAATAGGATTATAGTAAGGGATGAATATGTTTGGGAATAAATAAAAAGTGACTGGGGGTCACTAAAGTAAAGGATTACATTTCACTAATATGTTTGGATTATTTATAAAGAAGAAAAGAGAAAAGGAAAGGGAAAAGGGGGGGTTTTGTATGTGTGTGTGTGTGTGTATATATATATATATATATATATATATATATATATATATATATATATATATATATATATTTACCCCCGAGGGGATGGGAGGGGGGAGAGACCGTGGATAATATTTAATATTTGTGTTACTATGAGATTGATCCAAGAACTATGTCGATTGTGGTGATTATGTGTCTTGTTTTATTTATATGTATGTTAAGCATGTTTAATAAGGTTTTGTGAAATGTCATGGAATGTTTTTATTTGAAAAATATCTTAATAAAAATAATTGAAAACGAATTGCTATGCGGAAGCTGCACATCCCAGCTAATCTACTTTCATTAGACATATGAATAGCTTTCAATTCTGTTTTGTGGTTCTACCTACATTATGTGCTTGGGTATTGGGGCTTTGGCCTAAACTTCCTTAGGTGGAATGCATTCCTATATTCACAACCCCAGGCATACCTGAAGTACTATGGTTTCAAATCGGACCATTTCTTGATCTCAAAGGGCATGCAACAGGGATGTCTTCTCTTACCCCTGCTGTTCGCCCTAGTGATACAACCTTTAGCCCAGCTGATCCAAATACATACAGACATTCGAGCTGTAAAAAAAAAAGGCCATCACAATAAGCTCAGCTTGTTTGCTTTGCTGTATTTTTCCACCCCAACTTATTTATAATCCTCAATTTCCCCCTGCTCAAGAAATTGACTACCCTAGTGACACAATGGGCCCCTCTACATACAGTTAGGTCCATATATATTTAGACACAGGCACAATTTTAGTTTTTTTCAGGTATTTACCAAAACATTTTCAAGCTATAATTATATAATGGATACCGGCTGAAAGTGCATACTCTCAGGTTTAATTTGAGGGACCAATAATAATTGGACAATTGAATGAATGTCAGGTCACCTTGAGGCTAGGTGACAGATGCACACCGTTGGGATCAGGAGTGCACCGCAAGGCAGTGGACCCTACAGCTGACTGCTGCGGATGGGAGTCCGGGTGGTAAGGAAGGCAGGGCCGCTGGAACACCAACACGGATCCCACCAGGGGTAGAGCTTAGGATTCCCTGGGCCGTGAAGTCTAAGAGCCAGCAGGTGTTCACCAGAGCCTCTAGTGGTGAGGATGGACTGGGATGCAAATGGCTCCAGGTCGCCACCCCCAGGGTCCCCCAGCTCACACCCACAGTAGGCAACAGGAGGATAGGGATAGTAAAGGAATAAGCCAAGGTCAGGGCCACAAGCAGACAAGGACAACAGAGTTCACACCAAGGTTCAGGGTCACAGGCAAACAGGGATAGTCAGGGACACGCCAAAGGTCAGGGTCACGAGCAGACAGGAATAGTAGAGAACACGCCAAGGTCGGTAACAGAAACAAACGTAGAGCACACGGCAGGCAGGAACAGCACAAACACACAAAGGTTGATCAGCAGGGCTGGCCTGCAGTGCAAAGGTTAATATAAAGTTCTCTGATAGGAGCTGGGGTGGAGCCATGCTAGAGGAGAGTTAATAAAAGCAGTCAGGTGAGAGTCAGCTGGTCTTTAGAGATGAACACATGGAGACAGGTAAGCTGATAGACAAAACTCTATTGCATAACCATGACAATGAAAGCTGTTTCATGGCCAGGTGTGGGCTACTTCTTCATTATTTCTTCATCAATTAAGCAGGTAAAAGGTCTGGGGTTGAAGTGTGGTATTTGCATTTGGAATCTATTGCTGTGAGCCTACATCATGCGTTCAAAGGAGATGTCAGTGCAAGTGAAACAGGCCATTGTAAGGCTTCAAAAACTAAAACAAACCATTAGAGAGATAGCAGCAACATTAGAAGAAGAACGCACTGGTGAGCTTAGCAACATAAAAATTCCTGGACATCCACGGAAGACAACAGTGTTGGATGATCACAGGATCCTCTCTATGGTAAAGAAAAACCGATTTACAACATTCAGACAAGTAAAGGCACTCTCCAGGAGGAGTGTGTATCATTGTCAAAGTCTACAAATACAGAGGGTTCACCACAAGGTGCAAACCATTCATAAGCCTGAAGAATAGAAACGCAAGATTAGACTTTGCCAAAAAACATCTAAAAAAGCCACACCAGTTCTGGAAAAGCATTCTTTAGACGAATGAAACTAGGATTAATCTGTACCAGAGGGAAGGGGAGAAAAAAAAAGTGTGGGGAAGGCTTGGAACAGCTCATGATCCAAAGCACACAACGTCATCTGTAAAACATGGTGGAGGCAGTGTGATGGCATGGGCATGCATGGCTTTCAGTGGCACTGGGTCATTGGTGTTTAGTGATGATGACAGAAGACAGAAGCAGCCAGCTTAATTCTGCAGTGTTTCGTGATATACTATCAGCCCAGATTCAGCCAAATGCAGCAAAGTTGATTGGACAGTGCTTCACAGTACAGATGGACAATGATCCAAAATTCACTGCAAAAGCAACCCATGAGCTTTTGAAGGAAAAGAAGTGGAATATTCTGCAATAGCCAAGTCAATCATCTGATTTCAATCCAATTGAGCATGCATTTCACTTGCTTAAGGAAAAACTAAAGGCAGAAAGAATCACAAACAAAGAACAACTGAAGACAGCTGCAGTTAGAGCCTGGCAAAGCATCAGAAAGGAAGAAACCCAGTCTTTGCTAAGGTCCATGGGTTCCAGACTTCAGGCAGTCATTGCCAGTAAAGGATTTTGAACAAAATATAATATTCATGTTCAACTCCTAAATTAAAGCTGAAAGTCTGCACTTCAAATTCATTTGGATTGTTCCATTCTGTTTAAATTTATTATGGTGGCATCAAGGGCGGATCCAGAGTCTAGTCTCGGGAGGGGCACTGCCAGAAAATAATGTGTTGCTTACAGAACTCTATTTAACGTATCATACAGTCCTAACCTTGTTTAAAACAGTGACACTTTTATCATTCCAGATTAAATTATTACATTACAAACAGACAGGATAGGTTTAACCACAACGTTATTATTACAAAGATCATAAGCAGTTTGTATACTTACAACAGAATATTCTCAGACAAAATATTCACAAACAATATAAAATTATGTGTAAAAAAACAAATGGCAGAAGCCAAACATTATCACTCTCCACTGTCTCCAAACACATAACAACAGAAACATTTTATTTGTAAGTTACATAACATGAAAAATTCTGAGAATTAGCTCAATTCTTCTTTTTCCTTGTTTGGCAAACAGCTCGATAACTCGGTCAGTATTCACAGGAATATCTCTATGAATGTAAAGTAAACACAAGCCATTTAACCGGTCCTCCACCATTTGTGACCGAAGCCATGTTTTAACACAACGGAGGGTTGAGAAAGATCTCTCTGCTGTGGCCACACTTACAGGGAGAGTTGCTAAGATCAGAAGTAAACTTCTGATGGTTGGGAAGAGGTCCTGGTCACACAAGTCCAACACTTCAAGAACTGTTTTTGGAAGTTCCTTATGTTGTGATAACTCTCGTTTCCACTTTGTAAGCCATAGACTTAGTTCTCCCTGCAGCAATGTCTCCATTATCTTCTGTTTACCATCAGCTAGAAGAGGGTGGAAACACTTTGATAATGATTGCACAGCCACAGGAACCATGGTTTCCATTTTTTTCCCAAAAAGTACTGCTGGCATCAAGATTTGAATCTGGAAACACTGCATCGAATTCTCTGGAAAACGAGTTTTTAAATCATTAATAATGTTGTCCAGCAAGGGAATATACAACGATTTCCTGTAGTATTCTTCAGTTGATTCTACAATGTAATTGAATCTGTGCACTTGCCTGCCTACAAGACGTGGCAATTTTAGTTCCACTCCAAGTTCTGAAGCCAATTCTGTAGCCTCCATATGCAAAGTGGAAAAAGTGCTATCAGCGTTACATCGCATATTCTCTATGGTTGCCATGGTATCAGTCAAACAGTCCGATGCACTTGTTAAATCAATTGTTGGGGATTGAAGGAAGCGACTCAGAGGAAGGGTTACTTTCAGAACACTGATGAGTGAAACCAAGGAAAATATGAATTCTGCACTGCACAGAGAATGGATGAGAGTAGATGCTGTTGAGCTAATGCTTGAGCATTTCCACTGAGATATTGCAGATTTGCACTCACCACTTTTACAAGTCCATCTCGAAATCTTATGAGAGAATCATGGCGCTCTACCCATCTAGTTTCACAAAGACTGGTAAGCTGAGAGCCTAACTCCTGCTTTAAAATAAAATGACGCTTTGCTGATTGGTTAAAGAATGAAATGGTTGATTTGACCACTGCTACTGCATTGCGAACTGCTGACACTTGTGAGGACTTTGAAATTGAATTGTTCAGACAATGATTGTAGCAAGGACATCTGCAACTGTTGGGTGCTACACGGAGAATCTCTGACACAGCACCAGCCACCTCTGAAGACATAACACTGCAACTGTCTGTTCCAATGCCAACACAATGAGTGATGTCCAGGGAGAGGTCTTTAATTATTTGGATAACCATCTGGCCTAAAACTTTTCCTGTAAGCCTTGGTTCTGAACCTGAACTATCAAGTCCCGACTCCTTCTGGGTTGCAAATTCGTAGACATCTACAAATTTTATAAAATCCTCACGAATTGATCCATTGTAGACATATCGAAAGTTGAGTGTAAGTTGTTCGGTATGGGAAATGTCTGTAGTTTCATTGAATTTAATACTAAAATAGCAAGCCTCTTTAATTCTAGCTACAATGACATTGCTGATTTCATCACCACAACACCCTATTAAATCATTTTGTGTGGATTTTGAAATGTATGTAGCGCGAGAAGATGCAGTAAGGAGGTGCTTCTCTAATATTTTGTCTCCAGATGCAACACAGTACCTCAGCAATTCCCGAAAGTTGCCTTCATTCATCTCCGGGGTGGAGTCATCCATTAAAGCACCATCATCTCGGTGGCCACGCAGAGGTATATTTTGTTTACCCAAAAATATAATTGACTCAACGATAGGACGAATTCGCTCTCGGTTCTCTTTCACTTTCTGCAGACGATGCAAGTTTATTTGATTAACAATTTCATTTTCCGGTGCATGGTAGGTTTTTAAAAATGCATTTCCTTCAAATACACTCTCCTAATGATAAACAAGCCTTGCATGGACTTCCAAATCTCCATCCTTGCCCTTAAGCTTTTTAAAATTAGTAAGTGGCTCCATCACTAATTTTCCAAGGGCCATGCCTTTGTTATGACCACCTTTGCGATGTTGCGCAAACAATGCACAGTACTTGCAAAACAATCCCTTTTTGGCAGGTGAATACACGAGCCAAGGAAAACTGTCAATATATTGTTTTGACAGGTATCTCTTTATTTCCCGAGTTTCTCCATTCTTGGAAGTCATGTTCTGAACAGAGAAAGGCAATTCATATCCAGGAGGAGGTTGCCATGGATTTTCCAATAGCAAGCATTTGGTGTAATTATCTATTTTTTCCCAAGATGTGTGCCAATGTCATTAATTAGTATACTGCTGGTTTGAGGTGGGGCATCAACAGACAATGACGGCACATTACGATCTGTTTCACCAGATATTGGCTCTACAAATGTACCAGAACAGGATGGGAGGGTAGTGTCAACTTCCATACTTGAAGTTGAAGTGCTTTCTACTATTGGCTTTTCTCCGGATGACTTCTTTTGCACTGGTACTGAAGAAAGAATCTATAGTCCTGCAGTTCACTCTTTTCTGACTCATTTTGCTGTTTCTATAATTAAAGTACAAAAGTGGACACTAAATAAAGTAATTGGCTTTATAGAACAGCACTGCACACACATTGTTGACATGTACCATAACTGAACCGACCCCCTGTTTAAATATTGCAAGAATACATTGCAGACATGATGCAGGAGATGGTCAGAGACTGTAGACATGATACAGGAGATGGTCAGAGACTGCAGACATGATACAAGAGATGACCATAGACTGCAGACATGATACAAGAGATGACCATAGACTGCAGACATGATACAAGAGATGACCATAGACTGCAGACATGATACAAGAGATGATCAGAGACTGCAGACATGATACAAGAGATGACCATAGACTGCAGACATGATACAAGAGATGACCATAGACTGCAGACATGATACAAGAGATGATCAGAGACTGCAGACATGAATAAAGAGAAGATCAGAGACTGCAGACATGATACAGAAGTTGATCAGAGACTGCAGACATGATACATGAGCTGATCAGAACTGCAGACATGATACAGGAGATGATCAGAGACTGCAGACATGATACAAGAGATGACCATAGACTGCAGACATGATACAAGAGATGACCATAGACTGCAGACATGATACAAGAGATGACCATAGACTGCAGACATGATACAAGAGATGATCAGAGACTGCAGACATGAATAAAGAGATGACCATAGACTGCAGACATGATATAAGAGATGACCATAGACTGCAGACATGATACAAGAGATGATCAGAGACTGCAGACATGAATAAAGAGAAGATCAGAGACTGCAGACATGATACAGGAGTTGATCAGAGACTGCAGACATGATACATGAGCTGATCAGAACTGCAGACGTGATACAGGAGATGATCAGAGACTGCAGACATGATACAAGAGATGACCATAGACTGCAGACATGATACAAGAGATGACCATAGACTGCAGACATGATACAAGAGATGATCAGAGACTGCAGACATGAATAAAGAGAAGATCAGAGACTGCAGACATGATACAGGAGTTGATCAGAGACTGCAGACATGATACATGAGCTGATCAGAACTGCAGACGTGATACAGGAGATGATCAGAGACTGCAGAAATGATACAAGAGATGACCATAGACTGCAGACATGATACAAGAGATGATCAGAGACTGCAGACATGATACAAGAGATGACCATAGACTGCAGACATGATACAAGAGATGATCAGAGACTGCAGACATTATACAAGAGATGATCAGAGACTGCAGACATGATACAGGAGTTGATCAGAGACTGCAGACATGATACAAGAGATGACCATAGACTGTAGACATGATACAAGAGATGACCATAGACTGCAGACATGATACAAGAGATGACCATAGACTGCAGACACGATACAAGAGATGATCAGAGACTGCAGACATGATACATGAGCTGATCAGAACTGCAGACGTGATACAGGAGATGATCAGAGACTGCAGACATGATACATGAGCTGATCAGAACTGCTGACATGATACAGGAGTTGATCAGAGACTGCAGACATGATACAAGAGATGGCCATAGACTGCAGACATGATAAAAGAGATGGTCAGACACTGCAGAAATGATACAAGAAATCAATGCATCAATGCAGCCTCACCAGTGCCCATTAAATGCAGCCTTGTCAGTGCCCAACAGCAATAAAAAACAATTGTCAGGATGAATGATCAAGTCAGTTTTTCAGCTAAGAATTACAGGCCTACAATATAAAACGCCCAATTTCTATGCAAAATTATTGTACCGCTTTGAGATGCAAAAATCTGAAATAATCATACCGCCAGGGAGGTTAACAAATGTTTCAAAAATGTAAATATAAAAATAAATTCAGGTGGCCAGATTAAAGCACTGTTTGCTCTTCTGCAGCTCCGCATTTAAATCAATATCCTGCATTATAATTTGATTAACCACTTGCTGACCAGCTGCAGTACATATACTGCAGCAGGTCGGCTCTATTGCACGCAACTACATACCTGTAGGCCATTTTGTGCAATAGCCAGCAAAGGCGCGCACGCTGATTGGCCAGAGGGGAGAATACGTATCGTAGAAGAATACGTATTGGCTTAAACTATGGAAGAAATTTTTTTATAGCAAAAAGCAAAAAATATATATATTTTTTTTTTTTTTCAAAATTGTTGCTCTTTTCCGCTTATATCGCAAAAACCGCAGAGGTGATCAAATACCAGCAAAAGAAAGCTCTATTTGTGGGAAAAAAAGGACATCAATTTTATTTGGGTACAACGTCGCACGACCGCACAATTGTCAGCCAGTCAAAGTAATGCAATGGCCTGGTCATAAGGAGGGGTAAAACTTTTCAGAGCTGAAGGGCTTAAGATCAAGACTAAAAGGGCATTTTTTGTTTCATACATAATGCATGGCACAGTGGCACACATGTATTTTGCGATTTGAAACATGACATACATTCATACATTCTTACTCACGTTTATGCTCTGGTGAGGTACTGGTAGGGGTTCCCATGCAGGATTTCGGAGCAATGGAGTGGAGAATCAATGGAGATGGATGATGATCGGATGGATCCAGTAATCTTCTCTCAATAAGTTGTCTTTTGTGTATTTCAATTTTCACTGCGCTCTGCTCTGCACTGCAGACTGCCCAAGGTGCCAGGTGGAGAAGATGGAGGAGGTGGGTGGAGCCAACAATAACTCATGGGCAGTGGTGGCCTGTACTTTAGTGTGGACAACATGGAGGGAGCCAGGAGGAGGGTGCCGGTGGGTGGGGCCAACACAGTCAGGGGCGGACGGGCTGGCAGCCTGGCTGGACGTGTGCTGTGCTGTGTGCTGCAGTGCACTTGTTATATATACTTGTTAGAGGCAGCTGTATGTATAGGACTCCTCGGAGGCGTCGCTCCAGGCTGTGTCACAGACTCAGTCACACTCACTGAGTTACTGCTGTCTGCTCTCTGCTGTATGTAATCTATCCCCTCTGTTGTATATATGATCACTGGGACTGGGTAATGGTGACGATACCTATCAGATCTCCTGGGATCCATCCTCTCTGATGTATATATAATCACTAGGTAGGTGATGGTAACAACTCCTAGCAGATCTCCTGGGATCTATCCCCGCCTCTGGTGTATATATGACCACTAGGAATAGAAACGGTGATGGGGACTACACCGATCAGATGTATAGGAGGCGCCGCTCCAGGCTGTGTGACACAGTCACACTCACACCGGCCGGTCGGCTGAGAGTGTGACTGACGTTGACCTGTCACTGACCTGACGTCATTCGTTGCTAACACCAGGGCCGCCTGGTGTCTAGCAACGAGTGCAGGGAAGAGGCTCCACCCACCTCCTTCCTTCAGTGTCAGTGACCGCCGCCGCCTGTACCTCTCTCGGCGCCGCTGCTGATCGGCACATGAGAGAGAGAGAGACTCGGGCCGACACTAGCGTGGCTTTCTGTCCGTCAAACTAGCATACAGCCGAGCAGACTTTTCGACCGGACTCGAGTCCGTCGGATAGATTTGAAACATGTTTCAAATCTAAGTCCGGCAAACTTTTGAGAAAAAAAAGTCCGCTGGAGCCCACACACGATCGAATTGTACGACGGACTCCGGTACGCCGGAAAAGTTTGCCGGAAAGTCCGCTCGTGTGTACGCGGCATTACTGTATTTGGTTTCTTTTGCCTCTTGGCAAAACCTCACTCACTTACACCAATTAGCTGGTCCTAATGGGTAGCTACCCTTATCAACTCTACATGAGACCCATAAACTTCCAAGATCTGAGATCTTCAGATATCTTAAGGTTAAACCTTTTTACACCTCTAGCATGCAAAAGCAAACCTCTGTGGACCAACTCTTGTCTATTGAGTGCATTGACGAATTTCATTCTCCAGGCCTAATCTCTAGACTATACTTACATATGATATCCAAGCCTTATACTCGACTCCCATCTTACACAGATAAATTGACCACAGACCTCAGTATCAACTTAGAATGAGATGAGTGGTCTGATATATGGGCAGCGACCAAATTCTGTTCACAGAATATGGCAGTGCCGAAAACCTCTCTTTGGGATGGTACCTAGTGCTAACTCGGATCTCCAAATTTCTTTTTGTTTTCCCATCTGCATACTTCCAGAGCTGCAAAGATGCGGGCACTCACCTAAATATTTGGTGGATATGCCCTATAACTAGTACATTCTGATCAGATATTTTTATACTACTCTTGACTTTATTTGATAAACCTCTTCACCCTGACCCTGCAGTCGCTTTTCTTAATAGGAGTCACCCAGAACACACCAATATAAGCTCCTTCTACAAGTTACAACTGCGGCTAAACAAAGGCCTGGAAATCCCCGAGCATTTCCATTACTGAAACAAAAAACAGGATTACTCAAGCTATGATTCATGCTAAAACTGAAGCCATTTTGCAAGATAGGGTCCCTGCATATACTAAGTTATGGTAGCAGTGGATCACTCATTTCTTTCCACCTGCTTTTGACTCATCTCTGTTTGAACCCTAATACACTTGATTATGGCTCTCTCTCTACCTTTATGGTCACTGAATACTTCTACACACACCCCCAGGATTCACTCCCCTCCCTTTACTCCCATTTTCCCCCAATTCTCTTCTTTCTTTCCCCTTCTTTTTCCCCTGCAATTTATGGTTTGAAATGTGTTAAAACAGACACAAGCCTGTGCTCCAATATGTACTGTTTTTCTCATAGGGTAACAAAAGCTAAGGCACTAGGTCCTCTTACCTATTGTACTCTATGGAGCCTAACTGGTTACTTGAAATTGTAGTAACTATATGTTGACACAAACCTTCACAAGTAGTGAACAAGGCCCATAAGGTTGAAACGCGTTACAGCTGCTGTCTGTTATTGTGTCTTTCATGGAGAACCAATCAATTCTGAAGATTTTAAAGAGCAAGCAAGGAGTTGCGGACCACCTCTTTTCATGATTACCGTTGCAGCTGTGTGACTGCCTTTCCGCACCCAGGTAGCTCTGGAAAAAGAAAATTCTCATCTTATTGGGTAGTAGCACCCTACCTCCACTTTATTTTATAAATATCACAGTGTGTCTGCTACTGTAACTGATGTTTGGCAACAGTTTTCCAATAAAATATACTGTACAAAAAAAAGTTTGGTGATACAAAGTCTAAATGAGCTAAGCTTTCAAACTGGGACATACTGTATACAGTTTTCAGGAAATGGTCAGAAACTGCTGACGTGACACAAACATGGTTGGAGACTGGGATACAATAAAAGACTGCGGACTAGTTACAAGAAATTGCTAGAAACCACTGCTGTTACATTATTTTCTCTGGTTCTGGTTGAGGGCCTCCCATTAGGTAGGAAGGGGCTGCAGGTTGTGCACAGGGATTCAAAACCATTATCCCCCTAAATACATTCCATGGACTGGATGTGGCCCCTTGCTTTTCTTTAGCTGGCCTTTGGGGCACTATTCCTCCCACTGGCACCAACAATAAGGCACTATTCCTCAACTTATACAAACAATGGGGTATTAGTCCTTCCAATTATATAAACAATAGAGCACTATTCCTCCCACTGACACCAGCAATGGGACACTATTCCTACTGACACCAGTGATAGGGAACTACTCTTCCCACTGACACCAGCAATGGGGCACTATTCCTTCTTTTCAATCTTAGTTTATTTCAAAATAAAGATATAACAGAAAGATAAAGTACCGTATGGTATAATATTGTATACATTATATACATAACAAGAAAAATATTGTATTAGCACACTAGATATAGTGGTTTGTAATGTATTGGTACACTAACAAGTGTGGGGGAATCAACCTATAACCACCTTTAAACTTTTGCGTGTTTGTGTTATCAGGAAATTCCTCCTTGTCGGGCTGAAACGCTGTATAGATCATTCAATCATTTGTTATAGATATTTAAGTTGTTGAGCAATTCTGGAAATACAGTCTTTTGTATATCAATTTGAGTGACTGGATCAGTACTTAAGGAAAGATAACAGAGAAAAAGGGATGAGTAAGAGCATGTGGAGAGATAGGGGATGACAACAGACTTGGGGAGCACCCCGACATGGCTAATCAGCGGGGAAAGACGGGGCATCTCTGATCCATATAAGGAAGTCATCAGAGTATCGAAACGTCGACCATGAGGTCCAAGTAATGGAGAACTGTTCCTCCTTCCCTGCCTCCTGCGCCAGCAAACGTTCCAGATCTCTTATCCGATCCACCTCGACAGCCCAATCTCCCAAGGAAGGCACATCTATTGTTCTCCAATGTCTGGGGATCACTGTCCTGACCGCGGCCAAGAAGTGGCGCAGTATGTCCTTTTTAATCAGCTTGAGTGGGCCCGGAATCATAGATAGTAGGGCTATCTCTGGTGTGGGCTTAATTGAGGTCGCCATCAGCCTGCTGTAAAGATCAAAGACCTTTTGCCAAAATTTCCGAATTGGAGGGCATGCCCACCATATGTGGAGCATTGTCCCACTAGAGGACAGGCATCTCCAACAAGTACCTGAGATAGAGGGGTTAAATTGTTGGATAGTCACCGGGCATCTGTACCATCTTGTTAATAGTTTAAACCCCTTTTCTTGATTCTTAGTTGCCAAAGAGATCTTATGTGTTGAAATAAAACTTTTTTGCCACTCAGCAGGGGAGATGGAATGCTGTAGATCTGTTTCCCATTTTCGCGTGTATGTTGGAAGGTCAGGGGTAGATACATTTAATAGAAGGGAGTATAACAGTGATACTACATGTGTTGGGGGATCTGGCTGTAAGAGCAGCTCATCAAAGTCTGTCGGGTCGTCTAGGATTTCTGAGATGGGGGAGAAAGTACGTATGTACGATATTAATTGACTCCTTTGTAACCACATGGTTGGGGGACCCGCGCTCGTCTGGGGAGGTATGTCCGGTCTCAAAGATGGGTCAGCGTGTAGTACCTGTGCTAAACGTCTATGACTATCCCTATTCCAGGGTCCAAATCTCTCCTCAACCTCCGCCGGGGGGAAGGCCGGAGTCCCAAAGAGAGGAGTCATCGGGCCCCGGGGTTTAGATAATTTGCTCGTTAATAGCAGTCGGTCCCATATCTGCAGGGTCTGACGGGTAAGGGCAGTAGAGAGGGTACCACCTTTACGCCGAGCCGTAGGTGTCCGCGGCAGGGCGCAAAGATCAGCCTCATTGAGATGTTCCTCCAACTGAACCCAGATCTTGGAGGAGGAATGGTGAAACCAATCCACAATACGTGTGAGAACCGCTGCCCTGTGGTAGAAAGAAGCATCTGGGACCCCCGCCCCCCCCCCCCCCCCCCCCGGGCCTTCGGAAGAATCATTGTGTCATATTTTATCCTGGGGCGGTTTCCTTGCCATATAAATTTAGAAAAAATCTGGCGAAGCTTTTTGAAAAACGGGGCGGGAATGTGAATAGGTAAGGTTTGGAAAAGAGGAATCGAGGGAGGACATCCATCTTTAAAACATTCACCCTACCCAACCAAGGGAGCTGTTTAGATGCGTATGTGGTCAGATCCGCTTGCGTTCTAAGAAGTAGGGGGGTAAAGTTGCTGATGAATAATTGGGAAGCGTCTGTTGGGATATGAATTCCTAAGTAATGAATAGACGTGGAATTTGTCTTAAAAGGGAAGGAAGATGCAAGTTGTTTAAGAGCTGTTTCTGGGAGTGAAATGTTGAGTATTTCTTACTGTGATTAACTTTAAAGTTACTAACATCTCCATATCTCTGAAACTCCGGCATAATGGAGGGTAATGAGACTTGCGGTTGGGTCACAAAGATGAGTAAGTCATCTGCAAATAGGGCAAGTTTAGTATGTATGGGGCCTATACTAACACCGTGGACAGCCGGGTTGTTTCTAAGGGCAATGGCTAGGTGTTCCATAACAAGAACATAGAGAATGGGGGACAAGGGGCACCCCTGTCGCGTTCCATTGTGGATAGTGAATTTTGGAGCTAGAGATCCATTTAGTCTAATCCTGGCAGAGGGAGAAGTGTAAAGGGACATTATTCTTGAGAGCATATTTTGGCCCAGACCCAGTTGTTGTAGTGATAGATGCAAAAATTGCCAGTCGACACGGTCGAAGGCCTTTTCCGCATCCACCGTGAGAAGGCACAATGGGACATTGTGGGTTCGAGCATAATCTGCAATGAGAAGTGTTTTCAGGGTGTTATCTCGTGCCTCTCGTCCACTCACAAAGCCCACTTGATCTAAGTGTATGATTCGGGGTAACAACGGTTGTAGTCTATTAGCTAGCACCTTCGCGTACACTTTCAGATCAACCCCTATCAGCGAAATGGGTCGGTAGTTAGCACATATAGTCAGGTCTTTGTCTGATTTTGGGATGAGAGTGATATGTGCCTCTAGAGTTTGCGGTGGGAATACCGATCGCTCAGAGATTGAATTAAATACTTTTGTTAAGAAGGGGGTGAGAAGGGGAGCAAATTGTTTATAAAATTTCGGGGTAAAGCCATCAGGGCCCGGACTTTTACCAGATGGGGTAGATGCAATGGCACGGGCAACCTCATCTTCCGATATCGGAGCTTCCAAGTCCTCTATCGTTTTGTCATCTAGAGTAGGTAATGCGTTTTGTGCGATATATGAGGCTTGCGTTTCCGCTCTAGAATAAAGATCAGTGGGGCTTGTTACAGGTATGTTATAGAGGGATTGATAGAAGTCCCGGAAAACCTGTCCCATCTCAGAGGGTGACGAGACAACTTTCCCAGAACTGTCCCGTATATGGGGTATAAAGGTGTTAGGTTGTTTGGTATGTAGGGTGCGAGCTAGTGATCTACCACATTTATCTCGGAATTTGTACTGGTGAAAGGCTAGTTTGTTCGCAAATGTACGGGCTGAAGCCTCATATAATTCCCTAAGCTGAGAGCGAGCGGAAGAGACCTCCGCAAGCACCTCCACAGTCGGGGAGCGTTTATGGGTAGTCTCTAGTGTCCTGAGTTTGTGTACAGCCGTGGCTATCGCAGCCGAGCGTTCTTTCTTCATGCGGGCACCCATTTGGATGAAACTGCCCCGTAAGACCGCCTTTAATGGCTCCCATTTAATGGGTGGTGAGGTGTCATCAGAGGCGTGGTCTGTAAAAAAATTTGAAATAGTCTCCGCTATCTGAGTATCGAACCCTGGCTCAGTCAGAAGCGAGTCATTCAACCTCCATGTCCATTCTTTTATTGGCGTAGAGGGGACTGTAAGTGACAGGAACACAGGAGAATGGTCGGACCAAACCATAGGGTCTATTTCGCAATTTGGGGACCAATCTAGACAGCTGTGGTCGACCAAAAAGTAGTCTAAACGACTGTACGATCGGTGCACGTTGGAAAAGTGTGTGTAGTTTCGTGATTCTGGGTACAATATCCGCCATATATCCACAAGATGCATATTGTAAATGGCACGTTTTAGGGCCCGTATTTTAGGGAAGGATATAGAGGAACGGGATGTCGATGAATCCAAAAGTGGATCCATAGGTGTATTGAAGTCCCCTCCGAGTATGAGCTTACCCTCCGCGAAACCCGATAAGATCTTAAAATACTGTAAGGCCGATGGGATTTGGTGTGTGTTAGGTAAGTATAAGTTAGCTATTGTAAATTTAGTCCCCCATAGAGAGATTTTCACAAAGACGTACCTGCCCTGGGGGTCTGCCATATGATCAAGCAGTTCAATAGGTAGTGTTTTATGAAACGCAATAGATACTCCCTTAGATTTTTGTGTTGGATTGGTACTGTGGATCCATCTATTAAAATATCTACTGGAGCAGGAAGGGGTGGATTCAGAATGGAAGTGGGTCTCTTGCAACAAAAGCACGTTAACTCGTCTTTTGTGCATCTGATATAGTATTTGCCCACGTTTCGAAGCAATGTTCAGCCCATTGATGTTGTATGAACAGAATTTCAATTGGGGGCGTGAGGTTACCGTATGAGCCATGTCGGGGTGCTAAAGGTCGTGCAGGGGAAAAAACAATAGGATATATAAAAAAAAAAAAACAAAATACAGAGATCGATTCGGGATAGAGTGGGAAGAAGAGGTGAAATATAGAAGTGGGAGAAAAGGAAGAGAAAAGAAAAGGAGAAGAAATAAAGGAGAAAAAAGAGTATGAGGATAATAGAAAAGGTAAGGTGTAAGTAAAAGGACACCTAAAAATATGTCCAGAAAACTAATGTGTCTGCTAGCGCAAAACACTGCGTGATATATCATGCTTTAGGCACAAACAGTGCCTGTCCTACTGTGGGGGGAAGGTCGAAATGGGTGAACCTGAGCCGTGATCCCGACAGCGAATCAGGCATGTATATAGTATATGTGGCACACTAATCATGTAAAACGTATGTGAAACATATGTGAAACATAAGGCAGCTTAACGAGAACAGGTGAGAACAATTAACTAAATATCAACAGTGGGTTTAAGTAGTTACCCTGGAATCATATAGAAAATAAAATACAATTACATTGGTTCCCTCTTGTAGATAAATCAGTTAGTCACAGCTGTAGTATGCGCATAGTGGCGCAAGGGGAAACTGGGGGCCCACCTGGGGAGGCATCCAGTCGCATCATGCGTGGCGCCTTCTAAACTTACAGTCTCCCAAAATGGGGGTTAATTAAGGCCGGTGGCCTAACCTCCCTCCGGTGTGGTTCCCCCACTCCCGCCCCACATCCCCCAACGCACGCCACAGAGGGAGGAGATGAGAGGGAACAATCTAACAGGAAGCAAAACACTTTATATAAAACTGTTGTTGTATTGTACCAGTACTTGACTCCCTTCTTAGTGGGAGTCTCAAGGTGACCATAGGCTTCTCTCCTTAACCCCAGCCATATAATGAATTGGCAAAGAGCAGGAAAAGTGCCAGAAGGTCCAACCCCCGCTGTCACTTCATCATTTACCAAGTGATCTAGGGATCTCGGGCAACTTCTGGGTTAATCTTCTGGAGAGGTAGGTCGTCTCATCTCTGGGCCAGAAGAGACTGACCTAGACCTAGGTCGTCTGCAACGCTGTGGGAGTGAACCAAGTCCCAACTGTCTCAATCCGTCGACTGGAGGGTCTAGCCAGTTCAAAACATCTACCGGCTCTTGCTCAAGAAATATGAAAAAGTCAGGCAGTTGATCTGGATCAGAGAGCGTGAACCTGCTATCTCCCCGTGTCACTTTGATGCTGAAGGGGTGGCCCCATGTGTAAGAGGCACCGGCTTGTCGTATAAGATCTAGTAGAGGGCGCACCACTCGACGCATGTATAGCGTATTGCGAGACAAGTCTGGGTATAGATGGATAGAGGCTCCAAAGAAGTCCACTGGGCCCACGTTCCATGCTTTTGCCATGATCTCCTCCTTCAAGGTATAATAGTGGACCCGACAGAGGACATCGCGGGGGGCGACCCTCCCGGGCTCCCCCCGGTCCGCCCACCCTGTGAACACGATCCAATTCAATTGGTGATGTTGCCTCTCTGCCCAGCACTTTATTAAGGATGGATATGACAGTGGGTTTCAGCTCCGCTCCCGATGTTGCTTCAGGTAGACCTTGCAGTCTAATATTGTTCCTGCGACTGTGGTTTTCGCTGTCTTCAATGCGAAGCTGCTGTTGGCGTAGGCGACGGAGATGTGTCGCCGATATAGATTCAAGGGCTGTTATACGTGCCTCATGGTCATCTTGAGCAGTATGTAAGACTGATACCGCTTCCTCATTAGCTGTAACTTTTTGTCTCAGCATGTTCAGCTCTACTTGTAGGGAATCTTCTATCTTGCTTGCCCAGGATTCAAAATCAGTTCTGAAGGCAGACAATAGGGCTGTAGCTTCCGTTCTAATGGGCACTCCCGTCAGGGGGTGAGGGGTTGTCCGTAGTTCCCCGGCGTCCGTGTCTTGTAATGTGACTGACCTTGTAGAGGAGGCTGATGTCTCTCCTCTGGATTCTTGGAGTTTCTCATTTGCGTCCCCAGGCATGTTAACTGTTACTGGAGTGGCGGTGGGTGGCTTGGTCTTCCCTGGGTTGCGGCCAGGCGCCATCTTGTCTTTAGGAGTTCGGGGATCAGTCGGCACTGTTCTAAGTAGATACCTCTGTATGGTGCCTTGTTGAGGGTCGGTAGGTTCCGAGGAGTGTGAGCTAGCTGCCGCCATGTAAAATGCAGGTGCGCTGTATTGCGGGATCAGCCTGTGGCCGTCGGGATGGCACGGGTCTCAGGGGTATGCGGCTTCAGCCATCCATGGTCAATTGCTCTCTATCGAAGCCCCCTCCTCCATATAAAAAGGGGGGTCTGGGGGGGGGAGGGTCAGGCCCGAGAAAGCAGCAATGTCCCCCTGTCAGTGCGGGTGACTCTTTTAAATATTGTGTGTGCAGAAGCACAGGGAGGAGAGCACAGTCCGGATATGGCTTGTCCCTTTACAGTGTGGGCCCGACTTCACTGTTAAGTCGCAAGATGGCGGCCAGTGCTGGATGTCCCCAAATAATAAAAGAGCCTGTACCTTAGTCTCTGGGGCAGTGGAGGGGTGTCCACCGTATAGGATGGATTGCTGGATGGCTCCTGTGCCTCCGATTGCGGTCCCAAGGTCCAGTAGTCTTGTAGGCCTCCCAGGCCTCGGATCCGCTGTAAGCCGCGGGTATCTGGGGCCCACAGCCATCAGCTCTAGAAGCAGCAGTCCTGGGTGTAGGCCGAGTGAGTGTAGGCCGATCGATCGCCCCCTGCACCGCCGATCGTGGTACTCGAGTCCGGGGATTCCGGCTGTCCTGTAGGCCGCAAGATGGCAGCCGGCGCTCCGTGTAGGGCCTGCGGCGGCCTGGGACCAGATGGCGGCCGGCGTTTAGTAGGCCGCAGGTGTCCGGGGCCCACAGCTGTTAGCTCCAGAGGCAGCTGACTTAATTATAGGCCGATCGGGCACCCCCCGCAACGCCGATCGCGGTACGCGAGGCCGGGGATTCCGGCTGTCCTGTAGGCTGCAAGATGGCGGCCGGCATTCAGTGCAGGGCCGGCGGCGGCCTGGGACCAGGCCAATCCGTTGGCTGTACGGGTCAATTTGCCCCAAAAGTACTGCAGCCAGCCCCTGACAGTTGTGGGGCACAGATGGGGGCAGATATTAGGCTGCGGATGGCTCCGGATTGCAGAGGACTCGGCGGAGCTCCTCTGCAGCACGTCCACCCACCTCGACGTCCAGACACGCCCCCGGCACTATTCCTTCTACTGACACTAATGATGGGGCTTTACTCCACTCACTGACTTCAGTTATGGGGCACTATTCCCCTTCTGATAAAAAATGATGGGGTACTTTTCCTCCCATTGACACAAATGATGTGGCACTGACACCAATGGTGGGGAACTATTCCTCCCACTTATAGGACATTATAAGTGGGAGGATAGGACATTATTCCTCCCATTGACATCAATGATAGGGCATTATACCTCTACCCACCTTTCCAGGTGCTAGGTAATTTTTTGCTCCCACTTACCATTAAACCTATTACATTGTTTACTCCCAAGATATTGTTTACTACACTGGCTTAGGAGTATTTTCTACTCCCACTGGCCACAGTCTGCCCCCCCAAAGTCTAAAACACATTAAACTGGCCATTTGTATGGAAATTTTGGGGACACCTGTTCTAAACTATCTGAGCTCTGAACCTGGGACATATATAAAGCAATGAATACATCAAGAGCATGTATGCCTTGGAAGGCTGCCCCATTCCTCCAACACACCAGACTTGCTCAAGGCAGCTGAAGACCCTCAGTGTCTGCACCAAATCCAACAAAACAAAAATGACAACTGCTCCGATTAATTCATAGCTAGCAAAATGTACTGTGCAAATGTACTGCCAACTTTACTTTGTCAATTTTTGATGCCCCCCCCCCCCCCCCACACACACACACCCCTGAGCTGAAGATTATGCTCAGACATCCGAAAACTTCTGGGAGGAAAGTCTGTAAGCAGAGACTAGGGATGGACAGGGTCATTTTGGCAAAACTGCGGACAAATGAAATTAAGTGATACTAAACTCTGGTTTAAAACAAATATAATCTAATCTCCAACTTCCTGTTAGAGGATGGCTATGTTCAATCCCCATGGTCCCACTGTATGTTGGAACATAGTCATCTTCTCTTGCCTTATCCCAAGATGGAATAGGTACTATGGGATTTGTAGTGTGCTCAGAGTGGTGCACATCACTGCGACTAACATACACTGCTCGTTTCAATCAGACTAAAGTGAGAAGGAAAAGGAGAGGTTTGGGAGCTCAGAAGACATTACAAGGAAGAAGAAAAACACAGTAAAAAAACATTTAATGAAAAATAGATTACAGGGCCATTAGGTAGTGGATATGTATGGGTTACATTTGGAGAATAAGGATATCGTAGAGTTGCTTTAATATATTAATGCGCAATGTTACTTCTGAACATAAGGATAGAGTGTATGGAAACTCATTAATCTTACAAACATAGCAGAACCTAATAAGGAAATTGATAATTATATATTCAAACCAGTATTTGTTTGTAATAAATATATTTGAAGAATGGCTTTGCATAAAGTTAATATCAGCTTTTTCCTTGCCAAAGGATTAAAAGGCATGGAAATGTGTTAATTATTTTTATGCACCAGACATGTTGTTATACTTCCTGTTCTGTAACACCTTCCTCGATTGCTTCATAAGACTCTGTTTGGATGCTCCATGGGCTCTTCCAGATCCTCCACATCTCTAGGTCCAATTGGTCTCTAGGGCTAATTTATCATCCTGCTTCATGATCGCTGACCTTAATGAAATGGTTGTTGAACTCCAGACAGAGGCATCTCTGAATCTGTGATTCATGAAATGCTAAAGGCTAGGAAGTCTACTTCCTGCAAGACTTATCACATGGAAGGCATACTTTGCTTGGTGCGGGGTAAGAGGCTCAGACTCCAGGAAATTCTCAATGGAACGAATCCCTGCCTTGTTATAGATGGGTATGGATGAGCATTTGTCCCTCAGAACCATCCAGGGTTAGGTCTCTGCTCTTGCAACCTTATGACAAAAACCGCTGACTTCCCATTCTTTGACTATGACCTTTGTGTAGAGTGTCTTCTATGTGATTTTCCCTGTTCACTCCCCTGTGAATGTGATGCAGTATATGAATTTGGTTCCCCCTGCACTTCAAAAACCACCTTCTGAATCTATTATGGATATTCCCCTGTTTACTCTCATTCACAAGGATGCATTTCTTTTTGCCATCACCTCTAGGTCAGTTTCTGAGCTAGCAACCTAACTCTGTAAAGAACCCTTTCTGGCCTTGCAAATTCACATGGCGACATTGAGGCCCAGAACTTCCTTCCTACCTGTAGGCAGGTTGCCTATGTTACCGGTCTCAAACGTGAACGAACGAGAGACAATAACTGTAGAATGGTGAGAAAATTAGAGCATTTTTATTCTGCCATGTTCTGGCTTTTTCTTTACTTTATTTCCACTACTACATGTAAATATAACAATTCAATAACATTTATAACATCAACAATATTTACAATACTATGCCTAAAAGCATGTGTCTTGTGTTTCATTTA
This sequence comes from Aquarana catesbeiana, assembly GCF_042186555.1. NCBI lineage: Eukaryota > Metazoa > Chordata > Amphibia > Anura > Ranidae > Aquarana > Aquarana catesbeiana. The sequence continues at coordinate 207,615,142 of NC_133333.1, read as the reverse complement.
CACAATGATATACACACTGAGACATGACAAAACAGATTTAAAACCAATAACTTTAAATGTGAAATATTTCCTTTTTCTTTTGCCTCTTGAATGGTATATGGCTGCTGACCTTTTACATGTCTGTATACTGCACGGCCAAATACACCAAACAGCATATTACAAACTAAGGCCTAACCTCTGAATCCTTTAGATACACATAATATATACTGTGTATAGATAGATAGATTTATCCAGTTGTGCATCTCTTATTTTATGCCTATAATATCAATTATACAAACACTTTTGACTAATTTTAAAGTTTAGTACTTTTACATCTTGAACTAATCGATTGCTAATAAACTCATAATACTCAATACTTGTGTTAAACATAACATCCAGCATTGCAGAGCCATTATAAGTCTTTTACATATACATTTTTATTTAAATTAATGTAATTAAAACAGTTCTGCATACCTATAGAATGATGAGAATACAAGCATTTTTTTCTGCCACGTTCTGGCTCTTTCTCAACTTTATTTCCACTATTGACCAGAACGTCACTCTCCCCCACCCCCACCCCCCTCATTACCATGTAATGCACCACCTACAGGTTGCTTCCAGAACACTCCACTTTTGTGGGGGGAAAAAATAGAAACTAAAGAACAAATAATATATTGCATACAATTGCGACACAAGTCACATTGTAATTGAATGTTATTAAAAATTACCTTTCCTTTTCAATCTGCATCCCTTGTCATTTTCTGAAAATGCAATGCAATATGGCTACCTGGAGTTGTTCTGTACACAGAATGTGTACAGAACATCCCCCAGAAACATAATTTCCTGCTTGTGTGATTGGCTCACCAATTTCCCCAGAAGTCTGCCTAAGACACATGTCAGGTTTCAGGCATCCCCTGCAACAAAAATGTCATTTTTGGTGAGATTCTCCCAATAGGAACATGTCTAAGGCTGGGTTCACACTGGTCCGACAAACGCTCCGACATTGGGAGCTCATGTCGCATGAAATTCAATGTTTCCCTATGGGAGCCGTCCTAACTAGTCCGACACAAGTCGTTCCGACTTTAGAAATGCTCCCTGTACTACTTTGGTCCTACTTTGATCCTACTTCAGCCCATTGACTATCATTGAAGTCGGATCAAAGTTGAATCGCCGTCTTGCATGATCCGACTTTGGCATGTGAGTTGTGCTCAGATGATCTTGAGGGGGAACTCCGCGCCAAATTTTAAACAAAAAGCCGGCATGGGCTCCCCCTCCAAGAGCATACCAGGCCCTTGGGTCTGGTATGGATTTTAAGGGGAACCCCCTACGCCGAAAAAACGGCGTGGGGGTCCCCCCAGATCCATACCAGACCCTTATCCGAGCACGCAACCCGGATGGTCAGGAAAGGGGGTGGGGACGAGCGAGCCTCCCCACCCCAAAGCACCTTGTCCCCATGTTGATGAGGACAAGGGCCTCTTCCCGACAACCCTGGCCGTTGGTTGTCGGGGTCTGCGGGAGGAGGGCTTATCGGAATCCGGGAGCCCCCTTTAATAAGGGGGCCCCCAGATCCCGGCCCCCCACCCTATGTGAATGAGTATGGGGTACATCGTACCCCTACCCAGTCACCTAGGAAAAAAGTGTCAATAAAAAAACACTAGACAGGTTTTTAAAGTAATTTATTAGGCAGCTCCGGGAGTCTTGGGAAGATAACGGAGAGCGGGAGAAGAAGCTGGAGAGCGCAGAGAAGAAGGAAGAGACCGCGGAGAAGAAGGAAGAGACCCCCAAAGTCAGAAGAAGACCCCCGAAGTCAGAAGAAGACCCCCTGGAGCTGCCTAATAAATTACTTTAAAAACCTGTCGTGTTTTTTTTATTGACACTTTTTTTCCTAGGTGAATGGGTAGGGGTACGATGTACCCCATACTCATTCACATAGGGTGGGAGGCCAGGATCTGGGGGCCCCCTTATTAAAGGGGGCTCCTGGATTCCGATAAGCCCCCCACCCGCAGACCCCGACAACCAACGGCCAGGGTTGTCGGGAGGAGGCCCTTGTCCTCATCAACATGGGGACAAGGTGCTTTGGGGTGGCCCGCAGGGCGCCCCCTGCCCCAAAGCACCCACCCCCCATGTTGAGTGCATGCGGCCTGGTTCGGTTCAGGAGGGGGGGGATGCTTGCTTGTCTCCACCCCCATTCCTGACCGGCCGGGCTGCGTGCTCGGATAAAGGTTTGGTATGGATTTGGGGGGACCCCCACGCCGTTTTTTTCGACGTAGGGGGGTTCCCCTTAATATCCATACCAGACCCAAGGGCCTGGTATGCTCTTGGAGGGGGAACCCATGCCGTTTTTTTATTTAAAATTTGGCGTGGAGTTCCCCCTCAAGATTCATACCCAACACAGTGCCTGGTATTGGCGGGGATCCAAGTTGGATCCCCGTTCATTGAAAGTCGGACACATGTCGGCTTCTAGTCGCAGGGCACAGTTGGATCCAAAGTAGGACGGCTGTCGTGTCGCATCAGTGTGAACCCAGCCTAAAGGGATGCAGGCCCAGCAGCTGTCCTCATTAGTCCTCTGCAGGTGCACAGCTGATTGATAATTATGAAATCACTCCTATTAAACCCACTCAGCACAGAGGAACAAACAGTGATTTCTTCAGAATAACAAAAGGTAGGGATCTGCAACAAATCCTTGCAATGTACATAGATCACCCAGAGGGAAATGTTTTTGTTTCTCAACAAAAGTGAATGTTACACTTTAAAGTGTTACTAGGACCCTGCATTCACTATATTTGGTCTCCCACAGTACACAGAACATGGAAACACAATTATTTTAGTAAATATAAACAGCTGAATACCTTTTCTCATCAGCAGTATGTAGCAGTCTTGTGAATTCTATCAGTTCCTGTTGAAGCTTGTAGGAAGAGTGAATTCCACATCCTTGCCGCTCTTACAGTAAAGAATTCTTTACGTAGTTTAAGGTTAAATCTCTTTTCTTCTAATTTTAATGAGTGGCCACGAGTCTTGTTAAACTCCCTTTCGCTAAAATGTTTTATCCCTATTGTGGGGTCACCAGTACAGTATTTGTAAATTGAAATCATATCCCCTCTCAAGCGTCTCTTCTCCAGAGAGAATAAGTTCAGTGCTCGCAACCTTTCCTCATAACTAATATCCTCCAGTCCCTTTATTAGCTTTGTTGCCCTTCTCTGTACTCGCTCCATTTCCTTACATCCATCCTGAGGACTGGTGCCCAGAACTAGACAGCATACTCCAGGTGCGGCCGGACCAGAGTCTTGTAGAGCGGGAGAATTATCGTTTCATCTCTGGAGTTGATCCCATTTTTAATGCATGCCAATATTCTGTTTGCTTTGTTAGCAGCAGCTTGGCATTGCATGCCACTGCTGAGCCTATCATCTACTAGGACCCCCAGGTCCTTTTCCATCCTAGATTCCCCCAGAGGTTCTCCCCCCAGTGTATAGATTGCATTCATATTTTTGCCACCAAATGCATTATTTTACATTTTTCTACATCGAACCTCATTTTCCATGTAGATGCCTGCACCATTAATTTGTTCAGATCTTCTTGCAAGGTTTCCACATCCTGCGGAGAAGTTATTGCCCTGCTTAGCTTAGTATTGTCCGCAAATACAGATATTGAACTGTTTACCCCATCCTCCATGTCGTTCATGAACAAATTAAATAGGATTGGTCCCAGCACAGAACCCTGGGGGACCCCACTACCCACCCCTGACCATTACGAGTACTCCCCATTTATCAAAATAGATAAATTGGCACCAACATGTGCTGGTGGGCGGATGACGCAGGTCTCCGTCGCCCTGCGTAGGGTGTGGCGTGCCGCCCTCGGTGGGCGGGGCTCAAGTGCCTTGTGTACTTGGCTTGCCTCGCCGGGTGCGTCAGGGCTGCCTGCCTGCGACTGTGCTGCGAGGCCGCTCACTGCTCGCTCGGAGGGGGGCCATGGGTGGATACCCATCTGTTGCTGGCAATGGTCCACACCTGTAAAAAATGCTCCACCCCTCTGTTAGGGGTGTTTTCTAATTGTGTCCTCCCCCTCCCTCACTCCAACCATTTATAGGTCAGCAGTTGCTAGTGCACACTCCTGCTGCCTCCTGCGTCATCACCAGTCCAGCTAAGTGCAAGGATACCTACATGATAGGTCATTTATGGGGTAAGTTTTATCTATATTGTTGCAGGTTTAGGTTTATTGAGGATCTATCTATACTCAGTCTAAGTGGTGTGTGTCTGCCCTTTTGTCTGGATGTGCCTCTGTAGGCCATCCTTTAAATGTTTGAATATTAGGTTTGGCAAAGATATCGGATGTTTATGTGCATACTGTTAGATTTATTTAAGCATGATATATGCATATACACTATAAGCACACAATATATATGTGTGCTTGCTAGCAATTTATCATCTCTAACCTTCCATTATAGATACAACTCACTGATTAAATATACAGAGAGTCACTCTCTAAGGCTTTTCTTTTTAGTGGAGATTTTTAGTGGAGATTATTTACTTACTCTGAAGTAAGCTGATATATTCAAATATCCTTCTATTTTTTGAATTTTGATATTAAGGATCACTAGTGTGCATATTTATGTGCATTATCATCTATCTGCCAATGCTTTACTGTTTTTTATAGATTAGACAATCCTGCAACAATCTCTTATCCCTTGGCCTTCTGGTTCCCCATCTCCTCTTTTTTGGGATTTTTCCAGTTTCTAAGCTGCATATCTATTAAGTGAGGTGGGTTGAGGTATATGAGTGTAATAACTTTCTGTCTCCTCCTTTTCTCTTTTTCTTTCTCTTTTTCTTTTCCATGTCTCTCTTCTCTTCTTTTCTCCCCTCTTTTTCTTTTCTTTTTCTTCTTTTTCTTTTTTTCTTTTTTTTCTCTCTGAGTGGCTTTGGGGCTTTACACACATTTTATATATGCATGTCATTTACATATGCATATATTATTATTGATTAATTCATCTATATACTTATTGTCAGATTCATGTCAGGTTATCTTGAACTGGCCTTCATTTTTTATGTATGGCAGTGTCCAATTCTTTTGTAGGTGGCAGTATAAACCAACAATTTAAGACTTCCTGTGCCTTAATGACTCCAAAAAAAGGAATTGATGGTGACTATACACGTAAATCCTATCTTCTTACACACACACAATACAGTTATTGGTGAAATTTAAAAGATGAGGTTGCATCAAGTGAATAGATCCCTAATATGGGTGGCTCAATTGTTGTTTTCGTACTTGTGTGCAACTGAAGCACGCGTTTCGTGTTCGTATAAACTGTACATATATGTGTGGGTGAGGAGCTTTTATAAAAAACATTTTTGTGTTTTTCATTTATTTTATTAAACTTTAATTTGAATTTTTATTTTATTTTTTTTATCTTAACTTTATTGATATTAAAAGGGTGCTGATAATTCCCCTATGTACAGTAATTGCATAGTACAGATGACAGAACGTCTGAACTGTGCTAAAGCCAATCAAGCACAGCCTGGCCAGTGTGAATCATTGGCCTAACAAACAAGTATAAGGGCTCTTTCACACGGGGCGGATCGGTGATGATCCACCCTGTGAACACCCGCTTGCTCAGTGGGGATCGCTCCGCCAATCCCCGCTGAGCAGGAAGATGACAGGTCCGTCGCTGCACAGTGTGCAGCGACGGACCTGTCAGCGCGCCGCTCTCCCCTATGGGGGATCGGATGATGACCGACCGTAGAGTCCGTCGTCACCCGATCCGAAACGAAAAGGGATGGAAAAGTAGGGTTTTCCTCCATTACACTTTTCGGATCGGAGCGGGTCGGATGTCAGCGGACATGTCACCGCTGACATCCGACGCTCCATAGGGATACATGTATGTCCGTTTTTCATCCGAAAACGGAAGGATGAAAAACGGACATACGGATCCTCCGTGTGAAAGAGCCCTTATTAGGGTAGTGATATCACACATAATCCCTCATTTTCAGTTAAGGGGTGTGTAAGGAGATTCCATATTACATTACATTATTGATTAATTGATTAATTGTTGATTTCACTCTGTTCATGATTTCACATTGCTTATTTTGCTTTAATAATCAGAAACATATCTTAGTATATTTTTGATTAAGATCAGACTGTCTTATGATTTACTGAAATATCTCATATATGTCTTTTCCTCTTTTTCTGTGTTCATCTGAGGAAACATCTGCTTGTGGTTTTGTCTCTGTACTTTTTAGGGAAGCTGCGGTTGTCCAGCAGACAAGTGACAGAGGATGAGGAATGTTTTGACCTATTAACTTGAACTACAGGGGTCACCCTTTTTTGATATCACAAGATGTAGACACTATTAATGTTTGGAAAATCACAAGATTGGGATATGTTTGGAAATTACCGAATATGCTAATATGTATTATCATTTTGATTGGCCCCCAAATTGTGGGCAGAGTCTTGTAAAGACAGCATAAAAAAGCGAATCTAAAAATAAAGACTTGTAATCATTTTCAGCATACCTATGTGTGTATGTGTCTTTGATTAACCGCCGGCGAGGACCTCCACTGAGCCACATCCAAGAGCCTAGGCCACAAGGAGAAGACGGGCGCCTAACAGTTTTTGGTACCAGGAGTGGGGTGTTTTGAACAGGTAAGACATTCTGCTCCTTTTTACCTATTTTTGGTAACTGGTGTTGATGCTTGCCTTGTTCAAATAACCTTGTATATCCACCCACTTACATAACTGTGCCTTCGCAACGGGCTAGGGCTGTAGCCCCTTGGAGGGTTAAAGGGCTCGCAGGTTTTTTGGTTTTTTATAGTCTGACTAGGTTGGTCTGACAGTATTAAGTAGATATATATAGATATATGTGTGTTTAAAACTCGGGAAGTATAGAATACGCCCGTAGTATAAGGAGTGGCTAAGTGGACGCCCAATTTTTGGGGAAAATATTGAAAAGTGCACTTATTATACTTATTATAACATGTTCATATAATGTAACTTTATCTTGCCACTGTATATATAAGATTTTGCTTGTTTTCTTGCTTGTTTTGCTTTTAGGTAACACCGTAAGTATTTAGAGTGTATAGAGTATTAGAGAATTAGAGATAAGTGTATGATAATATATGTGTATGACAACTGAATGTAAAGTATTGTATTGATTTAGAGGGATTTTGTTGATATTGTATTACACATATATGTACTAAATGAACGACCTAAGACAGGAGCCTGACTGTAGTGAGATAGCGCCCGCCTGCCCACATTGCACCTTTGGTTTACTGTTCCTTAGTGTTGACAGGACATGGATCCTGCTTACCACTAAGCCAAATATAAAACAGAGTATGTAACTAAAGCCCCCACACCAAAACCTGTAAATTCACCCGCCCTATCACAGCAACCCGAAGCACCCCCCCCCCCTTATGTGATGGTTAAACAGGAGGATGGAACATTGGGTCCATGTCTTCAGCTGTATCCATCTCTGGATCCAGCAGTATTAGCTACCATGGTATATGGTGCAGCTGATCAGGTGCAGGTTACACGATGGGAAAATGAAAGTAGAAACAGGGAAGAGGAAGTCCGGGCAGAAGGTATACGTAGGGGGGAAGAAGAGAGGATTAGGAGGTTGGATCCGAAGGAAAGGGAATTAGAAGAGAAGTTAAAAGAGTTTAAGAAGAGAAAGGAGGAATTAGAGGAGAAAATGTCTAGGAGGGAGGAAGAGCTAGAACATTACAAAAGAGAGCTAGATAAGAGGGAAGGTGAGATGAGAGAGTATTCTGCGATAACTAAGGAAGAAAGGGATGGAATGTCCCTGGAAAAGGGAGAAGAGGAAGGAGTCAGGAAGTTAAGCCCCAAGGAAAAGGAATGGGAGGAGAAACAGAAAGAATTTAATAAAAGACAGCAGGAAGAGGAAGAAAGGATACAAAGGAAAAGGGAAGATTTAGAGGCGTACGAGAGGAAACTAGAGAAAGAGGCAAGAAGGATTAAGGAGGCCAAGGAAAAGATAATTTCACAGCCATCCACCACACTCAGAAGCCAAACAAAACCGGCCATAAGCCAGAAACCCCCACAGGAGGAAAGGGAGCAGGGTGAATCCTCTACTGAGGAAAGAGAAATAGACATGGAACAGGAAAGTCTAGGTGCCACCTTTAAAGCACCACTTATGCATATAGGGGAGACGGTAGTCCATATTCCCCTACCCCTAGGCACACTGTCAAAAATAAAGGAGTTATGCCCCAGCCCAAAGAAAAGCCCTAGGGAGGCTGGAGCTTTCCTTGCAAAATACAGTGCAGGGACAAGCCTGGATAAAGAAGATATAGCAGGGATCCTTAGTATAGTTGACCCTGACAGCCCAGAAGGGCATCCCGTAGATGCCTTATGGACAGCCCACATAGAAGAAGATAAAGATTGGGTATCTTTTTGGAAAGGTATGGGGAATCATTGGTCTACTATATACAAGGGTTCATCTGCACTTCAGGAACTAGTCCTAGCAAAACAGGGACCGAAGGAAAAGTTCTATGAATTTTGTACCCGGGTATATGGTCTGTGGAAAGCAGTAGATAACGCCAACCCCCAGTTGTTCACCACCACCATTATGGCTGGTGGCGATACGAAGGTGACACAGTTGCTTAAATTCACTAATCCAAAGAGGGCAGAACAACCCCCAGATGAATTTATGAAGGATGCTAGGTCACGAGAAACATCAGGGGTATTTGAGCAGAAGGGTGGCATTTTTCCCTCCCTGACACCAACCCAGACTCTGCCAACTGGTGAGACTCCGCCCACCCACATAATGACAATGCAACCTTATCCACCAATGCAATCTTATCCCCCAAATCAGGGTTACCCACCAGACCAGGGGGGGTTTAACTGTGGGGAACTGGGGCACTGGAAGTCCCAATGTCCCTACAGAATTAGAACAAACGCCCAAAGAGGAAGGGGTAGGAATCTTAACACCACCCCCCGTCGCCTTCAGGATATCAGGTATCCTCACCCACCACAACCCCAACCACCCCAACCACAACCCCAATACCAGCCTCAGCCTAACAGACCACCCCCACGCATTCCGATGCAGTGGCCATCCGCTCGGCGGACGCCACAATAGGGATGCCAAGAGTACGTCCCGTCCCTCAGCCTTGTGTGTTACAATCCATCATGGAAAAGTCTTCCACAGGTACTATTGCGGGTAGACAATCACCTGATATGTCTACTTTTGGATTCAGGGGCTACATTCAGTAGTTTGAATGATGCCATATATGACACACCGCACTGCACTGAGGGAAACTCTATTGGTATAAATGGGACATCAATTACCCACCCCATCACTCCACCATTGCCCGTGGCCACTCCAGAAGGGCAGGAACTGTGTACCCAGAGTTTTGCTGTCCTTGTGGATTGTCCAGTATCTTTAATGGGGAGGGACCTACTCTCAAAACTGAATATCACCATTAAATTTGACAGAGGGGGCTCCCTCACTGCCAGCTCACCGTTCTGTGATTTACATGCTCCAAAGAGACACACTTTCAGGGGACTCTTTGCATCATTACCACCCACTCTAGAAACACATGCTATATGGGCAGACAACAAAGGGAGTGTGGGTTTTATTAACTGTACACCTTACACACCACAAATGCGTCCAGACGCTGAAGTACAATATCACAAGCAGTACCCCCTGCCACTTGAAAAAATTGAAGGCATCACACCATTAATCAATGATTACATAACAAAAGGGATTCTGAAACACATTATAAGCCCCTGGAATACACCAATCTACCCTGTGAAAAAGGCAAATGGGGAGTGGAGGCTTGTACAGGACCTAAGGGCCGTGAACAAGCAGGTTATACCTCTGCCACCTTTGGTAGCAGATATTTCTTTCATCTTTTTGAAAATACCTGCTGATTCCCTTTGCTACACAGTAGTAGACCTGGCGAATGCATTTTTTAGCATCCCGATCGATGAAGGGGTATTGCCCATGTTTTCATTCTCATGGGGGAGGGGAAAGCAGTTGACCTGGTCAAGATTACCTCAGGGGTATGTGGACAGTCCAGCAGCCTTCTCCATGGTCCTTAATGAGACAATTAAGTCATGGACTGCTGAGCGCGGGTCGGTACTAATACAGTATGTGGACGACTTGCTCCTGTGCAGTCGATCTGCTGAAGATTGTGCGGTCGATTCCACATCTCTGTTACATCACCTGGCCAGGTCTGGCCACCTAGCATCGCGGAAGAAGATACAATGGTGTCAAAGTCAGGTAGAATACCTGGGATGCATTCTGAAGGAGGGAACCAGGCTGGTATCCCCCAAACGTGCCGCAGCCCTGCAGGCTCTCAGTCCTCCAAGAGACAAAGCAACTTTGCTCTCATTCTTGGGCGCAATCGTATATTGCCGCCAATGGATCCCAGATTGTTCATATTATGATGGCATTCTGAGGGAGGCTACCTTGTCCACCGCCCCAAAGACAGTAGATTGGACAACAGAAAGGCTCTGTGCTTTTCAGGCCTTGTTAAAAAGTCTGACTCAGGCCCCCGCCCTGGGATTGATAGAATATGGCAAACCCTTTCAATTATACTGTGTGGTATCGGGAAATTCTTTTGCTGCGGTTTTGACACAGCAACATGGAACCGGGTACCGACCAGTCTCCTATCTCTCAAAAAAGTTGCCCACCCAAGTACAGGGGATGCCATCTTGTCTACAAAACCTTGCTGCTTGTGCTATGGCAGTTCAAGAGGCTAACAAATCAGTATTAGGCCATGAATTGACTCTCTACACTACTCATTCAGTAACTCACCTCCTGCAAAACATGAACACGCAGCATATGACAGCACAGAGGCTTAGTGGGTATGAGATCACACTTCTGAATACTGATAACCTCACTCTCAAACACGCACCACCAAGTAATCCCACTGTCCGTCTTTTGCACTCTTTGCTCAGGTTACCGCGAGACCCTGATCAGAAGCACAATTGTGTTGAACAGGTTGCAGCAATAACCAGCCCTCGCCCAGATCTCACTGACATTCCCCTACCAGGGGTACAGGACGTCTTCATAGACGGCAGTTGTACTCGCCCCTCCGATGCAACATTTCTGACAGGGTACGCCATTGTCCAACTCCCTGATGTGGTGTTGGAAGCAAAAGCCATACCACCCTCCTCAGCACAGGTAGCAGAATTGGAGGCGCTCACAAGAGCTTGCATACTTTTCTCTGATGAGGAGGTAAACATCTACACAGATAGTAGGTACGCTTTTGGTGTCACGCACGACTATGGCGTAATCTGGGCGAATAGAGGAATTAAAACCGCTGACAACAAGCCAATCGCTAACTCTATACAAATTAAAGCACTCCTGCAAGCGATTCTTCTCCCAAAGAGGATAGCGGTCGTCAAGGTAAAAGCACATTCATCGGATAACAGCAGAGTTTCCAAAGGAAACGCTCTGGCAGACAGAGAAGCAAAAAAAGCCGCTGCCCTGTACACTGGTCAGCCAGCCCCCACAACAATGTTCTTCAAAGAACATTTTACATCACCCAACTTCAAAACCATTGTGGCACAAATACAGGGATTAGCTACAGAAGAGGATGTTTCTTTTTGGGTCAAGGATGGCTTGACCAAGGACCAAGAAGGTCTTTGGTCAAAAGAGGGGAAGATATTGGGCATACCAGAATCAAGCAGTGTTCTCATACTTTCCTATCTCCATGGTCCAGGACATATAGGTACCACCGCCCTAACAAACATGTACACAAAGTCTTTCTGCACAAACAACTTAAGTAAACAGGCAAAACTCCTCACCAGCAGTTGTCTAACCTGTGCACAAAACAATGTCCAAGGGAAAAATCATGGATTACATGGCCACCTGCCCCCACCCCTGGGTCCCCTAACAGATTTGCAAATAGACTTCACACACATGCCCAAACAAAGAGGTAATTTGAAATGCCTTTGCGTAATCGTATGCAAATGGTCAGGCTGGGTTGAAGGAATTCCGTGTACAGGTGAGACTGCCAAAATTGCTGCCAAATGCATACTGAACCATTGAGTTTGTAGGTTCGGAATACCAACGGCCATATGGTCAGACAGAGGGCCTGCCTTCAGCTCCTCTGTTACACAGACTTTAGCTAAGCTACTAGGCTTACAGTGGAAACTGCACATCCCTTACCACCCACAAAGTGCAGGAGTAGTGGAAAGAATGAATAGGAACATTAAGGACAAGTTAAAAAAAGCCACGGGGGGCACCATGAAAGGATGGTTGGATTACCTTCCTTCTGTCCTATTTCAGATCAGGACAACACCACATGCTAGAACAAAACTCTCGCCCTTTGAGATCTTGATGGGAGTTCCTGCAAACATAGAGCTGCCCCTCTTAGATCAAAACACTGACATTAACATCTATTCTCAACAGGAAATGTACGTGAAAAATCTGGTAAGTATGCTACAGGATATGAACGAACAAGTCTCTGTCACCTTTTCTCCTCTTTCAACAGAACCTACTCATCCCTTCATCCCAGGAGACAAAGTACTGGTGAAACAACTGGCACACAAAAAGAAGGTTGGACCCATTTTCTCTGGACCTTGGAAAATAGAGAAGGTTTCCAGAACTGCTGTACTGACCGATCTGGGAAACACCTGGATCCACGCCAGCCGGTTAAAGAAGTGTCCACAGCAACCCCAGACCCCTGACCCTCCTCCAGCACCCCAAGACTCCTCTGACCAGGAACAGCGACCAGATTTGAAGGACATTTAAGAAGGCATAACACAAATCTCTCTGGACGACGAGACCAATCCCCCACCAACAAGAAGAAACGTGTAACAGAACTTTGCACACAGTACCTGACAAAATGATTTCCACCTTTGTGTCAGGAAAAACATTATGCTTCTGGACATGTCTGATTCTGATAGTATTCATACCTACTTGGTTAATAACAAATTGTGTGTACCATCCAGAAGATTTAGGGTCACTAGAAGGGATATGTGGAAATGCACAGACAGCCAATACATCTAGTATAAAATATAAAAGAAGTATATCCCCCACTGAACCCCCTTCAGGTTTCACTGACAAGATGTTGTTGTTGAAGTTTAAGTACAGTTATGCACAGAAGTCTGGTTTTGAGAAATGTTGGATATGTAGCAAACTCCACCCCAGTACAGCCAGAATCCCATTGATGGCCATTCCCTTAAACATCACTCCTTTTTTGAATGGAACTCCCCCTAGTTCTTGCCAATGTCTTAGAAGTGGCAATGACAATTTTTACCATACTGCTTTTCATATTGTTCTTGTACGCATGCTTCATGTTACTTAAATGCCTCTACAAAAAGGGTAGCAAAGCACCTTCCGAAACCATGAAGCTGACTTCCATTACCAGAGATCCCACGGTATGGTACGAGAACCAGGGAAATGAGGCCGAGGAATACGACTCCTTAAGGCATGATGAAAAGGTAGCCGAGGAATATGACTCCTTGAGGCGTGACGAATAGGTAGAATGACCATTTCGATGATATCGAATGGTCAAAGGGAGGATTGTAAGGAGATTCCATATTACATTACATTATTGATTAATTGATTAATTGTTGATTTCACTCTGTTCATGATTTCACATTGCTTATTTTGCTTTAATAATCAGAAACATATCTTAGTATATTTTTGATTAAGATCAGACTGTCTTATGATTTACTGAAATATCTCATATATGTCTTTTCCTCTTTTTCTGTGTTCATCTGAGGAAACATCTGCTTGTGGTTTTGTCTCTGTACTTTTTAGGGAAGCTGCGGTTGTCCAGCAGACAAGTGACAGAGGATGAGGAATGTTTTGACCTATTAACTTGAACTACAGGGGTCACCCTTTTTTGATATCACAAGATGTAGACACTATTAATGTTTGGAAAATCACAAGATTGGGATATGTTTGGAAATTACCGAATATGCTAATATGTATTATCATTTTGATTGGCCCCCAAATTGTGGGCAGAGTCTTGTAAAGACAGCATAAAAAAGCGAATCTAAAAATAAAGACTTGTAATCATTTTCAGCATACCTATGTGTGTATGTGTCTTTGATTAACCGCCGGCGAGGACCTCCACTGAGCCACATCCAAGAGCCTAGGCCACAAGGAGAAGACGGGCGCCTAACAGGGTGTGCTGACCCTGATAGGGGGATGAAACCAGTAAGCCGTCCCTTGGACCACTATACCAGTTTTGATTTATTCATCAATACCAGAAACCATAACCTAACAGACTCCTTCCAAAGTTGTTTTGATTCTTGCTACTTATGAACTTATGTATATATCCTAGGGCCCCTTTCACACATGGACCGTTCGGGTCAGTTTTTTAGGTGGACCCGAATGGACGCTCCATACAGTTCTATGGAGCAATGGATGTCAGTGGTGACATGTCCACTGACATCCGATCCGCTCCGATCCACTAAATCCAGACAGATGGAAACCCTATTGTACATCTGTCTGGCAGATCGGAAGAAAATGGACAGGCGGATCCGTTTTCATCCGATCCCCCATAGCGAAGATCGGAGATCTGACAGGTCTGTCTCTGCACAGTGAGCGGAGACGGACCTGTCATCTACCAGCTCAGCGGGGATCAATGGAGCGATCCTCACTGAGCAATCGGAGTCTGTCAAAAATGGACATTATGTGTGAAAGAGTTCAAATACACCACCTCTATGGCTTGGGTTCCTATAATTTCTTAGACTGTCAGGGGGCTGCGTGACCAGCCTACTATTTATTGTTTACAAGAGACTCCTCTCACCAGTGATGCTTTAGGTTGTCTGTGTTACCAATGGGTGGGATATGCCTGCCACTTTATATATATTTCCTACTCCCATGGAATTAGTGTGCTGGTTTACCGGCTGATAGATTTTGTAGTGTTTACTCAAGCAGTGGATGGAGAAGGCACTGACAGAATTTATGATTTCTTGCCCATTTTTCGGAGAATATGAATGATAACACAAAAATATTTCTTTCACTCATAGTTAGTGTTTGGCTGAAGCCATTTATTATCAATCAACTGTGTTTACTCTTTTAAAATCATAATGACAACAGGAAATACCCAAATGACCCTGATCAAAAGTTTACATACCCTGGCAATTTTGGCCTGATAGCATGCACACAAGCTGACACAAGGGGGTTTGAATGGCTATTAAAGGTAACCATCCTCACCTGTTTGCTTGTAATTAGTGTGTGTGTATAAAAGGTCAATGAGTTTCTGGACTCCTGACAGACCCTTGCATCTTTCATCCAGTGCTGCACTGACGTTTCTGGATTCTGAGTCATGGAGAAAGCAAAAGAATTGTCAAAGGATCTGCAGGAAAAGGTAGTTGAACATTATAAAACAGGAAAGGGATATAAAAAGATATCCAAGGAATTGAGAATGCCAATCAGCAGTGTTCAAACTCTAATCAAAAAGTGGAAAATGAGGGGTTCTGTTGAAACCAAACCACGGTCAGGTAGACCAACTAACATTTCAGCCACAACTGCCAGGAAAATTGTTTGGGATGCAAACAAAAACCCACAAATAACTTGAGGTGAAATTCAGGACTCTCTAAAAACACGTAGTGTTGCTTTTTCAAGATGCACAATAAGGAGGCATTCGAAGAAAGATGGGCTGCATGGTCGAGTCACCAGAAGAAAGCCATTACTATGCAAATGCCACAAAGTATCCTGCTTACAATATGCCAAACAACACAGAGACAAGCCTCAAACCTTCTGGCACAAAGTCATTTGGAGTGATGAGACCAAAATTGAGCTTTTTGGCCACAACCATAAATGCTACATTTGGAGAGAAGTCAACAAGGCCCATGATGAAAGGTACACCATTCCTACTTTGAAACACGGTGGTGGATCGGTGATGTTTTGGGGATGTGTGAGCTACAAAGGCACAGGAAATTTGGTCAAAATTGATGGCAAAATGAATGCAGTATGTTATCAAAAAATACTGGAGGAACATTTGCATTCATCAGCCAGGAAGCTGCGCATGGGACGTACTTAGATATTTCAACATGACAATGTTTCAAAACACAAGGTCAAGTTGACCTGTCATTGGCTACAGCAGAATAAAGTGAAGGTTCTGGAGTGGCCATCTCAGTCTCCTGACCTCAATATCATTGAGCCACTCTGGGGAGATCTCAAATGTGCAGTTCATGCAAGACAGCCCAAGAATTTACAGGAACTGGAGGCTTTTTGCCAAGAGGAATGGACAGCTTTACCATCTGAGAAGATAAAGAGCCTCATCCACAAATACCACAAAAGATTTCAAGCTGTCACTGATGTTAAAGGGGGCAATACACGGTATTAAGAACTGGGGTATGTAAACTTTTGATCAGGTCATTTAGGTAGTTTCTGTTGTCATTATGATTTAAAAAGAGTAAACACAGTTGATTGGTAATAAATAACTTCAGCCAAACACTAACCATGAGTGAAAGAAAAGTTTTTGTGTTATCATTCATATTCTCTGACAAATGGCCAAGAAATCATAAATTCTGCCAGGGTATGTAAACTTATGAGCACAACTGTATATCTTCCTTCTCTGTAAAATATTTGACTTTGTCTGTATACTGTATTTGCTGTAGTGTATATTCCACCCCCGTTAGACAACTTGTTCACTTTTTGTTAGACAAACTGGATGTGCCTCTGTTGACAGTGGGGGATTTCAATGGTTATATTCACTCACCAGCCACTTTATTAGGTATACCTGTTCAATTGCTTGGTAACACAAATTGCTAATCAGCTAATCACATGGCAGCAACTCAATGCATTTAGGCATCTAGACATGGTGAGGACGACTTGCTGAAGTTCAAACCGAGCATTAAAATGGGGGGAAAAAGGTGATTTAAGTGACTTTGAACGTGGCATGGTTGTTGGTGCCAGACGGGCTGGTCTGAGTATTTCAAAAACTGCTGATCTACTGGGATTATCACACACAACCATCTCTAGGGTTTACAGAGAATGGTCCAAAAAAGAGAAAATATCCAGTGAGCGGCAGTTGTGTTGACAAAAATGCCTTGTTGGTGTCAGAGGAGAATGGGCAGACTGGTTTGAGATGATACCAAGATATACAGAATGTCATCTCTGAATGCACAACATACGAACCTTGAAGCAGGTGGGCTACAGCAGCAGAAGACCACACCGGGTGCCACTTCTTTCAGCTCAGAACAGGAAACTGAGGCTACAATTTGCACAGGCTCACCAGGATTGGAAAATAGAAGATTGAAAGAACGTTGCCTGGTTTGATGAGTCTCGATTTCAGCTGCGATATTCAGATGGTAGGGTCAGAATTTGGCGTAAACAACATGAAATCATGGATCCATCCTGCCTTGTATCAACAGTTCAGGCTGGTGGTGTAATGGTGTGGGGGATATTTTCTTGGCACACTTTGGGCCCCTTAGTACCAATTGAGCATTGTTTAAACCTGAGTATTGTTGCTGACCATGTCCATCCCTTTATGACTACAGTGTACACATCTTCTGATGGCTACTTCCAGGAGGATAATGCATCATGTCACAAAACTCAAATTATCTCACCGCTGGTTTCTTCAACATGACAATGAGGTCCCTGTACTCCAATGGCCTCCACAGTCACCAGATCTTAATCCAGTAGAGCACCTTTGGGATGTGATGGAATGGGCGATTCGCTTCATGCATGTACAGCCGACAAATCTGCAGCAACTGCATGATGCTATCATGTCAATATGGACCAAAATCTCTGAGGAATGTTTCCAACACCATGTTGAATCTATGCCATGAAGAATTAAGGCAGTTCTGAAGACAAAAGGGGGTCCAACCCGATACTAGCAAGGTGTACTTAATAAACTGGTCGGTGAGTGTAGGTCATGGTTTCTCCAGTCTAGGACATAACAAAACTTACCAGACTTAAAATATAAATGTTTCAGATTCTTTAAAGAATTGTTAAAAAAAAATGCAACATGGTGCGGATAAGCTTTGACTTTCTTTTTTTGGCATACATCGCTTTTTCCTTGTTTTTTTTCTGGGCTTTACCTGGAAGATTTTGTGCGTTGTTTTCCTACATTGCCTGGATGTTGGGGAGCTGCCAGTGTTCTCCAATAAGCTGTACTGTCCATTGTCTCATATCATTGGCAACAGTCACCACTTCCCCCCACCCCTAAAATCAAGCTCTATAAATACCCCAAATCTGTGTGGATAATGAGGCATCTTCATCCGGAGACACCAAGGCAGCACCACAGAGAGCAAGAGATTAGCTGAATATGGACCTCCCTGTGAGTTTTAATTTTTTTTTCTTCCTAATAAACAGTTTTGCTATAGCTGGGTAGCTGTAGTGTGGGCATTGATATTTATGAAAGCTAATAAAGGTATAGTTTGTGTTATATTTTAATAAATTGGGCAATTTTAAAAACATTTGTATTATCATTTAGTTTCATTGTTTTCATTCTTTTTCCTCCACCTCAAATAAACTCAGTTTGCCTACGTTTACTGCCAATTGGGAATTTCATGTTGATTTTCAAATCTAAAGCCTAAGTATATATTTTTTTCAAAAGTCAGTGCAAGGGATGTCCGATTCCATTACATTCAATGTGAAGTGCAGCTGGCTGCTCTCCTAAAGGATTGGTGGACCTTTACCATAAAACTGCCTATGTATGAATAATACCCTTGTTATAGGTGTAGGCCATTAAAATACTTTATGAAGCCTGGCTAGAAACTTCTAGGACATTGCTAAGAGTGGCCATACATGGATTGAAACTCATCCGATTCAGCAGGGACCACCCAACTTTCAATCCATGTACGGGCAGGCTGGTTGTACAAAAGTCGATCTACTCATCGGTTTCTGTACAACCAGCCTGTTTGGGTTTTTCCCGAAGGATCAGTGCCACCAGCTATAGCCTTATAGCCTTAAGCCTTTAGAACCACCTAATGTTCCTAAAATAAAACATTTAGAACAAAATGCTACTACTATATGGCCAGCTTTAGTTGAAATCTGAAGCTGGCCATATAGCCCCTCTTCCCCCTCTATACCCCTGCAGCCATAATCTTCTGGTGTTGTGGGGGTCATTATGATTGGCTGAAGTGACAGGTGTGCACATCCCATTTTCTATGTAGCTACATAGTTATATAGTTAGTCAGGCTGAAAAAAGACACAAGTCCATCTAGTTCAACCAAAAAAAAAAAATGCAATCCCATATACACAATCCTTCACCCACAGTTGATCCAGAGGAAGGCGAAAAACCCCTGGATCAACTTTACCTATAAATGTTAGTATCCAGTTATATATTATGAACATTTTGGAAAGAATCCAGGCCTTTTTTAAAGCAACCTACTAAGCTGGCCAGAACCACCTCTCGAGGGAGTCTATTCCACATTTTCACAGCTCGTACTGTGAAGAAACCTTTCCTTATTTGGACATTAAATCTTTTTTCCTCTAGATGTAAAGGGTGCCCCCTTGTCCTGTGTGATGACCTTAAAGTGAATAACTCCACACCAAGTTCACTATATGGACCACTTATATATTTGTACATGGTGATCATATCCACCCTAATATCCTCTTCTCAAGAGAGAATAAATTCACTTCCTCTAATCTTTCCTTATAGCTGAGCTTCTCCATGCCTCTTATCAGTTTGGTTGTCCTTCTCTGCACTTTCTCTAGTTCCCCAATATCCTTTTTGGGAACTGGTGCCCAAAACTGAACTGCATATTCCAGATGACCTCTTACTAATGGTTTGAATAGGAGCAAAATGATGTCTTACTCTCTGGAGTCCATACCTCTCTTAATACAAGAAAGGACTTTGCTCGCTTTTGAAACTGCAGCTTGGCATTGCATGTTATTATTGAGCTTATGATCTACCAAAACCCCCAGATCCTTCTCCACTATGGATTCCCCCAGTTGTACTCCCCCTAGTATGTATGATGCATGCATATTCTTACCCCCCAAGTGCATAACGTTACATTTATCAACATTAAACCTCATTAGCCACATAGTCGCCCAATTAGACAGTGCATCAAGGTTGACTTGTAAATTGGAGACATCCTGTAAGGACGTTATTCCACTGCATAGCTTGGTGTCATCCGCAAACACTGAAATGGTACTTTTAATCCCAGACCCTATATAATTTATAAAGATATATTTAATATAAAGATATTAAAAAGTAAGGGTCCCAACACTGAACCTTGGGGTACACCACTGATAACCTTAGACCATTCAGAGTAAGAATCATTAACCACTACTCTCTGAATTAGTTTTTTTTAGCCAGTTTTCTATCCATTAACAAATTGATCTTTCCAAGCGTGTAGACTTTACCTTACACATTAGCCGTGTGTGGGGAACTGTGTCAAACGCTTTTGCAAAATCCAAGTATACTGTCACAGAACCCTGTCGCACTCCACTTGATTGCTTCTGTCAGTACACTGCTTCCTCCAGCCTTCAGATATCAGATACTACAGCCCATATAGTGTGACTAAAAACCAGGCAAGACTAGCTCAGTTGCAAAATACACACCAAGTTCTCAAGTGCTACAAGCTGTCAGCCAAATGTGTAGATATAGGGACAATAACCCAGTCCAGCTGCCTAACCACTGGAAAATGGAAGACTAGAGACAAAGAACAAAAATTAGTGCAATATCTACTTTTTCATCTATTTACTAGTTCAGATGTAATTTATGCAACTTTTGACTTTACCCAAAGAGTACTGCTTTTTTGTTCTTTAGCACAGTTACACAGCTTGAACATGGCATGTTTATTGGAACAAACTCCCCCAAATATATACACCAGGAGGACATCTCCCCCCCCCCTTCTGATCATATTACCCTAGCAATACAAACTGTAACCAGAAACAGAATTAACATAGCTAATTAACTAGTCCCTTAAACCAGCCGAGGTGACTCCATGCCCACCTGGCCATTATTGTGATTAATAAGGATTTCATTACAGGTCAGACTTGTTGTCACCAAGCTTCACACAGTAGATTATACATTATCATAAGTATAAACACAGGACACCTTCACACAATAGCTTCCAGTAGCAGACGGACTGTCTCCTACATTGTACAGAGGCCAATGTGATCAGCTCTTTCGATTAACATGTATAGTTCAGAAACAAACCAGGAATAGTCTTTGTATATTTCCTGGGAGATATTGTGGATAAATATTACTGTTCCATTTCAAGTAATCCAAGCCACATTTTCTCAGTCACCCTGTGCCCCTAATAGACACAGGGTGACTTAGACATAGGAGGTGCATGGGGAACTGAAACAAGGGTTTCCCAACCTCTCCAAGGGATTCTGGGTTCCACGGGCCCCCCGCCCAAAGTGACTCCTGTCACATATACCATGCCCACAGCCACCCCTGTGACCAAGGTTTTACTTACCTTCTCATAAAAAGAAATCAAGTTTGTTTGACAACTTCTGTTTTTCATGAATCCATGCTGTCTGTTACTTAGAATATTTTTTTCCAGAAAGAACTCATCTATGTGGTCTTTTAATAAACTCTCCAGTATCTTCCCGACTATAGAAGTTAAACTCACAGGCCTATAGTTACTTGGTAAACACTGTGACCCGTTTTAAATATGGGCACCACATTGACAGCCGTTTTCAATGATTGCATGTAAAATTGGGCAGGCTGGCTGTACTTAAGTTGATATACATGTTTCGAATCTCGGATGGTTTCTGCTGAACTGGGTGAGATTTGAACCATCTATGACCGACCTTAGGCATGTAAACCCTAGTTCACAGGTACTTATTCATAATTTTACTATATGATATTGAGCCATGTCCTCATCTAGTTATACTTCTGATAAATACAGTAACATATAAATAATACATAAATAACAAGTGTGTTAGCTGTACCATTGTTTATACCATCAGCTAAACAACCCCTTTCCCAAATCGGCGGACACCAGGAAGAAGTGGTCTGTGGGAATCTCTGTTTTCATTGTTCTAGTTCTGATCATTGTCGCTGGAACTTTAATTGGAGTTCACATGACGCAGAAGCACACAGAACAGGTCAGTGAATGTCGACCTGAGAAGTGAAGGAAAATCTCCAATAGCAAAATAGACAACAATTTAAAAAAATGATCTTTAGTAGAGTAACAGGCTAGAATCCATGTCAGCTTATAATTTCTGTCTGAGTCCCTGTTGATAGGGGTTCCAATCCTGCCGCACTCTATCCAAAGTGAAAAAAAAAAAATTGTCTTGATTTATAGTTATAAGCAAACACTGATGCAATGTATTTACAGCCAATTTCTGAAGCAACAGAATTTGCTGAAGAAACCCCACAAGCAGAAAAAAAGTTGTTTTGTTTTTTATCTTTCCTATTTAACCCTTTATTATTAATTTTTTTATACTTAATTAGCTTTCAATAACTCCTGTAACTGAAAAGTTACAGTATTTCAAAGGTTCCTCCATGTTAAAAAAAGTTGGGAATGGCTGTTCTTGAGTAATCGTTTAAAAAACGATTTTGAAAAATCCGCATTTTGTTTAGCGATAACTTTTCCACTGTATGTACTAAAATCAATCATTTGGTTTTAAAATGAATAGGATACATTTTAAAAAAAATCTATAGTAAATTCTAGGATGCATGTGGAGATTTGTGCAGGTCTATGCAGCCAGTGCCCTGTCATTGATTTCAACATCCTGCTTGCATGGGTCTGCACAGAAAAACATCTGTGCAGATGAAGATGGCCCCTTTGCATGGGGGTGTACAGATAGATATTCCCCATGTGAATGAGGCCTTAAAAGCAATACCACCAGAACAAAAAGCCCTAACCATCCCAAAAATGCAATACATGCCTCATTTCAGTGTCATACATAAGAACAAAGTAATCTCAGAATTAGGTCTATAGTGAAAAAGTGAAATTGGCTCTGGTGTCAAAATGGTTAAAGTCTAAAGTTAAAATTACAATAATTAAAAATCAGCACAAGGGAGATAACTTACAGCTAGTATGATGTGTCCCTTGTGCTGATTCTTCTCCATTCAGAAGAAGCCTCGCTCTGTCCCACAACCCCCTGCCACCCCCAGTGGCAGCCTGTCCATTAGGGGCGCCGTCCCCCCAATCCATGCGCCCGGCCGCTAATCTCCATGCAGGGCGCCTGACGCATGGATATCAATGGGAGGTTTTTTTTTGAAACACAAGATTAGAGCCGGAGGCTCTAATTGGCTTCAAAAAAGGGTGGGCTCCCGAACCCACCCACTTGTGTGAAATTAGCGAATTAATTTCCTGCTTCTCCTCCCGGGCAAATCAGGAAGTGGCTCCTGAGACCCGATTGGCCAGGAGTCTTGGGATGGGCCTCAGGACCCTCCTCCTGTTTGGCCGGGAGGAGAAGCATCAGTCCCGGCAGCAGCAGTCTCTCCTAGAGACCTAGAGGGTGGGATGGGGGGGGGTGGTGTGTAGTGCGAGTGGGTCAATGGATTGCCGCTGTGTTCATTCAAACATGCTGCGAGGGGGGGTTTGCTGTTGCGTGTGAGGGGGCCAGGTCTGTTTGCCATCACTGGACTCCCCCCCCCCCAACTTTGATTAGATTTTTCCCTGTTTTTTTCTTTGTATTTGACATGCATATGTTTGTCTTGCTATTGTTCTGGTGTCTCTTAGATGGTGACGGTAGCTTTTGCGAATGCAGAAGGGGAGAAAGTTGTGCAGACCATTTCTGTCAATGAGCGGGACGAAGTAGCTGTCATTTATGTCCGCAGTGATAAGTATCCCGGCACTTTCCTCTTTGATTATAAGAAGGTGAGCTCTAAAGTAAATTGCGTGCTCAGTATTCAATAATGTGATTGTCAATACTTCTAGGAGTTGAGTTTTTCTATTTGAGCTTTGAAAATGTATTTATTTATTTATTTTGTGGTAGAAACTCATCGCCTTCAGGAAACCAAACAGCACGGAATGCTTTGTATTGAGGATGGAACAGGCCAAAACGCCAGCCCTGAGCACCCTGCTGAAGGGGGTGGAATACTTTCGCACACATGTAGGTCTTATATCTAATGCCATATAATAGACATTTGATAAAATACAACCCTTAAAAAATTAATGTGTGGCTAGGCAGTGGGGAAAGGAATTCAATTAGTGGGGTGCATCACTAGAGGGATCACCAGCAGGAGGAAGGAAGTCCTAATTTGTGATGGACCACTTTTTTTTTTTTTGGTCTGTCACCAGTTTTCAATGTGTCTATGATGAAATTCATGTTTGCTGTTCCTTTAGGATGCTAATGCAAATGATGGGGTCATTTTTAACTTTGAGGAGGTAGAGGAAGCCAACCCAGGTGAAGTTGGGTCCAGCATCTACCTTATGTGCAGTGATGTCAGCATCTACTGGGCAAAGAATGTAAGTTGCAGCTCCATTATACTAATTTACATTTTTCTCTTTTGGCAGGGCTGGATTGAGTTGAGTACCGATATTTATATACTCTCCACACTTTTGTTGTGCAATTTCCTATGACCGCCAATCTTTGTCACCACACTTGCTTAAAGTGGAGTTCCACCCCCAAAAAAAAAAAAAAAAAAAAAAATGAATGTGCTTAAAAAAAATTGAAAAAAACATTTGGAGAAAATTTTTTTTGTACTCACCTCTAAATGCCTGTTGCCAGGGGGTCCTCGTAGTCTGCCTTCTTCAGCGCCTGGGCTCTTGACGTCACTTCCCTCGCAGAAAGGGAGATCAGCCCTGCCCCTCCCACTTGTCAATCATCTGGGACACATTACAGGTCCCAGATGATTGCGTGGCCACTCACGGCGCGCGGCGCTGCTCGCGCATGCGCAGTGGGTGCCCAGCTGTGAAGCCACAGCTGGGCGTCCACAGTCGCAATGCTGGCGCCACCGAGCGGAGGGGGAGACGAGCCGGGCTTCGATCCCCCACATCGCTGGACCCTGAGACAGGTGGGTGTCCAATTATTAAAAGTCAGCAGCTGCAGTATTTGTTGCTGCTGACTTTTATTTTTTTAACCAAAACACTGCTTTAACCACTTAAAGACCGAGCCTCTTTTTCAGACTCAGTGTTTACAAGTTAAAAACAAGTTTTTTTGCTAGAAAATTACTTAGAACCCCCAAACATTATACGAACACCCTAGAGAATAAAATGGCGGTCATTGCAATAGTTTTTGTCACACCGTATTTGTGCAGCGATCTTACAAGCACACTTTTTTTTTGGAAAAAAATCACTTTTTTAAATAAAAAAATAAGACAACAGTAAAGTTAGCGCAATTTGTTTTTATTGTGAAAGATAATGTTACACCGAGTAAATTGATACCCAACATGTCATGCTTCAAAATTGCGCCCACTCGTGGAATGGCGTCAAACTTTTACCCTTAAAAAACTCCATAGGCAATGTTTAAAAAATTCTACAGGTTGCATGTTTTGAGTTAAAGAGAAGGTCCAGGGCTAGAATTATTGCTCTCGCTCTAATGATTGCGGCGATACCCCACATGTGTGGTTTAACCACCGTTTTCATATGTGGGCGCTACTCACGTATGCGTTTGCTTCTGCGCGCGAGCTCATCAGGACGGGGCGCTTTAAAAAAAAAAAAAAATTCTTATTTATTTTATTTTATTTTATTTATTTTTACACTGTTTTAAAAAAAAAAAAATGGGTCACTGTTATTCCTATTACAAGGAATGTAAACATCCCTTATAATAGAAAAAAGCATGACAGGACCTCTTAAATATGAGATCTGGGGTCAAAAAGTCCTCAGATCTCATATTTGGACTTAAATGCTATAAAAAAAAAAAAAATTTCATTTGAAAAAATTACAACAAAAAAATGGCCCTTTAAGACGTATGGGCGGAAGTGACGTTCTTTTCTCTTCTAGGTAAATTTCAAACAACGGGGAATTGACATCAATATTAAAGGCAAGATAACAGTTGGAAAAATACATTTTAAAGGTGAAATTAAAATTAAATTTGGAAGGTAATTGTGGCAGATGTGTGCAGATCTTCAGCTTCTTCACATAATTTTCTTTTAATAATGAACAGATTTGGTGTTTCGCTGTCTCATCCTTGCCATATATCTCCATTAAAACCAAATATATATTTGAAGCAGAAAATCTATATATATTTTTTTCTATAACGTCTTCTTTATATGAAATGGCCATAAATATAATTTGGATGTTCCAGGTAAATGTCTGACTGTAACAGAAGGCTACAATGTCACATTCTTCTCCTTATCGCCATTAAGTAAACTGTAATTTTGTTAAAGATGTTTTTGAAACAAACATGGAAAAGTGATGTTCTTAATTGAACAAGTTTCACGAACATGTGTAAAAATGACTCTGTTGCTATTCTAAAAGAAATCAGTGGCAGGCACCCAGAAAAAAGAACACACGGTTCACATTGCATAGTGGTTTTGGTGTTTCTCTATCTCTTTGCAGATCAATCAGTCTGCTGAGACTGATTGAAACCAATTAACATTCTGTGTAGTTCATCATTTATCTCTGCAGCAGTTCAGAGATGGTTACAACCTGCCTGATATTCAGCTTGTGCCACTACAGTGAAAGTCCAGAAATTTGTATAATGATGCCTTGGTCAGGGACTATAGGTGGCTCATGTTTTTTTGCCTATAGCAGCCCTCATACCCTTAAGCTGAGCAGGCCTACCTGTATTTGGGTGCCTGCAGGTCTGATACTATAATACTATAGCTCCTGGGCAGATGGCATGATGACTAAGCAAATGAGACAAAGAAGGGAACCTGTAGACTGGCCCGGCAGTAGATAGTGGCTGGTAGTGGAAACCTGGGACAGTCCAAGGTCAGGGCAGGTAATAGGCAAATCTGAAAATGGTTCCAAGGTCAGGGGAATTTAAAAACAAGTGTTATCTAATAGACAGTTCCAAGGTTAGGGCCTGTAATGTACAAGCGTACTGCAGTAAACAATCCAAGGTCAAGTTCTGGCGGCAATCCAAAGAGTAACCCAGGTACAAGAAATCCATTGACAGGTTTGCGACTCGACTACGCAAACTCGCTCTACATAGGATTACCCCAATATCAGCTTGCGCGCCTACAGGCCATCCAAAACGCGGCGGCAAGACTGCTAACAGGAACAAAACCCTGGGAGTCCATTTCTTAAATACCTGCCTCAATATGGGCACACCCCAATTTTAACTTCCTAGTACTTATTTTGTTACCTGTTTTTCCTTTTTTTTTTATAATATTATGTAGTATTTGTATGATTTTATATCTATATGACTATATGTCTGTATTCTTTTACATAAATAAACCATACATTTCTTGATGTAAGCGTCTGATCACGCGCCTTCCATCCACTTCCTACTAAACAGTATCACCGATTGCAAGGGCAAGAGGGGTCACAATAGCATTTAGAAAAACTTGCCCATGGGTATTAACGTCTGTTCAAACAGACAGAGAAGGTAGTTTCTTATTTGTCAAGGGGACAATATATGGCCAGCGATATACATTTGCTGCTATTTATGCTCCAAATATGGGAACAATTAAATTTCTTGTCGAAATGCTGAGGACGCTGGAGAAATTCAGGGAAGGATGTCTGATCCTGGGTGGAGACATCAACATGGTACTAGACCTGGGTCTAGACACAACATCAGGGAAAACCTCCATATCTTTTAGAGCCCTAAAACATTTAAAACAGCGCCTACGCACCCAACATCTGGTTGATAGCTGGCGGGCATTGCATAATGAAGCAAAAGATTATAGCTATTACTCTACAGCACATAAAATGTATTCGCGTATTGATGTATTCATGGTAGATCAATTCTATCTGGAGAGTGTCCAGGATTGTACTATTGAAGCTATAACTATCTCGGATCACGCCCCAATAACGTTAACATTCTTCCCGAACCAGACAGGGCATATAGAACGAACCTGGCGACTGAACGAATCGCTACTGGATAACAAAAAGATAACTGAAGAGTTAATAGTAAAAATACGGGAATATTTTGAAAGGAATACGCCAGGAGAGGTGTCTGAGCAGTCAGTGTGGGAAGCTCATAAATCAGTTATAAGGGGAGAATTAATAGCCTATGGAGCCTATATTAAGAAAGAAAGGAAAAGGGAAGTGACAGAGCTATTGGAGAAAATTAACATATTAGAGACTAAACATAAAAAAAACTTAGATCCCTCCCTGTATATTGAAGTTTGAGGTTTTTTTTAACCACTTAAGCCCCGGACCATTTCGCTGGCCAAAGACCAGAGCACTTTTTGCGATTCGGCACTGCCTCATTTTAACTGACAATTGCACGTTTGTGCGACGTGGCTCCCAAACAAAATTGATGTCCGTTTTTTCCCACAAATAGAGCTTTCTTTTGGTGGTATTTGATCACCTCTGCGGTTTTTATTTTTTGCGCAATAAACAAAAAAATAACAATTTTGAAAAAAACTCATTATTTTTTACTTTTTGCTATAATAAATATCCCCCAAAAATATATAAAAAAAATAATTTTTCCCTCAGTTTAGGCCGATACGTATTCTACATATTTTTGGTAAAAAAAATCACAATAAGCGTTTATTGATTGGTTTGCACAAAAGTTATCACGTGTACAAAATAGGGAATAGTTTTATGGCATTTTTATTAATATATTTTTTTTTTACTAGTAATGGCAGCGATCTGCGATTTTTATCGTGACTGCGACATTATGACGGACACGCCGGACAATTTTGACACATTTTTGGGACCATTGTCATTTTTACAGCGATCAGTGCTATAAAATTGCACTGATTACTGTAAAAATGACACTGGCAGTGAAGGGGTTAACCACTAGGGGGCTAGGGAAGGGTTAAGTGTGTCCTAGGGAGTGATTCTAACTGTTAGGGGGCGTGGCTACGAGTGACACGTCACTGATCACTGCTCCCGATCACAGGGAGCTGTAATCAGTGACAGTGTCATTAGGCAGAATGGGGAGATGCTTGTTTACCAAAGCATCCCCCCATTTTCCTCACCGTGAGACGATCGCGGGTATCCCCGCGAACTCGATGTCCCGCGATCCGACTCACGGAGTTCTCGGCGGCGCGCGCGCGCCCCGCGAGCCGCCTCTTAAAGGGCAACGTACAGGTACGTGATTTTGCCTGTATGCGCCCTTCTGCCGGGTCAGGAAGCGGTTAAGGTAACTAAAGTACACTGTCCGTTGATACCACTTACTGCGGAAGGGAGTTTCATTTTTTTACCATGCTCTCACTGTAAAAAAGCCCTTATGCTATTTAAAATTTGTTGGATTCTCATCCAACTTCATGATGTGGCTACATGTTTTTCAGAGACCTTAAAGTGACTGTAAGGGTTCGTTTTTTTTGTTTATTTTTAAATAACAAACATGTTATAATTACCTCCACTGTGCAGCTTGTTTTGCACAGAGTGGCCCCGAACCTGCTCTTCTGGGGTCCCCCAGCGGCTCTCACGACCCCTCCCTGCATCAGATAACCCCCTAGGAGAAGCGCTCTCCTGGGGGATTACCTTGCGGGCACACTCCCGAGTCCAGCATTTGCATCCATAGCCCCTGAATGCTGGACTCGGCCCTGCCCCCGGCGCCCGCATCATTGGATTTGATTGACAGCAGCAGGAGCCAATGGCTGCGCTGCTATCAATCTATCCAATCAAGAGCCGGGACCCCGTGGAGAGAGGGAGAGCGCTTCATCGTCAACAGAATTACAGGGCTCAGGTAAGTCAAACGGGGGGGGCTAGGGGGCCGATCACTGCCAGGTATTTTTTTTTTTTTAATCAGAAAAGGGCTGGCGACTTGGATGCTCTTGAATAAAAGTCCTTTATTGAGTTACATGGGTACACAGATACAGGCTACGCTGATGCGTTTCGGCTAAGAAGCCTTCATCAAAGCAAAGTGTTTTTTTTTGCATAGGATGCATTAAGGTGAAAAAACACAAAGGTATACTACCCCTTTAACCACTTAAGGACTGAGCCTCTTTCTGAGATTTGGTGTTTACAAGTTAAAAACTGTTTTTTTTGCTTGAAAATTACTTAGAACCCCCAAACATTTTATATTTTTGTTTTCTAACACCCTAGATAATAAAATGGAGGTCATTGCAATACTTTCTGTCACATCGCATTTGCGCAGAGGTCTTACAAGCGCACTTTTTTTGGAAAAAATATACTTTTTTGAATTAAAAAATAAGACAACAGTAAAGTTAGCCCAATTTTTTTTTACATTGTGAAAGATAATGTTATGCTGAGTAAATTGATACCCAACATGTCATGCTTCAATATTGCGCCCGCTCGTGGAATGGCGACAAACTTTTACCCTTAAAAATCTCCATTGGCGAAGTTTAAAAAACTCTACAGGTTGCATGTTTTGAGTTACAGAGGAGGTCTAGAATTAATTATCGCGGCGATACCTCACAGGTGTGGTTTGAACACTGTCTTCATATGCGGGCGCTGCTCACATATGTGTTTGCTTCTGCACGCGAGCTCGGCGGGATGGGGCGCGTTTAAACATTTTTTATTTTTTTATCTTATTTATTTTACCTTTTATTTTTTATTTTTACACTGTTCTTTAAAAAAAAAATTGTGTCACTTTTATTTCTATTACAAGAAATGTAAACATCCCTTGTAATAGAAAAAGAAGCATGACAGGACGTCTTAAATATGAGATCTGTGGTCAAAAAGACCTCAGATCTGATATTTCCACCAAAATGCAATAAAAAGTAAAATGTTATTTGAAAAAAATAAAAAAAATGTCCCTTAAAGAGCTATGGGTGGAAGTGACGTTTCCGCCCTGTAGTGGTATGGAGACGGGGGGGGGGCCATCTTCCCCTCACTCATCTCCATACCATAGACGTGACAGGACCCGATCGCCTCCGCCGCTACCAACAGCTCCGGTAAGCGACGGAGGGCACCGGAGTGCGGCGGGAGGTGGGGGCCCTCTCCCGCCGCCCTTTAAAAGTGATCTTGCGGTGAATCCGCCGCAGAGACTGCTTTTATCTGAAAGCGGACCGCCTGCTGAAGAAGAGGATACCGGGGTTATGGTAGCTAGCTGCTCAAAGTACCGCCGTATAACGATGGCGGGCGGTCCGTAAGTGGTTAAATTGTTACTAAACCCAGGAGCCTGCATTCACTATATAAATATAAACTGCTAAATACATTCTCTCATCAGCAGTGTATAGCAGTCTTGTGGCTTCTATCAGTTCCTGCTTAAAGCTTGTAGGAGGAGTTTTCATACTGCACTGAGCTGTCCTATCAGGGTCCAGGACCCTGTCTTGACAGTGCTGATTGGCCCTGTGCTGATCACATGCACTCTCCCAAGAAAAAAAAATCAATACAATAGCAATAGCAACTACACACCAAACTGAGCATGTGCAGTCTGACTCCAAAGGCTCCGTCTGATTTGGACATGTTCTGGAGTCAGTGGAAGAAGAGGAGGAGCTGTCCATACAAGATCAACCAGCCTTTTATACATTGCAGAGGATTAACCCCTTAGGTTCCACAGTGAGTACAGCATGCTTTACTGCATATACAGACTGATTTTACTGTTGTGGGTTTAGTAACACTTAAAATTGAACAGGATATTCACATTACTGTAGTCATCATTGGTATCGTATCCCATCTTTGCACCTCACGCCATCCATCCCCCTTAGTAATTTTACTGCCCTTCTCTGAACTCTCTCTAGTTTAAGGACATTTTTCCTGAGGATTGGTGACCAAAACTGAACCATACACTCAGGATGAGGTCAAACCAGATTTTACTAAGGTGCAAATTATTGTTTTATCTCTTGAGTAAACACATTTTTTAATGCATGATAGCAGTCTGCTGATTTTCTAATCTCAGCCCGGAATTGCATACTATTTTTGAGTCTGTGGTCTATAAGGACTCGTAGATCTTTTTCCATCTCCGATTCCCCAAGAAGAGCACCTCCTATTGAATATCTTGCATGCATATTTTCTAGATCCCAAATGCATAAATTTTTTGTTTTTTGAAAAATCTTTTTATTATTTTGTATAACACAACAAGAAAAACAGAACATTTCACATTAAAGTGGAGTTCCACCCGGTTCTGTGTTTATTAAAAGTCAGCAGCTACAAAAAGTGTAGCTGCTGACTTATAATAAACAGACACTCACCTGTCCCACGGTCCAGCGATGCGGGCACCCGAAGCCTCAGTTCTCTCCCTCTCCTGTTCACAGCATTACTACTGTGGGCAACCGGCTGTGACAGCTTGCGGCTTCACAGGGGGCGCGAGTCGCGCTGCGCGTCCCGAATGGCCGTGCAATCTTCTGGGACCTGTGACCTGTCCCAGAAGATTGCAGGGAGGGAGGGGCCGCCTAGGGGGAGAGGAGGAGTCACCTAGGTGGCCCAAGCAAAATTGGGAGCTGTGTACCTGTCAAAACTAGGTACCCACTCCCCCCACCCCCCCAAAAAAATGACATGCCAATTGTGGCATGTCAGGGGGTAAGAAGTACTTAAAGCAGAAGTTCCACTTTTGTTTGGAACTCCTCTTTAAGTGTAGAGAAAAGCACGACGATGAAACCCTTACAGGGGCTATGTATCTGAAAGCACTTCACATATAAATCAATTAAAAAGAATGAGGGTGACAATGTTTAGACAGGTGGCATGACTCCGTACAGCAGGCACAGCGATGAGAGAGTGAGACAATCATATAGCAGGAGGAGAGCAACGTGACGCCAACATTTAAAAGAACGGCATAATAAAACTAGACCTAAGAGCCTATGGACATGTTCGAAGCTATTGAAGGCTCTGCCAGCCATTTCGACCAAACCTTGTCATTTTTACCCAAATGCATAACTTTAAATTTTTCAATATTGAACCAGTTCTGCATTTTAGCTGCCCCCCAGGTCTAATTGAAGAGATTCCATATCACCTTGTTAAGTAATTTTCACCTCTTTATCATTTATAAACAAGATAAACAGAATTGGTCCCAGGACCAAAGTCTGCCCCCCCCCCCCTACTATCTTAGGTACTTTTGAAAACAAGACATGTATCACTACTGGGGATGAGCTCAGGAGTGTTCAGATCCACATCCAAACCCACCTGAGCTATCCTGCCAGAAAGCTGCACAAAGCGGCTGCGGCATTCCCTGCTCCGCAGCCACTTCTGTACAAGGTATGGGTATACATGCAGCTGCGGGGTGGAGAATGAGTCAGTCACTTATAAATGGCTGTATGCAGTGACAGCTTCCTTGTGGGATAGCTCAAGTGAGTTCAGACCAGTGTCCCAACCCACCTGAACTCATCCCTGTTCTCTACCCTCTGGATGCATTCTGGTAAACAGTTTTGTATCCATGCACATCCAATTCCTTCGTAAGGCCTTAAAGGAGTTGTAAAGTCAGAAGGTTTTTATCTTAATGCATTATATGCATTAACCACTTCCCGCCTGGCCCATAGCAGATGAAGGCCGGGCGGTGGTTCAGTTATCCTGACTGGGCGTCATATGACGTCCAGCAGGATAACATGTCGCCGCGCGCCCGCGAGGGCGCGCATCGCGGCGATCGATGGAGCGGTGTGTCAATCTGACACACCGCTACACCTATCTTGGTAAAGAGCCTCCGGCGGAGGCTCTTTACCACATGATCAGCCGTGTCCAATCACGGCTGATCACGATGTCAATAGGAAGAGCCGTTGATCGGCTTTTCCTCACTCGCGTCTGACAGACGCAAGTAGAGGAGAGCCAATTGGCGGCTCTCCTGACAGGGGGGGTCTGCGCTGATTGTTTATCAGCACAGCCCCCTCGGATGCCCACACTACACCACCAGGGAAGCCGCCAGGACCACCAGGGAGCCGGGCAACATGTGGATGGCCAGGTATGTTCCCCCATGGTCATCCACATGTGCCCAATCTGTGCCAATCAGTGCCCACAAATGGGCACTGACTGGCACCATTTTAAATCAGTGATGCCCAGCAATGCCACCCATCAGTGTGATCAGTGTCACCAATCAGTGTCAACAGTGCCACCCATCAGTGTCCATCTGTGCCCACCAGTGCCCACCTATTAGTGCCCATCTGTGCCACCTATCAGTGCCACCCATAAGTCCCCATCAGTGCCACCCATAAGTACCCATCAATGCCACCTACGAGTGCCCATCAGTGCTGCCTATGAGTGCCCATCGGTGCCACCTATGAGTGCCCATCAGTGCTGCATACCAGTGCCACCTATCAGTGCCACCTATCAGTGCCCATCATCAGTGCCACCTCATCAGTGCCACCTCATCGGTGCCCATCATTGCCGTCATATCAGTGCCCGTCAGTGCAGCCATATCAGTGCCCGTCAGTGCAGCCATATCAGTGCCCGTCATTGAAGAAGAAAAGGTACTTATTTACAAAAATTTTTAACAGAAACAAAGAAAATCTTGTTTTTTTTTCCAAATTTTTGGTCTTTTTTAATTTGTTGCGCAAAAAATAAAAAACTGCAGAGGTGATCAAATACCACCAAAAGAAAGCTCTATTTGTGGGAACAAAATGATAAAAAAATTGTTTGGGTACAGTGTTGCATGACCACGCAATTGTCATTCAAATTGCGACAGCGCTGAAAGCTGAAAATTGGTCTGGGCGGGAAGGTGTCCAAGTGCCTGGTATTGAAGTGGTTAAGATAAAAAGCCTTCTGTGTGCAAAAGCCCCCCCCCTCAGCCCCCCTAACACTTACCTGAGGTCCCTCTCTGTAAAGCAATATCCACCAGTGTCTCTGCCGTCCGAGATTCTCCCCCCTGATTGCCTGAGACACAGCAGCAGAGCCATTGGCACCTGCTGCTGTCAATCAAAGTCCGTCAGCCAATCAGGAAAGAGAGGGGGGTGGGGCCGGGTCGGGGCTCCATGTGTGAATGGACACAGGGAGCTGTGACTTGGCTCAGGTGCCCCCATAGCAAGCTGCTTGCTGTGGGGGCACTCAGCAGAAAAGAGGGGCCAGAAGCACAGAAGAGGGACCTGAGAAGAGGAGGATCCAGGCTGCTCTGCGCAAATCCATTGCAACAGAACAGGTAAGTATAACATGTTTGTTATTTTTACAGGAAAAAAACAAGACTTTACAATCACTTTAACTTGTAACTTGAGCAATTGTGTTGTTGCTTTAGCAAAGTTCAGATAAGCCACTTCCATTGTCCTCCCCCTATATAAATTGCTGCTCACTTTCTCATAGACCTTAGTAAGTTGGTCTGAAAAATACGGTCCTTCATAAATCAATACCATTTTGTTACCAATGATACAGTTTTCACAGGCAAATTCTTGAATATAATCCCTTACCATTCCTTCCTATACTTACATACTATTGATGTAAGGCTGAGTGGTCTGTAGTCACCTGGTGTACACATAGGTGTGCACAGCCTATTGCATTAGGGTGTGCGCCCCAAAGATCAAACACACCTTTCTCTGCAGCCTCAGCTTCCTGTTCATTCACAAACTGAAGCATAGTAAACACATTTGCTATGCTTCCATTATTGAATACAGTAAGTGAGTGGGTTCACTGTGTTCATTTAGAAAAGAAAGGGGCCAGTGAATTATATGTTGATTGGCCCCTTCCCCACTCTCCATCCTGAAACATCCCCCGCAACAGCCAGGGGAAGAGGAGAGAAGCCAGCAGCACTGCAGTGGGGGTGGGTGGGGTTGGGCGCAGAACAGGGGGGAGCCTGAGCAGTAGGGGGGATCTGCACCACACAGAGTGATTAGGGTGGGCCCAGGCACACCTGGCACACCCCTTGCACACGCCTATGAGATTTGTTCCATCTATGGCCAGGCTGGTTGTACGCAAGTCGATCCATCAACTTGGGTACAGTGGCTATAGTCGCTAGCAGTAATCATTGTGTTCTGTTGGCAGGGAGGGCTCCCTGTCGGCAGAACACAATATAGTGCTTTGAGACGGATTATCTCATCAACACTAACTGTGTTGATGGGGAAATCATCAGTGTTGATGGGGAAATCAAGCAATTTTCTTTTCTTCTACTCCTGGTGGAAGGAAAGAAAAATCGTATAATCTATGGCTAAAAAAAGTATATTTCCACCTTTGCAGTCAAATTTGAAACCTTCACTATATGTTTGCCATGTGTTCCCATTCAAGTAGCATGCCTACTACAAATAATTAAAAAACAAATCTAACCATTTGTTGGGACTGTACATCTAGTTAATGATTGATAATAAAATCTGCCAGTACAGTCACCCTGCCCCCATGACATCACACAAAGACACCGTTCCATGATGTCATAGAGTCAGGGTCACTCAGTGATGTCACAGGTGCTCCCCTATGACAACACATGCCACCCCCGTGAGTTCCCACCCTTTGACATCATAGGAGGCAGGGGTCACCCTTGTTTACTTGGCAGCGAGTGTCAAGCAACAGGAGCAGTTATGTGCGGCAGGGATTTTTTTGATGGATTTACTTTGAGGACATGCTTATTTTATTTTTTTAATAAAGGACTTGTCAAAAACTGTGTTTGTGTTTTTTATTTACTTTTCACTTTTTCTGGTGATAGTCATTCACATAGTGGGGTCGGGATCTGGGGACTCCCTTGTTAAAGGGGACATCAAAATTCTGATAAGCTACCTCCCGCACCCCCACAACCCCAGTGGTTGTGGGGAAGAGGCCCCCCTGGTAAAGTGTATGACATGTTGAGGGCAGGTGGCCTGGTTCAGGGGGGTGGGAAGGGGGGATGCTCGCTCGTCTTTCCTTTTCCTGGCCTGCATGCTTTGATAAGGCCCCTTTCACACTGGGGCGGTAGGGGGCGTCGGCGGTAAAACAGCGCTATTTTTAGCGCTGCTTTACCGCGGTATTAGGCCGCTAGCGGTGCGGTTTTAACCCCCCGCTGGCGGCCGAAAAAGGGTTAAAACCCCTTGTATAGCGCGGCTATGGCCGCGGTATAGCCGCGCTGTCCCATTGATTTCAATGGGCAGGAGCGGTTTAGGAGCGGTGAATACACCGCTCCTTCCCCGCTCCAAAGATGCAACTTGCAGGAGATTTTTTCTTCTCCTGCCAGCGCACCGCTTCAGTGTGAAAGCCCTCGGGCTTTCACACTGAACAAACAGCGGAGGCTGTTTAGGGGCGGTTTGCAGGTGGTATTTTTAGCGCAATAACGCCTGCAAACCTTCCCAGTGTGAAAGGGGCCTAAGGGTCTGGAATGGATTTTGGGGATACCATGGCATTTTTGTTTTTTGGCTGGAAACTAACAAGAGGAATAAAAGGAGGAGTAAACCAACTAACCTAAACACATAGGCAAACTGGATTGTACCACTTCAGAAATACATTATTAAACAAATTGTAGTTACACTGGATGCCCCTAGATGTCAGTACAAAGTTCTTATACAGTGCCTTAAAACGTTTTCATACCCCATGAAGTTTTCCACATTTTGTCAAAACCAAAAATGTAAATGTATTTTATTGGGATTTTATGTGATTGACCAACACAAAGTGGCACATAACTGTGAAGTGAAAGGAAAATGCTAAATGGTTTTCGAAATGTTTTACAAATAAATATCTGAAAAGTGTGGCGTGCATTTGTATTCAGCCCCCTTTACTCTGATACCCCTAATTACAATCTAGTAGAACCAATTGCCTTCAGAAGTCACCTAATTAGTAAATAGAGTCCACCTGTGTGTCATTTAATCTCAGTATAAATACAACTGTTCTGTGAAGCCCTCAAAGGTTTGTTAGAGAACCTTAGTGAACAAACAGCATCATGAAGGCTAAAGAATACACCAGACAGGTCTGCGGACAGAGGATCTACCTCTAGGGGGGGGGGGGTGCTCTGGCTCAGTATGCGGTGTGAAGTGTTGTTAGCTACAAGGACTTTATTTATTTATTTATTTATTTATTTATGGTACTTATATAGCGCCGTCAATTTACGCAGCGCTTTACATATACATTGTACATTCACATCAGTCCCTACCCTCAAGGAGCTTACAATCTAAGGTCCCTAACTCACATTCATACATACTAGGGACAATTTAGACAGGATCCAATTAACCTACCAGCATGTCTTTGGAGTGTTGGAGGAAACCGGAGTACCCGGAGGAAACCCACGCAGGCACAGGGAGAGGACTTGTAGTTAGATGTATGCAGTGTATGTGGGGGGGGGGGTGACTCACAGGCAGCATCACTGAGACCTCCCACTTATTTCCAGAGCATGCTAGAATCTTCTAGAAATAAAGAAGGAGAGGAGAGGTGGAGCTGCCTGGTGAATTCTGAGGGCCCTGACCAATCTACAAGTTTTATTGGCAGGGGGCAGGCCCCCTCAAATACTCAGGGTCAGCCCTGCTGGGGAGGAGTTGGAGATCAAGTGGCTGTCGTGGCCTTTGAGGGAGCTCCCCAGTCTGGGGGGGTGACCTTGGGCCTGAGCTCGGGGGCTTACGGGACCCTCTTACAACCCACAGAGGTGTCCTGTCCAGGAGGTACAGGAGGAGCAAGAGAGGACAGCAGGAGAACACTGTTGGGTAAGTCTCCAGGAGTTCCACAGAGGCAGCCAGGAGGGCTGATGTGTTCACACAGTCAGGAGGACTGGGGAAGCATGCCTGAGAGGACTGGAAGAGTACAGTCTGGGATGGGTGCAGAACCAGTGGAGTGGACTGTGGTGGCACAAGCAGTGGACAGAGGCAGCCGCAGCCAGGAGGGCTGGCAGGGCCTGAAGATGTAGTGCTCGGATCAGTAGCCAGGTGGGACAGCTAGCACTAAGACTACCTACATTTTTGCTACACCAAAGGGGCCCGCGGTCCCTGCCTGCAAAGGGCATTTGCTAAGGCCTGACAGAGCCAGTGTCAGGCCTAAACAATAGTGCTACCTGGTCCTGGAAGTGAGGAATCAAGTGATGTGCTGGAGAGTGAGATCAGCAATCAAGTAATGTGATGAAGAGTGAGATCAGTAATCAAGTGATGTGCTGGAGCTGGGAGTGAGGACAAGGACTGTATATAGTTTAAGTCCCAATCCTTTATTTCTTCAATCAAGTGGGCATCCCATACTTACCCTTACCCCATCCAAGTTTAATTCCCATCAATAAAACATAAAAACAAAGTACAAGGACTGCTTCTTGACTCTTGGGTGTCTGAAGATTGTGTGCCTGGCTGTGCAGGGTGAAAGATGGACTACAACTACCAGCAGCCCCTACGGGGGGACCGCAACCTAACCAAACTGAAACATACAGGGGTCAACCAAACTGAAACCTAAATTCAGTATATTTTGTAAGGTTGGATAAACCCTTTTCTTCTTAGTTTGGGCACTGAGCTTTAAAAAAAAAAAAAAAAAACGGGATGCAAACATTTATTGTTTCGGAAGGTTATTCCATAGTTTGACCAAGGGAAAAAATGATGAATTTTAGGATAGCATAACATTCAAATAAATGAATGTCACATAGACAGCACAGTAGCTGAGGATTTTTAAAGCCAGGGTGGCCAAATCCTGATGGTAATTCAGAGACACTGGTCACCCATCAGAACTGCCCCCTTGTGATTGAGAGCAGGTAGTGGGCAGTGCCAATAGACAGCCTCAACTTCCCCATTAGGCTCCACCCACTGTCAGCGTTACTGGTTGCTAGGAGGCTGTGAAGCCAACAGCATCCTTAACAACCAGTTAGGGAGCAGGGACAGCAAACATGCCGAATGCTACACAGCATACAGAGACAGGAACTTTGCCTGTCTCTGCACACCAGCTTGCATTTGGTTTTAATAACCTCCAGTTTCCTTATCTACGAACTGCATGTAATTATTTTTTAATTTGGTGCAGCAATAATGCCACGTTGAAAAAGCAGCATTATTAAGAACTACCTAGATCTGTCACAGTTACTGAAACAAGTGGCAGGGCATTCTGAATCTGATGCAGGACCTTTTAACAAGCCATATCACCAGTACAGTTGAGCAAATTCTTTACTGAATTCTCTTGAAAGAGTCTTCTGAGGTTTGAGAAAATAATCTACAGCCCCTAGATTGGAAGAAACCTATTTAATATGCAGTCTAATATATTTGTTTGCAGGTTCTAATGAAAATGGAGTAAGCACTAAGAAAGAAAATTACACACATTGCCACGTGTGACCTTTTTAAAAAGAAAACTCCACAAAATCCTTCATTCTTCTTAATGCTAACTATACTTTGCAGATATTTACTAGAAGATATCAGCCTCAACAAAGACATTTACTGCAAATATCTGAAAAAACTGTTGTCTGTCATAAGACTTGTCAGCCAACTAATAGAAATTGGCACAAATCCTGGAGGAGGCAGGCTTCAGGAATGAATATCTAGAGAGGGTGGAAAGTAACATTCAAATGGCCTTCTTAGCCATATTATTATTATTATACAGGATTTATATAGCACCAACAGTTTGAGCAGCACTTTACAACATGGGGGCAGACAGCACACTTACAATACAAATCAATACAGGAGGGATCAGAGGGCCCTGCTCGTTAGAGCTTACCACATTCGGTTTGTTGTGCACAAAAAGAAAGAGAAGCCTGAGAGGTGAAATAGCATAGGTATATAAAATACAATAGTGTAATAACAAAAGTATGCACTAAAAGTAACATTAAACACAGACAAACTCGCCAAACAAAGTTCTAATTCACATTAGACTTCAGGAAAATTCAAATTTACTATATGGCTAAAAGTTTGTAAACACCTGTCCATTACACCTGCCATAGCTGCCAACAGTCCCGATTTTCCCGGGACAATCCCGATTTTGGGACCCACGTCCCGATTGGAGGCTGTCCCAAATCGGGATTTCCATCAGGAAAATCGAGAATGTTGTTTATTTTAATTTTTGGAGCATCTGGCTCCAGCAAAATGGCCGCCGGCGCTGCCGCTAGATCTTTCGCCTAGTGTTCAGTGGAGAGAGGAAGGGGGCTCAATCCGTGCAGCCAATGTATCGGCTTCTTTAGCTGCGCGGATCGGCCCCTCCCCTCTCCACTGAACACACGGCGCCGGTGTCTTGCCGAGAAAGTTCCCCAGCTATTCAGCTCGGCTATTTCCGCCGGCTCGTACTGCGCAAGCGCTGCGCCTGCGCAGTACAGGGGAGTCCTTACTTGCTGAGGGGAACTTTCTCGGCAGAACACCGGCTGCTCCTGGATGTGTGGTGGGGGGCGTTATGGGAGGGGAGGGTCTGCACTGAGGGGGGCCTGCACTAATAGAGGGGGGGCTGCACTGAGGGGGGTCTGCTCTAATAGAGGGGGGTCTGCACTGAGGGGGGTCTGCACTAATAGGGGGGGCTGCACTGAGGGGGGTCTGCACTAATAGGGGGGGCTGCACTGAGGGGGGGCTGCACTAATAGAGGGGAGGCTGCACTGAGGGGGGTCTGCACTAATAGAGGGGAGCTGCACTGAGGGGGGTCTGCACTAATAGAGGGGGGGCTGCACTGAGGGGGGTCTGCACTAATAGAGGGGGTCTGCACTGAGGGGGTTCTGCACTAATAGAGGGGGGTCTGCACTGAGGGGGGTCTGCATTGAGGGGGTCTGCACTAATAGGGAGGGGGCTGCACTGAGGGGGGTCTGCACTAATAGAGGGGGGTCTGCACTAATAGGGGGGGCTGCACTGAGGGGGGTCTGCAATGAGGGGGTCTGCACTGATGGAGGGGGATCTGCACTGATGGAGGGGGGTCTGTACTGAGGGGGTCTGCACTGATGGAGGGGGGTCTGCACTGATGGAGGGGGGTCTGCACTGAGGGGGTCTGCACTGATGGAGGGGGTCTGCACTGATGGAGGGGGTCTGCACTGAGGAGGTCTGCACTGATGGAGGGGGTCTGCACTGAGGGGGTCTGCACTGATGGAGGGGGTCTGCACTGAGGGGGTCTGCACTGATGGTGGGGGATCTGCACTGAGGGGGTCTATACTGGCTCTGCTGGTGGCACCTGATGCGAGGACAGACTCTGCTAGGGGCACCTGATGCAAGGAGGGACTCTGTCGGGGGCACCTGATACGAGGACAGACTCT
Organism: Aquarana catesbeiana; assembly: GCF_042186555.1. Taxonomy (NCBI): domain Eukaryota; kingdom Metazoa; phylum Chordata; class Amphibia; order Anura; family Ranidae; genus Aquarana; species Aquarana catesbeiana. The sequence continues at coordinate 207,573,441 of NC_133333.1, read as the reverse complement.
GCTGGGGACACCTGATGCAAGGACAGACTCTGCTGGGGACCCCTGATGCAAGGACGGACTCTGCTAGGGGCACCTGATGCAAGGACAGACTCTGCTGGTGGCACCTGATGCAAGGATGTGAGTAAGTATAAGGGGGGCTCGGGGGGCGCTGCTGCAGTAAAGAAAGTTTTTCACCTTAATGCATAGAATGCATTAAGGTGAAAAACGCTGAGGGTTTACAACCCCTTTAAGATAGATCTTAAGGCAAAAAACATATTTCTTATAGTAGATCACAGCCATATTTTTTACTGGCAACCTTTTCCTGTCACTGGCATTTACTGGCAGGAGAAAAGTGCCCATTTTTTACTGGCTGCCAGTAAAAATACTGGCAGTTGGCAACACTGCAGGTGCTGCATGTAGGAAGTCTATGGGGTATAAACAAATGGCCAATTCACAGTGTATGGGCCTCAGCACCCATGTAAATGAGGCCTATATCTTGCCACATTAACCTCTGTAACATTTCTAAAATTCTTAACTAATGGTACCAAAAAGCTATTTATTCACTTTCTGGTTATCTCAAAACTTGACCATTGCAACTCTCTTCTCGTTGGCCTACCTTCACACAAGCTATGCCCCATTAAGTCTGCTGCTGCTAGACTCATCCACCTTACTAATTGAGCTGCGGCTGCTGCCCCTTTCTGCCAATCTCTTCATTGGTTACTGCTAGCCCAGCGAATAAAATTCGAAATAGTAACAACATAAAAAGTAATCATCCACAGTTCATTCCTCCCAGGACCTTCTGCTCTTTAACCACTTGCTTACTGGGCACTTAAACCCCCCTCCTATCCAGACCAATTTTCAGCTTTCAGCGCTGACGCACTTTGAATGACAATTGCGCGGACATACAATACTGTACCCAAATGAAATTTTTATCATTTTTTCCCCACAAATAGAGCTTTCTTTTGGTGGTATATTTAATTCTTGTTAAAAAAATGTAAAAAGACCGAATTTTTTAAAATATTTTGTTATAAAATTTAAAAAAAGGTAATTTTTCTCCTTCATTGATGTACACTGATGAGGTGGCACTGATGGGCACCGATAGGTGGCAGTGATGGGCACTGATGGGTGGCAATAATGGGCACTGATCGGTTACACTGATAGGCAGCACTGCTAGGTGGCACTGATTGGCACCACTGGTGGGCATTGATAGGTGGCACTTGTGGGCATTGATAGGTGGCACTTATAGGCATTGATAGGTGGTACTCATGGGCATTGATAGGTGGCACTGGTGGGTACTGTCAGGTGGCAATGGCAGGTGGCACTGGGGACCGGCCCCTTACTCGGATCGGTGATCACCCGAGTCTCAATGACTCAGTGATCACAGCGCGCTCCACGCGCGCCCTACAGGGCGCGTGCAGGGCGCATGCACAGGGGAGGCATCATATGACGGCCTCCTGGAAGTTCAGGTCTGCGCTGTAGCCGTCATTTGGCTATAGCGCGGATGTCAAGTGGTTAATTCCCTTATCACCTCCTCCCATGCTCGCCTCCAGTATTTCTTCAGAATAAGTAAGGAAGGTCCGCGCAGTGGATAAGGGTACTATTGAGATATAGAGCTGCTGCCTCTACATATACAATTCCACCTGGGGGGAATGTACTAAAATGTAAATAGAAGACAGGAGTAGATATGGCGCTGCTCTAGTGAGGTAAGTTGTGATGGTAGGTCTCCGTTTATTATGCCTTATATAGTGTCCTGGGCTAAATATAAAGGTTAAATAATCCCGATGATACGTGTTAGCTGGCGGGAACCCTAGACATATTACATGTGAGCATGTGTCACAGTGTAGTGTTTGTGGTCAATTAGGCTAATTCAAAAACCGAAATGAAACTTACATTAATAAAAGATCCAAAGTAAGGTGTGTGGGGCCCAACATGTATTACAACCTTTGAAGCCCAATTGATGCTTAATTTTAAATTGTGCTACAACCTCTGACAGTTGTTTACTAGTATAATCTCATATGTGGTTGAACTGAAAGTGATGTGATTGTACTCCTCAAACATTGCTCATGAGTATACAATATTAATTGCAAATGGAAAGCCGCAATCCTATGTCACATACCACTATATTAATGGATAACAAAGTGCAGACGTGCTTAATATTCAACAATATATATGCTTACTTGACATCTGCTACTTAATGGTATGACCGGTAAGAATTGATCATAAATATGAGAATACTATTATTGCTAATAGTGAATATCTGCAATCCTATATTACATACCGTTATGTTAATGAATAACAAAGTGAAATAAGTGCTTAGTGCTCAAAAATATATGTTGATATAACAAAGTGACTAGTGCCTTAAAATTTATCTTATTTTTCAAAGTGCCTTGTGCTCAGAAAAAAAACCCAATGCTTGCTGGAAAAGAAAATTTCGTTTTTTTATAAAGTCTTTTTGTATGACTCAAAAAGAAAAATTCCTCTTAGGAAGACAGTGTTGAATTTAAAGAAACTTCTTATCCAGATGCTGGCTTGGTGATGGTGCTTCTTAAATGTGCTCTTATTATGCTTGCACTCACCGGATATTCTCACCCCTGCAGGGGTATATGCGGTCACAGTATCTGCCACTGTGTAGCAACCCTGGATATCTCCGGTCTGTGCTTTAAATGTTGTTTACCGACTTTAAAGCGGGGGTCCACCTATCTATCGTTTTTTTTTTTTTTTAGTTCATTCACAAACTTTTCTTCTCAGCATTACATACTCACATATTGTGTGTAATATGTCCGCCTGTGTCAGATTTCGTCGGAAAGAATAACTTATATTATTCACTGCAGGCGGTTTCCATCTTCATTGTGGGCATTTGAAGCCCACAAGCATTTATTTCCTGGATGTGGTAAATGCTGTGCTCCCAGCATTCACCGCTCGTTCCCGCACATGCTCAGTGGCATCCTGGGAAGCCTGAGACTAGCTCCCAGGAGTCTGGGAGAGGCTAGAAACACGCCTACTCCCACGGGAGGAGAACCAGGAAGTGCAAAGAAGAATAGAAAAATAAAAGGTAATTACGGCGATTTAAATTTTTTTAAACGGCATGTCAGCATCTAGGCAAGGAAGAGAATAAATACAGATATTGTTCAAAATTTGGGTGGAACCCCGCTTTAAATATGTTCACCATAAAAGTGAGGGAATGCCCATAGTGTAAAATCGTTTTAAAGCTTTATTATGACATAAGCTAAGATTGTACTCACATTTTAAAAACAGATACAGTGGGGCAAAAAAGTATTTAGTCAGACACCAATTGTGCAAGTTCTCCCACTTAAAAAGATGAGAGAGGCCTGTAATTGTCATCATAGGTATACCTCAACTATGAGAGACAAAATGTGGAAACAAATCCAGACAATCACATTGTCTGATTTTTGAAAGAATTTATTTGCAAATTATGGTGGAAAATAAGTATTTGGTCAATATCAAAAGTTCATCTCAATACTTTGTTATATATCATTTGTTGGCAATGACAGAGGTCAAACGTTTTCTGTAAGTCTTCACAAGGTTGTCACACACTGTTGCTGGTATGTTGGCCCATTCCTCCATGCAGATCTCCTCTAGAGCAGTGATGTTTTGGGGCTGTCGCTGGGCAACACGGACTTTCAACTCCCTCCAAAGGTTTTCTATGGGGTTGAGATCTGGAGACTGGCTAGGACCTTGAAATGCTTCTTAGGAAGCCACTCTTTCGTTGCCCGGGTGGTGTGTTTGGGTTTATTGTCATGCTGAAAGACCCAGCCACGTTTCATCTTCAATGTTCTTGCTGATGGGAGGAGGTTTGCACTCAAAATCTCATGATACATGATCCCATTCATTCTTTCATGTACACAGATCAGTCGTCCTGTTCCCTTTGCAGAGAAACAGCCCCAAACATGATGTTGCCACCCCCATGCTTCACAGTAGGTATGGTGTTCTTTGGTTGCAACTCAGCATTCTCTCTCCTCCAAACATGACGAGTTGTGTTTCTACCAAACAGTTCTACTTTGGTTTCATCTGACCATATGATCATCCAATTTTCCACTTAGTCATGAGTAAGTCGCAATGACGAAACATGTCGGGGGCGTGGCTGTACGGCAACCAATGATGAGATTCTACGTCTGATGCGGTGTCACGAACGGGAGAGGTGAGAGAGACAGCAAGGAGGGTTTACAGTGCTGAGCGTTCCAGGTCTACCTGACCACAGCATACGGCTCTAGGCTCGGTGACTACCTACCTGACTCTTGGCAAGCTCTTTTTTTATGTGACACATGTGAGTGCAATATTTGAAGATTTGTTTTTGGTTTTAAAATAAATGGTTTGCAATATAACACTATTGGAAGCTTTTTATCGTTTCATGCTTACTGATGGGAAATTCCTCCCCTATTGAATACTGCTGGGAGCCAAAGTCTGATTTAAACCCTGGTGGTTTTCTAACAGCTTGTTTGCCGCGCATGAGAATGCAAGGCATAATCTACTGGTGAGTGCGATTTCAACAGGGAGTGGAACACAATCACAAGTGGTGTGGTGGAAGATATTCTTAATATCCAAAAAGATTTTTTTCCTGCTATAAGGACTTCATCACTATTTATGGACACATCCACACTTGGAGATTTTTTCAAATAATTTATTTAATAGGTTATTTATTGGTTTGATATGTATCACAGATTCAGTTATTCAGCGCCACTGTTTTGTCCTTAAAACACTTTATTGATTCATTTTTTATTTAGGTTGGCAGATTTTATAGGTTTATATAATTAGTATTATATTTTCTTTTCACATTTTTTTCATGAGCGCAGTGGTGGCACATTGAGTTCAGGAGCGCGGAACTTGTGTATCAGTCATATATACAGTGGGTTAGCTGTTGAAGACCTCAGGGGATCCAGTGATGACTGAGATCTTGAAGTCTAGTGGGAGAACGGGAGTTCAGAGAGTGAAGATTTAAAGTAGGATGCTGTGAGATGTGGGTGAAGATCTAAAACGAGTTACTATGAGTTACGTGTACAGATCTCTATTAACTGTTGCAAGTTCAGTTGCCATAGGAGACAGTAGTTATACAAATACAGTTGCTGCATCCAGCTTAAAGGCCCTCCACCTGTATAGCTGTCTCCCTATTATTTTGTCTCGGAGTCTGCCAATTACCATTGCATCTGCCTAAGGGTCTCCTGGCCCTAACCCTCTCTGTCCCAGTTCTGTTAAGAGACAATAAATCTCCTTTTCTTGCATTCAAAAAGGGACTGGCGCCCAATCATTCTATCTTGCATTACACCCACAATGTGCTTTGGGGGGGACATGGGAACCCCAAAGCACCCTCCCCATGTTGAGGGCATGTGGCCTGGTATGGTTCTGGAAGGGGGCGCTCTCTCGCCCCCCCTTTTTTCCCTGCGGCCTGCCAGGTTGCATGCTCAGATAAGGGTCTGATATGGATTTGGGGGGGACCCCCACGCCATTTTTTTAAATTTTGCCGTGGGGTTCCCCTTAAAATTCATACCAGACCTGAAGGGCCTGGTATGGATTTTGGGGGAGGGGACTCCCACGCCATTATTTTCAAAAATTTGGGCACGGGGTTCCCCTTAAAATCCATACCAGACCTGAAGGGCCTGGTATGGATTTTGGGGGGAACCCCTACACCATTTTTTAAAAATTATTTTGGCGCAGGGTTCCCCTTAACCACTCTTTGCAGGTTGAAATGTCTGCTAATGGTAACTCATGTAGCAGGGTAAGTATTAGTCTCATTAATCAAAGTAAGTCCGGGACGCTGTGTGGAACAATATAATAAAAAATTGGAAAAAATTGGCGCTGCCCTAATTCACATTTTTTGATTACTTATGGATGTGTGGAACAAGCCACCGAGGAGCTGCCAGGGTCCGCTGCCAGGGTCTGCTACCACACTGTGAGATGTTTAGGAAAGCCGGCCAGACATTTCCAAGATGGCGCTGGTACTCCAGTGACGTCATCACGTGTGCATTCCAGCGACATCTTGGAAGTGTTTGGCCGGCTTCCCTAAACATCTCACGGCATGGCAGCGGACCCTGGCAGCTCCTCGGCATCTTGTTCTACACAGCGTCCCGGGCTTAATTTGATTGATGAGCCTAATACTTACCTTGCTATGTGAGTTGCCATTTGGCACCTCTTTATTTTTTAATAAAAAGCTTTTAACCTCCCTGGCGGTATGATTATTTCAGATTTTAGGTGCTGAAAGCGGTACCATTATTTTTGCATGGAAATGTGGCGTTTTATATTGTAGGCCTGTAATTCTTAGGAATAACTCACTGAAATCTGTCCAAACAAGAGTCTAGTAGACATCCTGGGTATGATAAAGTTTGAAACACAAAATCATAAATTATAATATAATAAATAACTATAAATAATAACAAATAATAATATAATAGTAATAATACTTTTTATTCAATAAATTTTAGTAAATAATATAAATCAAAAACACTGACTTTTTTTTGTCCAAACAAGAGTGCAATATTAGTAGTCATATTGCTTTTAGTAAACGTCTCGGGTATGGTAAATTTTAAAACAGGGTACAGCGCAAAGTCCGACGTCACAGTCAGGACAGTAGAACCGGGTTTCTTTTCTGACTTTCCTTCCTGTGTCGTCACGTTTAGAGCAGCAAACCACACACATCCTTGTGGGTGATGCCTTCTTTTCTGTTGGTGGAATGTGGTCCACAAAGTGTCGACCTGTCAGATGTTCCGGGTTCACAACGCCAGCAGCACGACGTCCAGATCGATTTACAGTGGTTGGTGTTTGGTGCTTCAGAAATATGAGTTCTGCAACTTTCCAAACGAAGTCTGCATGAATCACAGGCCTGTCACTCTTTTTTTTTAGAAGAATGAAAGCGTTCCACAGGCACTGTTCAAGAAGATGCCTGAAGATTTTTTTATAATATTTTTTTTGTTGCTTTCTCATAGCAGGGTAAAAAGTCATGGCCTGGTCAGCTCTGTCAACACCTCCCATTGTGTTGTTGTAGTCCATTACGACTTGAGGTTTCATAACATCTTTTCCAACTTTTGTACGTACCATGACAGTAGAGGTGTTGTGAATGGTACTCATTAGGCACACATCTTTTTTATCTCGCCATCTTAGTGCCATCATTTTGCCTTTTTGCCAGGCAACTATTTCTCCTGCAGTGAGCTTTTTTTTGGCAAAGGTTGGCGGCATGTCACGCCGGTTAGCTCTAACAGTCCCGTAAGCATCTGTCTTGTGTTGTAGAAGGAACTCATAGAGTTCTGGAGAAGTATAAAAATTATCTGTGGTTACACAGTACCCCTGATTCAACAATGGCTCAATCAAAGTGAGAACAGAAGCGGTTGCCATTCCATATTGACTGAATCTGTCGTTGAATTTCGTCCCTTTCCCGGTGTAAAGGACCGAATTCCATATATAACCAGTGCTGGCTTCACAGAGCATAAATGATTTTATGCCGAATCGCGCTCTCTTAGACGCGATGTACTGTATCCAGCTAAGTCTTCCTTTGTAGGCCATAAGACTTTCGTCGATACTGACGTCTCTGTCTGGTATATAGGTCTGCTGGAAATTTTTCTGAATAATTTGATATAAGTCCCAAATTTTTTTCAGTTTTGGAGCTGGATGAGAAGTCCCATCAAATTCGTCATTATTTTGAAAATGGAGATATTTCATTATGAGTGAAAATTTGTATTCCGACATTATGGTGCCAAAAAAAGGAGTGGCTAATATTTTGTTGGTTGTCCAGTACCACTTTTGCAGGGGTTTGCCCACCACTCCCTGGAGAATAATTAGGCCCAGAAACTTCCAGATGTCCTCCTTGGTCACTGGTTCCCATTTTCTGCTCCTTGAAAACCTCTGCGGTATAGCAGCTTGTTGTTCCTGGTACCGATTGGTCTCTGTAACAATTATTTCTATGACCTCATCAGTCAAAAAGAGTTGGAGGTATCCCAAGGGGCTGTCATCTTCAACCTCCACTTTTATACCAGGCGCTCCGGTAAACGGGAATCTTGGGGGCGCTGCGTGCTCTGTTCCGCAATCAATCGAGCACCAAGTCTGCACATCGCTGGGCAAAGTCGCAGGATCATCGCTGAAATCGCTTTCCGTGCCTGATGACGAACTTCCCCATGATTCGCTATCACTCACATCTGCAAGCGATTCTGTCTCGCTGTCGCTGTTTTCCAGCAGGTCATATGTCGCTTTTGATGTTGAAGCGCGCTTTTTGGATGCCATGGTCGCTCTGCAGTTTCCAGACACAAAGTACAGTAAAACTGCAGGCAGGGGCACTGGACAAAGCACTGGGGGGCAATCTGAGGTCAATTTTTTAATATTTATTATATTTTGTAATGTAATCCAATAGGATTACAATGTGTCAGTGTGTTTGTGCTTTATACATTTTGAATTTGCCGCCGGTTCCACCCCCTGCGTCGCTACGCTCGCAGGGAACGGAAGCCAGGGCACACAGTGGATCGGGCGGAAGATCCGGCCGCCGAACACAGCGGGAGAACATCGCGGGATCCCGGAGACAAGGTGAGTCGCGTCTTCCAGGATCCAGCGATGCGATCCCGAGTCTGGCTCGGGGTTACCGCTTTTGGTACTAAAATCTCACCCCGAGCCAGACTCGGGAATACCGCCAGGAGGGTTAAACAGTCTGCACTTAGATGTGCTTCTCTATTTGTTTTTTGTGTTCAAAACAACTCTGTCCCCCTCTGCCTCCAGAACAAGTGTTGCTTCTTTGTCTTCCCTATCCCTCCCCCTATTTTCTGCAACCTCATTTCCTGTAAGGAGTTTATAAACCAGTCCAACAGTTTCATTTGCATATCAATAGAGCCATATTTTCCAAATACAACACATGTAACTAATTCATTTATATCTAAGCTATAAAAAATCACCAACATAGCCATAGCAACACAATAGTTCAGAGTTTTTTCACTTCGCAGAGGTGCCTTGACGTAACATTGTGGCTTTACATACGTTTGCAAACATATGCAACAAAAAAGCTCTTTTAACCTAAAATTTTGAAACAGTAAAAAAAAGAACTAAAGTCCCACTTTGAAAATATTTCTAGGAATTCATTTTTCTCCTAAAAAAAACTTTATCTCATGCTTCTAGCAATTTTCCTTAGAATTGTAAACATCCCTGGTTATTTTTGGCATTTTGAAACTAGAGATGGCTGCTGGGAACGAATGCCCAGGAGTTTCAGTACATCAGAAACCATCCAATGGCCAAAGAGAAGCATCACAGGACCTAGAAGAAAGGCCGGGGGGAGTATTAGTAGTATTTCTGCCTTCCTTAGTTCCTTAGTAGTAGGATCATTACTTATAGTAGGAACAGTAACCATAGTGCTACAAAAATATTATTATTAGATGACCTGTAGTAGTAGTAGTAGGAGAAACCGCAATACTATTATCACCTTTATGAATAGTAGTGTCTACAGCAACATACCCATTAGAAATAACAGTAATGAAAAGGTGTAATTGTAAAATAGTAATTGTAGTAATATTGCTAGCATTAGTAGTTGGATCAATTTTATTAATAGTACAATAATTGTAGTAATAAAAAATATATTTATTATCTGGTGTAGTCTTTTTTTATCTTTATTTCTAGTAGTAATCAAACTTTGGAATTAACAATAGTAGAAAAGGAAACATAACATAATATTTGTAGTAATATGGCTAGCATTATTAGTTAGATCAATACTAATAGTAGTAGAAGTAATTGGAATAATAAAAAAGCTATTATACAGAATTATGTCATAGTAGGAGAGGGAGAAGCAGTTCTTTTATCACCTTTACTACTAGTAGTACATGCAGAAGCAAAACCAATAATAGTAATAGTAGCAGTAATGTGGTCGTATTATTAGTAGCATTACTGAAATTTTTTTAAGAGATGCGTTTTTTTTCTTGTAGAAAATGTATTGTATGCCAACTCTGGGATAGGACGCAAAACAGTTGATTTTGCATCCTCTGTCACACATAAACATTATTCATTATGTACCACCAGTCATATTGTTTATTTGATCACCTGCCATTGCGGGAAACAATATGTGGGCCGCACCATTCGCTCCTTCTCAGTTAGAGTCGCAGAACACATTGCCCTAATTAAGAGTGGCGACACCAAACACACTGTTCCCAGACACTACAAACTGCACCATAATCGCATGATTAAAGGAACGCAGTTTGTAGTTATCGATAAATATGTTCCCCCTTGGAGAGGTGGTGCCATGACCAGAGGGGTCTCCCGCTTGGAGACCTCCTGGATACATGAGCTCCGAACATACTCTCCGTTCAGTATGAATGTGGAACTTGACATCAATTCCTTCATCAATACGGCTTGATGTCTTGATTTAGCCATACCAGTTTTTTCATTTCCACTGTGTTCCTTCTCCATCCATCTCTATACATTGGTCTAGCCTTTCTTTATTTCTCTTATTTTTTGCAATATATTTCAAAGGTTTATATGACCTTCCTATATAGCTCTACTTCACGCGTAGTCATTAAGATAGAACTTATTGTTGTGTCCTTTATCAATATATTTATCACTATAGACACATGCCACATATGAGCTTTGTTACACACAGATATTATGTATCCCATATGATAAAGTCTATTTTTCTTTTATTTCATGTCATTTATTCTTTATAAAAAAAAAAAAAAAAAATTCTTATTCATATATTGGGGTTACCTGCATGTGGCTTCCTGATGAGAGTCCATTCCACATGTGGGTTATATGGTTCATGATTTATCCTTTTGTCCTTTAACAACACATTCACATAGGTTACACACATGTTCTATATGTATAGACACATCTGTATTTTATATATCTTTTTTATTCGTAGGACAATATATATATGGATTTTTCACTAAATTAATTTTTCTCGATTTCATATCTTTCACTATTACATATTTATTTAAGTAATCCCCTTCTCTTTACGCAGTCATTTTTTGACGGTTCCTGTTTATGGGACGCGTGTTTGTTTTTGCCATCCCGTGCTTCTTCACTTTTAGCAGCTATTTTCGGGTTTGTGAATGCTAGCTTCACATGTCGTTGCACCGTATTACATCATCATGGCATCTTGGAGCGCATGATGTCGATGCGGGTGGTACGCATGACGCCCTCCACATTAGCGTATCACGGTCCCTTGGGGCACATGACGTCGATGCTTGTGAGACGCATGACGCCCTCCCACATTGGCGTATCACGGCCCATTGAAACGCAGCCACGGATGCTGATTGGATGCATTACATCACTTCCCCTGGTTTATTTACTTATTTATGTTATTGCACTTTCACGCTCGGGAGCGATTTATTTCTCTTTCAATGTACCTGTCTAACGTTCATTTGCTTTTCAGATATCTAATGTGATGATTTTTAGCAACACATATGATTAATTTGTTCATGGAATGTACGTTTTATCAGAAGCATTTCCGGGACAGCATTACATAGGCCCCATAGTGAGGCATCTTGCCCAGTTACCGGAAGTAATACTGTTTACATGCCGAGCACATTGGGGAGTTGACTTTCATCTAGGAGGTCACATTGCCTTTATAAACTTTGTTGGCTGCAGTGGGGGGTCCCCCCAGACGATGTCCAAAGAGCCGAAACGCGTCGGTTAGTACCCCACTGCCGCCATTTTACTCATACAGCGCTGTTTTTATCCATTCAAATGTGAGTTTATTTCCTTTTTAATAAATTGTTTACAATTTTTATGGAATTACACTATGTGGCCTCTTTTGTTTCTTTCCATTTAACCGCTATGCAATTGGGGGATCACTCCTGAGGGACACACTGGTTCATGGATTATTGCAGGCCTTCCTCGCAACTTCCATAGAATTACATTGGCCTTTTTACCACACAAGCTTGTTTGACCCATCGAACGTATGTTCCTTTGGGTTCAAACGTTCTGGTAAGCCTCCATAGTGTTGGTGGTGGTGCTTCTCTCACTCCATGATTTCACGTGCACATTGTCAGGATTCACGGATGAAGTTGTTTTTTATAGGACTCACAATATTTCATTTATTTTTGATGTCCTTCTTTTTGTTTTGTTTTCAATTGTAATGATGCACTAGTTCTCATTTCATATGATGCACTAGTTTTTATTATGTGTTGCTGACATTTCACTTCTCATATTAGCGCTACACTTTTCTGCTTTTCTTTTTGTGCACATACCGGGATACTGGGACTTTTCCCGGTAGGCTGCCTACCCTGGGGCCGCTTTGAGCTGTGCCTGCCCTCCCTCCTCCCCCTCTTATTCACTGTGATAGAAAAAACACTGATCTAATGGCAGGAAATAGATGCGGTGTTCTGTCTATCACACAAACTGGTCTAGGAGGAGCCTAGACCTTTGTCACAGCGCGGCCGAAGTACATTTCAGACTCAGCTTCGTGACACAGCGGAGAGACCGCTGTGTGTAATCCAGGTATTGACTGGTGAGGCTGTATTGACAGGCACAGTGAGGCTTATTGATGGGCACAGTGAGGCTTATTGATGGGCACAGTGAGGCTTATTGATTGGCGCAGTGAAGCTTATTGATGAGCACAGTAAAGCTGCATTGATGGGCACAGAGAGGCTGCAGGGACAGGCACAGTGAGGCTGCATGGATGGGCATAGTGACGCTGCATTGATGGGCACAGTGAGGCTGCATGGACAGGCACAGTGAGGCTGCATTTATGGGCACAGTGAGGTTTACTGATGGGCACAGTAAAGCTGTATGGGTGGGCACAGTGAGGCTTATTGATGGGCACAGTAAAGCTGCATGGATGGGCACAGTGAGGCTGCATTGATGGGCAGTGAGGCTGCATTTATGGGCACAGTGAGGCTGCATGAATGGGCACCGTGAGGCTGCATGGATGGGCACAGTGAGGCTGCATGGATGGGCACAGTGATGCTGCATTGATGGGCAGAGTGAGGCTGCATTGATGGGCAATGAGGCTGCATGTACGGGCACAGTGAGGCTTATTGAAGGGCACAGTGATGCTGCATGGACGAGCACAGTAAAGCTGCATGGATGGGCACAGTAAAGTTGCATGAATGGGCACAGTGAGCCTGCATGGATGGGCACAGTAAAGCTGCATGGACAGGCACAGTAAGGTTGCATGGATGGGCACAGTGAGGCTGCATGAATGGGCACAGTAAAGCTGCATGGATGGGCACAGTGAGGCTGCATGACAAGCACAGTAAAGATGCATTGACGGGCACAGTGTGGCTGCATGGACGGGCACAGTGAGGCTGCATTGACGGGCACAGTGAGGCTGGATGGACAGGCACAGTCAGGTAGGCTGCATTGATGGGCAGTGAGGCTGCATTGATGGGCTCAGTGAGGCTGCATGGACAGGCACAGTTAGGCTGCATTGACGGGCACAGTGAGGCTTATTGATGGGCACAGTGAGGCTGCATTGATGGACACAGTGCGGCTGCATTTGATGGGCACAGTGAGGCTGCATTTGATGGGCACTGATGAGGCTGCATTGATCTCTCCCTTCTTTCTGCGGAAGGTGGCCTCTGGTCACCAGAGTCCTCCCCCCCCCACATTCCCAGAATCCTTGGTGTCCCCCTTGATACTTGCTCCATTTTTAACTGGCATTTGCTGTTATATACAGTGGGGACGGAAAGTATTCAGACCCCCTTAAATTTTTCACTCTTTGTTGTATTGCAGCCATTTGCTAAAATCATTTAAGTAAATTTTTTTCCTCATTAATGTACACACAGCACCCCATATTGACAGAAAAACACAGAATTGTTGCCATTTTTGCAGATTTATTAAAAAAGAAAAACTGAAATATCACATGGTCCTAAGTATTCAGACCCTTTGCTCAGTATTTAGTAGAAGCACCCTTTTGTTCTAATACAGCCATGAGTATTTTTGGGAAAGATGCAACAAGTTTTTCACACCTGGATTTGGGGATCCTCTGCCATTCCTTCTTGCAGATCCTCTCCAGTTCTGTCAGGTTGGATGGTAAACGTTGGTGGACAGCCATTTTTAGGTCTCTCCAGAGATGCTCAATTGGGTTTAAGTCAGGGCTCTGGCTGGGCCATTCAAGAACAGTCACGGAGTTGTTGTGAAGGCACTCCTTCGTTATTTTAGCTGTGTGTTTAGGGTCATTGTCTTGTTGGAAGGTAAACTTTCGGCCCAGTCTGAGGTCCTGAGCACTCTGGAGAAGGTTTTCGTCCAGGATATCCCTGTACTTGGCCGCATTCATCTTTCCCTCGATTGCAACCAATCGTCCTGTCCCTGCAGCTAAAAAACACTCCCACAGCATAATGCTGCCACCACCATGCTTCACTGTTGGGACTGTATTGGACAGGTGATGAGCAGTGCCTGGTTTTCTCCACACATACCGCTTAGAATTAAGGCCAAAAAGTTCTATCTTGGTCTCATCAGACCAGAGAATCTTATTTCTCACCATCTTGGTGTCCTTCAGCTGTTTTTTTAGCAAACTCCATACGGGCTTTCATGTGTCTTGCACTGAGGAGAGGCTTCTGTTGGGCCACTCTGCCATAAAGCCCCGACTGGTGGAGGGCTGCAGTGATAGTTGACTTTCTACAACTTTCTCCCATCTCCCGACTGCATCTTTGGAGCAGGTCCCATGCTAGCGACCCCTTGTGGACATTTATATTAGCACACGTATCTATCATATATGATGATGATCACTATACCCTGGAATCTGTAAAACCCTGAATGTAGCCTACAGATGTATCCTTAGTTACATTATGAAGGTGAGCAACATAAATGCACTTGGGGTGTTCATGGTCTTAAGTCTAATCTAAACTATGTGATAGACCTCCTTATATTGATGTTTCTATATGTTGTAGAGATGCATAGTGATGGCTTTACACCCTGGAGATGTGAGATCCAATATACTGTCCCCCCTATTTACCTCTGTCCACCGCCTGATATTGATGGTTTGAGAAATTTTGGCTTGTTGTGGTGTGTGTACATTGTGTGGAATGGGTACCTGTATCGTGTGCGTTTGTATGCAGTGTCTATGAAATGTATATGCATTTTCTTTTGTTTTCTACCATTATAGAGACCATTCTTCTTTGTACTTTGCTCCCACACTCGCCGGGGAGATTTTTGGTGCTGTCCTGTATGTTGGTCCATTTGGGAGTGTTAAGTAAGCTGAATCTCCTCTCCAGCTATGGGGCATATTTATACAATACTCAAAGTAATGAGTTTTCATGATATACTATATTTTTTTGTATGTTATGTTGTATTTTTTATTGTTTTCTGTAGATAATCCACTCTCTCAAAAACTCCTGAGGAAGCAGTAATTCCACAAAACATGTTGAGAAGAACTGGCTAAATGTGTCCAAGATTGCACCAACTGATCTGTAGCACTTCATAGCACCATTAATCAATAATAATAGTCCAGTTTTGAGAGAGATATCAATGTGATCTCTTCAGGCATGATCAATTGTTTATAATAGTTTATATTTTTTGTATTAAAATATCCTGTTTTTAATCAATACAAAGTGTTGTTATGTCTCTGGTGGTACCATAAACATCCGTATTGCTGCAGTGCTATTTTTCCCTATACAGTATTTCGGGGAGTAGGTACCTTGTGTACAAACTTTAGCACACTTTTCAAATATTTTTTATTGTGAATAAAATTTGGGTTTATGCGATTTGCGAATCATTGCATTCTGTTTTTATGTAGATTTTACATAGCATCCCAACTTTTTTGTAATTGGAGTTGTAAGACAGTTGTGGGTAGTATTCTAATAACTGAGTTCATAGGTGTTCACTACTTAACCAGTAGGGATAGGAGAGCGGTTTGGGCTGAGCATGAGTTTGGCCCCGAGCATCGCCCGCACAGTGTGAGTGAATAGGTTGTTAAGGAGCGGGCCGGGAAGCCTGCCGCCATGTCCTTACACACAGATGAGTCATCAGCTGTCAGTGAGCTTCCCCGCTGACAGCTGAATGAAAAAAAAACATTGCCGAATTTGCTGGCAATAGAAAAATGTTTAAAAAAAACGGTGTGGGGCCCGTTGGTTCTGGTATGGATTTTAAGGGGAACCCCACGCCAAAAATTCATACTAGACCCTTAGGTCTGGTATGGATTTTGAGGGGAACCCCCACGCCATAACTAAAAAAAGAAATGGTGTGGTGTTCCCCCCCTAAATCCATACCAGACCCTTATCTGAGCATGCAGTCTGGCAGGCCAGGAAAGGGGGGTGAGCGAGCACCACCTCCTCTTGAACCCTACCAGGTTACATGCCCCTCATCATAGGGGGGTGATTTTGGGCAGGGGGGGCTCTGCCCCCACCCCAAAGCACTTTGTCCCCGTGTTGATGGGGACAAGGGCCTCTTCCCCACAACCCTGGGCGGTGGTTGTGGGGGTCTGTGGGCGGGGGGGCTTATCGTAATCTCGATGCCCTCTTTAACAAGGAGGCCCCCAGATCCCGGCCCCCTCCCATGTGAATGAGTATGGGGCATTGTACCCCTACTCATTCATCAAAAAGAAAAAAACAAACACACAGTTTTTACCAGGTTCTTAAAAGAAAACAGTGTCCCCCGATGTAGATTCATCGTCAATCACGATGCCCGCTGAACCGCTGGGCAGCATTGGAGTTTGATTGTAAAGTGTCATCTGACCCTTGGGGTCTTTGCTGGAGGTGAACATGCATGGTGTTATCGAAATTTGGCTGCACACAGAACACACAGCCAAATCTCCTGTTTCTAATAATAATAACAATTTCGTCTAATGATATAAATGCATCTCACCTTCTGATCGCATGCCATCCTCTGCCATAGCCCATCCTCTGGTGTGTGCCCCATTACCCACAAACAGACATCAACACATCCTTACGTTCTCAGCTCCAGCATCACTCTGCCAGCAAGCCCGCCCTCAGCTGTGAGTGAGTCCCTTTATTAACATAACAGGAAGTCCCAAAACTCGAGGGTTGGGCTTCCAACAGCCGAACACCTCTTACAAATCTTGTGACCTCACAGGAAATGAACACATAAGGACATGACCAAATAAAGACACGACTTTCAACACAGGAAAATACAACAACCAATGTATACCGTTCCTGCTGATGGGAGCTTATCTGCAGGTGTACATCATGGCACCCCAAATATGTTGATCAGGCATACCGGGGTGACAAGTACAAACAACCGCTAAACCGATAATGTCTTTGCAGAGCGAACACACCCCCACCAGACAATCGTTCCGTGCATTGCACAGGAGCCCTTTGCTGGCGGACATGTCCTCTCTCCGCAAACACCTCTCTCCAAACACCAGGAAGTTTTCCACTACCTAACAGGTCTCAACCAGCGTCAGTCTGCCCCAGTCAGCTCTTTAGAGCGGGCTGCGAGAGAACAGACACTGGGAGACTCTTATGACAATACATTAATATAAAATTTTCCACAACAGTCCCTCCTCTTGTCATATGATCCCATGTGTCCCTCGATGAATCCTGATCTTCTTCTTAGTCCATAAATAATAAAATAAAACACGGCTTGACATGTAGACTCTGTTGGAGATGACGTGGTGAGCTGTAGTAATCGCCGGTCAGTCTGGGATCCTCTGTGCCTTGTACGTGGGTCGGGCTTCGGGGCATCTCATCAGGGAAGATGTGGTCATCTGCTCAGGCTCTGGTCCCGCGTCCAATCAGGCAATAGGAGCACCTCATCATGGCATAAAGAAGGAATAGAAACAAAAACAACATGAGCATATATACCCTTACTTCCTTCACTATGATCCGCTGCAAAATAAAAATTAAATCCCCAACGATTCCCAAACCCTTAAAAAGGATTCCAACCTTCACTAGCTATAGCTCTGGCTTTGCCTTGCAGGGATCTAAGCCTTATCCATATGGGCCTGAACTTTGTCACTACTATCCCTGATCCAGATATAACAATCTTTACTTATGAATTGCCAGAAACCCCCTTGGACTGTGGGAACTTCCTTGTAGCTTCAACGGTTACATGAAGACATCCCATCCTCAATGGATGTGAAATTGTTCAAGCGTTTCATAAGCTCAAGCCCCCACCGTGTACAAGCAATTCCCTTCCAGCTGTCTCTGCCATTCTTACCTTCTCCCCCCACGAGAAAACCTATGTTTTTTCAAAATTTGGTGGGCTACTACAGATGCAGGAATTGTGCGGTATGCTCTGTAAATGCCATTAA
Organism: Aquarana catesbeiana; assembly: GCF_042186555.1. Taxonomy (NCBI): domain Eukaryota; kingdom Metazoa; phylum Chordata; class Amphibia; order Anura; family Ranidae; genus Aquarana; species Aquarana catesbeiana. The sequence goes on along the minus strand of NC_133333.1, from coordinate 207,555,341 downwards.
AGATAGGAAGGTCAGCCAATTCCATACCAATAGCAACTCTCAGGATTTTTCTATCAAATCCTTCATTACCTGCTCTACGGTTAATGTCGTATATCTTCTCACCTCCCCCTGTGGGCTCCACTATGTGGGACGCACGGTGCGATCCCTGCAAGTGAGACTTAATGAGCACATTGGGAATATCAGAAGGGGCTTTAAAGGCCATCCAGTCTCCAAACACTACCTAGAGGTACATAGACAGGACCTCAAAGGGACCTCTTTTGTGGGTATAGATAGACTCAAATTACCATGGAGAGGCAGCCCCAAATGGCGTGCCATTTCCAAACTAGAAAAAGAATGGATCTACAAAATGAACTGTCTCAGACCCCGTGGGTTAAACGTAGATATTGAAATAAATGCGTACATAGACATTGCTTGAGATAGGAGTATTGGCGTTTTTTTCTATAAATTTGTATTTTTCTATATTTCCTATTTTTTATTTTTATTTTCATTCTTAATTTTATTTATATAATGTTATGAGGAGAGCACTTTGGCGATCTGGTGTCCCCCACTCAGATTTAACAGGTCCATTCATTATTACGATTTACCGCTTGGCTGACCAACGGGATAGGGGTGCACTTCTATCTGTATGCACCCCGTAGAATCCGCTTTTATTGTACATTTTTCACGTTTTTATATTTATTAGTTACGAAATTTTAATAAGTTTTTTGTGCATTTTGGGAATCTGGGGTTCCCCCTTTGAAGTTATATGATATTATATTTTATTTATCCACTTATTTTTGCCTTTATGGTGTCCTTTCAGATACCCCTGAGGTAATGTGATTTTCATCCTTTATAACGGCAACCAGCTATTTATTTATCACCTTTTGCATAATCTGTTGGTGGTGATAATATTACTATCTATTTTTATTTTTATACCACTCTGGTTAACTTTTTTTGGAGGTGTACACATTGTTGTCAATCTATATAGTGGCATCCCCTGTTTTTTTCTTTTTTCTTTTTGTTACATATGTTGCTGACTGTTCGTTGCGTGGTATTCACCAGATCGAGGCTTGGTGTTCTCCAGTATTTTCTTATTTGAGTGCTTAATGGCGCCCCAGACGAAAACGAGGTCTGGTTCCCATTCAGTGCTATATAGGTGATGGTTCAATGTGTCGCCCCTGCCCCTTTGAAGACATCATCTATGTACATGTAGGGTGTGGCTAAGCATTGTACGCCATCACGCTGTCCGCCCCATGTTGTAGTACACGGGTGTTCGCTTTTATATGCCGGCTTTTTTAAAACATTTGTATCTATACTGTCTGCAGAGATATGTTCTCTGCTTTTTTGTAGCAATCAGGGGCGTAACTAGAAATCACAGGGCCCCATAGCAAAATGTTGTATGGGGCCCCCCCTGCAAACAGACCCCCCCCCAAACAAAAACTAATTCCATTGAACAACAGATTATCACACTCATGTGGCACAGTACTTCTAATTCATCAGTGTCTGTGACCAGTAAATTCATTCATCAGTAACCGTGACCAGTAGAATCATTCATCAGTGACCAGTAAATTCATTCATCAGTGACCAGTAAATTCATTCATCAGTGACCGTAACCAGTAAATTCATTTATCAGTGACCAGTAAATTCATTCATCAGTGACCGTGACCAGTAAATTCATCAGTGACCAGTAAATTCATTCATCAGTGACCGTGACCAGTAAATTCATTCATCAGTGACCAGTAAATTCATTCATCAGTGACCGTGACCAGTAAATTCATTCATCAGTGGCCAGTAAATTCATTCATCAGTGACTGTGACCAGTAAATTCATTGATCTATGACCGTGACCAGTAAATTCATTCATCTATGACTGTGACCAGTAAATTCATTCATCAGTGACTGTGACCAGAAGATTCATTCATCTATGACCGTGGCCAGTAAATTAATTCCTCAGTGACCGTGACCAGTAGATTCATTCATCAGTGACTGTGACCAGTAAATTCATTCATCTATGACTGTGACCAGTAAATTCATTCATCTATGACCGTGACCAGTAAATTAATTCATCAGTGACTGCGACCAGTAAATTCATTCCTCAGTGACCAGTAAATTCATTCCTCAGTGACCAGTAAATTAATTCCTCAGTGACCAGTAAATTAATTCCTCAGTGACCAGTAAATTCATTCATCAGTGACCAGTAAAATCATTCATTAGTGACTGTGACCAGTGCAGCCTGCAGGACATTAATACAGCAGTCAGTTACAGTGCAGGACATTTACCCCCCTCCCCCGCCATGCTGCATATTACAAAAATCAAAGTCACAGTCTAAAGACAGTTCGTATTCTTCAGACTGCATGGCATCACTGGGTGGCTGCATCAGCTTAATTTAGTTGTGCTGCTTCCCTACCTGGAAATGTGAGCGATGGCTTCGCTGACTGTCTCTGGCTCTCTGCAATAGTGGGTCACGGACCGGTGTATGAGGTTCCTCCTCGGCGGCGCTGCCTGTGCTTGCAGGCTGCAGTAGTTCTCGCCTCTCCTCCCATCGCGGCTCCGGCCGAGTGACGTCACGCCGTTGGGACGGGGATGGGGCCGGTTATTCTGTCCCTGCGCAGGAGCTTGCCAATGCCGAGGGCCCGGCTGGAGGGCCCCACTCGGCAGCGGGCTGGGGCCCAATAGCGATCGCGAGCCCCATAGCAACCGCGTGGGTTGCTATGGCAGTAGTTCCGCCACTGGTAGCAATAAATCTTTTTTAATTATACTACACCATTGGAGCTTGTTTTTTGCCCCCTCTTGTACCTACGGCTCTTGGGACCTAGCGAGTGCTTTTCCCCAGACTGACACGCTGGAACTGCTTCCTGTCAGAAAGAGGATCCAGACGCCGCCATCCATCTGTCCCTGCAGAGGGCTGTATCTGCATGCCTATAAGACCTTGCTATTAAGGAGGTCCACCTTGTCCAGTAAGGGTCCATCCTTATTGTCCTCTGAAGTCACCGGTTGCTGGGATTCTTCTTCATACTTCTTTCCTCCCTCTTCACCTATATGGGCTGTGTTTAAACGAATTGTGCATGTGTGATCCCCCTCCATGTAATTGGTGTATCTTCACTGAACATTTTTTTAACCTTTTTTGAACTTTTTTTGAATTTACTTTTATCACCTTTTTCTGTCAATGACTTATTGGTTATGTATGAATTTTGAAAATAATCTTGTTATTATTTAGTAATTATTTTTTGTGTAAGATCACTGAATGCACATTCATTTATACTTATTTTTACAATTTATTTATAAGCATTTTTTTAAAATTGATTGGTAATTAGTATACTCACTATACACTGAATCAACTATTTATTTCACTCACTTCACTTCACTTCACTCAGTTATTTCACTCACATTTTTTCACTGGATTGCAAGCGCACTTAGTCTATTCCTCTTAGTTTATTACACCGATATTAGTGTTTTTTTGTTGCAGCTGCAGTTTGAGGTGTTTTACAGCTCTTTAGCACGGTTTCCTTTTTTCTTTACCTTCTCTCGTGCCATCAGATCCTCACGATCGGCCGCGACATAAGATGCTGGGACAAGTTTCACCAGCACACATGAACCTCTTGCCTTAGGGGAATTACCTTATAGATTGTAAGCTCCTTGAGGGTAGGGACTGATATGAATGTACAATGTATATGTAAAGCGCTGCGTAAATTGACGGCGCTATATAAGTACCTGAAATAAAATAATAATAATAAGCTGTAGATCCGCATTAATACCAAACTACAGTTGAAGCACACTTGTGGGCTACCTAGTTATCCCGATACCAAAGCTGGCAAGAACCAGAGCTATTGTTAAAATTATAATTAATTTTACCCTCTAGAAATGTTCTGTTAAGTTCTATTGACAGGTGTCTGTTTGGATTTTACTAGTCTGTCAAAACTCCTCACACCAATATGAACGTCACATATAGCATGTACCGCCGTCATCGCTGGGGCACTAATACCCGACCATGTGTCCTGTTCTCTTTCTTAGCTAGTTGGGATGCTTTTCATCGTTACCCTTGCTAAAATTTATTAAACAAAAAAATATAAATAAATGAAGATACTCCTCTACTCTTTGTGGTTGATCCGCTTCTTGCAGTGGCTGGCGTGGTCTCATCCCTCAAGCTTCTTTACAATGACCCAGTCACCTGGTTGGAAAGAATGTAAACTGGTTGTCATGTCAGGGTCCAGGATGGACTCGTGAACCCTGTGGTGGACTTTTTGAAGTTCATGTTACAGTGATTGCACCTGCCTCATCAGCTGAGAATGTAGGTGACAGCTAATGAGGAAAGTACAATTCTGTTTTTGGTTGACCTCCAAACAAACCTCATATGACAATAACCCAGACATCGGACTGTGGTCACTGCATAACGTGTGTGTGGCTTACCATCTGGGGTGTAATACCTGGAACCAGTGACAAAAAGGTTCTTAGCATCTGGGATGGGAGCCTACTTCACCAGACTGCTGCTTGCTGATTCAAATTCCATCAAAGAAAGACAGTCTTGGCACAAACTTGGTTAGAATTAGAGCGGTTAGTATTGTTGGTTTGAAAATGTGTCATTCTCACCACTATCATCCCCCATTTTCTTCCCTCCTCATTACAAACTGGAGGAAGACATGCAGGGTTTAGAATGGTGCAGAATAAAACAGTGAAATAGCCTATGATACTTTTACCTTCTTATACACCTGTACACACACTTCCAGAAACTCTTTGGACCTGAAAAGATACTTATAAACAAAAGTTATTACTCTATCCTTCAAAGAATGGTAAACAATACAACATTCGTGTACATTGGTAAATTGTCACTGACATTCCACAAAACCGATAATAACTAAACTCTCTGTAAGTCTTACTTTCACATTTTTACTTAAAATACAACAGCCGCGACACGCAAGAGGGCTGTCACGGTAGGTTCAAACATGTTACTACATACAAATATTGAAAAGAGACAAACATTTAGATACAAATGTGGGGGAGATATTTCATAGTTCCCAAAAACGAAAATGAAAAAAATTAAAATGACCAGATGGAATGCTGCCTTCACTCTTTTAGCGATAGAAAAAGAATACAATTTGAAAAGCACGAGAGCATTTCGAAATCTTTGCATGGACCAGCCACACAAAGTTCAAAAACAGGCCTGTGTATTTTTAATCACACAAACGTGTACTAAGCATCCATCAACTCACTCAACATTACAGATTTCTGAAGTCACAGCTGAACTACTTCCAAGGTATTTTTATTCTGGGGTCTCGTACCTCCAGACATCAAAAGTACCTTCCAAAGGAATACACCTTACTGTACCCTCTGACCATATCTGCCAATCTTTAAGGGGTCTCATGTCCGGAGCCCCAAACCCAGATCTCATGTGAAGTGCAGCTGTCTGACTGGTGTGGAGCCTCATTTTTTCCTCCAACGCATGGGCGGCACATTACCAATGATGATTCAAATCGCTTTTTTGGCAAACTCTGCTTCCAGAGAACCCTGCGCTATATTTTCGGAGTGATTATGGTTTGCGCCTTTATCACCATAATCGACCCCCGCATTCCAATTATCATACACGGCCTGAGTGGGGCTGTTAGCGTATTACTCCTCACATTTACATGCTCTACAACCAGTTATCGGCAGCCCTATAAATGTGTTGTCAGACAAACTACAAAGCACCATGAAATCCTCCACTATTCAAAACAATATTATGCCTTCTATCTGTACCTAGATATTACAACAATAACTTGGATGCCTAATGTTTGCTCTCTACCCAAAACTGTATTACAGTATAAACCTTAATTTCATTTTAAAATAAAAATGATTTTGTCCTTCCAAACACAAGTCAAAAGACCCCAAGCCCCTCCCACCAACTTCCTGTTGTACACCTGAGTAGGAAGAGGGAGGGGGAGGGGAAGCCTTGAATAGCTTCATATTTTGTCTATCAAGACATTAGAAAAATCTATGGCTAACATCAACAAATAAAAACTTTTGTCCAGGAGTGGGTGGAATAAGCCCCCATATTGCAAATGGGAGAGAATCCCCCTTGACTCACATATCCCCTGGGAAGTCAAACCACATGTTTTGAGACCGAAATACCACACAACAGTGTAACAAAAGCCAAAAACTGAAACTCCTGCAAAAAGACGGCTGAAGGAGTTCAACCAAAGTTTTTTCCCTTCCACTGCAAGCCACAAACAAAATGGCGCCATTAACACACGAAATTCAATGGCGTCCCTAGGGGGGGGCCCTGACCCCCCCCAACATTATGCTGTGCCCCACCATGTGCCCCCCCCCCCCCCCCCCAATAAAATTTTTTTTTTTTTTTTTTTACAAAAAAACAGTGTCTAAGAGGGAGAGTTCCCAGTCAGCTCCTGCGGGTGATTCCTCCCCCCTCCCTCTGCTTGCTGACACTGCATAATGTGAGCGCACACACAACCACGGCCGCCCGATCTGCTCCTTCCCCTGCATCCTCATTGGCAGGGAGAAGAGCGAGTTGCGAGAAGGACTCCACCAGGACTCTCAGTTACTGAAAAAACAGACTGATTTCTCCCATCCTTAGGACAGGAGAACCAGCCTGTAAATTCCAAGAGATGCCAGACCAGCGCAGTCAATAGCAGGGGCAGGACAGCAAGAGGAGGCTGGGGAACCCCACAGTGGCGGAACACCAGGGCCCGGAGGCAAGACAACCTTTGCAACCCTGATAGTTCTCCCACTGCTTTGGATCCTTATATTTTCTTGGTATGCTGGTGACATATATTTCTTGTTTTCTGCCACCCTGGGGGGCCCCAATAAAGTAGGAAGGGAGCTCACTGCAGAACATGTGAAAGGGCCGTTGTGGGGTCGTAGTAAAGGGCCCCAGTATATATTTATATATATCTATAGCTATATAAAGATATAGATATATCTATAGCTATATATAGCTATAGATATATATCTATATATAGATATATGCATTTTATAGTTGCCCCCCTACTTTTGTCCATGTCCCCCCATGTGCCCCCCCTAAATATGAAAGCTGGAGACGCCACTGATGAAATTTAGTTGTTGATCCCGCCAAAATCTAGATTACTTCACTAGAAACATAAACTTCTTTAAAACAACTGGAATAAAAACCTAAATGATTCTACTGGAAATGGAATTCAGTACAAAACCAGAGATATTTCGCTTGAGACTAAAATCAGCAGAAACAAAAAGGCAGTTGCAGCAATCGAAAATCGGTCCACGGCAAAATGGTGAATGAAACCCGGACTACAGAAAAATGGCCGACATTAACAAATGACAAGACAAACCAGAATTTCTCCCTACCAAAACTGACTATACAATTGAGACACCAATTTTAACACTTATCCCTAGACAAAAACTTTATGTCAATTAGGGCCTATACTGAAACATAGGCATATTTAACTAAACAATATTGGGTGGCACAGTGGTGTAGTGGTTAGCATCCCCGCCCAGCAGCAAAAAGGGCTGCTGGCTTGAATCCCAACCACGACACCACCCGCCCGGTCTCTGCATGTTCTCCCTGCGCCTGCGTGGGTCTCCTCCGGGCACTCCGGTTTCCTCCCACACTCCAAAGACATGCTGGCAGGCCAATTGGCCTCCATCCAAAATTGGCCCTAGTACATGAATGCAAACCGGGGACCCCGGACTGCGGGCTCCCCGAGGGCAGGGACCGACGTGAGCATGTGATGCACGTGTGGAGCCCTGCGCAAACCGATGGCGCTACATAGGTACCTTTAAACAAATATGAGCATCTCAATGAGACACAATGCACAGGGACAGGGACAACAGCAGACAAATACCCACACTCACTCAGGCTGAACTGGATGGACTGGTGTTTCCACCCAACCCCACCAACCATGCGATTATGTAATATATCCAAAATGCCAAAGTTACATAAAACATGAAATAAAATGTCTTAAACAATACACTCTTGTCACAAATACAACACAATATTTGACTCTGAGAGTTAGAAAGTCAACAGAACTCCCCCCATGCTATTACCTAGAAACCTGAGAACCCCCCCACAGGGTGTAAACAGCTCCTATTGTGATGTCCCAACAATGCATGGGGACTTGGATATGCAACAGGCATTTCAACTTAAAACCAATATTCAATACAGAAGATTCAATAGCTTCCTTGAAAAGTATGTAAACAGTACAAAAATAGAATTCACTTAAAAGGAAAACAAAATGGTGCCTATAAGCCAGATGGTAGCTTATAGCACATGGCTTTGCACACACAAAGGAGTCTAGAAACAAGATGGCAGCTTATACCACATGGCTTTGCACACACAAAGGAAAATTGGAGCAGCTTCCCCTGTAGGAAGGCCTACAGGTCTTCAAAATGGCCGCCGATCCACATGGTGGCTACAACAAAAGCCAGACCACAACAAAATGGCGCATTTTCCCGCCAAAGCCAAAAATTTCTCCCCACAAAATTACACATTTGAGATACTAAATGAACACTTAGACAAAAATTTAAAAGTGTTAAAGTTACGAAAAAGCACAACTTAGGAACACATGCTATCCAATGAAACAACAAAACCACATAGCCCACTATCACACGGCTGAAACATACACTCTCTTCTCAAACTCAGTTCACATCAGCTTTCACAGGAACAAGACATTGAGAGATACAGACAGTGAATGCTTGCATGTTCTTTTCATCTCAAAACAAAACCTTTCTATTGTCCACAGGGAGCAGCCAACTTTCACCATTGTAAAATGCTTGGACACCCCTCCCCCAGGCCGCATGGCCATTTGAAATTGCAGCAGTCATCTTCCAACCAATAAGCTTTCCTATATTCAACTATCAAAATCCACTAACCATCTGTGTCTTGAGACAATGAAACACTCTTCAAAACTCATGCAATTTACTTGCCCCATACATAAGTAATAATTACAATTCATCCATTTCTCACATGCATTACAAACTTACACAGCATCAGGCACACCCACATTGCAGGCTGCAAATAATCCCAATTAATACATTTCTATTTCTCATATACTTATTACACAACATACAGTTACTTACACATACACACAGCACACAGTCTCGTTACACAAACATTTGAGATACAAATCACACACACACACGCACACACCAGACATACGATCAAACTTCCAGCATTATTTCAAAAGACGAAAAATGTGTTCTTTTCGCGAAGCAGACCCTCCACAACACATCTTAATGATCCGATTCTGAAGGAGGTTCTGTTCACTCCTACGTTCTGACTTGCCATTTTGTTATTGAAATTTGGCTGCACACAGAGCACACAGCCAAATCTCCTGTTTCTAATAATAATAACAATTTTGTCTAATGATATAAATGCATCTCACCTTCTGAATGCATGCCATCCTCTGCTGTAGCCCATCCTCTGGTGTGTGCCCCATTACCCACAAACAGACATCAACACATCCTTACATTCTCAGCTCCAGCATCACTCTGCCAGCAAGCCCGCCCTCAGCTGTGAGTGAGTCCCTTTATTAACATAACAGGAAGTCCCAAAACTCGAGGGTTGGGCTTCCAACAGCCAAACACCTCTTACAAAGCTTGTGACCTCACAGGAAATGAACACATAAAGACATGACCAAATAAAGATACGACTTTCAACACAGGAAAATACAACAACCAATGACTACCGTTCCTGCTGATGGGAGCTTATCTGCAGGTGTACGTCATGGCACCCCAAATATGTTGATCAGGCATACCGGGGTGACAAGAGCAAACAACCGCTAAACGGATAATGTCTTTGCAGAGCGAACACACCCCCACCAGACGATCGTTCTGTGCATTGCACGGGGGCCCTTTGCTGGCGGACATGTCCTCTCTCCGCAAACACCTCTCTCCAAACACCAGGAAGTTTTCCACTACATAACAGGTCTCAACCAGCGTCAGTCTGCCCCAGTCAGCTCTTTAGAGTGGGCTGCGAGAGAACAGACACTGGGAGACTCTTATGACAATACATTAATATAAAATTTCCACAACAATGGGGGCTGGTGGAGGATCACAGTCACAGTTTGTTTAAATGAAGCACAATTTGTTTAAATGAAGCTTCATTTGTTTAAATGAAGCACCATTTTAAGGTTTTTTATGGACATTTATTTTTTATTATTTAAGCCTATTCGTGTTTATTGATATTTTTAACCACTTGCCGACCGCCTCACGCAGATATACTGCGGCAGAAGGGCTCATACAGGCAGAATCACGTACCTGTACGTTCCCCTTTAAGAGGCGGCCAGCAGCCCATGGCAAGCTCCGTGAATCGGGTCGCGGGTCCCGCGGACTCGATCGATGCGGGGATACCCGCGATCGTCTCACGGGGAGGAAGAACAGGGAGATGCTGATGTAAACAAGCATCTTCCTGTTCAGCCTAGTGACAGTGTCACTGATCTCTGCTCCCTGTCATCGGAGCAGAGATCAGTGACGTGTCATACACAGCCCCTCCCCCCTACAGTTAGAAACACGCCCCTAGGACACACTTAACCCCTACACTGCCACCTAGCGGTTAACCCCTTCACTGCCAGTGTTTGATTGTTGGTCAGTTTGTTATTTTATTTAATTATCCATTTACCTGTGAGGATGGTAATTGGTTTTGTTTATTTCACTTGGGGGGGGGCACCACTTCTGTAGTGTGTTTATTATCACTTTTTATTGCTTAGGCAGTAGTGCAGCATAATTTTCTGTTTTATTAGAAGTGTGGGAACACATCGGGGTGCTTGTGGCAGCTCTTTCTTAGTTGATTGTCATCTGGCAGCGTGTGAGTTTTTTCTTGTCTTTTAAAGGATATGGAAATGCCATCTTTCCTGGAAGCCTCCCCAATAGGATATGGACTGGCCAGACTGCATTTGGCTCCTTGAGACAGATGCTGTTGGCACATCTGAGACCTGCTCTGCCACACATCGCTGTTACATCCTGTGAGTGTCCTGGGTCGGGTGCCTTCCTGCAAGGCTTGTTGTGAATCATGAGCTTTAACGTTAACACAAGTTCTGTTGCCTGCATCTGGATGCTCTGAGTGTTTACTGCCGCCGCACCAAGCTGTACCTCCACACGTGCAGACTGGGCTACACCCCCTTGAGATATTTATATAACTTACCCCTTCTTCCCCATTAGGCAGTGCATGTCCTCTTTTTTTTATCTTGTTACTCCTTACACAAAATTGTTTGATACTGTTTTCCCATTTTCCCCAGTTTTTGTCATAAACTCTTGCCTGATCACCTCCAGCTATTTCCTCCCCTCACAGAGTACAATTGTTCCCACCTAAGGATCAAGGGGTGGATAAATGTCCCATGTCACAAGATTTCAGGTCCAAACTGTTTTTATTCTAAAGCCAATGTGTCCCCATCACTGGGGCGTTGGCAAATGTATAAAATGAAAAGGTACAACTTTGCTAGCTGACATGTTCTGAAAATTAGTGCTTGGGCAAGTGTTTAAAGACCTTTCATCATTTCACCCTAATCAAAATGTGCTGATCACTACTTTTCCTAAACCTCTCCTTCACTCCATGGTATCTGCTTTTTGCAGCTCTGCAACCTTTAAATAACCAAGGAAAGTCTTTATGAATGAGTGACCATTATCTGCAGTACAAGCCTATCACTAATGAAATTTGCAGCATTATTATGGGACAGGTTAAGGTGTGGAGAATTTCTGGACAACTTACATACATCTGGAGTTGTTGGTGTGACTAAATATGCATTTTTAATTGCCGAAGTCTTGACACCCGAAAGGAAACTGAATGAAATCAAAAATGTCTGGACAGTTGGTATATCATAGTCTTCTGTATCAATATGTTTTTAAATTAAATTGAAGTTACCTCTTCTCAGCCAACAATGAACTTGCCTTATGGAAGGCAAAGAAGGCATAGAAGTGTAGCTCTGGTAGATTTATGATCTGCCAACTGATAAGTAAATTTAGTAAATTGCGCATTAGGGGAGTTAGATTTGCCTCTGTTCCAGCTTGGCTGATGTTGCGTGTGGTTCCACACTGAGCTGGTGGGTGTCGCTGTTACCATTGGCTAGTGTTGGAAAGGCAACGTGTCGAAGCGTATGGGTGCTCCTCTGTCCCGGAGACAACTTGGTGGAGGTGGTCCTCCGAGTTGCATTCTGGGAGAGGGTATTTATGGGACACACGCCATGTTTTGGGGTTCGTTCTTTCAGCCACCTGCTGGCCCTCCTGGCCGACAGGTATGTGTAATGCCCCGTATACACGGTCGGATTTTCCGATGGAAAATGTGTGATAGGACCTTGTTGTCGGAAATTCTGACCGTGTGTAGGCTCCATCACACATTTTCCATCGGATTTTCCGACACACAAAGTTTGAGAGCAGGATATAAAATTTTCCGACAACAAAATCCGTTGTCGGAAATTCCGATCGTGTGTATACAAATCCGACAGACAAAGTGCCACGCATGCTCAGAATAAATAAAGAGATGAAAGCTATTGGCCACTGCCCCATTTATAGTCCCGACATACGTGTTTTACGTCACCGCATTCAGAACGATCAGATTTTCCAACAACTTTGTGTGACCGTGTGTATGCAAGACAAGTTTGAGCCAACATCCGTCGGAAAAAATCCTAGGATTTCGTTGTCGGAATGTCCAAACAAAGTCCGACCGCGTGTACGGGGCATTAGAGTGCTACCTCGTGGTCCTCCGTTCCGGAGGCCAGCGCCGCTGCGGTGCGTGGGTGGGCCCAGAAGCATGTCTGGGGCCTACCACAGCAGCCGAGGAATGGTCCTGAGCTGTCTATCCAGAGTGAAGAAGCTGGACAACCGAGAAGATCCCAGGGGAGGACCCATCATGGAAGGATCACACAGAGTGCTGGTCTGGAGAGGGGCCTGGTGACTCGGTTGGAGGACGTATCCTAAAGTAGTTTTACAGCATAGTACTGCCGGGTTGGCTTAGAGATCCAACTACTGTGTCTGACATTCACCGCAAAGTTTAATACATCCTGTGGCAGAGGATTGTACGGATTTATTTCAAGCAAGTCTGTGGCAGAGACTTTTGTTCGTGCTACGTACTGGCTGCTAGGTAAGTGAGAGAGGCCTATCCAGGCGAGCAAAGATTGTGTCCCACAAGGGGATTGCATCCGATTACAATATTCAACTTTAAAGGACGTTCTCAAGAATCCTAAAGAAAAGGTATTTGAGCTTCCCTGTAGCTTCCCTCCTGCCTCTTTCCTGCTACTTCCTTCGTTACTTGGTTCAATAAAGCATTGAAAACGTATTTAAGTGTTGGCGCTTTTATCGTCCAGAGGTAAACTCAACGGAACCCTAGACCCGGTGCCGGTGAAGCAGGGGTGTCGAGAGTGAAGGTAACAAGCCCGCTTAAACCAGCAGCTCCACCGAGAGTTATTGCTACATGTGGGGGCTCGTACAGGATTTGTTGACCATCAATTCTCGTAACCCAGAGAGGTGTTTCACCGGGAGTTTACGGTGAAAGCTGGACTTTGTCATTTTTCAGGAAGAGAAGAGGTTAAAAGTTGCAGGACTTTATTTCTGAATGCGTAGGCGGCGGGCGCCAGTAAAATCCCAGGAGCTACGTGATCAGAAGAACAAGTGGGAGGAGCCTACCCTACTTGATACCGCGTGGGACGCGTGTATGTGTTTGGCGCCAGAGAAGAAGAGAGGCCTCGTGATCGTGCTGAGAAGATCAGAGTGTGGCCATGTCTTTTTCGGCGATGCAGACAATTATGGGACCGAGGATGTTCCCTGCAAGCACCGCGTTGAATACTGTGCTGACCAGAACCCTGCTTACGGATACCGGTGTTCATTTAAAGCCGCAGGGGAGGTTTGTTCTGTATACCTCAGGAGATATTGAGGGACTGGGCATTTGCCATAAATGTGAAGGACTGGCCATACATCTCCGTCTATTTGGCCAATGTCCGCAGTGTGGAGAGTATTTGTTTGTGGTGGAGTAGCCTACCATGTCGCCCCGTGCTTATCGGATGGATTGGGCAACAGGTATTGCCACAGTAGAAGCTGCTATTACTACGAAGAGAGAGCGGCAGGCCGTCACTTTGCCTGTTGTTGCTGAGAATGTTCCGGAAAGAGACACTGCTGTTTCCGTCTCATCAGTGGACATTGCTTTGAGTTCTGAGTCCACCATGCCTGTCTCTGTTGTACCTGTACAGAGGAAGATAGGATATGTGAAGGCTTCCCGTGGCCGAGGCCTACCCCCGAGGTTACCCGAACCGGATCCAGAAAAGTCCACAACAGGCATGGGAGAGCAGCTGATGGGGAATGTATCTGGGACTGTAAATAAATATCTGCCAGCGGAAGAGTTGGGAGATTCGGAAATAGAATCCATGCCGGATCTTTCCGGTGATGATAAACTGTTTGGGACTATGTCACAAGAACTATTATGGTCACAAGGCAAGGATGTCGCCTCTGCTATGACTTTCCCTGAATGGACAGCCCTGAGTTCTGGGAAGACATCTGTGTGGAGTCACACAGCACTGTAAATGAGACTTTGTCGAGAGTTGTTAATTCACTACAGACACCGGCTGGGTCTATGGTGAGGAAATCATTGGATTCCTGTGTGCCTCCTGGCATGGGAAAGAACAGATCTTTGCCCAAGCTTGCTCGTTTGCAGAGAATGTTAAACAAGCGTGTAGCTACAGAGTATGGCTTGGAGTTCCCCTATGTCCCCCAGGATGTAATGCAAGTGATTGAAGTTAACCGGGAACTTTGGTACAGTGAAGCTGTTTGGGACTACTTGTCCGTGCCTAAGCCTTTCCGAAAGACTGGATGTTCTGTTAAAATGGATGAACGTTTTAGTGGATGTTTTATGCACTGGAACTTCGGTCGGCACTGACAAAGTGGTCATCTGCAGGCCCGGAAAAGATGACACTGTATATTTCATTACCACAGTGGATAAACTGGGAAAGACACTGACCTTGCCAGATCCCCGGTTTTATTGGTAACTATGGACAACAGAACTTTGAAGTTAGATAGTTAGTGTCAGTATAAAGAGATCTTCGTGGTCAAGGTCTGGATGTTCATCTCAGTGTTTTGAATCCAAGGACTTCTTTTTGCTAGCCGGATTTCTTTCACGTGAAGAAAAATTTTATACAGGGATGGACTCCTAAAGATTATTTTTGATAATAGATTATGGGAAGAGAGTTTCATTTTTAAACGAGGCTTTGCTCCTGAAGTTGTACAGTATATATGTGTGTGTTTAACGTGTTTTCCTTTTCAGGAACCATTTGATCTCCTATCAAGCTGTGAGGCTTTTCAGCTACATAGATAGTGAGGTTGTGTACAGTCATAGGATGGTTTTGTTTACGGACGTGAACATATTGTTTTATAGATGTTAATCTCATAATGTCTTTCCACTGTCTTTCCTTCTTCTCTATCTAATCCAAGTTCTAAGCTCAAATACCTACTCCCAGGCTTGGGAGTTATTATCATTATTTTTGGACAGACGTTGGGGACAACGTCTATTGTAGTGGGGGGGAGTATGTAGCGCTGGTAGATTTATGATCTACCAACTGATAGGTAAATTTAGTAAATTGCTCGTTAGGGGAGTTACATTTGCCTCTGTTCCAGCTTGGCTGACGTTGCGTGTGGTTCCACACTGAGCCGGTGGGTGTCGCTGTTACCATTGGCTAGTGTTGGAAAGGCAATGCGTCGAAGAGTATGGGTGCTCCTCTGTCCCGGAGACAACTCGGTGGAGGTGGTCCTCCGAGTTGCATTCTGGGAGAGGGTATTTATGGGACAGACGCCATGTTTTGGGGTTCGTTTTTTCAGCCACCTGCTGGCCCTCCTGGCCGACAGGTATGTGTTAGAGTGCTACCTCGTGGTCCTCTGTTCCAGAGGCCCGCACCGCTGCGGCGCGTGGGTGGGCCCAGAAGCATGTCTGGGGCCTACCACAGCAACTGAGGAATGGTCCTGAGCTGTCTATCCAGAGTGAAGAAGCTGGACAACCGAGAAGATCCCAGGGGAGGACCCGTCATGGAAGGATCACGCAGAGTGCTAGTCTGGAGAGGGGCCTGGTGACTCGGTTGGAGGACGTATCCTAAAGTAGTTTTACAGCATAGTACTGCCGGGTTGGCTTAGAGGTCCAACTACTGTGTCTGACATTCACCGCAAAGTTTAATACATCCTGTGGCAGAGGATTGTACGGATTTATTTCTGTGGCAGAGACTTTTGTTCGTGCTACGTACTGGCTGCTAGGCAAGTGAGAGAGGCCTATCCAGGCGAGCAAAGATTGTGTCCCACAAGGGGATTGCATCCGATTACAATATTCAACTTTAAAGGACGTTCTCAAGAATCCTAAAGAAAAGGTATTTGAGCTTCCCTGTAGCTTCCCTCCTGCCTCTTTCCTGCTACTTCATTTGTTACTTGGTTCAATAAAGCATTGAAAACGTATTCAAGTGTTGGCGCTTTTATCGTCCAGAGGTAAACTCAACGGAACCCTAGATCCGGTGCCGGTGAAGCAGGGGTGTCGAGAGTGAAGGTAACAAGCCCGCTTAAACCAGCAGCTCCACCGAGAGTTATTGCTACAGAAGGAACATGCTGAATGTTGATACATCAAGCTTATAGCCACCAACCAATCTCCGGACAAATAGAACACAATACCACTGTATGTAAACGTTGTCTGCACATAGCATATGGTTCTGGTACAAAGCATGATGAGATTATTTATGAATAACTAAAAGATTTAAAAATTTTTTTTTTTAGGTATTTATGAGAGGAGAAGCTACAAAAATGAATGAGACAAACAGACAAAAATAAAAAATAAATGAACAGTAAAAAGAAAATCAGTTTAAAAAAACAGAGAAGCAAATAAGGGAAGAAAGGTTTAATGAAAATACTGTATATTAGGGTTACTGAGAGTTAATAACAGGCTAAATAGTGGGTAAGTCAAGGTTTATAAACACCACAAATAAACGTTCTGGAATCAGAATATTTTTATTGTTTTATTAGCTCAAACATCAATCAAAGATGCTAACATTTTCTAAAGTCTTAGGATGCCTTCTTCAATGCTTCTGTATCTTTGGCAGCCTGCCTAGATATCAATGGCCACAGCCTATTTCTGTCAGTGTGAAAAGTTGGTGTTCAGGGTTTGGAAGCAGGTTTGTGGTTGGTGATCTTTATATTCAGAGGACTGCCTCAACATTTGAGGTGCTCTACCAGTACATAGGTGACTTGCTGAAATACAATTCTGGGGTTTGTTAGCTACCTAAGGCTGGGTTCACATACCTGCGGTGTGGTTTGCCCTGTGCGTTTCTGATCACCGGTTCAGGTGAGATTCAGGTGCGAAGCCGGTCACACTCACATGTTATGCAATCCAATCCAAAACGCAATCCAATTTGCATATATGTAAACCCAGCCTAAGGAAACATTTGTACCCTTGTTTTATTATATGCACTACAACCCACTATCACAGTATAATAAAAGCTCATGAAAACTAGTTGCCATTATAATCTATGACAGTGTTTTTCAACCAGGGTGCCATGGCACACTGGGGTGCTATCTGGGCTCTTTAGGGATGCCTTGGCAAAATGCCTAAAAATTTCCCAAAGATTGTCAACAAACCAGAGGGTGTATCATGCCTGCCTTTTTTGTCACACAAAGCCACAGGATTTTAATGTGCAGCATTACATTGTGCATTGGGCATTGTGTTGGCCAGTTGCTGGTTTCCCAACAACTGATGATGGCGTAGGTTGAGAAGAAGGACGCCAGGCACCTGAGGACATCCTTGTTTGCCCCTTTATCTACCCCTCTTTGTCAACACTGGGGTCACGTCCGCTGATTGAGGGAGAGAAACTGGGGCAGAAGAGAAAAGCTGGAATGCTAGTCAGTACCAGTGTGCATTTTTAAGAATAAATAATCTCTAATGTTGGGTGTCCTACTTGTGCAGATGTCTCTGCTCACTGTTTTTATGTAAAACTATTAGTTTAGATTTTTTTTTTCAATTTAGAATGGGGTGCCTCAAGATATGTATGATATTTTAAAGGGCGCCATGACAGAAAACAGGTTGAGAAACACTGATCTATGAAGCTGTTCACATCAATGTGTTGTGTAAGATGGCAGTGCATTTTGTTTTCCAGAAATCCTGCTTTCTGCATCATTTGTGAGTTTTTGGTAAAATGTGTTTTGCTTTATAGTCAAAGCAACATATGGTGATGCATAGAAAATTCATAATTTTTTTTAAATTACTGCATTTTTTAAATCACATGGTGCATTTCCCAGGCAGAAATTCATGGAAAATGCACGCAAAGCTCCCACCCACATTTTGCCTTGTATTACATTTTAACGTTACACATTAAAATTGCACTAAAAACACACTATGTTCTTTCATGAAATTAATGTGCACTTTCTAACACAATGGGGCGAATGAGGCCTAAATCTTCTGTTCTTTATAAGCTGTACAGAACATAACCGAATCAAAATCTATCAGATCGCTCTCAGCCTTTCTTTGGGAAACCTCCAAATGGGTGATAACAAACCCCTCATTACTAAGCACACTTCTAAAGTCACTTTCATTATACTTACAATGATTGAACTTCTCTCCCCCAACCATATAGAATGTGCAATTTAAAATTCCATAATACATAATGCGCCCGCCAGGTTTGAGAAGCTTTGAGAATTTCTTGAAGTTTCTCCCAAATTCTTCAAGGTCTTTGCTGGTGGATCCCAGAATAAAACAGAACACAAGGCAGTCGGCTTGTGGTAGCCCAATTGAGCCTGTGAGATTTTCCTGGTTGAGATTGAATTTTACAACATGTTTAATTGCCGCCCTGAGTCCGATTTCCTTCTCCTCACATTGGTCACTGGAAGGAAGAGGCAAATCCCCGGTCACATAAAGCATTTAACTGATATTCTGAGAGGCATTGAGTATTTTGGGTTTGAGCTGTTGAATACTGTTAACATTTCTGAGCTGTAGAAAAGACTTTCAGATATCAGTGGAAGAGGAGTGTCGACTCCAACCATTTACCATAGAGATGAAGCACTAATGCCGTGTACACACGACCGGACTTTTCGACAGCAAAGTTCCGACGGAAAGAATCCGCCGGACAATTGGATCGTGTGTGGGCTTCATCGGACCTTTGCTGTCGAAAAATTAGACAGACTTTAGAAATAGAACATGTTTCAAATCTTTCCGACGGACTTGAGTCCGGTCGAAAAATCTGTTAGTCTGTATGCTAGTCCGACGGACAAACAATGACGCAAGGGCAGCTATTGGCTACTGGCTATGAACTTCCTTATTCTAGTCTGGTCATACGTCATCACGAATAAGGCGGACCTTGATGTGATCGTGTGTAGGCAAGTCCGTTGCGTCAGAACTCCATCGGAACTCCTTCGAAAGTCCGTCAAAAAGTCCTTCGGAGTTCAGTCTGCCGAAAGTCCGCTCGTGTGTACACGGCAATAAAGCTAGCCACTAAACATCAATTCCCTCTACCTCTTTTGCTGGGGATCATATGCTGCATACCCCAAAAAAAAGGTTCTTCTAGCAGTATTACATTTGATGTTAGTGGAGCATTAATGCATTAGTAACCCCTTCATGCCAACCGTATGCAAATATACGGCCCCACTGGACTGGGCTTTTTTCCGCTTATTTGCGTATCACCCTTCGTGCTGGAAGTGCATCGCAAGGCGCGCTCCCAGCACAGAGACTAGGGTCCTGTTCTAACGATCGGGACCCAGAATGGCAAATTCTGGGTCACCTGATCACTGTGATAGCCTCTAATTGGCTATCTATCAGTGTTCAGTCACTGTGAAGCCTGCCCCCATGTTTTCTGTCTCTGTGAATGGACAAGAGAGATACATTGTATCATTCTCTGTCCTTGCAGAGATAGAAAAAAAAAAGTGTGACGAAAATAAAAAAAAATTATAAAAAAAAAAAAAATTAACATAAATACCTGGATCAAGGTTTGATCTAGTAGGTCAGTGCCAGAGTTAGTGTTTGGGTCAAGGTCAGGGTCAGTATTTTTTGGACAGGATTTTTTTAAAATTAGTATTAGTGTCAGTTAGTGTCGATGTGTTTTAGGTAGGATTAAAAAAAAAAAAAAAAAAGCAAAATGCGCACTATTGTTTCTGGGCTGTACTATGGGTACAAATAACATAAAATATACATATGTGGTATCGCTGGGATCGTCAGGAGAATTTATTTTGGGTAGTTCTTTGGTGGTAAGTTATGGTAGTAGCAAGAAATATACAGTTACATTTAAAAATTAGGTTTTTTTTTACTATTTTGGGCTAGTTTTCCTTTGATAATAATAATTAAAAAAAACATATCAGGAGATATCCATTACCATTTACCACCAAATGAAAGCCCAATTTGTTCTGAAAAAATCAAGGTATAAGCCATCTGCATGCACAAAGTATTGATGATATGTACGGTTTTACTAACTTTACTAACTGTCAAAATTGCAAAATAGCGCTTAGACATTTACATTTGTTTTACCCTAGGCGTGAAGGGGTTAACATAACTTTTTCCCTCGTAATATTATCACCAGATTTACAAATCTCCTCACAAGTTGAAAAGACTGATTAAAAATACAATTATTAAATAAGTATTAATATTATTAATAATTAAATACAAAAATTAAATTACAAATGTTTTAAAAAGTATGTTTGGTCCTCCTCCCAACGCTACTAGTTCATCACACAGGGTATTCAGTCTGACTAGGACAAAAAACTGGCAGATACTTCACCTCTCTCCTGCCAATTCTGTAGCAAGTATACTGGTGTGTGACCAATCAAATGCTCCGGTTCGGCTGTCTGTCCATTTTTTCAGTTCTACAATACAGTGATCAGAAGGCTTGAGAAGGATGATCTCTCTGAAATATTTCAGCGCTGCATAGAGATGGTGTATGATGGGACCAGTACTAATATCAATCAACACATCTCCCCTAAAGTCACCTGCAGTAAAAGATTCAAAACAACCTTCAAGGAGAGCTGTGGAATAGTCTTTATATAATGCATATGAATTCAGGATAGTTAAAGCACAACTGTGTCACATCTAAATATCAATATAGGACATTCAAGAAGAGGGCATATTTTTTATAGGTCATTTCATTAAAAACTGATATTTCAGTTATTGGTAGGTGTCGGACAGTTAAACCAGTTTCTTCTATCTCTATGCTGAGGTCCCGGCTCTGTACACCTGCTGTGTCCATTACAATGGGCTTTCACCATCCTTTACAGCATGATTTGTTATATATTATAGAGAATGTAATAGGAAGAGTTAGAACACACAGAGATGGGTGGGGGCAGCTAAAACTTCCAGGAGTACATAACCAGAGAGAATTATGGCAGGAAGATCCCATTGTAGGAACATTCCACACATATAGCCAGGGACTCTGCCAGGGTTAGACAACCAGGACTCCCTATAGTGGAGATGATTGATCTTTTAACACATTTGGGTGTATGATCTCTTGCTAATGTTCAACCTCCCTTTGTACAGTTTATTCTTATACTCCAACAGCAAGGTAAAGCGGTAGTAAAGTCCACTTTTTGATTTATACCTACAGACCTATAAGACTTACCTATATGTACAGTAAATATCTCCTAAGTGTGCACCGTTTAGGAGATATTTAGTTTAGTAGTAGCCAGTGATGACACTGGTGCATGCAGTGCTGTCCATTCAGAGCTCTGTGCTGAGACCGTGACTCCTGTGCGCATCATTGTGGCTCGGCCATTCAAACGGACAGAGCCGGTGAACCCAGAAAGAAGATTGTGTGAAGATGGAAGCCCTCGCAGCAGTGACAGTGTGCCGCTAGAGGGCTTTTTGATTTTCTTAAAGAATGGATCAGCAGAAATTCTACTTTGTCTCTACCTGGTTTATCTAAATATATGATTTATTCACCCTCTGTTTCAGTCATATCTTCACTTGTACAAGACCTTTCTGCAAATCAATAGTTATGCTTAATTTCTCCTAATATATACTTCATGCACAAAGAATTTATTATCAAAAAGAGCTTTACCTACCTGAGGAAAATGCATTGTGAAATTTCTCCATAGGATACATAAAAGCCTCATGAGTAAAGGGCATTTCTGGTTTACTGGAAAAGTATGTGTCTAGCAAATTACGGGAGTGGAAGCCGTGTACATGGTAGAGTTTATTAGAGACGGGCTCCATCCTATAATATTGTTATCTTCACTACAGCAATCTTCCAGTCTGTATCCTATTTTCTGATGTGTGGGAATTCAACTTTTTAAATATTAATATGACTTTGTTGTTGACTTTGTACGTCTCCCAATATTAGTACATTGTGACTCAAGTCATCATACTTTGGTAGCAGAGAATCAGGTGACTGCATTGTGATCAGCCAACAAAGTAAATCAGCTTTTTTTTTTGCTAGTTTTGGGGGTAGAAGAGGTTTGATCCTCTCAAACAAAATATTACATTACAAGTATAGAATAAAAGTTTTTTCTGTGCCCAAAATGTCTTGTGTGTTTTGTTTATGTAGCCAAGTCCTGGACTACAGAAACAAGGAGAAGGAGACAGTGGGCTCCATTCACAAAGCAGTATATACCGCTTTAAGAAATGCAGTAAAACAGTTTGGCCTTAATAATCCTCTGATGTGGAAAAGTTCACCGCAAAAGTCAGGAATCACTGATGGAATAGGTTGTGATGGCCCTCAGCTGCTGTTGCAGCTGCCACCCACGGCAGACATACCAATTGTGGTTTGTCTTTGTGACCCTAGAGGTCCAATAAAAGTTTTTTTTTAATATTTTCAATCATTCTGTGTGAACTGGTGATAATTCATCCATGAAATTGCTCAAATCAGATATATCATAGTGTTATTGTAGGTACAGCCTATGTCCTAAGCACTTTACGGAAAATTCTGGATGTGTTTTTCATGGCTACTCCCCCCAGAATTATCTTTAAAGCACTTAGGACGTAGGCTGTGCCTGAAATAACACTATGATATTGTATCTTATTTGAGCAATGTCTTAGATGAATTATCACCAGTTCACACAGAAGGACTGAAAATATAAAAAAAAATGTTATTGGACCTCCAAGGTCACATAGACAAACCACATTTGGCTATAAAAAACAATGATATTGTAACTGGTTGGTTCAATGGATAACCATATGCTAAAAACACCCAACTGTCCCAAGCACAATCCAGTGGTGATGTCAGCCTACTTGCCCACAGATGGAGATTAGGGATGAGCCGAACACCCCCCGGTTCGGTTCGCACCAGAACCTGCGAACGGACCGAAAATTCGCACAAACGTTAGAACCCCATTGACGTCTTAGGGACTCGAACGTTCCAAATCAAAGGTGCTCATTTTAAAGGCTAATTTGCGTGGTATTTTCCTAAAAAGGGTTTGGGGACCCGGGTCCTGCCCCAGGGGACATGTATCAATGCAAAAAAAACTTTTAAAAACGGCCGTTTTTTTCGGGAGCAGTGATTTTAATGATGCTTAAAGTAAAAAAAAAAAAAAGTGAAATATTCCTTTAAATATCATACCTGGGGGGGTGTCTATAGTATGCCTGTAAAGTGGCGCGTGTTTCCCGTGCTTAGAACAGTCCCTGTGCAAAATGTCATTTTTAAAGGAAAAAAATGTAATGTCGGGTCCTGGCAATATGGATGAAAATCAGTGAGACAAATGGCATGGGTACCCCCCAGACCATTACCAGGCCCTTTGGGTCTTGTATGGATATTAAGGGGAATCCCGCACCCAAGTTAAAAAAAGAAAAGGCGTGGAGCCACCAGGCCCTATATACTCTGAACAGCAGTATACAGGCGGTGCAAACAAGACAGGGACCGTAGGTTTGTTGTTAAGTAGAATCTGTTTGTAATTTTGAACGGGTACATTTTTAACGTGTTTAGCTCCAGCCAAAAAATCTATTTTAAGCTTTTTGGAAAACCTAGGGAAGGGTTATCACCCCTGTGACATTTGTTTTGCTGTCTGTGCTCCTCTTCAGAAGATTTCACCTCACTTTTTGTCCCAATGACAAATGTTTTTTGAAAATTTGTTTTTTTTTGTGAAACAAGGATTGGTGATAAAGCATCAGTGGAAAGGAGAAAAGTTTTTCCCATATTAACTCTTACAGGAGAGAATTTCCCTTCCTAGGGGTAGATTTCATCTCAATTTCTGTTGTCTCCTTCCGTTTGCAAGTAGGAGTCTTTTGCAAGTTGGATGTTTGAAAGTAGGGGCCTGCCCTATATACTCAGCAGAAATTTGGGCCTTAGGTGTTGTTGTGGCCTCAACACTGTAAGCCCTCACAGGGCCCTGCTGTGAAATATTAGATCAAGAATTGCAATTACATGCCCCTGTTGATCAGGGGCTGAAAAATTGGGCCTTAGGCACTGGCGTAGTTGCCAACATTGTAAAAAAAAAATGTGGGACACTTTTGTGGCTGTAGGCGGAGCTGCTTAATAATTAGGGGGCGGGGCATTCATTTGTAGGCGTGGTTTAGGAAAAATATATAAGTGCGGCACGCTTTGCGCGCGACGGCGAACAATGGACGTGGTTTACGCTACATAGTGGGCGTGGCTTAAATGGGCGTGGCTCAAGAGGGTGTGGTTGGAGTCTGAGATGAATGAGGGATGGAGAGGGAAAGGGGGAGAGGGGGAAAGGGGGAGAGGGGGAGAGGGGGAAAGGGGGGGAGAGGGAAATGACGTGACAGCAGCCCCAGATCCTACACAATAAAAATATGTGTATTCTAGAAAGTTTAACAATCAGCAGATAAAGATACTCCAAGCACTTGGTGTTAGCACTTCAATCATCTCGGCACCATGGTTGTTATGGTGTCAGGATTATTGAAGTGCATTATTTCTATTATTACATTGTAATATAAAATGAAATCATTCAACTCACCATAATGTAGAATCAGTGGGATGTCCCAGCAGAGTCCGTCCTTGCATCAGATGTCCCAGCAGAGTCCGTCCTTGCATCAGGTGTCCCAGCAGAGTCCGTCCTTGCATCAGGTGCCCCCAGCGGAGCCCCCCTTACATCAGATGTCCCCAGCGGAGCCCCCCCTCACACCAGGAGTCCCCAGCGGAGCCCCCCCTCACACCAGGAGTCCCAAACGGAGCCCCCCTCACACCAGGAGTCCCCGACGGAGCCCCCCTCACACCAGGAGTCCCCGGCGGAGCCCCACTCACACCAGGAGTCCTCGGCGTAGCCCCCCTCACACCAGGAGTCCCCGGCGGAGCCCCTCTCACATCAGGTGCCCCCGGCGGAGCTCCCCCTCACATCAGGAGTCCCCAGCGGCGCCCCCTCACATCAGGTGTCCCCAGCGGAGCTCCTCCTCACATCAGGTGTCCCCGGCAGAGCCCCCCTCACATCAGGAGTCCCCAGCGGAGCCCCCCCTCACATCAGGTATCCCCGGTGGAGCCCCCCTCACATCAGGAGTCCCCAGCAGAGCTCCCCCTCACATCAGGTGTCCCCGGCAGAGCCCCCCCTCACATCAGGTGTCCCCAGTGGAGCCCCCCTTACATCAGGTGTCCCCAGTGGAGCCCCCCTCACATTAGGTGTCCCCAGTGGAGCCCCCCCTCACATTAGATGTCCCCAGTGGAGCTCCCCCTCACATCAGGTGTCCCCGGCAGAGCCCCCCCTCACATCAGGTGTCCCCAGTGGAGCCCCCCTCACATCAGGTTTCCCCAGTGGAGCCCCCCCTCACATTAGGTGTCCCCAGTGGAGCCCCCCTCACATTAGGTGTCCCCAGTGGAGCCCCCCTCACATCAGGTGTCCCCGGCGGAGCCCCCCCTCACATCAGGTGTCCCCAGTGGAGCCCCCCTTACATCAGGTGTCCCCAGTGGAGCCCCCCTTACATCAGATTCCCCACAGTTGACATTCCCGGGACTTAGACTCCATTCCCGAATTTGTGGTGTCCCGGTAAATGTCCAGAGAAATCCGGTTCTTCACGATTTTCGCCGACGCCGCTAGAGGTCCATGGCCGGCCGCCATTTTAAAGAAGATCAGGAAGACGGCTGGGGGGGCTAGACGGAGCTCCCGCGTCGCCGCCCACCCTCCGCCCCACTCCGCCTCGCCCCGCCTACCCTCCGCCCCGCTGCCAGTCTGTTATGGAAAGGGGCGGGGGTTCTAGTCATGCAGCCGGTGGACACTACTACACTAAGACACCTCTGAGGTGGGGGGGCGAACCGCTGTGGGAATCATAGTTGCCAACATTGTAAAAACATTTTTAGGGACACTTTTTTTGGCTGTAGGCGGAGTCACATTATAATCAGGGGGCGGGGCATGCGTTAGTAGGTGTGGCATAGGAAAGTAAAGATGCGGCGTATCGCGCCGCGCCGAAAAATGGGCGTGGTTCACATGAATTGTGGGCGTGGCTTAACTGGGCATGGCTCAAAGGGTGTGTGGTTACAGTGAGATGAATGAGGGATGGAGCGGGAAGGGGGGGGAGAGGGATGGAGGGACAGCAGCCCCAGATCCTACACCACAATAGAAATGTGTAATCCAGAGTTTAACAATCAGCAGCTAAAGATACTCCAAACACCTGGTGTTAGCGCTTCAATCATCCCAGCATCATGGTTGTTATGGTGTCAGGATGATTGAAGCGCATTATTTCTATTACATTGTAATATAGAATGAAATCATTCAACTCACCATAAAATGCAGAATCAGTGGGACCCCTGAGTGTGTCACCTGCCACGTCGCCTGCCACCAGGTGCCCCCAGCAGAGTCCGTCCTTGCATCAGGTGCCCCCAGCAGAGTCTGTCCTTACATTAAGTGCCCCCAGCAGAGTCTGACTTTACATCAGGTACCCCTAGAAGCAGAGGTCCTCCTTACAGATCTGTGTCCCTGGCAGCAGAGCCCCTCCTTACATCTGGTGTCCCCAGTAGCAGAGCCCTCCTTTACATCTGGTGTCCCTGGCAGCGGAGACCTCCTTACAGATCTGTGGCCCCGAGCAACAATGCCCTCCTTACTTCAGTGTCACCAGCAGCTGGCAGCCCTCCTTAGAGCAATCTGTACCCCCAAGCAACAGAGCCCACCTTACTTCAGTGTCCCTGGCAGCAGCAGCTGAGCCCTCCTTACAGAGTGATCTGTGTCCCCCAGCAGTGCGACAGCTACAGTTCCCGGCTTTCTCGTGTGTTCAGTTGCGAGGGAAGCAGCCAATTGGCTGCCCCTCCCCACCGAACACAAGGGGAATGTTTTTTCCTAAAAGCTCTGCTCGGGACGAGGGTCCCAAAATCGAGATTGTCCCAGGGAAAAAATTATTTCTATTACATTGCAAAGAAAAAGAAAGAAAGAAAGAAAGAAAGAAAGAAAGAAAGAAAGAAAGAAAGAAAGAAAGAAAGAAAGAAAAGAAAGAGAGAAAGAAAGAAAGGACAGAGAAAAAGAAAGAAGGACAGAGAGAAAGGTAATAGAGAAAGGACAGAGAAAGAAAGAAAGAAATAAAAGTAAAGAGGGAGGACAGAAAGGAGAGAGAGAAACAAAGAAGGACAGAAAGAAGGACAGAAAGAAAGGAAGAAAAGAAGAAAGAGGGAGGACAGAGAAAGAAAGAAAGAAAGAAAGAAAGAAAGAAAGAAAGAAAGAAAGAAAGAAAGAAAGAAAGAAAGAAAGAAAGAAAGAAAGAAAAGAAAGAGAGAAAGGAGAGAGAGAGAGAGAAAGAAAGAAAGGACAGAGAAAAAGAAAGAAGGACAGAGAGAAAGGACAGAGAGAAAGGAAATAGGACAGAGAGAAAGAAAGAAAGTGAAAGAAAGGACAGAGAGAAAGAAAGGAAAGAGAGGACAGAGAGAAAAGAGAGAAAGAAAGAAAGAGGAAGAAAGAAAAGAAAGAGAGAAATGACAGAGAAAGAAAGAAAGAAATAAAAGTAAAGAGGGAGGACAGAAAGGAGAGAGAGAGAGAAAGAAAGAAGGACAGAAGGACAGAACGAAAGGACAGAAAGAAAGGACAGAGAGAAAGGAAGAAAAGAAGAAAGAGGGAGGACAGAGAAAGAAAGAAAGAAAGAAAGAAAGAAAGAAAGAAAGAAAGAAAGAAAGAAAGAAAGAAAGAAAGAAAGAGGGAGGACAGAAATAAATAAAGGACAGAGAGAAAGAAAGAAAGGACAGAGAGAAAGAAAGGACAGAAAGAAAGAAAGAAAGTGAAAGAAAGGACAGAGAGAAAGAAAGGAAAGAAAGAAAGGACAGAGAGAAAAGAGAGAAAGAAAGAAAGAAAGAAAAGAAAGAGAGAAAGGAGAGGGAGGACAGAAAGGAGAGAGAGAGAGAAAGAAGGACAGAAAGAAGGACAGAAGGACAGAAAGAAAGGACAGAAAGAAAGGAAGAAAAGAAGAAAGAGGGAGGACAGAGAAAGAAAGAAAGAAAGAAAGAAAGAAAGAAAGAGGACGGAAAGAAAGGACAGAGAAAAAGAAGAAAAGAAGAAATCAAAGACAGAGAAAGAAAGAAAAAAAATAAAGGACAGAGAAAGAAAGAAGGAAGAAGGA
The DNA here is from genome assembly GCF_042186555.1 of Aquarana catesbeiana. Lineage (NCBI taxonomy): Eukaryota > Metazoa > Chordata > Amphibia > Anura > Ranidae > Aquarana > Aquarana catesbeiana. The sequence continues at coordinate 207,527,003 of NC_133333.1, read as the reverse complement.
AAAGAGGGAGGACAAAAAGAAAGAGTAAGGGAAGGAAGGACGGAGGGAGAACAGAAAGAAAAGAAAGGACAGAAAGAAAGAAAGGACAGCGAGAGAGAAAGAGAGAAAGAAAGAGAAAGAAAGAACCGACATTGGGTGTGATAGGAAGAGACAGTGAGCACGGCCTTGATGGGTTTATTTTTTTGAGGGGGGGGAGATAGGAAGTGGCGGTGGGTAACCCCCTTATGGAGACAAATAGCTGATGGTGGCCCGGTTAATTTTTTAAATACACAAAAATCTAACCGGGCCACCATCAGCTTATTGTCACCATAAGGGGGTCACCCACTGCCACTTCCTATCCCCCCCCCCAAAAAAAAACCCTATCAAGGCCGTGCTCACTGTCGCTTGCTGTCACACCCCCTCCAAAATGTGAAAAAAAGAAAAAAGAGGGGGTTCACCTTCAGCCATCCAACCGCATAAAGGCCACCCACTGCCACTTCCTATTACCGCCCCCCAGCCCCTAGATTTTTGTGTATTTAAAAAAATAAAATAAAAATGAGGGGGTGGGGGCAGTAATAGGAAGCGGCAGTGGGTGGCCTTTATGAGGTAGGATGGCTGAAGGTGGACCCCCTCCTCTCTTTTCTTTTTTTTTCACATTTTGGGGGTGATAGGAAGCGACAGTGAGCACGGCCTTGATGGGGGGGGGGGTAGATGGGAGGTGGCGGTGGGTGACCCTGTTAATTTTTTAAATACACAAAAATCTAACCAGGCCACCATCAGCTATTTGTCCTCATAAGGGGGTCACCCACTGCCACTTCCTATCCCCCCACCAAAAAAAACCCCATCAAGGCGTGCGTGAGGGGGTCCACCTTCAGCCATCCAACCCCATAAAGGCCACCCACTGCTGCTTCCTATTACCGCCCCCCACCCCCTAGATTTTTGTGTATTTAAAAAAATAAAATAAAAATCCAGGGGGTGGGGGGCGGTAATAGGAAGCCGCAGTGGGTGGCCTTTATGGGGTTGGATGGCTGAAGGTGGACCCCTCCTTTTCTTTTTTCATTTTGGGGGGGTGTGATAGGAAGCGACAGTAAGCACAACCTTGATGGGTTTTTTTTTTTTCTTTGGCTGAAGGTGGACCCCTCCTTTTTTTTCACATTTGGGGGGGGGTAGATGGTAAGTGGCGATGGGTGACCCTGTTAACTTTTTATTTTTTAAAGCGGTGGGCCAGCTGAGAAAATAAATTAATAAAAAAATAAAAATTAGGGGGTGGGGGGGCGGTAATAGGAAGCGGCAGTGGGTGGCCTTTATGGGGATGGATGGCTGAAGGTGGACCCCCTCCTTTTCTCCCCCCCCTCCCCATTTTGGGGGGTGGGTGTGATAGGAAGCGACAGTGAGCACGGCCTTGATGGGTTTATTTTTTTGGGGGGGAGGGGGGAATAGGAAGTGGCGGTGGGTGACCCCCTTATGGGGACATATAGCTGAGAGAGAAAGAGAAAGAAAGAGAAAGAAAGAACCGACATTGGGTGTGATAGAAAGAGACAGTGAGCACGACCTTGATGGGTTTATTTTTTTGGGGGGGGGTTAATTTTTTAAATACACAAAAATCTATCCAGGCCACCATCAGCTATTTGTCCTCATAAGGGGGTCACCCACTGCCACTTCCTATCTCCCCCCCCCAAAAAAAAACCCCATCAAGGCCGTGCGTGAGGGGGTCCACCTTCAACCATCCAACCTCATAAAGGCCACCCACTGCTGCTTCCTATTACCGCCCCCCACCCCCTAGATTTTTGTGTATTTAAAAAAATGAAATAAAAATCCAGGGGGCGGTAATAGGAAGCGGCAGTGGGTGGCCTTTATGGGGTTAGATGGCTGAAGGTGGACCCCTCCTTTTCTTTTTCCATATTGGGGGGGTGTGATAGGAAGCGACAGTGAGCACAGCCTTGATGGTTTTTTTTTTTTTTTTGGCTGAAGGTGGACCCTCTCCTTTCCTCCTTTTTTTTTTTCCACATTTTGGGGGTTTGTGAACAGTAAACACGGCCTTGATGGGGGGGGGGTAGATGGGAAGTGGCGATGGGTGACCCTGTTAACTTTTTATTTTTTAAAGCGGAGGGCCAGCTGAGAAAGTTAAAAAAAATAAATAAAAATTAGGGGGTGGGGGGCGGTAATAGGAAGTGGCAGTGGGTGGCCTTTATGGGGATGGATGGCTGAAGGTGGACCCCCTCCTTTTCTCCCCCCTTCCCATTTTGGGGGGTGGGTGTGATAGGAAGCGACAGTGAGCACGGCCTTGATGGGTTTATTTCTTTTTGGGGGGGGGGGTGGGAATAGGAAGTGGCGGTGGGTGACCCCCTTATGGGGACATATAGCTGATGGTGGCCCAGTTAGATTTTTGTGCATTTAAAAAATCTAACCGGGCCACCATCAGCTATTTGTCCTCATAAGGGGGGGTCACCCACCGCCACTTCCTATCTCCCCCACCCCCCCCAAAAAAAAAAAACCCTATTAAGGCCATGCTCACTGTCGCTTCCTATCACACGCCCCCAAAATGGAAAAAAAGAAAAAAAAATTTAAAAAAAGGAAAAAGAAAAGGAGGGGTCCACCTTCAGCCACCCAATACCATAAAAGCCACCCACTGCCGCTTCCTATTACCGCCCCCCACCCCCTAATTTTTATTTAATTTTTTTTAAATACACAACAATCTAGGGGGTGGGGGGCGGTAATAGGAAGCCGCAGTGGGTGGCCTTTATGGGGTAGGATGGCTGAAGATGGACGCCTCCCCTCTTTTTTTTCACATTTTGGGGGGTGTGATAGGAAGCGACAGTGAGCACGGCCTTGATGGGGGGGTAGATGGTAAGTGGCGGTGGGTGACCCTGTTAATTTTATAGATACATAAAAATCTAACCGAGCCACCTTCAGCTATTTGTCCTCATAAGGGGGTCACCCACTGCCACTTCCTATCTCCCCCCCCCAAAAAAAACCCCATCAATGCTTCCTATCATACCCACCCAAAATGTGAAAAAAAGAAGAAAAAGGAGGGGTCCACCTTCAGCCATCCAACCCCATAAAGGTCACCCACTGCCACTTCCTTTTACCGCCCCCCACCCCATATATTTTTGTGTATTAAAAAAAATTAAATAAAAATTAGGGGATGGGGGCGGTAATAGGAAGTGGCAGTGGGTGGCCTTTATGGTTTTGGATGGCTGAAGGTGGACCCCTCCTTTTCTTTTTCAATTTTGGGGGGGTGTGATAGGAAGCGACAGTGAGGGGGGGGTAGATGGGAAGTGGCGTTGGGTGAACCTGTTAATTTTTTAAATACCCATCAAGGCTGTGCTCACTGTTGCTTCCTATCACACCCCCCCAAAAAACTGAACTCTTTGTGCCCCCCTGAGCCTAAGGCAGCAGTGTAAACAGGAGGAGGCGAACCTCCTCCGAGTCCTGGCTTCCTGGCACTGACACAGCAGCCACAGCAGTCAGCGTGACACAGCAGCGCACCTCCTCCACCATCCATCCATGTGTTCCGACTGCGCGGGTCTGGGCGGGCTGGCGTGGTAACTTAAGTAGCCACGCCCCCGCTTGCCATACTTGGCAAATCAAGGCAAGGAGAAAGAGCATGTGTCCTCCTTGTCCAATAGAAGACAAGGAGGACAAAATGAGGCAAGGGGGGACGCTCTGTTGTAGGGGGAGGATACGAGGCTGCGGCGATATTAACGATATTCCCGATGCTCGGGACAAGCGGAAAAATTCGGGCCAAATAGCGGGAAACATTAGGATCGGGACGAGGCTCCAAAATTTGTGAATGTCCTGGGAAATTCGGGACTATTGGCAACTATGCACTAGCAGCACAAGGCATCATGGCCGCTATGGTCAGCAGGGTCTACAGAGGTGGACAGACTGCTACACCAGCAACACAAGGCATCATGGCCTCTATGGTCAGCAGGGTCTACAGAGGTGGACAGACTGCTACACCAGCAACACAAGGCATCATGGCCTCTATGGTCAGCAGGGTCTACAGAGGTGGACAGACTGCTACACCAGCAACACAAGGCATCATGGCCTCTATGGTCAGCAGGGTCTACAGAGGTGGACAGACTGCTACACCAGCAACACAAGGCATCATGGCCTCTATGGTCAGCAGGGTCTACAGAGGTGGACAGACTGCTACATCAGCAACACAAGGCATCATGGCCTCTATGGTCAGCAGGGTCTACAGAGGTGGACAGACTGCTACATCAGCAACACAAGGCATCATGGCCTCTATGGTCAGCAGGGTCTACAGAGGTGGACAGACTGCTACATCAGAAACACAAGGCATCATGGCCTCTATGGTCAGCAGGGTCTACAGAGGTGGACAGACTGCTACACCAGCAACACAGGGCATCATGGCCTCTATGGTCAGCAGGGTCTACAGAGGTGGACAGACTGCTACACCAGCAACACAAGGCATCATGGCCTCTATGGTCAGCAGGGTCTACAGAGGTGGACAGACTGCTACACCAGCAACACAAGGCATCATGGCCTCTATGGTCAGCAGGGTCTACAAAGGTGGACAGACTGCTTCACCAGCAACAGCCTGTACCCAAATTTAATTGTATATAATTTATTTGGTCATATTTATTATATACACTGGGTTGTTAATTTGTTAATATGTTAAGGCCTCATGCACACGAGACGCTGTTAAACTCATGTTCAGAGGCAGTTGGACACTTTTTTCAACTGCCCCTGAACCCATTCAATGTTATCCTAAGTGTCCATGTACACAGTCTTGTTTTTTGGCATTTTTAGGCAGTTGCATTTAACCTTGTTTTTCCAGAAGCAAAAAAATGGGTTCAGACGCAAAAGTTTTCCACATTTCAGACGCCAAACGCGGCTAAACGCGGATACCGCGTTTAGCCGCGTTTGCGTTTATAAGTGTTTTTTACAACCCGACTTTGGGGCCCCATATCTCGGGACCACTTGGTGCTAGGAACCCCAAATTTTGGGTGCTAACACAGTTGGACTAACAATATAACATATCCAAATATGGGGTTCCTAGCACCAAGTGGCCCCAAGATATGGGGCCCCAAAGTCGGGTCACAAAATGTCATTCTCTGCTGCAGAAAAGTGCTTGACATTTTGCGACCCGAATTTTTGGGCCCCATATCCCGGGGCCACTTGGTGCTAGGAACCCCAAATTTTGGGTGCTAACACAGTTGGACTAACAATATAACATATCCAAATTTGGGGTTTCTAGAACCAAGTAGCCCCGAGATATGGGGCCCCAAATTTGGGCCACAAAATGCCATTCTCTGCTGCAGAAGTGCTTGACATTTTGCGACCCGAATTTGCGGCCCCATATCTCGGGGCCACTTAGTGCTGGGAACCTCAAATGGATATGTTGTAGTGCTGTGTTAGCACACAGACGCAGACGCGGCTAAACGCGACATGCAAACTCGGCAAAATGGGCATTTCTAAACGCCGGTTTCAGCTTTTAAAAACCTGTGTTCAGCAGACTTTGCACCAGCGTCTCGTGTGCATGAGGCCAAAACTGTAAAGAATGTTAATAAAGAAATGTTTCTTTTTCATTTCCTTTTACATGCCAAAAAATATCTAATAAAAATGCCAGAGCAGTATGAACACCCCACAAGGAAGTGGACACCCTATAATATTTACATTTTTCGCCACTTTTTTGGAGAGGAATAAAGAAACATGCTGGTAAGGCTTAAAAAGGGTGCACTAGATAAAGTGTATGATTAATATACAAGTCATACACAAGAGGGGGGAGGTGAAGGGGTTAATGTACAGGTCACATACAGTGTGAGGGTGGAGATGAGGGGGATAATGCACAGGATAAAGGAGGTGAAGGGGTTAATATACAGGTCATTATAGAGAAAAGTTTGATGGCCATGCTGAGACTTGTGGTTCCCCAGCAGGGAGCTGTATATCAGGCCCATCCCTAATATATACACATTTACCCAACTTTAAATTATTTCTAAACTGGAATAATTGCTCATCATTCGGAGATATTATCTCACTGTTCATTTTTTTTTTATCATTGACTGGGGGGCTCTACGGGGAGCTAGTTCTTGGCCCCGCCCACTGGGGAGGTCCTCCACCAACTTCAACTTTGCCAGCCCTGCCTGCTCCTCCTGTTTTATTCATTATGTATATACAGGCCCCTCCCCTTCACTAGAGATAAACAGAGAGCACATGGCTGGAAGGCAGATCTAAGCTATTTTAGCTGCATTGATGTTAACCCTGTAAAGTCTGGAATAGAAGGCTGGGTAGTGATTTATAAATGAGTAGATTTAGATGGACTAACAAATTAAAGCAGAACTCCAGATAACACTTTTTGAGCAGTTATAGTAACATTTGTTTTTTTTTTCTTTGAGTTTTGGGATAAAGGTTTTATATAAATGAATGAAAGCTGATCATTGACAGACAGACTGCTATTGACAGAGTCTACACATCATACACTAATTACCATTCAGTTCCCCTTTCACTCTCTCCCCGTATATAATGTATGTTATCTATAAAGACATGAAGAATATCAGAACTGTTTTATGAAAACTGGAACAACATGCCTCCAAACTCAACCAATCAGAGTTCATATTACAAAGGAATCCTGAAATCTGACCGGATGATAAGGACTCAGCTTCATTTTATATAAAACATTTCTGTTCACCCTATAAACCAAATATTAAGAGATTTCTTATTTCAAAAAATACTTTCTGAATCATGCAAACAAAAACAGAAGATAGTTATAAAATGAAAATATTTATTTAGAAAACTATATATACAGTATATAGAAACAGTGATTCAAGCAATATAAAAATCAGGAAACTGGAACAATAACATAAATTCTAACATGGGAAAGTAGAAGTGATCTTCCTGACATCTTCTCATCCTGATAGAAATAGTGACAGAAAATCTATTAATATTGTACCAAATCTCAGTCCCATCATGTCATCAGGATGAATTCTGGGGGAGGTCTTGCTCCTGCTGTCCCCGGTGGTTCTGGTTCTCCGGGTTGGACTCCTGACCTTCTCCTGGGCTCTGCTCATTGGTGATGGTGATGGATCTCTGTTGGGCAGCGGGCAGTGCCAGGCGAGGTGCCCAGAAGTGGAGCCGCCCGTCCTTGGACATGGAGCACAGCACGTCCTCGGGATTCACGTCTTCCGGGAGCTCGGCTTCTCTGCGCCACTCTCTGTATTCCTGGAAGAAGCCGCCATTCTCCGTTTCCCTTTTCTTGTCGGATTTTCCCGCCACGATCAGTCTCCTTCCTTCCGTCCTCACTGTCAGTTCTTCTGGAGAAAACGGACTCACGTCCAGGGAGAGCTCAAAGTTCTCCTTCCCGTCTTTGCCCTCGGTGGGGGATTTGTCTTGGGGGGCGGTGGGGTGTCGGCTCTGAGCCCCCCTCCCCCTCCTCATGTCCGGGTCATTGGCCAGGAGATGGTAAGTCTGGTGGAGGCGCTGCATTCTCCTCTCCATGTCGCTGCTCACGCTCAGCATGTCGTCTTCCAGCTGGCGGAGGATGAGGTGTGTGGCGGTCCAGTGGGGGAGCTCGGGCTGGCGGTAGACATACACAGGACTGTGCGAGGACTGGAGGAGGCTGAGAGGGAACATGTCGCTCTGCTGCTGCTTTTCCTGGAGCTTCTTGTCACAGTTCAGCTGGAGGCCGTCTGCCTGTGTGTCAGCGTCTGCTCTCTGCTGCTCGCTCTACTGCAACCTCTCCCAGCCCGGCTCCTTTTATACTGCCTGAGCAACTTCTGGACCCCTCCATGTGCTCTCCATATATGGAGCCAGGGGGAGGGGCCTGGGGGACACATCATGAATAATACGAGGCGGGGCCAGGAACTTCTGAGTGATGGCTGGAACTCTACTCTGTGCTGGAGATTGCTGGAGAATTCTGAGATATATCTGTGATAGAAAGAAGAAAAGAATGTACTAGAGGAGTGTACATAGCCGTATACTGAGCACCCATCATGGAGATTAGAACAATGTATATATTATATATAGATCAGATACACACGGTGAAGCTGATCTCTAGGACAGACAATATACACAGCATTTTAACCCTTTCCTAACAGCTGAACACTGCTGGGAAGTCCCTTTATTTTGTACAAACAACATTTTTTAGCCATTGATGGTGAGACCTTCCTGGGAAATAATGGAGAGATCATCCCACTCAGAATTCTCCATGTGGGACTTTATCCAATGAAGTGCCACACATTAACCACGTGTCTACCAAGGTGCATTTATGAACACCATGGTAGACAAGTGGTTAAATCAAGCTCACAGCTGCTTCTGCATCTCTGTCCTTGATACTGACTTTAAAAGCTGGCAAACAGATTTCCAATAAAAGTGATCAGGTGGCTCCCGCAGTTTTTCCCAGGCTCCCCTATGCCACCAGTGTGCCTGGGAGTATAGGTAGCTGTATGTATAATGGAGCTCACTGAACATATACAGTATTCCCGGAGACCTCCTGCAAGCAATAATCACAGAAGCAATGTATATTAAATTACTTCCGCAGTCACAGCTGTCATTTCATAGCTAGTGTAGCATTGGAGGACATATAATAGATACTCAAAGTTTTCATAAAGAGTACCTGTCACTTTTTCCTTCTATTATATGGTGGGCTTTTTAGCCTCCTTGTGATGGCAATAAAGTAACAAAAAAATATATAGTGAAAAAACGATATAAAATAAATAAAAACTATTAAAAAATGAGAGCACCCTTGTCACCTCTGCACACACCCCATATAAAAAACACAACGTAGGGTGAGCATGTGTTTGTAAATGTCAATTTCATTAAATGAGAGTTATTGTTGGGAATCAGAGTGAGAGCAAAAATTCTGGAGTCATAGTTCACTCTAAACGTATGTAATTTGTAAGGGTTAATTCACACTAGTGCATTCATCTGCATTTTAGCACAGCTGTAACATAGCTCCCAACTGTCCCTGATTTTGAGGGACTGTCCCTGATTTGAAACAATTGTTTATATGTGTCCTGTTCGCACTACAACACTGCATTGACCTGCATTGCATTGTGTTAAAATGCAACTTATATTTTAGCATTTTAGCACAACGCAACACAGGTCAACACATGTAAAATGGTCAATGCAATGCAAGTAAAGTAAAATAAGTTTGCTTTGTGATTTATTTTGACCCTTACAAGCTCCTATACCAGTCATGTCAGCATTTAATACCGTTGATGAATTTGTTGCAAATCCTGTACGACCCCCAACAAAAGGATTACAAAGATAAGTGTAAGCAGGGTCTTTAGCTAGAGCAATCACAATGATTGAGTTGTGCTGGACAACCTGTTACCAAAAAAACACTCCAAAAATTAACGTCTAAAACGCATAGCATTTTAATGCACGTTAAAACATGCATCAACGCACGTCAAAACACACATCAATGTACATCAACACACATTAACATGCACATAAAATGGATGGAAATGTGTATTCATTTTCTCAAGATAAAAGTTTGATAAATAACTGCACAAATTTCATGTAATATAAAAATTGTAACTGTCACCATTTTATTCTCCAGGGTCTCTGCTTTCAGAAAATATATACTTCTTGAGGGTAAATTCTAGCCAAAAAATGCAGATTTTAATCTGTGCAGAAAATTTAAAAAATTGCCTGAATAGACAAGTGGTTAAAGTATAATTGTGAAAATAACTTTAGGCTGATCCTATGCTGGTCTGTGGCTGTCAGGCACTATTGTTCACTCTCACTGTCCACAACCAAAAGTACACAGAAGCGCTCCAACTACCAGTATGTACGCTATAAAGCTGGCCATACATTAATCATTTTTTTGTTCAACCAGCAGGTTGAATGAAAAAAAAAGGATCCAATTCCCCTGTCCGCATTATTAGGTAAACTGCAATATGTTACTGTTTTTTGTTTTTTTTTTGATTCAGACACTTTTAATTAAACACAAATTCAAAGGTAGCAAAGTAAAACTACATTTTGATATGGTAGTTATACAATGTTTGGTTGAGTGTGTCTTCCAGAAATATACAACTACAGAGGAGACTGGGATGATATAAGAAAACCATAAAGTACGGATGAATAGAGAGAAGATCTACGTAGTATAAAGAATTTTCTGGCAATCTCCAGCTGTCACCTTGCTCCCGCCCACTAGTGTTGTAATCCTCCAGGTTTAGGTTGGCCCCTCCCCCTCCTATCTCAGAATTCTCCAGTAATCTCCAGCACAGAGTACAGAGTTCCAGCCGTCACTCAGAAGTTCCTGGCCCCGCCTCGTATTATTCATGATGTGTCCCCAGGCCCCTCCCCCTGGCTCCATATATGGAGAGCACATGGAGGGGTCCAGAAGTGGCTCAGGCAGTATAAAAGGAGTCGGGCTGGGAGAGGTTGCAGTAGAGCGAGCAGCAGAGAGCAGACGCTGACACACAGGCAGACGGCCTCCAGCTGAACTGTGACAAGAAGCTCCAGGAAAAGCAGCAGCAGAGCGACATGTTCCCTCTCAGCCTCCTCCAGTCCTCGCACAGTCCTGTGTATGTCTACCGCCAGCCCGAGCTCCCCCACTGGACCGCCACACACCTCATCCTCCGCCAGCTGGAAGACGACATGCTGAGCGTGAGCAGCGACATGGAGAGGAGAATGCAGCGCCTCCACCAGACTTACCATCTCCTGGCCAATGACCCGGACATGAGGAGGGGGAGGGGGGCTCAGAGCGGACACCCCACCGCCCCCCAAGACAAATCCCCCACCAAGGGCAAAGACGGGAAGGAGAACTTTGAGCTCTCCCTGGACGTGAGTCCGTTTTCTCCAGAAGAACTGACAGTGAGGACGGAAGGAAGGAGACTGATCGTGGCGGGAAAATCCGACAAGAAAAGGGAGACGGAGAATGGCGGCTTCTTCCAGGAATACAGAGAGTGGCGCAGAGAAGCCGAGCTCCCGGAAGACGTGAATCCCGAGGACGTGCTGTGCTCCATGTCCAAGGACGGGCGGCTCCACTTCTGGGCACCTCGCCTGGCACTGCCCGCTGCCCAACAGAGAACCATCACCATCACCATGGAGCAGAGCCCAGGAGAAGGTCAGGAGTCCAACCCAGAGAACCAGAACCACCGGGGACAGCAGGAGCAAGACCTCCCCCAGAATTCATCCTGATGACATGATGGGACTGAGATTTGGCTTCATCACAGATCACATTCTTCGATCTCTTTCTATTCTATTACTATCTATTCCCACCCTGAGATGTAACTTCATGATTTACACTTATTTTGATCTCTTATTTATTTAATACAATCTCAGCTTTTGTTGTGTAACATATTATTTTTTTAAATAAATATTTAGATTCTAATGACATTGTCTGTTTTGATTTGAATGATGTTTTGATTTGATTTGAATGATGGGATATGAGATGTTTGTATTCTAGGTAGAGTTGTTAGGGAAATGGTCCTGACTAGAGGAGGATAGTACTGACTATGAATACAAATGGTAAATATTAAAGAGGAACTCCAGCCATATATTTTATGTTGTGTAATGGGGAAAATATGTAAGGTTTTTGTTGCCTCATTTGATTATATTAGTCAAGTTTCTCCTCTCTTTCCTCCCTAGGAACATCTGTCTCCAGGATAGAAAGTGAGGGGACACAGACAGCTGAAAATACCTGAAAATGTCCAAACCTTCCTCAAAATAATAAAAAGGTTTTATCTAGAGTTCCACTTTAATCATGTGTGTAGCAGCCTGTATACACCTCTTTATTGCCAGGCCACTTTTCGGTTTTCAGTGTTGTGATAGTTTGACTCACAATTACTAGGTGATGCAGGACTGTACCAAAAGGAATATTTTATATATATTTTTAGAAACATAGAGATTTCTTTTGGTGATACGTAATAAACTTTTAAAAATTTTTTTACTGTATACATTTTTGAAAAAAAAAGGTTTATTTTTGGTTACCCTTATATAAAATTGGCAGGACAGTACAGACACCCCAAATGATGGCTTTTTGGAAAGTAGACACCACAAAGTGATCTCAATTTTTTGCTATAATTGAAATCAAAATACATCCTGGTAATGACTATGAGGGGGTTAAAATACAGAGCTTAATGAGGGGTGCACTGGATACAGCGTATCATGAATGTACAAGTACATACACAGAAGGAGGTGAAGGGGTTAATGTTCAGGTCACATACAGTGTGAGGATGGAGATGAAGGGGTTAATGCATAGGATAAGGGGAGATGAAGGGGTTAAATCCAGGGCACTACAAAGACAAGTTTGTAGGGCATGCTGAGACTTGTAGTTCCACAGTGGGGAGCCGTATTTAAGGCTCATCCTTAATACACACATTTAACAATAATTGCTCATCATTCGGAGAGATCTCACTATTCATTTTTGTCTGTTTATTGACTGCGGGACTCTTCCATAACATTACTATTAAAAGCAAAACAGAAAAATCCAGGAAGACTCTAGCTGGCCCTTGGTCACGCCCACTGGGAAGTTCCTCCGCCAAATCCAACTTTGCCAACCTGCTTGTTCCTCCCTCCTCCTGCATTATTCATGATGTATATACAGGCTCCTCCCCTTCACTAGAGATACACCGAGAGCACATGGCTGGAGGGCGGATCTTAGCTTCATTGATGTTAACCCTGTTCAGTCTGGAATAGAAGGCTGGGTAGTAATTTATAGATGAGTAGATTTAATGGACTTTACATAAGCAACTAACTAATTAAAGCAGAACTCCAGATAACACTATTTGAACAGTTACAGCTTCTTTTTTATGTTTGGGATAAAGGTTTTACATAAATGAATAAAAGCTGATCATTGTAAGCACCCCTGTGCTATTATCAGACTGCATCATACAGTATTGGATATTTTTGTGTTAGCATTACAAAGGAATCCAAAAATCTGATTGGATGATAAGGACTCGGCTTCGGTTTATATAAAACATTTCTGTTCATTCTATAAACCAAATATTAAGAGATTTCTTATTTCAGAAAACATTTCCTGGTCCATGCAAACAAAACAGAAGATGGTTATAAAATGAAATTATTTATTTAGAAAACTATATATACAGTATATAGAAACAGTGATTCAAGCAATATAAAAATCAGGAAACTGGAACAATAAGATAAATTCTAACATGGGAAAGTAGAAGTGATCTTCCTGACATCTTCTCATCCTGATAGAAATAGTGACAGAAAATCTATTAATATTGTACCAAATCTCAGTCCCATCATGTCATCAGGATGAATTCTGGGGGAGGTCTTGCTCCTGCTGTCCCCGGTGGTTCTGGTTCTCTGGGTTGGACTCCTGACCTTCTCCTGGGCTCTGCTCCATGGTGATGGTGATGGATCTCTGTTGGGCAGCGGGCAGTGCCAGGCGAGGTGCCCAGAAGTGGAGCCGCCCGTCCTTGGACATGGAGCACAGCACGTCCTCGGGATTCACGTCTTCCGGGAGCTCGGCTTCTCTGCGCCACTCTCTGTATTCCTGGAAGAAGCCGCCATTCTCCGTCTCCCTTTTCTTGTCGGATTTTCCCGCCACGATCAGTCTCCTTCCTTCCGTCCTCACTGTCAGTTCTTCTGGAGAAAACGGACTCACGTCCAGGGAGAGCTCAAAGTTCTCCTTCCCGTCTTTGCCCTCGGTGGGGGATTTGTCTTGGGGGGCGGTGGGGTGTCCGCTCTGAGCCCCCCTCCCCCTCCTCATGTCCGGGTCATTGGCCAGGAGATGGTAAGCCTGGTGGAGGCGCTGCATTCTCCTCTCCATGTCACTGCTCACGCTCAGCATGTCGTCTTCCAGCTGGCGGAGGATGAGGTGTGTGGCGGTCCAGTGGGGAAGCTCGGGCTGGCGGTAGACATACACAGGACTGTGCGAGGACTGGAGGAGGCTGAGAGGGAACATGTCGCTCTGCTGCTGCTTTTCCTGGAGCTTCTTGTCACAGTTCAGCTGGAGGCCGTCTGCCTGTGTGTCAGCGTCTGCTCTCTGCTGCTCGCTCTACTGCAACCTCTCCCAGCCCGACTCCTTTTATACTGCCTGAGCCACTTCTGCACCCCTCCATGTGCTCTCCATATATGGAGCCAGGGGGAGGGGCCTGGGGGACACATCATGAATAATACGAGGCGGGGCCAGGAACTTCTGAGTGACGGCTGGAACTCTGTACTCTGTGCTGGAGATTGCTGGAGAATTCTGAGATATATCTGTGATAGAAAGAAGAAAAGAATGTACTAGAGGAGTGTACATAGCCGTATACTGAGCACCCATCATGGAGATTAGAACAATGTATATATTATATATAGATCAGATACACACGGTGAAGCTGATCTCTAGGACAGACAATATACACAGCATTTTAACCCTTTCCTAACAGCTGAACACTGCTTGGAAGTCCCTTTATTTTGTACAAACTACATTTTTTAGCCATTGATGGTGGGACCCTTCTGGGAAATAATGGAGAGATCATCCCACCAGAATTCTCCATGTGGGACTTTATCCAATGAAGTGCCACACATTAACCACGTGTCTACCAAGGTGCATTTATGAACACCATGGTAGACAAGTGGTTAAATCAAGCTCACAGCTGCTTCTGCATCTCTGTCCTTGATACTGACTTTAAAAGCTGGTAAACAGATTTCCAATAAAAGTGATCAGGTGGCTCCCGCAGTTTTTCCCAGGCTCCCCTATGCCACCAGTGTGCCTGGGAGTGTAGGTAGCTGTATGTATAATGGAACTCACTGAACATATACAGTATTCCCGGAGACCTCCTGCAAGCAATAACCACAGAAGCAATGTATATTAAATTACTTCCGCAGTCACAGCTGTCATTTCATAGCTAGTGTAGCATTGGAGGACATCTAATAGATACCGTAATCAAAGTTTTCATAAAGAGTACCTGTCACTTTTTCCTTCTATTATATGGGGGGCTTTTTAGCCTCCTTGTGATGGCAATAAAGTAACAAAAAAATATATAGTGAAAAAACGATATAAAATAAATAAAAACTATTAAAAAATGAGAGCACCCTTGTCACCTCTGCACACACCCCATATAAAAAACACAACGTAGCGTGAGCATGTGTTTGTAAATGTCAATTTCATTAAATGAGAGTTATTGTTGGGAATCAGAGTGAGAGCAAAAATTCTGGAGTCATAGTTCACTCTAAACTTATGTAATTTATAAGGGCTAATTCACACTAGTGCATTCATCTGCATTTTAGCACAGCTGTAACATAGCTCCCAACTGTCCCTGATTTTGAGGGACTGTCCCTGATTTGAAACAATTGTTTATATGTGTCCTGTTCGCACTACAACACTGCATTGACCTGCATTGCATTGTGTTAAAATGCAACTTATATTTTAGCATTTTAGCACAACGCAACACAGGTCAACACATGTAAAATGGTCAATGCAATGCAAGTAAAGTAAAATAAGTTTGCTTTGTGATTTATTTTGACCCTTACAAGCTCCTATACCAGCCATGTCAGCATTTAATACCGTTGATGAATTTGTTGCAAATCCTGTACGACCCCCAACAAAAGGATTACAAAGATATGTGTAAGCAGGGTCTGTAGCTAGAGCAATCACAATGATCGAGTTGTGCTGGACAACCTGTTACCAAAAAAACACTCCAAAAATTAACGTCTAAAACGCATAGCATTTTAATGCACGTTAAAACATGCATCAACGCACGTCAAAACACACATCAATGTACATCAACACACATTAACATGCACATAAAATGGATGGAAATGTGTATTCATTTTCCCTGCATTTTACTGCAAGTCAGCGTCACCTATAGAGAATTTTCAGTACAATCGTTTTTTGTGATTCAACAAGCATACGCAAGACTTGACACGTTTGGTATCCATTTACTTGACAGAACCCCATCTTTTATATCTTGCCAAAAAGTTGGTATAATATTTATTTATTTTAGCATATTATTTTCTCAAGATAAAAGTTTGATAAATAACTGCACAAATTTCATGTAATATAAAAATTGTAACTGTCACCATTTTATTCTCCAGGGTCTCTGCTTTCAGAAAATATATACTTCTTGAGGGTAAATTCTAGCCAAAAAATGCAGATTTTAATCTGTGCAGAAAATTTAAAAAATTGCCTGAATAGACAAGTGGTTAAAGTATAATTGTGAAAATAACTTTAGGCTGATCCTATGCTGGTCTGTGGCTGTCAGGCACTATTGTTCACTCTCACTGTCCACAACCAAAAGTACACAGAAGCGCTCCAACTACCAGTATGTACGCTATAAAGCTGGCCATACATTAATCATTTTTTTGTTCAACCAGCAGGTTGAATGAAAAAAAAAGGATCCAATTCCCCTGTCCGCATTATTAGGTAAACTGCAATATGTTACTGTTTTTTGTTTTTTTTTTGATTCAGACACTTTTAATTAAACACAAATTCAAAGGTAGCAAAGTAAAACTACATTTTGATATGGTAGTTATACAATGTTTGGTTGAGTGTGTCTTCCAGAAATATACAACTACAGAGGAGACTGGGATGATATAAGAAAACCATAAAGTACGGATGAATAGAGAGAAGATCTACGTAGTATAAAGAATTTTCTGGCAATCTCCAGCTGTCACCTTGCTCCCGCCCACTAGTGTTGTAATCCTCCAGGTTTAGGTTGGCCCCTCCCCCTCCTATCTCAGAATTCTCCAGTAATCTCCAGCACAGAGTACAGAGTTCCAGCCGTCACTCAGAAGTTCCTGGCCCCGCCTCGTATTATTCATGATGTGTCCCCAGGCCCCTCCCCCTGGCTCCATATATGGAGAGCACATGGAGGGGTCCAGAAGTGGCTCAGGCAGTATAAAAGGAGTCGGGCTGGGAGAGGTTGCAGTAGAGCGAGCAGCAGAGAGCAGACGCTGACACACAGGCAGACGGCCTCCAGCTGAACTGTGACAAGAAGCTCCAGGAAAAGCAGCAGCAGAGCGACATGTTCCCTCTCAGCCTCCTCCAGTCCTCGCACAGTCCTGTGTATGTCTACCGCCAGCCCGAGCTCCCCCACTGGACCGCCACACACCTCATCCTCCGCCAGCTGGAAGACGACATGCTGAGCGTGAGCAGCGACATGGAGAGGAGAATGCAGCGCCTCCACCAGACTTACCATCTCCTGGCCAATGACCCGGACATGAGGAGGGGGAGGGGGGCTCAGAGCCGACACCCCACCGCCCCCCAAGACAAATCCCCCACCAAGGGCAAAGACGGGAAGGAGAACTTTGAGCTCTCCCTGGACGTGAGTCCGTTTTCTCCAGAAGAACTGACAGTGAGGACGGAAGGAAGGAGACTGATCGTGGCGGGAAAATCCGACAAGAAAAGGGAGACGGAGAATGGCGGCTTCTTCCAGGAATACAGAGAGTGGCGCAGAGAAGCCGAGCTCCCGGAAGACGTGAATCCCGAGGACGTGCTGTGCTCCATGTCCAAGGACGGGCGGCTCCACTTCTGGGCACCTCGCCTGGCACTGCCCGCTGCCCAACAGAGAACCATCACCATCACCATGGAGCAGAGCCCAGGAGAAGGTCAGGAGTCCAACCCAGAGAACCAGAACCACCGGGGACAGCAGGAGCAAGACCTCCCCCAGAATTCATCCTGATGACATGATGGGACTGAGATTTGGCTTCATCACAGATCACATTCTTCGATCTCTTTCTATTCTATTACTATCTATTCCCACCCTGAGATGTAACTTCATGATTTACACTTATTTTGATCTCTTATTTATTTAATACAATCTCAGCTTTTGTTGTGTAACATATTATTTTTTTAAATAAATATTTAGATTCTAATGACATTGTCTGTTTTGATTTGAATGATGTTTTGATTTGATTTGAATGATGGGATATGAGATGTTTGTATTCTAGGTAGAGTTGTTAGGGAAATGGTCCTGACTAGAGGAGGATAGTACTGACTATGAATACAAATGGTAAATATTAAAGAGGAACTCCAGCCATATATTTTATGTTGTGTAATGGGGAAAATATGTAAGGTTTTTGTTGCCTCATTTGATTATATTAGTCAAGTTTCTCCTCTCTTTCCTCCCTAGGAACATCTGTCTCCAGGATAGAAAGTGAGGGGACACAGACAGCTGAAAATACCTGAAAATGTCCAAACCTTCCTCAAAATAATAAAAAGGTTTTATCTAGAGTTCCACTTTAATCATGTGTGTAGCAGCCTGTATACACCTCTTTATTGCCAGGCCACTTTTCGGTTTTCAGTGTTGTGATAGTTTGACTCACAATTACTAGGTGATGCAGGACTGTACCAAAAGGAATATTTTATATATATTTTTAGAAACATAGAGATTTCTTTTGGTGATACGTAATAAACTTTTAAAAATTTTTTTACTGTATACATTTTTGAAAAAAAAAGGTTTATTTTTGGTTACCCTTATATAAAATTGGCAGGACAGTACAGACACCCCAAATGATGGCTTTTTGGAAAGTAGACACCACAAAGTGATCTCAATTTTTTGCTATAATTGAAATCAAAATACATCCTGGTAATGACTATGAGGGGGTTAAAATACAGAGCTTAATGAGGGGTGCACTGGATACAGCGTATCATGAATGTACAAGTACATACACAGAAGGAGGTGAAGGGGTTAATGTTCAGGTCACATACAGTGTGAGGATGGAGATGAAGGGGTTAATGCATAGGATAAGGGGAGATGAAGGGGTTAAATCCAGGGCACTACAAAGACAAGTTTGTAGGGCATGCTGAGACTTGTAGTTCCACAGTGGGGAGCCGTATTTAAGGCTCATCCTTAATACACACATTTAACAATAATTGCTCATCATTCGGAGAGATCTCACTATTCATTTTTGTCTGTTTATTGACTGCGGGACTCTTCCATAACATTACTATTAAAAGCAAAACAGAAAAATCCAGGAAGACTCTAGCTGGCCCTTGGTCACGCCCACTGGGAAGTTCCTCCGCCAAATCCAACTTTGCCAACCTGCTTGTTCCTCCCTCCTCCTGCATTATTCATGATGTATATACAGGCTCCTCCCCTTCACTAGAGATACACCGAGAGCACATGGCTGGAGGGCGGATCTTAGCTTCATTGATGTTAACCCTGTTCAGTCTGGAATAGAAGGCTGGGTAGTAATTTATAGATGAGTAGATTTAATGGACTTTACATAAGCAACTAACTAATTAAAGCAGAACTCCAGATAACACTATTTGAACAGTTACAGCTTCTTTTTTATGTTTGGGATAAAGGTTTTACATAAATGAATAAAAGCTGATCATTGTAAGCACCCCTGTGCTATTATCAGACTGCATCATACAGTATTGGATATTTTTGTGTTAACATTACAAAGGAATCCAAAAATCTGATTGGATGATAAGGACTCGGCTTCGGTTTATATAAAACATTTCTGTTCATTCTATAAACCAAATATTAAGAGATTTCTTATTTCAGAAAACATTTCCTGGTCCATGCAAACAAAACAGAAGATGGTTATAAAATGAAATTATTTATTTAGAAAACTATATATACAGTATATAGAAACAGTGATTCAAGCAATATAAAAATCAGGAAACTGGAACAATAAGATAAATTCTAACATGGGAAAGTAGAAGTGATCTTCCTGACATCTTCTCATCCTGATAGAAATAGTGACAGAAAATCTATTAATATTGTACCAAATCTCAGTCCCATCATGTCATCAGGATGAATTCTGGGGGAGGTCTTGCTCCTGCTGTCCCCGGTGGTTCTGGTTCTCTGGGTTGGACTCCTGACCTTCTCCTGGGCTCTGCTCCATGGTGATGGTGATGGATCTCTGTTGGGCAGCGGGCAGTGCCAGGCGAGGTGCCCAGAAGTGGAGCCGCCCGTCCTTGGACATGGAGCACAGCACGTCCTCGGGATTCACGTCTTCCGGGAGCTCGGCTTCTCTGCGCCACTCTCTGTATTCCTGGAAGAAGCCGCCATTCTCCGTCTCCCTTTTCTTGTCGGATTTTCCCGCCACGATCAGTCTCCTTCCTTCCGTCCTCACTGTCAGTTCTTCTGGAGAAAACGGACTCACGTCCAGGGAGAGCTCAAAGTTCTCCTTCCCGTCTTTGCCCTCGGTGGGGGATTTGTCTTGGGGGGCGGTGGGGTGTCCGCTCTGAGCCCCCCTCCCCCTCCTCATGTCCGGGTCATTGGCCAGGAGATGGTAAGCCTGGTGGAGGCGCTGCATTCTCCTCTCCATGTCACTGCTCACGCTCAGCATGTCGTCTTCCAGCTGGCGGAGGATGAGGTGTGTGGCGGTCCAGTGGGGAAGCTCGGGCTGGCGGTAGACATACACAGGACTGTGCGAGGACTGGAGGAGGCTGAGAGGGAACATGTCGCTCTGCTGCTGCTTTTCCTGGAGCTTCTTGTCACAGTTCAGCTGGAGGCCGTCTGCCTGTGTGTCAGCGTCTGCTCTCTGCTGCTCGCTCTACTGCAACCTCTCCCAGCCCGACTCCTTTTATACTGCCTGAGCCACTTCTGCACCCCTCCATGTGCTCTCCATATATGGAGCCAGGGGGAGGGGCCTGGGGGACACATCATGAATAATACGAGGCGGGGCCAGGAACTTCTGAGTGACGGCTGGAACTCTGTACTCTGTGCTGGAGATTGCTGGAGAATTCTGAGATATATCTGTGATAGAAAGAAGAAAAGAATGTACTAGAGGAGTGTACATAGCCGTATACTGAGCACCCATCATGGAGATTAGAACAATGTATATATTATATATAGATCAGATACACACGGTGAAGCTGATCTCTAGGACAGACAATATACACAGCATTTTAACCCTTTCCTAACAGCTGAACACTGCTTGGAAGTCCCTTTATTTTGTACAAACTACATTTTTTAGCCATTGATGGTGGGACCCTTCTGGGAAATAATGGAGAGATCATCCCACCAGAATTCTCCATGTGGGACTTTATCCAATGAAGTGCCACACATTAACCACGTGTCTACCAAGGTGCATTTATGAACACCATGGTAGACAAGTGGTTAAATCAAGCTCACAGCTGCTTCTGCATCTCTGTCCTTGATACTGACTTTAAAAGCTGGTAAACAGATTTCCAATAAAAGTGATCAGGTGGCTCCCGCAGTTTTTCCCAGGCTCCCCTATGCCACCAGTGTGCCTGGGAGTGTAGGTAGCTGTATGTATAATGGAACTCACTGAACATATACAGTATTCCCGGAGACCTCCTGCAAGCAATAACCACAGAAGCAATGTATATTAAATTACTTCCGCAGTCACAGCTGTCATTTCATAGCTAGTGTAGCATTGGAGGACATCTAATAGATACCGTAATCAAAGTTTTCATAAAGAGTACCTGTCACTTTTTCCTTCTATTATATGGGGGGCTTTTTAGCCTCCTTGTGATGGCAATAAAGTAACAAAAAAATATATAGTGAAAAAACGATATAAAATAAATAAAAACTATTAAAAAATGAGAGCACCCTTGTCACCTCTGCACACACCCCATATAAAAAACACAACGTAGCGTGAGCATGTGTTTGTAAATGTCAATTTCATTAAATGAGAGTTATTGTTGGGAATCAGAGTGAGAGCAAAAATTCTGGAGTCATAGTTCACTCTAAACTTATGTAATTTATAAGGGCTAATTCACACTAGTGCATTCATCTGCATTTTAGCACAGCTGTAACATAGCTCCCAACTGTCCCTGATTTTGAGGGACTGTCCCTGATTTGAAACAATTGTTTATATGTGTCCTGTTCGCACTACAACACTGCATTGACCTGCATTGCATTGTGTTAAAATGCAACTTATATTTTAGCATTTTAGCACAACGCAACACAGGTCAACACATGTAAAATGGTCAATGCAATGCAAGTAAAGTAAAATAAGTTTGCTTTGTGATTTATTTTGACCCTTACAAGCTCCTATACCAGCCATGTCAGCATTTAATACCGTTGATGAATTTGTTGCAAATCCTGTACGACCCCCAACAAAAGGATTACAAAGATATGTGTAAGCAGGGTCTGTAGCTAGAGCAATCACAATGATCGAGTTGTGCTGGACAACCTGTTACCAAAAAAACACTCCAAAAATTAACGTCTAAAACGCATAGCATTTTAATGCACGTTAAAACATGCATCAACGCACGTCAAAACACACATCAATGTACATCAACACACATTAACATGCACATAAAATGGATGGAAATGTGTATTCATTTTCCCTGCATTTTACTGCAAGTCAGCGTCACCTATAGAGAATTTTCAGTACAATCGTTTTTTGTGATTCAACAAGCATACGCAAGACTTGACACGTTTGGTATCCATTTACTTGACAGAACCCCATCTTTTATATCTTGCCAAAAAGTTGGTATAATATTTATTTATTTTAGCATATTATTTTCTCAAGATAAAAGTTTGATAAATAACTGCACAAATTTCATGTAATATAAAAATTGTAACTGTCACCATTTTATTCTCCAGGGTCTCTGCTTTCAGAAAATATATACTTCTTGAGGGTAAATTCTAGCCAAAAAATGCAGATTTTAATCTGTGCAGAAAATTTAAAAAATTGCCTGAGTAGACAAGTGGTTAAAGTATAATTGTGAAAATAACTTTAGGCTGATCCTATGCTGGTCTGTGGCTGTCAGGCACTATTGTTCACTCTCACTGTCCACAACCAAAAGAACACAGAAGCGCTCCAACTACCAGTATGTACGCTATAAAGCTGGCCATACATTAATGATTTTTTGTTCAACCAGCAGGTTGAATGAAAAAAAAAAGGATCTAATTCCCCTGTCCGCATTATTAGGTAAACTGCAATATGTTACTGTTTTTTGTTTTTTTTTTGATTCAGACACTTTTAATTAAACACAAATTCAAAGGTAGCAAAGTAAAACTACATTTTGATATGGTAGTTATATAATGTTTGGTTGAGTGTGTCTTCCAGAAATATACAACTACAGAGGAGACTGGGATGATATAAGAAAACCATAAAGTACGGATGAATAGAGAGAAGATCTAGGTAGTATAAAGAATTCTCTGGCAATCTCCAGCTGTCACCTTGCTCCCGCCCACTAGTGTTGTAATCCTCCAGGTTTAGGTTGGCCCCTCCCCCTCCTATCTCAGAATTCTCCAGCAATCTCCAGCACAGAGTACAGAGTTCCAGCCGTCACTCAGAAGTTCCTGGCCCCGCCTCGTATTATTCATGATGTGTCCCCCAGGCCCCTCCCCCTGGCTCCATATATGGAGAGCACATGGAGGGGTCCAGAAGTGGCTCAGGCAGTATAAAAGGAGCCGGGCTGGGAGAGGTTGCAGTAGAGCGAGCAGCAGAGAGCAGACGCTGACACACAGGCAGACGGCCTCCAGCTGAACTGTGACAAGAAGCTCCAGGAAAAGCAGCAGCAGAGCGACATGTTCCCTCTCAGCCTCCTCCAGTCCTCGCACAGTCCTGTGTATGTCTACCGCCAGCCCGAGCTCCCCCACTGGACCGCCACACACCTCATCCTCCGCCAGCTGGAAGACGACATGCTGAGCGTGAGCAGCGACATGGAGAGGAGAATGCAGCGCCTCCACCAGGCTTACCATCTCCTGGCCAATGACCCGGACATGAGGAGGGGGAGGGGGGCTCAGAGCGGACACCCCACCACCCCCCAAGACAAATCCCCCACCAAGGGCAAAGACGGGAAGGAGAACTTTGAGCTCTCCCTGGATGTGAGTCCATTTTCTCCAGAAGAACTGACAGTGAGGACGGAAGGAAGGAGACTGATCGTGGCGGGAAAATCCGACAAGAAAAGGGAGACGGAGAATGGCGACTTCTTCCAGGAATACAGAGAGTGGCGCAGAGAAGCCGAGCTCCCGGAAGACGTGAATCCCGAGGATGTGCTGTGCTCCATGTCCAAGGACGGGCGGCTCCACTTCCGGGCACCTCGCCTGGCACTGCCCGCTGCCCAACAGAGATCCATCACCATCACCAATGAGCAGAGCCCAGGAGAAGGTCAGGAGTCCAACCCGGAGAACCAGAACCACCGGGGACAGCAGGAGCAAGACCTCCCCCAGAATTCATCCTGATGACATGATGGGACTGAGATTTGGCTTCATCACAGATCACATTCTTCGATCTCTTTCTATTCTATTACTATCTATTCCCACCCTGAGATGTAACTTCATGATTTACACTTATTTTGATCTCTTATTTATTTAATACAATCTCAGCTTTTGTTGTGTAACATATTATTTTTTTAAATAAATATTTAGATTCTAATGACATTGTCTGTTTTGATTTGAATGAAGCCATATGATGGGATATGAGATGTTTGTATTCTATGTAGAGGTGTTAGGGAAATGGTCCTGACTAGAGGAGGATAGTACTGACTATGAATACAAATGGTAAATATTAAAGAGGAACTCCAGCCATATCTTTTATGTTGTGTAATGGGGAAAATATGTAAGGTTTTTGTTGCCTCATTTGATTATATTAGTCAAGTTTCTCCTCTCTTTCCTCCCTAGGGACATCTGTCTCCAGGATAGAAAGTGAGGGGACACAGACAGCTGAAAATACCTGAAAATTTCCAAACCTTCCTCAAAATAATAAAAAGGTTTTATCTAGAGTTCCACTTTAATCATGTGTGTAGCAGCCTGTATACACCTCTTTATTGCCAGGCCACTTTTCGGTTTTCAGTGTTGTGATAGTTTGACTCACAATTACTAGGTGATGCAGGACTGTACCAAAAGGAATATTTTATATATATTTTTAGAAACATAGAGATTTCTTTTGGTGATACGTAATAAACTTTTAAAAAATTTTTTACTGTATACATTTTTGAAAAAAAAAAGGTTTATTTTTGGTTACCCTTATATAAAATTGGCAGGACAGTACAGACACCCCAAATGATGGCTTTTTGGAAAGGAGACACCACAAAGTGATCTCAATTTTTTGCTATAATTGAAATCTAAATACATCCTGGTAATGACTATGAGAGGGTTAAAATACAGAGCTTAATGAGGGGTGCACTGGATACAGCGTATCATGAATGTACAAGTACATACACAGAAGGAGGTGAAGGGGTTAATGTTCAGGTCACATACAGTGTGAGGATGGAGATGAAGGGGTTAATGCATAGGATAAGGGGAGATGAAGGGGTTAAATCCAGGGCACTACAAAGACAAGTTTGTAGGGCATGCTGAGACTTGTAGTTCCACAGTGGGAGCCGTATTTCAGGCTCATCCTTAATACACACATTTAACAATAATTGCTCATCATTCGGAGAGATCTCCCTATTCATTTTTGTCTGTTTATTGAATGCGGGACTCTTCCATAACATTACTATTAAAAGCAAAACAGAAAAATCCAGGAAGACTCTAGCTGGCCCTTGGTCACGCCCACTGGGAAGTTCCTCCGCCAAATCCAACTTTGCCAACCTGCTTGTTCCTCCCTCCTCCTGTATTATTCATGATGTATATACAGGCTCCTCCCCTTCACTAGAGATACACAGAGAGCACATGGCTGGAGGGCGGATCTTAGCTTCATTGATGTTAACCCAGTTCAGTCTGGAATAGAAGGCTGGGTAGTAATTTATAGATGAGTAGATTTAATGGACTTTACATAAGCAACTAACTAATTAAAGCAGAACTCCAGATAACACTATTTGAACAGTTACAGCTTCTTTTTTATGTTTGGGATAAAGGTTTTACATAAATGAATAAAAGCTGATCATTGTAAGCACCCCTGTGCTATTATCAGACTGCATCATACAGTATTGGATATTTTTGTGTTAACATTACAAAGGAATCCAAAAATCTGACCGGATGATAAGGGCTCAGCTTCAGTTTATATAAAACATTCCTATTCATTCTATAAACCAAATATTAAGAGATTTCTTATTTCAGAAAACATTTCCTGGTCCATGCAAACAAAACAGAAGATGGTTATAAAATGAAATTATTTATTTAGAAAACTATATATACAGTATATAGAAACAGTGATTCAAGCAATATAAAAATCAGGAAACTGGAACAATAACATAAATTCTAACATGGGAAAGTAGAAGTGATCTTCCTGACATCTTCTCATCCTGATAGAAATAGTGACAGAAAATCTATTAATATTGTACCAAATCTCAGTCCCATCATGTCATCAGGATGAATTCTGGGGGAGGTCTTGCTCCTGCTGTCCCCGGTGGTTCTGGTTCTCCGGGTTGGACTCCTGACCTTCTCCTGGGCTCTGCTCCATGGTGATGGTGATGGTTCTCTGTTGGGCAGTGGGCAGTGCCAGGCGAGGTGCCCGGAAGTGGAGCCGCCCGTCCTTGGACATGGAGCACAGCACGTCCTCGGGATTCACGTCTTCCGGGAGCTCGGCTTCTCTGCGCCACTCTCTGTATTCCTGGAAGAAGCCGCCATTCTCCGTCTCCCTTTTCTTGTCGGATTTTCCCGCCACGATCAGTCTCCTTCCTTCCGTCCTCACTGTCAGTTCTTCTGGAGAAAACGGACTCACGTCCAGGGAGAGATCAAAGTTCTCCTTCCCGTCTTTGCCCTCGGTGGGGGATTTGTCTTGGGGGGCGGTGGGGTGTCCGCTCTGAGCCCCCCTCCCCCTCCTCATGTCCGGGTCATTGGCCAGGAGATAGTAAGTCTGGTGGAGGCGCTGCATTCTCCTCTCCATGTCGCTGCTCACGCTCAGCATGTCGTCTTCCAGCTGGCGGAGGATGAGGTGTGTGGCGGTCCAGTGGGGGAGCTCGGGCTGGCGGTAGACATACACAGGACTGTGCGAGGACTGGAGGAGGCTGAGAGGGAACATGTCGCTCTGCTGCTGCTTTTCCTGGAGCTTCTTGTCACAGTTCAGCTGGAGGCCGTCTGCCTGTGTGTCAGCGTCTGCTCTCTGCTGCTCGCTCTACTGCAACCTCTCCCAGCCCGACTCCTTTTATACTGCCTGAGCCACTTCTGGACCCCTCCATGTGCTCTCCATATATGGAGCCAGGGGGAGGGGCCTGGGGGACACATCATGAATAATACGAGGCGGGGCCAGGAACTTCTGAGTGACGGCTGGAACTCTGTACTCTGTGCTGGAGATTGCTGGAGAATTCTGAGAAATATCTGTGATAGAAAGAAGAAAAGAATGTACTAGAGGAGTGTACATAGCCGTATACTGAGCACCCATCATGGAGATTAGAACAATGTATATATTATATATAGATCAGATACACACGGTGAAGCTGATCTCTAGGACAGACAATATACACAGCATTTTAACCCTTTCCTAACAGCTGAACACTGCTGGGAAGTCCATTTATTTTGTACAAACAACATTTTTTAGCCATTGATGGTGAGACCATCCTGGGAAATAATGGAGAGATCATCCCACTCAGAATTCTCCATGTGGGACTTTATCCAATGAAGTGCCACACATTAACCACGTGTCTACCAAGGTGCATTTATGAACACCATGGTAGACAAGTGGTTAAATCAAGCTCACAGCTGCTTCTGCATCTCTGTCCTTGATACTGACTTTAAAAGCTGGCAAACAGATTTCCAATAAAAGTGATCAGGTGGCTCCCGCAGTTTTTCCCAGGCTCCCCTATGCCACCAGTGTGCCTGGGAGTGTAGGTAGCAGTATGTATAATGGAGCTCACTGAACATATACAGTATTCCCGGAGACCTCCTGCAAGCAATAATCACAGAAGCAATGTATATTAAATTACTTCCGCAGTCACAGCTGTCATTTCATAGCTAGTGTAGCATTGGAGGACATATAATAGATACTCAAAGTTTTCATAAAGAGTACCTGTCACTTTTTCCTTCTATTATATGGTGGGCTTTTTAGCCTCCTTGTGATGGCAATAAAGTAACAAAAAAATATATAATGAAAAAATGATATAAAATAAATAAAAACTATTAAAAAATGAGAGCACCCTTGTCACCTCTGCACACACCCCATATAAAAAACACAACGTAGGGTGAGCATGTGTTTGTAAATGTCAATTTCATTAAATGAGAGTTATTGTTGGGAATCAGAGTGAGAGCAAAAATTCTGGAGTCATAGTTCACTCTAAACTTATGTAATTTGTAAGGGCTAATTCACACTAGTGCATTCATCTGCATTTTAGCACAGCTGTAACATAGCTCCCAACTGTCCCTGATTTTGAGGGACTGTCCCTGATTTGAAACAATTGTTTATATGTGTCCTGTTCGCACTACAACATGGCATTGACCTGCATTGCATTGTGTTAAAATGCAACTTATATTTTAGCATTTTAGCACAACGCAACACAGGTCAACACATGTAAAATGGTCAATGCAATGCAAGTAAAGTAAAATAAGTTCGCTTTGTGATTTATTTTGACCCTTACAAGCTCCTATACCAGCCATGTCAGCATTTAATACCGTTGATGAATTTGTTGCAAATCCTGTACGACCCCCAACAAAAGGATTACAAAGATAAGTGTAAGCAGGGTCTGTAGCTAGAGCAATCACAATGACTGAGTTGTGCTGGATAACCTGTTACCAAAAAAACACTCCAAAAATTAACGTCTAAAACGCATAGCATTTTAATGCACGTTAAAACATGCATCAATGCACGTCAAAACACACATCAATGTACATCAACACACATTAACATGCACATAAAATGGATGGAAATGTGTATTCATTTTCCCTGCATTTTACTGCAAGTCAGCGTCACCTATAGAGAATTTTCAGTACAATCGTTTTTTGTGATTCAACAAGCATACGCAAGACTTGACACGTTTGGTATCCATTTACTTGACAGAACCCCATCTTTTATATCTTGCCAAAAAGTTGGTATAATATTTATTTATTTTAGCATATTATTTTCTCAAGATAAAAGTTTGATAAATAACTGCACAAATTTCATGTAATATAAAAATTGTAACTGTCACCATTTTATTCTCCAGGGTCTCTGCTTTCAGAAAATATATACTTCTTGAGGGTAAATTCTAGCCAAAAAATGCAGATTTTAATCTGTGCAGAAAATTTGAAAAATTGCCTGAATAGACAAGTGGTTAAAGTATAATTGTGAAAATAACTTTAGGCTGATCCTATGCTGGTCTGTGGCTGTCAGGCACTATTGTTCACTCTCACTGTCCACAACCAAAAGAACACAGAAGCGCTCCAACTACCAGTATGTACGCTATAAAGCTGGCCACACATTAATCATTTTTTTGTTCAACCAGCAGGTTGAATGAAAAAAAAAAGGATCCAATTCCCCTGTCCGCATTATTAGGTAAACTGCAATATGTTACTGTTTTTTGTTTTTTTTTGATTCAGACACTTTTAATTAAACACAAATTCAAAGGTAGCAAAGTAAAACTACATTTTGATATGGTAGTTATATAATGTTTGGTTGAGTGTGTCTTCCAGAAATATACAACTACAGAGGAGACTGGGATGATATAAGAAAACCATAAAGTACGGATGAATAGAGAGAAGATCTAGGTAGTATAAAGAATTTTCTGGCAATCTCCAGCTGTCACCTTGCTCCCGCCCACTAGTGTTGTAATCCTCCAGGTTTAGGTTGGCCCCTCCCCCTCCTCCTCCTATCTCAGAATTCTCCAGCAATCTCCAGCACAGAGTACAGAGTTCCAGCCGTCACTCAGAAGTTCCTGGCTCCGCCTCGTATTATTCATGATGTGTCCCCCAGGCCCCTCCCCCTGGCTCCATATATGGAGAGAACATGGAGGGGTCCAGAAGTGTCTCAGGCAGTATAAAAGGAGTCGGGCTGGGAGAGGTTGCAGTAGAGCGAGCAGCAGAGAGCAGACGCTGACACACAGGCAGACGGCCTCCAGCTGAACTGTGACAAGAAGCTCCAGGAAAAGCAGCAGCAGAGCGACATGTTCCCTCTCAGCCTCCTCCAGTCCTCGCACAGTCCTGTGTATGTCTACCGCCAGCCCGAGCTCCCCCACTGGACCACCACACACCTCATCCTCCGCCAGCTGGAAGACGACATGCTGAGCGTGAGCAGCGACATGGAGAGGAGAATGCAGCGCCTCCACCAGGCTTACCATCTCCTGGCCAATGACCCGGACATGAGGAGGGGGAGGGGGGCTCAGAGCGGACACCCCACCGCCCCCCAAGACAAATCCCCCACCGAGGGCAAAGACGGGAAGGAGAACTTTGAGCTCTCCCTGGACGTGAGTCCGTTTTCTCCAGAAGAACTGACAGTGAGGACGGAAGGAAGGAGACTGATCGTGGCGGGAAAATCCGACAAGAAAAGGGAGACGGAGAATGGCGGCTTCTTCCAGGAATACAGAGAGTGGCGCAGAGAAGCCGAGCTCCCGGAAGATGTGAATCCCGAGGACGTGCTGTGCTCCATGTCCAAGGACGGGCGGCTCCACTTCTGGGCACCTCGCCTGGCACTGCCCGCTGCCCAACAGAGAACCATCACCATCACCATGGAGCAGAGCCCAGGAGAAGGTCAGGAGTCCAACCCAGAGAACCAGAACCACCGGGGACAGCAGGAGCAAGACCTCCCCCAGAATTCATCCTGATGACATGATGGGACTGAGATTTGGCTTCATCACAGATCACATTCTTCGATCTCTTTCTATTCTATTACTATCTATTCCCACCCTGAGATGTAACTTCATGATTTACACTTATTTTGATCTCTTATTTATTTAATACAATCTCAGCTTTTGTTGTGTAACATATTATTTTTTTAAATAAATATTTAGATTCTAATGACATTGTCTGTTTTGATTTGAATGAAGCCATATGATGGGATATGAGATGTTTGTATTCTATGTAGAGGTGTTAGGGAAATGGTCCTGACTAGAGGAGGATAGTACTGACTATGAATACAAATGGTAAATATTAAAGAGGAACTCCAGCCATATCTTTTATGTTGTGTAATGGGGAAAATATGTAAGGTTTTTGTTGCCTCATTTGATTATATTAGTCAAGTTTCTCCTCTCTTTCCTCCCTAGGGACATCTGTCTCCAGGATAGAAAGTGAGGGGACACAGACAGCTGAAAATACCTGAAAATTTCCAAACCTTCCTCAAAATAATAAAAAGGTTTTATCTAGAGTTCCACTTTAATCATGTGTGTAGCAGCCTGTATACACCTCTTTATTGCCAGGCCACTTTTCGGTTTTCAGTGTTGTGATAGTTTGACTCACAATTACTAGGTGATGCAGGACTGTACCAAAAGGAATATTTTATATATATTTTTAGAAACATAGAGATTTCTTTTGGTGATACGTAATAAACTTTTAAAAAATTTTTTACTGTATACATTTTTGAAAAAAAAAGGTTTATTTTTGGTTACCCTTATATAAAATTGGCAGGACAGTACAGACACCCCAAATGATGGCTTTTTGGAAAGTAGGCACCACAAAGTGATCTAAATTTTTTGCTATAATTGAAATCTAAATACATCCTGGTAATGACTATGAGAGGGTTAAAATACAGAGCTTAATGAGGGGTGCACTGGATACAGCGTATCATGAATGTACAAGTACATACACAGAAGGAGGTGAAGGGGTTAATGTTCAGGTCCCATACAGTGTGAGGATGGAGATGAAGGGGTTAATGCATAGGATAAGGGGAGATGAAGGGGTTAAATCCAGGGCACTACAAAGACAAGTTTGTAGGGCATGCTGAGACTTGTAGTTCCACAGTGGGAGCCGTATTTCAGGCTCATCCTTAATACACACATTTAACAATAATTGCTCATCATTCGGAGAGATCTCCCTATTCATTTTTGTCTGTTTATTGACTGCGGGACTCTTCCATAACATGACTATTAAAAGCAAAACAGAAAAATCCAGGAAGACTCTAGCTGGCCCTTGGTCACGCCCACTGGGACGTTCCTCCGCCAAATCCAACTTTGCCAACCTGCTTGTTCCTCCCTCCTCCTGTATTATTCATGATGTATATACAGGCTCCTCCCCTTCACTAGAGATACACCGAGAGCACATGGCTGGAGGGCGGATCTTAGCTTCATTGATGTTAACCCTGTTCAGTCTGGAATAGAAGGCTGGGTAGTAATTTATAGATGAGTAGATTTAATGGACTTTACATAAGCAACTAACTAATTAAAGCAGAACTCCAGATAACACTATTTGAACAGTTACAGCTTCTTTTTTATGTTTGGGATAAAGGTTTTACATAAATGAATAAAAGCTGATCATTGTAAGCACCCCTGTGCTATTATCAGACTGCATCATACAGTATTGGATATTTTTGTGTTAACATTACAAAGGAATCCAAAAATCTGATTGGATGATAAGGACTCAGCTTCAGTTTATATAAAACATTCCTATTCATTCTATAAACCAAATATTAAGAGATTTCTTATTTCAGAAAACATTTCCTGGTCCATGCAAACAAAACAGAAGATAGTTATAAAATGACATTATTTATTTAGAAAACTATATATACAGTATATAGAAACAGTGATTCAAGCAATATAAAAATCAGGAAACTGGAACAATAACATAAATTCTAACATGGGAAAGTAGAAGTGATCTTCCTGACATCTTCTCATCCTGATAGAAATAGTGACAGAAAATCTATTAATATTGTACCAAATCTCAGTCCCATCATGTCATCAGGATGAATTCTGGGGGAGGTCTTGCTCCTGCTGTCCCCGGTGGTTCTGGTTCTCCGGGTTGGACTCCTGACCTTCTCCTGGGCTCTGCTCATTGGTGATGGATCTCTGTTGGGCAGCGGGCAGTGCCAGGCGAGGTGCCCAGAAGTGGAGCCGCCCGTCCTTGGACATGGAGCACAGCACGTCCTTGGGATTCACGTCTTCCGGGAGCTCGGCTTCTCTGCGCCACTCTCTGTATTCCTGGAAGAAGCCGCCATTCTCCGTCTCCCTTTTCTTGTCGGATTTTCCCGCCACGATCAGTCTCCTTCCTTCCGTCCTCACTGTCAGTTCTTCTGGAGAAAACGGACTCACGTCCAGGGAGAGCTCAAAGTTCTCCTTCCCGTCCTTGCCCTCGGTGGGGGATTTGTCTTGGGGGGCGGTGGGGTGTCCGCTCTGAGCCCCCCTCCCCCTCCTCATGTCCGGGTCATTGGCCAGGAGATGGTAAGTCTGGTGGAGGCGCTGCATTCTCCTCTCCATGTCGCTGCTCACGCTCAGCATGTCGTCTTCCAGCTGGCGGAGGATGAGGTGTGTGGCGGTCCAGTGGGGGAGCTCGGGCTGGTGGTAGACATACACAGGACTGTGCGAGGACTGGAGGAGGCTGAGAGGGAACATGTCGCTCTGCTGCTGCTTTTCCTGGAGCTTCTTGTCACAGTTCAGCTGGAGGCCGTCTGCCTGTGTGTCAGCGTCTGCTCTCTGCTGCTCGCTCTACTGCAACCTCTCCCAGCCCGGCTCCTTTTATACTGCCTGAGTCACTTCTGGACCCCTCCATGTGCTCTCCATATATGGAGCCAGGGGGAGGGGCCTGGGGGACACATCATGAATAATACGAGGCGGGGCCAGGAACTTCTGAGTGACAGCTGGAACTCTGTACTCTGTGCTGGAGATTGCTGGAGAATTCTGAGATATATCTGTGATAGAAAGAAGATGAGTGTATATAGCCGTATACTGAGCACACATGATGGAGATTAGAACAATGTATATATTGTATATATAGATCAGATATACACGGTGAAGCTGATCTCTAGGACAGACAATATACACAGCATTTTAACCCTTTCCTAACAGCTGAACACTGCTTGGAAGTCCCTTTATTTTGTACAAACTACATTTTTTAGCCATTGGTGGTGGGACCCTTCTGGGAAATAATGGAGAGATCATCCCACTCAGAATTCTCCATGTGGGACTTTATCCAATGAAGTGCCACACATTAACCACGTGTCTACCAAGGTGCATTTATGAACACCATGGTAGACAAGTGGTTAAATCAAGCTCACAGCTGCTTCTGCATCTCTGTCCTTGATACTGGCTTTAAAAGCTGGTAAACAGATTTCCAATAAAAGTGATCAGGTGGCTCCCGCAGTTTTTCCCAGGCTCCCCTATGCCACCAGTGTGCCTGGGAGTGTAGGTAGCAGTATGTATAATGGAACTCACTGAACATATACAGTATTCCCGGAGACCTCCTGCAAGCAATAACCACAGAAGCAATGTATATTAAATTACTTCCGCAGTCACAGCTGTCATTTCATAGCTAGTGTAGAATTGGAGGACATCTAATAGATAATCAAAGTTTTCATAAAGAGTACCTGTCACTTTTTCCTTCTATTACATGGGGGGCTTTTTAGCCTCCTTGTGATGGCAATAAAGTAACCAAAAACGGAAAATTGTATACTCACCTTTCCGTAATTTTCCTTTCCTGTCGCATCTTCATGGCAGCATACACTTTGGGTTGTGACTCCGCCCCCACAACCTGATAGGACCACATAGCTATAAATTGATGAGAAGGCACCCGCCCCAGTATTCTCTGTATATATATATATATATATATATATATATATATATATATATATATATATATATATATCACCTCAGAAGGGTGGGCGATTGTATGCTGCCATGAAGATGCGACAGGAAAGGAAAATTACGGAAAGGTGAGTATACAATTTTCCGTTTTCCTGTCGCATCATGGCAGCACACACTTTGGGGAATAACTCGCCAAACTGGGTGGGAATGCCAAATAAGTTTATTAACAAGGAATAGAAGAGTTGGCCTGGATAACAGTTTTCCCGAAATCCACTGTTGATAGGCGCGCAGCATCCACCTTATAATGGGATATAAAGGTGTTTCTGGAAGACCAGGTGGCCGCTCTACAAATGGTTTCCGCTGAGACTCTACAGTAGGCTGCCCACGAAATAGCCACTGCCCTGGTAGAGTGCGCCCTCAAGCCCTCCGGAATCTGTAAGGTGCTCAGCGAGTAGGCCTTCTTGATAGTCTTTACCAGCCATGAGGCGATAGTACGGACTGACGCCGCCTGGCCTCTTTTAAAGCCGTGTGGGATGATTAGGAGGTTTTCCGATTTCCTAAAAGGCTTGGTTGCCAATAGATATTGCAAAATGTTGCCTTTGACATTCAGTGAATGAGGGTCGCCCTGATCTGTGACAAGGGCCGGAAGATCGATCTCCTGATTAAATTGGAAGGAAGAGGAAACTTTCGGAGTAAAACGATCCGAAGGTTTCAAGACTAGCCTGTCCGGGTAGATGATCAGATATGGCTCTTTGGCTAGCAGGGCTTGCATCTCTGAGACTCTCTTTGCTGATGTTATGGCAATTAAGAAGGAGACCTTTAGCGTCAGGTCCCAAAGGGAGATACTTTCAAGTGGGAAGAAAGGCTCTTTGGATAAGGCTTCCAAGACAATTAAGAGGTCCCAGACCGGAAATGAAGGCTTCCTGGGGGGTCTTAGTTTTAGGCAGGCCTTTTGAAATTGTATAATGAGGGGAATGAGAGCCCACTTGACTACTGTCAAGGTGGAGATGGCTGATACTTGCACCTTTAGGGTGCTGGACCCAAGACCTTTCTCCAGGCCTGATTGGAGGAACTCCAGAACTTGTGACACTGATGGAGAAGATGAGTCCCAACCTTGCCCATGAGTGAAGGCAACAAACTTTTCGCAGATCCTCCTGTAGGTGTTGTTAGTGGTAGACTTTCTAGCCTGGAGTAAAGTATCCACTACTTTCTGAGAGCAGCCTTGGTCTAAGAATCTAGTCCTCTCAGCCTCCAGGCCGTTAGATGTAACTTCTCCGGGTTCGGGTGAAGCAGCTGGCCCTGAGACAGTAAGTCTGCCGATACCGGAAGGGGGAGTGGGTCTGCTGTGTTCAACTGTAGGAGGGTAGTGAACCAAGGCCTCCTCGGCCAAAAGGGAATCACAGCCACCACCAGTGCTGCAGAATGTTTGAGCCTCAGAAGGAACCTCGCTATGAGGGCAGTCAGTGGAAAGATGTAGACGAGGCGAAAGTTCCAGGGGTAGTTGGAGACAATCCATTCCCTCCGCTGAAGGAAAGGGAATCCTGGACAAAAATCTGCGGTGGTGCCACTGCAAGGTCTATGTCCAGAGGACCCCAGGTCTGAGATATGAGGGTGAATGCTTGAGGACTCAGAGACCACTCGTTGTTGGAAATAAAGATTCTGCTGAGTGAATCGGCCAGGAGATTCTGAACGCCTGGAATGTAAGCCGCCCTCAGATCCAGGAAGTTCAGTTGTGCCCATTGCATCACCGGGCGGACCTCCTGCATCATGGAGATGCTTCTGGTGCCCCCCTGCCTGTTAATGTAGGCTACTGCCACTTTGTTGTCCATCTTTAGGAGAACTTGTTTCCCCCTCAAATGAGTGCTGAAGGCCAAGAGGGCCTGAAAGGCTGCCTTCATTTCAAGCACGTTTGAGGCAGAGTCCTGGGTCCTGAAAGGCCAGTGGCCTTGAGCCGCGTAATGTTGATAGTGCGCCCCCCCAACCTTCCAGGCTGGCATCCGAAGTCACTACTTCCTGATGGGGGGGACTGTTTGCATCTCCTGAGGTTGCAAGGATGCATCTACCACTGTAGAGATAGTCTGGCGTCCTCCGAGATATAAATCGGTTAGGACATGGACACACCGTCCCACTGGCGCAGGAAAGAGGTTTGAAGGGGTCTCGAATTCCATTGCGCCCACTGGGATGGTCGCTGACAGAGAGCCTAGAAGACTGAGGCATGCTCTGGCTGGGAAGGATGTTGCCGAGATTGTCTTTTTCACTCTCTGGATCAATGGAGGTATCTTCTCTAGCGGCAGCTCTACTGTATTTGCACGGGTATCCAGCTCGGCCCCTAGAAAGACCATCCTTTAGGTGGGCTGGATGTTGCTCTTTTCCCAATTTATTAGCCATCCCAAGCTCTTTAACGTGGAAACTAGGATTTCCTGGTGTTGTACGAGGGACTCCTGGCTGTTTGAGAGAAGGAGGATGTCGTCCAGGTAGTGGTGGACCCTTAGGCCTCTTTCTCTCAAGGAGGCTATCACTGCTAACAAGACCTTCATAAATGTTCTGGGGGCCGTCGAGATCCCAAACGGGAGACTTTGAAATTGGAAGTGCCCGTGATTAAGTGAGAATCGCAGGAATCTTTGGAACGCAGTATGAATCGGGATATGCAGGTAGGCGTTCTGGAGGTCTATGGAAAGCATCCAGTCTCCCAGATTTATGGCCTAGAGGATTGACTGCAAGCTTTCCATTTTGAATGACTCCACCCGGATGGATCTGTTGAGATTCTTTAGATCTAGAACCGGGCACAGATCCCCTGATTTTTTCTTGACGAGGAATAGCGGGGAATAAAATCCCTTGCCCCTCTGTGCTGACGGAACTTCCGCTATCGCCCGCTTTCAGAGAAGGTCCTGAACATAATTGATTAGTGACATCTTTCTTTCCTGAGATGAAGGAAGATGGGTTAGGCAAAACTGATCCTTTGGGGGGACGACTTTTGAACGACCACCTGTGTCCGAATCGGACGGTGGCCACTGTCCAAGGATCCTTTATAATTTCCGCCCAGACCAGTTTGTATTTTGAGAGTCTGGCTCCCACCACTGCTGGCTGGACGGACGCACCTTCAAAAGGATTTCTGGTCACTGGAAGCGGGAATCTTGGGCTTCTGAAATTTCATGAAGGATGTTTGAGGATTTTTCCAGCTCCTTCTGTATTCCTTCCCAGGCCTGTAAGCTTTTGCGTCTCTATACCTCTCCGGAAGATTCCGTTTAAAGGGAGGAGGTCTCTGTTGCTTCGGTCTTCTATCCGAAGGGATAAGTCCGGACTTACCGCCAGTCACCTTTGAGATGGCTGAGTCCAACTTCGCCCCAAAGAGGTTCTCTCCATCAAACGGGATGTGGCACCAATTGTATTTGGAGGCGGGGTCCGCCGTCCAGGGCTTTAGCCATAGTGCCCTTCTGGCCATTACAGAGGCCAGCATAGACTTAGATGCAAACCTGATTGTATCGACAGAGGCCTCTGCCACAAAGTCCCCCTCGAGGCTTAGTTCTTGCAGAGCTTTTATTATCTTCTCCTGGTCTGTGCCCTCCAATATGAGCTTCTCTGTGTTTGCGGACCAGCTGGAAATGGCTCTACCCACTGCTGCAAGCGCTATCACCGGCCTGCAAGCGCCTCCTGCCAATAGGTAGGCCCTTTTAAGGTCTGTGTTGATCTTTCTATCGAGCACGTCCCTGAACGTTACTGCGTCCTCTATAGGGAGTGTAACATGCCTGGCTAGGCACATCAAGGATGCGTCCACCACAGGAGGAGAGACCGGGGGGGTTACTTTAGGCTCCTTGAGCAGATACAGCTTGGCAACTCTATTATTTAGACTGGATTTTTTCTCGGGTCTTTGCCATTCCTCCTTGATTAGCTCGTCCAGCTCCTCAATGAATGGGAAAGATTCTGGGTCCCTCTTAAGATTAGGGAAATATTTCCTTTGTTTCTGTTGGACCTCCTGGGGTTCCTCCCAGTTTATTGTCTCCTTAACTGACTTGACAAAAGGCTCTATTAGAGAGAAGTCAAAGCCAGCCAATACTTCCAATCCCTTGTTATCAGACGGAGAGTCCTGCTCTCTTGATGTACTGGCCGGAGCAGGAGAGGCACTGTGGATTGAAAACTCCGTTTCCGGAATCAAGGCCTGCGGAGCTGAAATTCCAGTGGATTCTCTGGTATCCGGAACACTTTCTTTGGTGGCCTCCTCGAGGCACCTGTGACAGGCCAGTTTGTCTGGGAGGACAACCGCACTGCATATCCAGCAGGCGTTCCCGGAGGGACGGGAGTGGCGCGCGGGGATCTTCTATGGTGGGAGCGGCTGTGTCTTGAGTAAGATCTGGACCGCCTCCTTCTGCGACTCCCCCTGTGGCCCGAGCGGCTCCGTCTGTGTCTGGAGCGGCTTCTTCTGTGCGAGGTCTCTCTGTGTCTTGAACCAGACGTTCCTGAGGACCTGATAGGGCTGACAAATTTAGGCAGCGTTAGTAGTTCTCTCTTTTTTAATCTTCACTACTTATCATGTCTTCCCCCTCCTTACCTATTAGGCTGGCGGTGATCTGCTGGGGCAGCAGTCTCCAAAGAGAAAGAGTGGTGAAGCCTGTAGATACATAAATGTGAGACATGCAGAAAAAAACAGCAAGGTAGAAGGGGAGTAGGACAGAGGATAGTCACTTACCTCTGTAGGGAGATTTTGAATATCAAAAAGTCAATTTCCAGCAGAAAAACAGCAGAGGCAGTAAAAACTGTCTCTGGAGCTTTTTAAATCTGCCGCCATGACCGCTGAGCGCTCGCTGGTCAATGCAATGCAAGTAAAGTAAAATAAGATTGCTTTGTGATTTATTTTGTCCCTTACAAGCTCCTATACCAGCCATGTCAGCATTTAATACTGTTGATGAATTTGTTGCAAATCCTGTACAACCCCCAACAAAAGGATTACAAAGATAAGTGTAAGCAGGGTCTGTAGCTAGAGCAATCACAATGACTGAGTTGTGCTGGACAACCTGTTACCAAAAAAACACTCCAAAAATGAACGTCTAAAACGCATAGCATTTTAATGCACGTTAAAACATGCATCAACGCACGTCAAAACACAGATCAATGTACATCAACACACATTAACATGCATAGTTGCCAACATTGTAAAAAAAAAATGTGGGACACTTTTGTGGCTGTAGACGGAGCTGTCCAATAATTAGGGGGCGGGGCATTTGTCAGCAGGCGTGGCCTAGCAAAAACAGACAAGTGCGGTGCGTGAAGCGAGCCGCGGCGAAAAATGGGCGTGGTTTACGCAAAATTGTGGGCGTGGCTTACATGGGCGTGGCTCTAGAGGGTGTGGTTAGAGTCTGAAATGAATGAGGGATGGAGAGGGGGAGAGAGGGGGAGAGAGAGGGAAATGACGGGACAGCAGCCCTAGATCCTACACAATAGAAATATGTGTATTCTAGAAAGTTTAACAATCAGCAGATAAAGATACTCCAAACACCTGGTGTTAGCACTTCAATCATCCCGGCACCATGGTTGTTATGGTGTCAGGATGATTGAAGCGCATTATTTCTATTATTATATTGTAATATAAAATGAAATCATTCAACTCACCATAATGCAGAATCAGTGGGATCCCTGAGCGTGTCACCAGCCACGTCGCCTGCCACCAGCCGTCCGTCCTTGCTTCAGATGTCCGAGCAGAGTCCGTCCTTGCATCAGATGTCCCCAGCGGAGCCCCCCCTCACACCAGGAGTCCCCGGCGGAGCCCCCCCTCACACCAGGAGTCCCCGGCGGAGCCCCCCCTCACATCAGGAGTCCCCGGCAGAGCCCCCCTCACATCAGGAGTCCCTGGCGGAGCCCCCCTCACATCAGGAGTCCCTGGTGGAGCCCCCCTCACACCAGGAGTCCCCGGCGGAGCCATCCCTCACATCAGGAGTCCCCGGCGGAGCCCCCCCTCACATCAGGAGTCCCCGGCGGAGCCCCCCCTCACATCAGGAGTCCCTGGCGGAGCCCCCCCTCACATCAGGAGTCCCCGGCGGAGCCCCCCCTCACATCAGGAGTCCCCGGCGGAGCCCCCCCTCACACCAGGAGTCCCCGGCGGAGCTCCCCCTCATACCAGAAGTCCCCGGCGGAGCCCCCCCTCACATCAGGAGTCCCTGGCGGAGCCCCCCTCACATCAGGAGTCCCCGGCGGAGCCCCCCCTCACATCAGGAGTCCCCGGCGGAGCCCCCCCTCACATCAGGAGTCCCCAGGGGAGCACCCCCTCACATCAGGAGTCCCCGGCGGAGCCCCCCCCTCACATCAGGAGTCCCCGGCGGAGCTCCCCCTCACATCAGGTGTCCCCGGCGGAGCCCCCCCTCACATCAGGAGTCCTCGGCGGAGCCCCCCCTCACATCAGGAGTCCCCGGCGGAGCCCCCCTCACATCAGGAGTCCCCGGCGGAGCCCCCCTCACATCAGGAGTCCCCGGCGGAGCCCCCCCTCACATCAGGAGTCCCCGGCGGAGCTCCCCCTCACATCAGGTGTCCCCGGCGGAGCCCCCCCTCACATCGGGAGTTCCCGGCGGAGCCCCCCCTCACATCAGGAGTCCCCGGCGGAGCTCCCCCTCACATCAGGTGTCCCCGGCGGAGCCCCCCCTCACATCAGGAGTCCCCGGCGGAGCCCCCCCTCACATCAGGAGTCCCCGGCGGAGCCCCCCCTCACATCAGGAGTCCCCGGCGGAGCCCCCCCTCACAATCAGGAGTCCCCGGCGGAGCCCCCCCTCACATTAGGTGTCCCCGGCGGAGCTCCCCCTCACATCAGGAGTCCCCGGCGGAGCTCCCCCTCACATCAGGTGTCCCCGGCGGAGCTCCCCCTCACATCAGGTGTCCCCGGCGGAGCTCCCCCTCACATTAGGAGTCCCCAGTGCCCCCCCTCACATCAGGTGTCCCCAGTGCCCCCCCTCACATCAGGTGTCCCCAGTGCCCCCCCCTCACATCAGGTGTCCCCAGTGCCCCCCCCTCACATCAGGTGTCCCCAGTGCCCCCCCCTCACATCAGGTGTCCCCAGTGCCCCCCCTCACATCAGGTGTCCCCAGTGCCCCCCCTCACATCAGGTGTCCCCAGTGCCCCCCCCACTCACATCAGGAGTCCCCAGTGCCCCCCCACTCACATCAGGTGTCCCCAGTGCCCCCCCCACTCACATCAGGTGTCCCCAGTGCCCCCCCTCACATCAGGTGTCCCCAGTGCCCCCCCCTCACATCAGGTGTCCCCAGTGCCCCCCCCACTCACATCAGGTGTCCCCAGTGCCCCCCCCACTCACATCAGGTGTCCCCAGTGCCCCCCCCACTCACATCAGGTGTCCCCAGTGCCCCCCCCCACTCACCTCAGGTGTCCCACAGCGGTGCGCGCGCTCCCCCCCACCTAGAACCCCCGCCCCTTTCCATATCAGACTGGCAGCGGGGCGGGGGGTAGGCGGGCCGAGGCGGAGCGGGGCGGGGCGAGGCGGAGCGGGGCGGGCCGAGGCAGGGGGTGGGCGGCGACGCAGAAGCTTCGTCTAGCCCCCCCCAGCCGTCTTCCTGAACTTCCACAAAATGGCGGCCGGCGGAGACAATGTCTCCGCCGGCCGCCGACCTCTAGCGGCGGCGGCGGATTCAAAAACGGGAACCGGATTTTTCGGGACATTTCCCGGGACACCACAAATCCGGGAATGAAGTCCAAGTCCCGGGAATGTCCCGGGAAATCCGGGACAGTTGGCAGCTATGTAACATGCACATAAAATGGATGAAAATGTGTACAGGGGGTCCCCGGGTTACAAACAAGTTAGGGACTGTAGGTTTGTTCTTAGGTTGAATCTGTTTGTAAGTTGGAACAGGTACATTTTTTAAGTGTAGCTCCAGCCAAAAAAAATATTTTTAAGCTTTTTGGATAGCAGGAAAGGGTTATCACCCCTGTAACATTTGTTTTGCTATGTGTGCCCCTGTTTAGAAGATTTTACCTCACTTTCTGTCCCAATGACAATTGGATTTGGAAAATTTTGGGTTGTTGTGGAAACAAGCCTTGGTGATAAAGCATCAGTGGAGGTACCTTTTCCCCATTATAGCTCTTACAGGAGTGAATTTACCTTCCTAGGGGTAGATTTCCTCTCACTCGATCGGACCCCCCCCCCGGTGCCCGAGGCGGTCGTCTTTTGTCCAGCGGCGATCAGAGGTGAGGGGGAGGCCATCCGTTCGTGGCCCCCCCCTCGCGATCGCTGCCGGCCAATCACATCATTCCTTTGCTGCTGTATGCTAAACAGCAGCAAAGGAAATGATGTCATCTCTCCTCGGCTCGGTAATTTCCGTTCCGGCCCGAGGAGAGAAGACAGGTATGTGAGTGCACAACACTACACAACACAGTAGAACATGCCAGGCACACAAAACACCCCGATCCCCCCCCCCGATCGCCCCCCGATCCCCCCCCAATCACCCCCCCCTGTCACAAACTGACACCAGCAGTTTTTTTGTTTTTTGGTTTTTTTTTGCTGATTACTGCATTGGTGTCAGTTTGTGACAGTTACAGTGTTGGGACAGTTAGTATTACCCCCCTTTAGGTCTAGGATACCCCCCTAACCCCCCCTAATAAAGTTTTAACCCCTTGATCACCCCCTGTCACCAGTGTCACTAAGCGATCATTTTTCTGATCGCTGTATTAGTGTCGCTGGTGACGCTAGTTAGGGACCTAAATATTTAGGTTCGCCGTCAGCGTTTTATAGCGACAGGGACCCC
The DNA here is from genome assembly GCF_042186555.1 of Aquarana catesbeiana. NCBI lineage: Eukaryota > Metazoa > Chordata > Amphibia > Anura > Ranidae > Aquarana > Aquarana catesbeiana. The sequence goes on along the minus strand of NC_133333.1, from coordinate 207,483,968 downwards.
CATATACTATCTAATAAATGTTTTAACCCCTTGATTGCCCCCTAGTTAACCCTTTCACCACTGATCACCGTATAACTGTTATGGGTGACGCTGGTTAGTTTGTTTATTTTTTATAGTGTCAGGGCACCCGCCGTTTATTACCGAATAAAGGTTTAGCCCCCTGATCGCCCGGCGGTGATATGTGTCGCCCCAGGCAGCGTCAGATTAGCGCCAGTACCGCTAACACCCACGCACGCAGCATACGCCTCCCTTAGTGGTATAGTATCTGTACGGATCAATATCTGATCCGATCAGATCTATACTAGCGTCCCCAGCAGTTTAGGGTTCCCAAAAACGCAGTGTTAGCGGGATAAGCCCAGATACCTGCTAGCACCTGCGTTTTGCCCCTCCGCCCAGCCCACCCAAGTGCAGTATCGATCGATCACTGACACTTACAAAACACTAAATGCATAACTGCAGCGTTCGCAGAGTCAGGCCTGATCCCTGCGATCGCTAACAGTTTTTTTGGTAGTATTTTGGTGAACTGGCAAGCACCAGCCCCAAGCAGCGTCAGGTTAGCGCCAGTACCGCTAACACCCACGCACGCAGCGTACACCTCCCTCAGTGGTATAGTATCTGAACGGATCAATATCTGATCCGATCAGATCTATGCTAGCGTCCCCAGCAGTTTAGGGTTCCCAAAAACGCAGTGTTAGCGGGATCAGCCCAGATACCTGCTAGCACCTGCGTTTTGCCCCTCCGCCCGGCCCAGCCCAGCCCAGCCCACCCAAGTGCAGTATCGATCGATCACTGACACTTACAAAACACTAAATGCATAACTGCAGCGTTCGCAGAGTCAGGCCTGATCCCTGCGATCGCTAACAGTTTTTTTGGTAGTATTTTGGTGAACTGGCAAGCACCAGCCCCAAGCAGCGTCAGATTAGCGCCAGTACCGCTAACACCCACGCACGCAGCATACGCCTCCTTTAGTGGTATAGTATCTGAACGGATCAATATCTGATCCGATCAGATCTATACTAGCATCCCCAGCAGTTTAGGGTTCCCAAAAACGCAGTGTTAGCGGGATCAGCCCAGATACCTGCTAGCACCTGCATTTTGCCCCTCCGCCCGGCCCAGCCCACCCAAGTGCAGTATCGATCGATCACTGTCACTTACAAAACACTTAACGCATAACTGCAGCGTTTGCAGAGTCAGGCCTGATCCCTGCGATCGCTAACAGTTTTTTGGTAGCTTTTTATTGAACTGGCAAGCGCCAGCGGCCTAGTACACCCCGGTCGTAGTCAAACCAGCACTGCAGTAACACTTGGTGATGTGGCGAGTCCCATAAGTGCAGTTCAAGCTGGTGAGGTGGCAAGCACAAGTAGTGTCCTGCTGCCACCAAGAAGACAAACACAGGCCCGTCGTGCCCAGAGTGCCCTTCCTGCTGCATTCGCCAATCCTAATTGGGAACCCACCGCTTCTGCAGCGCCCGTACTTCCCCCATTCACATCCCCAACCAAATGCAGTCGGCTGCATGAGAGGCATTTTCTTTATGTCCTCCCGAGTACCCCTACCCAACGAACCCCCCCAAAAAAGATGTCGTGTCTGCAGCAAGCGCGGATATAGGCGTGACACCCGCTATTATTGTCCCTCCTGTCCTGACAATCCTGGTCTTTGCATTGGTGAATGTTTTGAATGCTACCATTCACTAGTTGAGTATTAGCGTAGGGTACAGCATTGCACAGACTAGGCCACACTTTCACAGGGTATCCCAAGATGCCATTATATATTTTATATATAAAATAAAAAAAAATAGTTGTCGTTTTATTGTTCTCTCTCTCTATTCTCTCTCTCTTGTTCTGCTCTTTTTTACTGTATTCTATTCTGCAATGTTTTATTGTTATTATGTTTTATCATGTTTGCTTTTCAGGTATGCAATTTTTTATACTTTACCGTTTACTGTGCTTTATTGTTAACCATTTTTTTGTCTTCAGGTACGCCATTCACGACTTTGAATGGTTATACCAGAATGATGCCTGCAGGTTTAGGTATCATCTTGGTATCATTCTTTTCAGCCAGCGGTTGGCTTTCATGTAAAAGCAATCCTAGTGGCTAATTAGCCTCTAGACTGCTTTTACAAGCCGTGGGAGGGAAAGCCCCCCCCCCCACCGTCTTCCGTGTTTTTCTCTGGCTCTCCTGTCTCAACAGGGAACCTGAGAATGCAGCCGGTGATTCAGCCAGCTGACCATAGAGCTGATCAGAGACCAGAGTGGCTCCAAACATCTCTATGGCCTAAGAAACCGGAAGCTACGAGCATTTTATGACTTAGATTTCGCCGGATGTAAATAGCGCCATTGGGAAATTGGGGAAGCATTTTATCACACCGATCTTGGTGTCATCAGATGCTTTGAGGGCAGAGGAGAGATCTAGGGTCTAATAGACCCCAATTTTTTCAAAAAAGAGTACCTGTCACTACCTATTGCTATCATAGGGGATATTTACATTCCCCGAGATAACAATAAAAATGATTAAAAAAAAAAAAAAAATGAAAGGAACAGTTTTAAAATAAGATAAAAAAGCAAAAAAAAAATAATAAAGAAAAAAAAAAAAAAAGCACCCCTGTCGCCCCCTGCTCTCGCGCTAAGGCGAACGCAAGCGGCAGTCTGTCGTCAAACGTAAACAGCAATTGCACCATGCATGTGAGGTATCGCCGCGAAGGTCAGATCGAGGGCAGTAATTTTTGCAGTAGACCTCCTCTGTAAATCTAAAGTGGTAACCTGTAAAGGCTTTTAAAGGCTTTTAAAAATGTATTTATTTTGTTGCCACTGCACGTTTGTGCGCAATTTTAAAGCATGTCATGTTTGGTATCCATGTACTCGGCCTAAGATCATCTTTTTTATTTCATCAAACATTTGGGCAATATAGTGTGTTTTAGTGCATTAAAATTTAAAAAAGTGTGTTTTTTCCCCAAAAAATGCGTTTGAAAAATCGCTGCGCAAATACTGTGTGAAAAAAAAAATGAAACACCCACCATTTTAATCTGTAGGGCATTTGCTTTAAAAAATATATAATGTTTGGGGGTTCAAAGTTATTTTTTTGCAAAAAAAAAATAACTTTTTCATGTAAACAATAAGTGTCAGAAAGGGCTTTGTCTTCAAGTGGTTAGAAGAGTGGGTAATGTGTGACATAAGCTTCTAAATGTTGTGCATAAAATTCCAGGACAGTTCAAAACCCCCCCAAATGACCCCATTTTGGAAAGTAGACACTCCAAGCTATTTGCTGAGAGGCATGTCGAGTCCATGGAATATTTTATATTGCGACACAAGTTGCGGGAAAGAGACAAATTTTTTTTTTTTTTTTTTCCCAAAGTTGTCACTAAATGATATATTGCTCAAACATGCCATGGGAATATGTGAAATTACACCCCAAAATACATTCTGCTGCTTCTCCTGAGTACGGGGATACCACATGTGTGAGACTTTTTGGGAGCCTAGCCGCGTACGGGACCCCGAAAACCAAGCACCGCCTTCAGGCTTTCTAAGGGCATGAATTTTTGATTTCACTCTTCACTGCCTATCACAGTTTCGGAGGCCATGGAAAGCCCAGGTGGCACAAAACCCCCCCAAATGACCCCATTTTGGAAAGTAGACACCCCAAGCTATTTGGTGAGAGGTATAGTGAGTATTTTGCAGACCTCACTTTTTGTCACAAAGTTTTGAAAATTGAAAAAAGAAAAAAAAAAAAGTTTTTTTCTTGTCTTTCTTCATTTTCAAAAACAAATGAGAGCTGCAAAATACTCACCATGCCTCTCAGCAAATAGCTTGGGGTGTCTACTTTCCAAAATGGGGTCATTTGGGGGGGTTTTGTGCCACCTGGGCATTCCATGGCCTCCGAAACTGTGATAGGTAGTGAGGAGTGAAATCAAAAATTTTCACCCTTAGAAATCCTGAATTCGGTGCTTGGTTTTCGGGGCCCCGTACGCGGCTAGGCTCCCAAAAAGTCCTGCACATGTGGTATCCCCATACTCAGGAGAAGCAGCTAAATGTATTTTGGGGTGCAATTCCACATATGCCCATGGCCTGTGTGAGCAATATATCATTTAGTGACAACTTTGTGCAAAAAAAAAAAAAAAAAAAAGAAGTGTCACTTTCCCGCAACTTGTGTCAAAATATAAAATATTCCATGGACTCAATATGCCTCTCAGCAAATAGCTTGGGGTGTCTACTTTCCAAAATGGGGTCATTTGGGGGGGTTTTGTGCCACCTGGGCATTCCATGGCCTCCGAAACGGTGATAGGCAGTGAAGAGTGAAATCAAAAATTTACACCCTTAGAAATCCTGAAGGCGGTGCTTGGTTTTCGGGGCCCCGTACGTGGCTAAGCTCCCAAAAAGTCCCACACATGTGGTATCCCCATACTCAGGAGAAGCAGCTGAATGTATTTTGGGGTGCAATTCCACATAGGCCCATGGCCTGTGTGAGCAATATATCATTTAGTGACAACTTTTTGTAAATATTTTTTTTTTTTTTGTCATTATTCAATCACTTGGGACAAAAAAAATAAATATTCAATGGGTTAAACATGCCTCTCAGCAATTTCCTTGGGGTGTCTACTTTCCAAAATGGGGTCATTTGGGGGGGTTTTGTACTGCCCTGCCATTTTAGCACCTCAAGAAATGACATAGGCAGTCATAAACTAAAAGCTGTGTAAATTACAGAAAATGTACCCTAGTTTGTAGACGCTATAACTTTTGCGCAAACCAATAAATATATGCTTATTGACATTTTTTTTACCAAAGACATGTGGCCGAATACATTTTGGCCTAAATGTATGACTAAAATTTAGTTTATTGGATTTTTTTTATAACAAAAAGTAGAAAATATCATTTTTTTCAAAATTTTCGGTCTTTTTCCGTTTATAGCGCAAAAAATAAAAACTGCAGAGGTGATCAAATACCATCAAAAGAAAGCTCTATTTGTGGGAAGAAAAGGACGCAAATTTCGTTTGGGTACAGCATTGCATGACCGCGCAATTAGCAGTTAAAGCGGCGCAGTGCCAAATTGGAAAAAGACCTCTGGTCCTTAGGCAGCATAATGGTCCGGGGCTCAAGTGGTTAAAGTATAATTGTAAAAACAATTTTAGGCTGATCCTATGCTGGTCTGTGGCTGTCAGGCACTGTTGTTCGTGTTTGAGTCGAACCCATGTTCGACTCGAACATCGGCTGTTCGATCGTTCGTCGAATTGCGAACGATATGGGCCGTTCGCGCCAAATTCGTGTGGCGCGTCACGGCCCATAATTCACTGCGGCATCGCAGTGCATTGCTGGCTGATGATTGGCCAAGCATGCACTATGACCCGCATGCTTGGCCAATCACAGCGCCGTCAGTAGAGAGAGCTGTAATTGGCCAAAGCCAGGGTGGCTTTGGCCAATTAAGGCTCAGGGGATTTAGTACACACCCCACACTATATAAGGCCGCCTGCACGGCGGCCCTGTGTAGTGTGTGTTCCGGTGTGCTGAGAGATAGAGAGAGAGAGAGACAGTGTCATTTGATTTGAGTTAGATAGATTAGGCAGAACAGTCAGTCAGTTAGCTGCACTTACAGTGTATTGTGTATATATATGCATCCCAGGTGTTGCATATATATATATACACTGTATTCAGTTTAGCTAGATCCGTTCCTGTTATCTTCTATCTAGACTATTTACATTTAGTGCAGTGCGTCCTGCTCACAGTGTTCAGCTAGATCCGTTCCTGCTATTTACATTTAGTGCAGTGCGTCCTGCTCACAGTGTTCAGCTAGATCCGTTCCTGTTATCTTCTAGACTATTTACATTTAGTGCAGTGCGTCCTGCTCACAGTGTTCAGCTAGATCCGTTCCTGCTATTTACATTTAGTGCAGTGCGTCCTGCTCACAGTGTTCAGCTAGATCCGTTCCTGTTATCTTCTAGACTATTTACATTTAGTGCAGTGCGTCCTGCTCACAGTGTTCAGCTAGATCCGTTCCTGCAATTTACATTTAGTGCAGTGCGTCCTGCTCACAGTGTTCAGCTAGATCCGTTCCTGCTATTTACATTTAGTGCAGTGCGTCCTGCTCACAGTGTTCAGCTAGATCCGTTCCTGCTATTTACATTTAGTGCAGTGCGTCCTGCTCACAGTGTTCAGCTAGATCCGTTCCTGTTATTTACATTTAGTGCAGTGCGTCCTGCTCACAGTGTTCAGCTAGATCCGTTCCTGTTATTTACATTTAGTGCAGTGCGTCCTGCTCACAGTGTTCAGCTAGATCCGTTCCTGTTATCTTCTAGACTATTTACATTTAGTGCAGTGCGTCCTGCTCACAGTGTTCAGCTAGATCCGTTCCTGCTATTTACATTTAGTGCAGTGCGTCCTGCTCACAGTGTTCAGCTAGATCCGTTCCTGCTATTTACATTTAGTGCAGTGCGTCCTGCTCACAGTGTTCAGCTAGATCCGTTCCTGCTATTTACATTTAGTGCAGTGCGTCCTGCTCACAGTGTTCAGCTAGATCCGTTCCTGCTATTTACATTTAGTGCAGTGCGTCCTGCTCACAGTGTTCAGCTAGATCCGTTCCTGTTATCTTCTAGACTATTTACATTTAGTGCAGTGCGTCCTGCTCACAGTGTTCAGCTAGATCCGTTCCTGTTATCTTCTAGACTATTTACATTTAGTGCAGTGCGTCCTGCTCACAGTGTTCAGCTAGATCCGTTCCTGTTATCTTCCTACTGACAGGCAGGCTTGTCTGGTTACAGTATATAAAGCTACCTGAAGAAAATTACAGGTGTTCTATTTGATCCTATTAGTACCACGGTCAGGCAGCTAGACTATTTACATTTAGTACAGTGCGTCCTGCTCACAGTGTACAGCTAGATCCGTTCCTGTTATCTTCCTACTGACAGGCAGGCTTGTCTGGTGACAGTATATAAAGCTACCTGAAGAAAATTACAGGTGTTCTATTTGATCCTATTAGTACCACGGTCAGGCAGCTAGACTATTTACATTTAGTACAGTGCGTCCTGCTCACAGTGTTCAGCTAGATCCGTTCCTGTTATCTTCCTACTGACAGGCAGGCTTGTCTGGTTACAGTATATAAATCTACCTGAAGAAAATTACAGGTGTTCTATCCCAGCTTAGTGCAGCTACAGGCCATTAGTATGTCTGGAAGGCCAAGAAGGAGAGGCAGACAGTCACAAGCCAATAAGAGAGGGCAAGCAGGCTCTGTGTCTAGTGCTGGTCGTGGAGACGGTGCATCCTCACCAGCACGTGGCCATGGGACACGCTTGGCCTTTTTTTCGGCAGCTGGCCGTGTTAAGCCGCAACATGCGGAAGACTTGGTCGAGTGGATGACCAAGCCGTCCTCATCCTCCTCATCCTCTCTCACCCATGCCCAGGGTGCTTTGTCTGGCAAAGCAGCGGCCTCTTCCCTCAGCTTAATGTCATCAGTGACTCCTTCCCTAGCTCCACCATGTCCTCATGAGGATTCCCTCGAACTGTTTGACCACAGTGTTGGGTACATGCTCCAGGAGGATGCCCAGCGTTTGGAAGGCTCTGATGACGATACTGAGCTCGATGAAGGCAGTAACATGAGCACGGACAGAGGGGGTGCCCAAGAAGGACAGCAATCTGGCAGTCATGCTCCCCCTGCTGCAGCATACTGCCAGGTTTGCTCCAGTGATGAGGAGGGAGGGGATGATGAGGTCACTGACTCAACGTGGGTGCCTGATAGGAGAGAGGAGGAGGAGGAGGAGGAGGAGACGGCGGCACATCACCAACGAGGCAGGATGCCCTCCAGGGGCCAGCCTAAGGGCAGCACATTGACTGCATCACACCCCAAAGCTCCACATGTGCAGGGCGCTGCAGTCTCTGCGCGTTATTCAAAAAGTTCTTTGGTGTGGGCCTTTTTTGAGACGAGTGCATCAGATCGCACCGCTGCTATTTGCAACATATGTCTCAAGCGTATCTCGCGTGGCCAAAACATCTCCCGCTTGGGTACCACATGCTTCACCAGACATATGTTGACCTGCCATGCAGTTCGTTGGCAAGCGTATCTAAAAGACCCACACCAAAGAACAAAGAGGATCTCTCCTTGCTCCTCATCAGCTGAGATTTCCAACCCCACTAGACCTTCAGTCCTCTCTGAGACCTGCAGTGAGAGGAATGAAGGTGTAGAATTAGGTGTGTCACAGTCAAGTACTTGTGGGCAATCTGCTTTTGGTACACCGACGTCAGATTGTACCAGGCAAATTTCCCTGCCCCAGCTGCTGCACCGCCGAAAGAAGTTTGCTCCCAGCCATCCACATGCCCAGCGGTTGAATGCTAGCTTGGCAAAATTGCTAGCACTTCAACTGCTGCCTTTTCAGTTGGTAGACTCTGCCCCCTTCCGTGAGTTTGTGGAATGTGCGGTTCCTCAGTGGCAGGTACCCAAACGCCACTTTTTCTCACGGAAGGCGATTCCGGCTCTCTACCGGCATGTGGAAGGCAATGTCCATGCCTCGCTGGACTGGGCGGTCAGCGGTAAGGTGTATATTACCGCTGACTCATGGTCCAGCAGGCATGGACAGGGACGTTACCTAAGTTTCACGGCGCATTGGGTGACTCTGCTGGCAGCTGGGAAGGATGCAGGACAAGGTGCAGTAGTGTTGGAGGTTGTTCCGCCACCACGCCTCCAAAATGCTGATTGTGACACACCTCTCTCCTCCACCCCCTCCTCTTCTTCTTCCTCCATGGCCTCTTCCTCGGAACCAGCGGTGCTCCGTAGGCGTTCAAGGGGCTACGCAAGTACACAGGCCAAAAGATGCCATGCGGTGCTTGAGCTGGTGTGCTTGGGGGACAGGAGCCACACTGGGGCAGAGGTTCTGTCAGCTCTGCAGGGGCAGGTTCAGAGGTGGTTGACGCCACGCCAACTTAAGGCAGGAATGGTGGTTTGCGACAATGGCACCAACCTCCTCTCTGCCCTCCGACAGGGACAAATGACCCATGTGCCCTGTTTGGCTCACGTCCTTAACTTGGTGGTGCAGCGGTTCTTGGGCAGGTACCCGGGCTTACAGGATGTCCTGAGGCAGGCCAGGAAAGTCTGTGTGCATTTCCGCCGGTCATATAATGCCAGTGCTCGGCTGACGGACCTCCAAAAGGAGTTTAACCTGCCCAAGAACCGCCTAATCTGTGACATGCCCACCAGGTGGAACTCAACGTTGGCCATGCTGCAGCGGCTGCACACGCAGCAGAGGGCCATCAATGAGTACCTGTGCGACTATGGCACCAGGACAGGGTCAGGGGAGCTTGTTTTTTTTTCCCCACGCCAGTGGGCCATGATCAGGGATGCATGCACTGTCCTGTCACCATTCGAGGAGGCCACGAGGATGGTGAGCAGTGACAGTGCATGCATCAGTGACACTGTCCCCCTTGTCCACCTGTTGGAGCACACGCTGCGTGGAATAATGGACAGGGCACTTGAGGCAGAACAGAGGCAGGAAGAGGAGGACTTCCTTAGCTCTCAAGGCCCCCTTTATCCGGACAGTGTTCCTGCGTGCCCGCCGATCACACAGGAAGAGGACGAGGAGGAAGAGGAGGAGGAGGAGGAGGAAGATTGTGTCAGTATGGAGGTGGAGCCTGGCACTCAGCATCAGCAGCAGTCTTTAAGGGATCAGTCCCAAGAAACACATGGACTTGTACGTGGCTGGGAGGAGGTGGCTGCGGACCATGTCGTTCTTAGTGACCCAGAGGACTCCGGACCGAATGCCTCAGCAAACCTACGCTGCATGGCCTCCCTGATCCTGCAAAGCCTGCGTAAGGATCCTCGTATTCGTGGTATCAAGGAGAAGGACCAATACTGGCTGGCAACCCTCCTTGATCCACGTTACAAGGGTAAGGTTGCGGACCTTATCTTGCCATCGCAGAGGGAGCAGAGGATGAAACATCTTCGGGAGGCCTTGCAGAAAGGTCTGTGCAACGCGTTCCCAGAGACTGGGAGGTTACAAACTCCTGTTTCTGGACAACGTGTTGCTGAGGCTTCGGTCAGTCAAAGAAGGAGCGGTGGAGAAGGTGGCCGTCTGACCAATGCGTTCAGACAATTTTTTGGTCCGCAGCCCCAAGGTATGATCGGTTCCAGCAACCATCGCCAGCGTCTGTTTTACATGGTGCAGGAATACCTAGGGGCAAGATCAGACTTGGACACCTTTCCCACCGAAAATCCTCTGGGTTACTGGGTCTTGAGGATGGATCACTGGCCAGAGCTTGCACAGTATGCAATTGAGCTACTGGCCTGTCCTGCATCCAGCGTTCTTTCGGAACGCACATTCAGTGCTGCTGGAGGCGTGGTAACCGATCACAGGGTGCGTCTGTCCACCGACTCGGTCGATCGGCTGACCTTCATAAAAATGAATGAGTCTTGGATCACCACCAGCTACCAAGCACCTGATGCTGATGTAACCGAATAATTTTTTTTGAAATCTCAGATCCCTTCAAAGACTGCCTATGCTGATGCTGAGTGACTATCCCTGAGTAATTATCCTCTTCCTCCTCAATCATCACGCTGATAGCTTGTAAGAACATTTTTGGTTCTGGGCGCCACCACCAGTGCCTAAGGCACAATTTTTCAGCCCCTGTTTAACAGGGGCGTGTAATTACAATTTTTGATGTAATACTTTGCAGCAGGGCTCGTTCCTGCATTCCAACTAGAGTGTCTGTGAGGGGTTGCAGTGTTGTGGCACCAGCACCAGTGCCTAAGGCCCAATTTTTCTGCCCCTGTCTAACAGGGGCGTGTAATTACAATTTTTGATGCAATACTTTGCAGCAGGGCTCGTTCCTGCGTTCCAACTAGAGTGTCTGTGAGGGGTTGCAGTGTTGTGGCACCAGCACCAGTGCCTAAGGCCCAATTTTTCTGCCCCTGTCTAACAGGGGCGTGTAATTACAATTTTTGATGCAATACTTTGCAGCAGGGCTCGTTCCTGCGTTCCAACTAGAGTGTCTGTGAGGGGTTGCAGTGTTGTGGCACCAGCACCAGTGCCTAAGGCCCAATTTTTCTGCCCCTGTCTAACAGGGGCGTGTAATTACAATTTTTGATGCAATACTTTGCAGCAGGGCTCGTTCCTGCGTTCCAACTAGAGTGTCTGTGAGGGGTTGCAGTGTTGTGGCACCAGCACCAGTGCCTAAGGCCCAATTTTTCTGCCCCTGTCTAACAGGGGCGTGTAATTACAATTTTTGAAGCAATACTTTGCAGCAGGGCTCGTTCCTGCGTTCCAACTAGAGTGTCTGTGAGGGGTTGCAGTGTTGTGGCACCAGCACCAGTGCCTAAGGCCTAATTTTTCAGCTCCTGTTCAACAGGGGCATGTAATTACAATTCTTGATCTAATATTTCACAGCAGGGCCCTGTGAGGGCTTACAGTGTTGTGGCCACAGCAACACCTAAGGCCCAAATTTCTGCTGAGTATATAGGGCAGGACCCTACTTTCAAACATCTAACTTACAAACGACTCCTACTTGCAAACGGAAGGAGACAACAGGAAGTGAGATGAAATCTACCCCTAGGAAGAGAAATTCTCTCCTGTAAGAGTTAATATGGGAAAACAATTTCTCCTTTCCACTGATGCTTTCCAATCCTTGTTCCACAAAAAAACCCAAATTTTCAAAAAACATTTTTCATTGGGACAAAAAAGTGAGGTGAAATCTTCTGAAGAGGAGGAAAGACAGCAAAACAAATGTCACAGGGGTGATAACCCTTCCCAATTATTTCCAAAAAGCTTAGAAAAGATTTTTTGGCTGGAGCTAAACACGTTAAAAATGTTCAAAATTACAAACAGATTCTACTTAACAACAAACCTACAGTCCCTGTCTTGTTTGCACCGCCTGTATACTGCTGTTCAGAGTATATAGGGCCTGGTGGCCCCACACCTTTCCTTATTTTAATTTGGGTGCGGGGTTCCCCTTAATATCCATACAAGACCCAAAGGGCCTGGTAATGGACTGGGGGGTACCCATGCCGTTTGTCTCACTGATTTTCATCCATATTGCCATGACCCGACATGACATTAAACCCGCAAGCAGTTTTAAATGAGATTTTTTCCTTTAAAAATGACATTTGGTGCAGGGACTGTTCTAAACATGGGAAACACGCGTCACTTTACAGGCATACTATAGACACCCCCCAGGTATGATATTTAAAGGAATATTTCACTTTTTTTTTTTTACTTTAAGCATCATTAAAATCACTGCTCCCGAAAAAACGGCCGTTTTTAAAAGTTTTTTTGCATTGATACATGTCCCCTGGGGTAGGACCCGGGTCCCCAAACCCTTTTTAGGACAATACCATGCAAATTAGCCTTTAAAATGAGCACTTTTGATTTCGAACGTTCGAGTCCCATAGACGTCAATGGGGTTCTAACGTTCGTGCGAACTTTCGGTCCGTTCGCGGGTTCTGGTGTGAACCGAACCGGGGGGTGTTCGGCTCATCCCTATTCACTCTCACTGTCCACAACCAAAAGAACACAGAATCACTCCAACTACCAGTATGTACGCTATAAAGCTGGCCATACATTAATCATTTTTTTGTTCAACCAGCAGGTTGAATGAAAAAAGAAAAAAAAGGATCCAATTCCCCTATCCGCATTATTAGGTAAACTGCAATATGTTACTGCTTTTTTTTTTTTTTTTTGATTCAGACACAAATTTAAAAGTAGCAAATTATAACTACATTTTAATATGGTAGTTATATAATGTTTGGTTGAGTGTGTCTTCCAGAAATATACAACTACAGAGGAGACTGGGATGAGATAACAAAACCATAAAGTACAGATGAATAGAGAGAAGATCTACGTAGTATAAAGAATTCTCTGGCAATCTCCAGCTGTCACCTTGCTCCCGCCCACTAGTGTTGTAATCCTCCAGGTTTAGGTTGGCCCCTCCCCCTCCTCCTCCTATCTCAGAATTCTCCAGCAATCTCCAGCACAGAGTACAGAGTTCCAGCCGTCACTCAGAAGTTCCTGGCTCCGCCTCGTATTATTCATGATGTGTCCCCAGGCCCCTCCCCCCTGGCTCCATATATGGAGAGCACATGGAGGGGTCCAGAAGTGGCTCAGGCAGTATAAAAGGAGCCGGGCTGGGAGAGGTTGCAGTAGAGCGAGCAGCAGAGAGCAGACGCTGACACACAGGCAGACGGCCTCCAGCTGAACTGTGACAAGAAGCTCCAGGAAAAGCAGCAGCAGAGCGACATGTTCCCTCTCAGCCTCCTCCAGTCCTCGCACAGTCCTGTGTATGTCTACCGCCAGCCCGAGCTCCCCCACTGGACCGCCACACACCTCATCCTCCGCCAGCTGGAAGACGACATGCTGAGCGTGAGCAGCGACATGGAGAGGAGAATGCAGCGCCTCCACCAGACTTACCATCTCCTGGCCAATGACCCGGACATGAGGAGGGGGAGGGGGGCTCAGAGCGGACACCCCACCACCCCCCAAGACAAATCCCCCACCGAGGGCAAAGACGGGAAGGAGAACTTTGAGCTCTCCCTGGACGTGAGTCCGTTTTCTCCAGAAGAACTGACAGTGAGGACGGAAGGAAGGAGACTGATTGTGGCGGGAAAATCTGACAAGAAAAGGGAGACGGAGAATGGCGGCTTCTTCCAGGAATACAGAGAATGGCGCAGAGAAGCCGAGCTCCCGGAAGACGTGAATCCCGAGGACGTGCTGTGCTCCATGTCCAAGGACGGGCGGCTCCACTTCCGGGCACCTCGCCTGGCACTGCCCGCTGCCCAACAGAGATCCATCACCATCACCATGGAGCAGAGCCCAGGAGAAGGTCAGGAGTCCAACCCAGAGAACCAGAACCACCGGGGACAGCAGGAGCAAGACCTCCCCCAGAATTCATCCTGATGACATGATGGGACTGAGATTTGGCTTCATCACAGATCACATTCTTCTATCTCATTCTATTCTATTACTATCTATTCCCACCCTGAGATGTAACTTCATGATTTACACTTATTTTGATCTCTTATTTATTTAATACAATCTCAGCTTTTGTTGTGTAACATATTATTTTTTTAAATAAATATTTAGATTCTAATGACATTGTCTGTTTTGATTTGAATGAAGCCATATGATGGGATATGAGATGTTTGTATTCTATGTAGAGGTGTTAGGGAAATGGTCCTGACTAGAGGAGGATAGTACTGATAGTACAAATGGTAAATATTAAAGAGGAACTCCAGCCATATCTTTTATGTTGTGTAATGGGGAAAATATGTAAGGTTTTTGTTGCCTCATTTGATTATATTGGACAAGTTTCTCCTCTCTTTCCTCTCTATGGACATCTGTCTCTAGGATAGAAAGTGAAGGGACACAGACAGCTGAAAATACCTGAAAATTTCCAAACCTTCCCCAAAATAATAAAAAGGTTTTATCTAGAGTTCCACTTTAATCATGTGTGTAGCAGCCTGTATACACCTCTTTATTGCCAGGCCACTTTTCGGTTTTCAGTGTTGTGATAGTTTGACTCACAATTACTAGGTGATGCAGCACTGTATCAAAAGGAATATTATATATATATTTTTAGAAACATAGAGATTTATTTTGGTGATACGTAATAAACTTTTAAAACATTTTTTACTGTATACATTTTTGAAAAAAAAAAGGTTTATTTTTGGTTTCCCTTGTATAAAAAAATGGCAGGACAGTACAGACACCCCAAATGATGGCTTTTTGGAAAGTAGACACCCCAAAGTGATCTAAATTTTTTGCTATAATTGAAATGTAAATACATCCTGGTAATGGCTATGAGGGGGTTAAAATACAGGGCTTAATGAGGGGTGCACTAGATACAGCGTATCATGAATGTACATGTACATACACAGAAGAAGGAGGTGAAGGGGTTAATGTTCAGGTCACATACAGTGTGAGGATGGAGATGAAGGGGTTAATGCATAGGATAAGGGGAGATGAAGAGGTTAAATCCAGGGCACTACAAAGACAAGTTTGTAGGGCATGCTGAGACTTGTAGTTCCACAGTGGGGAGCCGTATTTCAGGCTCATCCTTAATACACATATTTAACAATAATTGCTCATCATTCGGAGAGATCTCACTATTCATTTTTGTCTGTTTATTGACTGCGGGACTCTTCCATAACATGACTATTAAAAGTAAAACAGAAAGATCCAGGAAGACTCTAGCTGGCCCTTGGTCACGCCCACTGGGAAGTTCACCAAATCCAACTTTGCCAACCTGCTTGCTCCTCCCTCCTCGTGTATTATTCATGATGTATATACAGGCTCCTCCCCTTCACTAGAGATACACAGAGAGCACATGGCTGGAGGGCGGATCTTAGCTTCATTGATGTTAACCCTGTTCAGTCTGGAATAGAAGGCTGGGTAGTAATTTATAGATGAGTAGATTTAATGGACTCTACATAAGCGACTAAAAGCAGAACTCCAGATAACACTATTTGAACAGTTA
The DNA here is from genome assembly GCF_042186555.1 of Aquarana catesbeiana. Taxonomy (NCBI): domain Eukaryota; kingdom Metazoa; phylum Chordata; class Amphibia; order Anura; family Ranidae; genus Aquarana; species Aquarana catesbeiana. Next base: position 207,468,537 of record NC_133333.1, on the reverse strand, counting down.
CAGCTTCTTTTTTATGTTTGGGATAAAGGTTTTACGTAAATGAATAAAAGCTGATCATTGTAAGCACCCCTGTGCTATTATCAGACTGCATCATACAGTATTGGATATTTTTGTGTTAACATTACAAAGGAATCCAAAAATCTGATTGGATGATAAGGACTCAGCTTCAGTTTATATAAAACATTCCTATTCATTCTATAAACCAAATATTAAGAGATTTCTTATTTCAGGAAACATTTCCTGGTCCATGCAAACAAAACAGAAGATAGTTATAAAATGAAATTATTTATTTAGAAAACTATATATACAGTATATAGAAACAGTGATTCAAGCAATATAAAAATCAGGAAACTGGAACAATAACATAAATTCTAACATGGGAAAGTAGAAGTGATCTTCCTGACATCTTCTCATCCTGATAGAAATAGTGACAGAAAATCTATTAATATTGTACCAAATCTCAGTCCCATCATGTCATCAGGATGAATTCTGGGGGAGGTCTTGCTCCTGCTGTCCCCGGTGGTTCTGGTTCTCTGGGTTGGACTCCTGACCTTCTCCTGGGCTCTGCTCCATGGTGATGGTGATGGTTCTCTGTTGGGCAGCGGGCAGTGCCAGGCGAGGTGCCCGGAAGTGGAGCCGCCCGTCCTTGGACATGGAGCACAGCACATCCTCGGGATTCACGTCTTCCGGGAGCTCGGCTTCTCTGCGCCACTCTCTGTATTCCTGGAAGAAGCCGCCATTCTCCGTCTCCCTTTTCTTGTCGGATTTTCCCGCCACGATCAGTCTCCTTCCTTCCGTCCTCACTGTCAGTTCTTCTGGAGAAAACGGACTCACGTCCAGGGAGAGCTCAAAGTTCTCCTTCCCGTCTTTGCCCTCGGTGGGGGATTTGTCTTGGGGGGCGGTGGGGTGTCCGCTCTGAGCCCCCCTCCCCCTCCTCATGTCCGGGTCATTGGCCAGGAGATGGTAAGCCTGGTGGAGGCGCTGCATTCTCCTCTCCATGTCGCTGCTCACGCTCAGCATGTCGTCTTCCAGCTGGCGGAGGATGAGGTGTGTGGCGGTCCAGTGGGGGAGCTCGGGCTGGCGGTAGACATACACAGGACTGTTCGAGGACTGGAGGAGGCTGAGAGGGAACATGTCGCTCTGCTGCTGCTTTTCCTGGAGCTTCTTGTCACAGTTCAGCTGGAGGCCGTCTGCCTGTGTGTCAGCGTCTGCTCTCTGCTGCTCGCTCTACTGCAACCTCTCCCAGCCCGACTCCTTTTATACTGCCTGAGCCACTTCTGGACCCCTCCATGTGCTCTCCATATATGGAGCCAGGGGGAGGGGCCTGGGGGACACATCATGAATAATACGAGGCGGAGCCAGGAACTTCTGAGTGACGGCTGGAACTCTGTACTCTGTGCTGGAGATTGCTGGAGAATTCTGAGATATATCTGTGATAGAAAGAAGATGAGTGTACATAGCCGTATACTGAGCACACATGATGGAGATTAGAACAATGTATATATTGTATATATAGATCAGATACACACGGTGAAGCTGATCTCTAGGACAGACAATATACACAGCATTTTAACCCTTTCCTAACAGCTGAACACTGCTGGGAAGTGACTTTATTTTATACAAACAACATTTTTTAGCCATTGATGGTGAGACCTTCCTGGGGAATAATGGAGAGATCATCCCACTCAGAATTCTCCATGGGGGACTTTATCCAATGAAGTGCCACACATTAACCACGTGTCTACCAAGGTGCATTTATAAACACCATGGTAGACAAGTGGTTAAATCAAGCTCACAGCTGCTTCTGCATCTCTGTCCTTGATACTGGCTTTAAAAGCTGATAAACAGATTTCCAATAAAAGTGATCAGGTGGCTCCCGCAGTTTTTCCCAGGCTCCCCTATGCCACCAGTGTGCCTGGGAGTGTAGGTAGCAGTATGTATAATGGAGCTCACTGAACATATACAGTATTCCCGGAGACCTCCTGCAAGCAATAATCACAGAAGCAATGTATATTAAATTACTTCCGCAGTCACAGCTGTCATTTCATAGCTAGTGTAGAATTGGAGGACATCTAATAGATAATCAAAGTTTTCATAAAGAGTACCTGTCACTTTTTCCTTCTATTATATGGGGTTTTTTTTAGCCTCCTTGTGATGGCAATAAAGTAACAGAAAAAAAGATAGTGAAAAAACGATATAAAATAAATAAAAATTATTAAAAAAATTAAAGCACCCCTGTCACCTCTGCACACACCCCATATAAAAAACACAACGTAGGGTGAGCATGTGTTTGTAAACGTCAATTTCATTAACATGAGAGTTATTGTTGGGAATCAGAGTGAGAGCAAAAATTCTGGAGTCATAGTTCACTCTAAACTTATGTAATTTGTAAGGGCTAATTCACACTAGTGCTTTCATCTGCATTTTAGCACAGCTGTAACATAGCTCCCAACTGTCCCTGATTTTGAGGGACTGTCCCTGATTTGAAACAATTGTTTATATGTGTCCTGTTCACACTACAACACTGCATTGACCTGCATTGCATTGTGTTAAAATGCAACTTATATTTTAGCATTTTAGCACAACGCAACACAGGTCAACACATGTAAAATGGTCAATGCAATGCAAGGAAAGTAAAATAAGATTGCTTTGTGATTTGTTTTGTCCCTTACAAGCTCCTATACCAGCCATGTCAGCATTTAATACTGTTGATGAATTTGTTGCAAATCCTGTACGGACCCCCAACAAAAGGATTACAAAGATAAGTGTAAGCAGGGTCTGTAGTTAGAGCAATCACAATGACTGAGTTGTGCTGGATAACCTGTTACCAAAAAAACACTCCAAAAATGAACGTCTAAAACGCATAGCATTTTAATGCACGTTAAAACATGCATCAATGCACGTCAAAACACACATCAATGTACATCAACACACATTAACATGCACATAAAATGGATGGGGAAATGTATTTTCTTTTTCCCTGCATTTTACTGCAAGTCAGCGTCACCTATAGAGAATTTTCAGTACAATCGTTTTTTGTGATTCAACAAGCATACGCAAGACTTGACACGTTTGGTATCCATTTACTTGACAGAACCCCATCTTTTATATCTTGCCAAAAAAGTTGGTATAATATTGTATTTGTTTGCACTAAAATTTATTTTAGCATATTATTTTCTCAAGATAAAAGTTTGATAAATAACTGCACAAATTTCATGCAATATAAAAATTGCAACTGTCACCATTTTATTCTCCAGGGTCTCTGCTTTCAGAAAATATATACTTCTTGAGGGTAAAACGACTACAGAGGAGACTGGGATGATATAACAAAACCATAAAGTACGGATGATTAGAGAGAAGATCTACGTAGTATAAAGAATTATCTGGCAATCTCCAGCTGTCACCTTGCTCCCGCCCACTAGTGTTGTAATCCTCCAGGTTTAGGTTGGCCCCTCCCCCTCCTCCTCCTATCTCAGAATTCTCCAGCAATCTCCAGCACAGAGTACAGAGTTCCAGCCGTCACTCAGAAGTTCCTGGCTCCGCCTCGTATTATTCATGATGTGTCCCCCAGGCCCCTCCCCCTGGCTCCATATATGGAGAGAACATGGAGGGGTCCAGAAGTGTCTCAGGCAGTATAAAAGGAGTCGGGCTGGGAGACGTTGCAGTAGAGCGAGCAGCAGAGAGCAGACGCTGACACACAGGCAGACGGCCTCCAGCTGAACTGTGACAAGAAGCTCCAGGAAAAGCAGCAGCAGAGCGACATGTTCCCTCTCAGCCTCCTCCAGTCCTCGCACAGTCCTGTGTATGTCTACCGCCAGCCCGAGCTCCCCCACTGGACCGCCACACACCTCATCCTCCGCCAGCTGGAAGACGACATGCTGAGCGTGAGCAGCGACATGGAGAGGAGAATGCAGCGCCTCCACCAGGCTTACCATCTCCTGGTCAATGACCCGGACATGAGGAGGGGGAGGGGGGCTCAGAGCGGACACCCCACCGCCCCCCAAGACAAATCCCCCACCGAGGGCAAAGACGGGAAGGAGAACTTTGAGCTCTCCCTGGACGTGAGTCCGTTTTCTCCAGAAGAACTGACAGTGAGGACGGAAGGAAGGAGACTGATCGTGGCGGGAAAATCCGACAAGAAAAGGGAGACGGAGAATGGCGGCTTCTTCCAGGAATACAGAGAGTGGCGCAGAGAAGCCGAGCTCCCGGAAGACGTGAATCCCGAGGACGTGCTGTGCTCCATGTCCAAGGACGGGTGGCTCCACTTCTGGGCACCTCGCCTGGCACTGCCCACTGCCCAACAGAGAACCATCACCAATGAGCAGAGCCCAGGAGAAGGTCAGGAGTCCAACCCAGAGAACCAGAACCACCGGGGACAGCAGGAGCAAGACCTCCCCCAGAATTCATCCCGATGACATGATGGGACTGAGATTTGGTACAATATTAATAGATTCTCTGTCACTATTTCTATCAGGATGAGAAGATGTCAGGAAGATCACTTCTACTTTCCCATGTTAGAATTTATCTTATTGTTCCAGTTTCCTGATTTATATAATAAATAATTTCATTTTATAACTATCTTCTGTTTTGTTTGCATGGACCAGAACATGTTTTCTGAAATAAGAAATCTCTTAATATTTGTTTTATAGAATGAATAGGAATGTTTTATATAAACTGAAGCTGAGTCCTTATCATCCAATCAGATTTTTGGATTCCTTTGTAATGTTAACACAAAAATATCCAATACTGTATGATGCAGTCTGATAATAGCACAGGGGTGCTTACAATGATCAGCTTTTATTCACTTCTGTAAAACCTTTATTCCAAACGTAAAAAAGAAGCTGTAACTGTTCAAAGAGTGTTGTCTGGAGTTCTGCTTTAATTTGTTAGTTGCTTATGTAAAGTCCATTAAGAGCTCTTTCACATGGACATGTCCGTGTACGGAGCCCGCTCTGCTCAGCGGGGGATCGCTCTGTCGATCCCTGCTGAGCAGGCAGATGACAGGTCTGTCTCTGCACACTGTGCAGGGACGGACCTGTCAGAGCGCCGCTCTCCCCTATGGATGGAAAAGTAGGTTTTTCCTCCGTCACACTTTTTGGGATCGGAGCAGGTCGGATATCAGCGGACATGTCACCACTGACATCCGACGCTCCATAGAGGTCTATGGAGCGTCCGTTCAGGTCCACCTAAAAAAACTGACAGGCAGATCTGAACGGATTGTCCGTGTGAAAGAGGCCTATATTTACTAATCCATAAATTACTACCCAGCCTTCTATTCCAGACTGTACAGGGTTAACATCAATGAACCTAAGATCCGCCCTCCAGCCACGTGCTCTCTGTGTATCTCTAGTGAAGGGGAGGAGCCTGTATATAGGATGAGGTGTGTGGCGGTCCAGTGGGGGAGCTCGGGCTGGCGGTAGACATACACAGGACTGTGCGAGGACTGGAGGAGGCTGAGAGGGAACATGTCGCTCTGCTGCTGCTTTTCCTGGAGCTTCTTGTCACAGTTCAGCTGGAGGCCGTCTGCCTGTGTGTCAGCGTCTGCTCTCTGCTGCTCGCTCTACTGCAACCTCTCCCAGCCCGACTCCTTTTATACTGCCTGAGCCACTTCTGGACCCCTCCATGTGCTCTCCATATATGGAGCCAGGGGGAGGGGCCTGGGGGACACATCATGAATAATATGAGGCGGGGCCAGGAACTTCTGAGTGACGGCTGGAACTCTGTACTCTGTGCTGGAGATTGCTGGAGAATTCTGAGATATATCTGTTATAGGAAGAAGAAAAGAATGTACTAGAGGAGTGTACATAGCCTTATACTGAGCACACATGATGGAGATTAGAACAATGTATATATTGTATATATTGATCAGATACACACGGAGAAGCTGATCTCAAGGACAGACAATATACACAGCGTAATTACCATTTCCTAAGAGAGCTGAACAATACTGAGAAATCCAGAATTTAATGTCATTCTTGTATGTGTACGCTGTAATCTATTTTGTTCTGTTTGCGTTCTTATAGCAGCACCATCTTGAATGTAAATGCATTTAGGGTGTGCCCCCCAAGTCTGTTGTTTGTATATTGTAAGGGTCCTGACCAGATCCCTTGGGCTGGAGCATCTGTGTTATAGGAGGAGTCCTTCTAGTTCTCCCACAAAGAGGAGTTTGTCTCCCATGGTTGAGATGTAGGATCTTTCATTCTATTAATAGTGTAGGACCCACTGATAATGGGGTACTTTGACGCAGTAGGTGGGCTTAAGTGCCATATGTTGTGACCAAATCCCCATATTTTTTTAATATGTTCAGGTGTTTTAAATAGCCCTGCAGGGTTTCATGTAATTTTTGTATGTGTGCTGTAATCTATTTTGTTAATTCGCTGGTGTCGCAGGGTGGGAGAGTTCAGGGCGCATGAGGACATCATGAAACAGGTCAATTGGGGCCTCGGGCTCTGGTCACGTGTTTGTGAGGGGGTGACGGACCTGGTATAGACTTGCTGGTCTGACGCTGTGCACAGTGCACGGCCAGACACACAATGTTTGATTGTGAAGGCTAGGGGGGAGGATTGTGCGGGCTGAGGGGGCAGTGCCCCTGCACCCCTTGTGGACCGGCTGCCACTGGTGAGTCTTTGGGAAATGATGGAAAGGTCATTCCACTCAGAATGCTGATGCTCCATGTGAGACTTTATCCAATGTACTATCACACATTAACCATTTGTCTACCAAGGTACGTTTATAAACATCATGGTAAACAAGTGGTTAAATCAAGCTCACAGCTGCTTCTGCATCTCTGACCTTGATACCGGCTTTAAAATATGGCAGACGGCTTTCTGATGACCCTTGCAATTTTTTCCAGGCTCCCCCCATGCCACCAGGGTGTCTGGGACTGTAGGAAACAGTAATTATGAAGAACTCAATGAACATACATTCCCCGAGACCTCCTGCGATCAATAACCATAGAAGCAATGTATATTAAATGAATAAATAGTGATCAGCGCAACTTTCTATATCTAAATGCAATGTGTAAAAATATTGGTGACAAATAAGATGATAATAATATCTGTGACCAATAAATGTGCAATATCCAAAATAACTAATAACTATATAATATAAAAAATAGTCCTTTCAGGTAACGTGTCAAAAATATGTGACAAACAATTCTTCTGTGAAAAATCTTTGTGGTTCTTGTAAACGTAATGCTCCCAGAGCTCTTACCTCAATGAGGAATATAGTCAGCCTTATTGATCTCCTAGAGGAAGATCCAATCTCCAACCCCGAATACCTCACGGAAATTTAAGTTCCTGATGATCTTGGACACGGTTGAGGATTTCCAATGGTGTCAATGACTTTCAGGACTCCCACTGGACGTGGCCGGATGTACCAAATGAACCAGAAGTGATGTAAGAGGTGTCCACAACGCTGTATACAATGCACTGTTTGCACCATTATTGCTTTTAATATTGTTTTAAATGTAAGAGTCCATTTTGGCCTTTAATAAAGTCTGTTTATTTAAAAGTTTTTACACTATGGGAGGTTTTTACGCTATGGAAGGTTTGTCCTTTATCCTAACATAACGTTTGAAAAAATCTGAACCATCATATGATTGGGAGTCCTGAAAGTCATTGACACCATTGGAAATCCTCAACCGAGTCCAGGATCATCAGGAATTGAAATTTCCATGAGGGATTTGGGGTTGGAGATTGGATCTTTCTCTAGGAGATCGATAAGGCTGACTATATTCCTCATTGAGGTAAGAGCTCTGGAAACATTAATGCCCCATACACATGGTCGGACTTTGTTCGGACATTCTGACAACAAAATCCTACAATTTTTTCCGACGGATGTTGGCTCAAACTTGTCTTGCATACACACGGTCACACAAAGTTGTCGGAAAATCCGATCGTTCTAAACACGGTGGCGTAAAACACGTACGTCGGGACTATAAATGGGGCAGTGGCCAATAGCTTTCATCTCTTTATTTATTCTGAGCATGCGTGGCACTTTGTCCGTCGGATTTGTGTACACACGATTGGAATTTCCGACAACGGATTTTGTTGACGCAAAATTTTATATCCTGCTCTCAAACTTTGTGTGTCGGAAAATCCGATGGAAAATGTCCGATGGAGCCCACACACGGTCGGAATTTCCGACAACACGCTCCGATCGGACATTTTCCATCGGAAAATCCGACCGTGTGTACGGGGCATAAGTGTACAAGAACCACGAAGATTTTTCACAGAATAATTGTTTGTCACATATTTTTGACACATTATATGTATTCATTTTTTTCTTCAATAATACCAACATAAATGCCTAATAAACGGTCCATACCAGAAGTGTAGAAATTGCTCCTGTTCAAAGGTGGTATGCAGGTGTGAGCGCTGAAATGGTTTTATTTCTCATTGAACATGTATTTTAAATTGCTGTGTAAAACAAATCATAGTGATATGTGTTGATGTGTAAGTACTTACACATCAACACATATCACTATGATTTTTTTCATATAGGTTTCCCACATGGAGGTCCGCATCCCACACTCATTGCACCCACCAGCAATGGTTTTGCCTATGGCCGTTGTTCCTATTCCCACAGATCCCCCTGGCGTCGGGCGGCTTTGCTTTGCAGCTCTCTGCGATTGTGGATGCTGTTTCACTCGATCGCTGATGCAGACGTGAGTTAGGACGCACAACCTTTAATTCATTCTATACAAGTAAAATATTTGTATACAAAACCTTTTTTCATTTCCTGTTTACTAAAAAACATTTTTTTTTTTTTAAATAAAAATATTTTTTAGAATCATTCCATGACGTATGCTCCTGATGAGCAGTTGCTATACCACGAAACGCGTAGAGCTTTGATTATTACCAATCTTCCCATATCACAGAATACCAAGATTTCAATGATTCCACTTACCTCCATAAGTATCTGTCATGGCATTAAATATCTTTTATTATTATAATTATTAGTTCTAATTTTCATGGCTCTTTTTGGGTCTAATCATAGTAACAAATGTACACATGCATATTGATTATCTGTGCTCTCTATGTGACAATGGATCATGACCTATTGTGTAATTAATGTGTATTTTATGTATAAATCCATGGTTTATTATATAGAGGCTTGATGCCCACAGCATTTTAGAGGTTGAATGCCCAAAATGTTTTTTACATACCATGGATTATACCAAATAAATGAATGTTGGTCACTTGACCTGCGTTGTGCTGCTGTGTGCTTCATTTAAAGTCCCACTTCTCTCTCTTTACTGTAAGAGCGGCAAGGATGTGGAATGCCCTTCCACAGGCGGTGGTCTCAGCGGGGAGCATCGATAGGTTCAAGAAACTTTTAGATAAGCACCTGAATTGACCGCAACATACAGGGATATACAATGTAATACTGACACATAATCACACATAGGTTGGACTTGATGGACTTGTGTCTTTTTTCAACCTCACCTACTATGTAACTATGACAGGACCTCTTAAATATGAGATCTGGGGTCAAAAAGACCTCAGATCTCATATTTACACTAAAATGCAATAAAAAAAATAAATAAAAAATGTTGTCATTTAAAAAAAAAAAAATGTCCCTTTAAGAGCTATGGATGGAAGTGACGTTTTAACGTCGCTTCCGCCCTGCATTGTTATGGACAAGGGTGGGGGCCATCTTCCCCTCACTCGTCTCCATGCCCAGCAAGGGTAAAGATCCGATCACCTCCGCTGCTGCTGACGGCTCCGGTAAGCGATGGAGGGCACCGGAGCCCCCTCTCCCGCCGTCAATAAAAGAAGAGGATACCGGGGTTATAGCAACTTGCTGCTGCCATAACAACGATATTCCTCTTCAAAGTACGGATGTATAACGGTGGTGAGCAGTCCGGAAGTGGTTGAACATTTTTCTTATTTGCAATATAGGCACATGATCACATATGGGATGATTGTATATATATTAAGTGCTGCACTTATTTTAATTATATCAAACTTCCGGATGAGTTTCCCGTGGTGAAGTCAGCTGGAAGTGGGAGCAGGTACCTGGGGGAGGGGGAGGAAGCAAATAAGCAAATTTTCCCCTTTTGGGTGGAGCTTCACTTTAATCTATTACAGAAATTACAGACCAAATGTGTTGAGCATTTAAAAATTTGTGTGGCATTCATCCAACAAATGTCTTCTAACTAGACCCCCATGAGACAAGGCAATTAATATCCAGTTTCATCCAATCAGAGGTTCCAGTTACATATGATCAAAAATGTGAAAAAATATTTAAACTGGACATCTTGATTGTATTGTATCAATAGTGGTACAGTTTATGAACACTGACCATACCGTTGTGAGTGCCAACCCCAGTGATATCATTTGTCATTCCTCTTGCTGTTGCCATCCAGGATGCAATGATCCAGACGCTGGAAAGGATGACGTGATATCAGAGGGGGTGGTGAATTAAAGCAAGAGCCATGTGCATTGAAATTGAGGATCTTAGCATGTTGGTCTGGACCTTTATGTCTGTTCTAACCTTCTTTGCTGCAACCTATCACAGACCCAGTAAAATGAGCAGCTAAGAAGTAATGACTGAATTTTTCTTTAAAGCTGAATTCCAGCTGTATTTTTTTACTGCATAGGCATATTGGTTTAGCTTGGCACAATCTAAGTATGCATACAGTATCTCATAGGAAATGATCCATAAGCCGCATGTCCTGAAGCAGACCCATGTGCATAAAGTGAGATGAATGGCAGCGTCAGCCAGGTCACGTAGCCAACGTGTTTCGCTCTGCCCCTTGGAGCTTAATCATGGGGAACATATGAGAGAGACATGAGATATATGCATATCTCAAACATGATGGACAGCTGGGGAAGCTGACTATCAATGTAGTAATAATTGCTACTACAATGCTAGCCGAGATCTTCTGCGTCCTGTGCCAAGTGACTTCCCCTCTGCACATTGACCACAGGGGGTGTTTGATCTGTACAGCCACCAATCACAGAAGGGCTTGTATTTTTTTTAATGACTGTTTGGACGAGGTGGAGATTGTGATATCACTATTCCACCTTGTCCAATCAGAGAATGTTTATTAGAAAAAAAAAGTGTTCTGTTAATGACTTGTATGTGCGAGCAACCTCCTGTGGTCATTATGCAGTGGGTACGCCGCTTGGAACAGGACCCGAAAGATCACGGTTATCACTGAAGTAGCGCCAACTACTAAAGTGATGGTTAGATTCTCCTGTGGCCTCTCAGATATGAGATATGCATACTTACATCGTGCCAAGCTGGACCAATGTAACTATGATCATACCAGGAGTTTCACTAATGTCAACTTTTCTAAGCTTTTTCGATCCTGTTCTTTGTGTGTGTTATATTTTGCTAAGCTGTTATTTATGATATGCTATGGTGCTATCAATGATTAATTTAAAAAAATACCAAAGTCCTATTTTACCAGAAAATTATCTTAATTAATATAGATATTCACATAGTAATCCTAGACGTATTGACTTCAGATACACTTTCAATGAAAATCAAAAGTCAGCAAATGGAAAATACACAGTAGTTTAAATTTCTCTTGAATGGTGCCTCCTAGTTGCCAATCTGCATTACTAAGATTTAAAGAACAGCGCCCCCTAATGGTTGTGCCTTCTTAGTATTGTGCCTTTTCTCTACATTGTTGCAAAATGTGACATTCAGCATATTTTTTTGTAGTATTTTGTATATTTTGATAGAAGCAGCGTGTTTACAAGCCGTATCCAGGATAATGTCTCATCCCTCTCGATCTCTTTGAGGGTATAAATATTTACTGTACTGTACAGTTTGATAGAATTTTTACATTAAAATAAAGTCATGTGCTTGTCTTGTCTTCATTCTGCTTGTGTCATTCAGTGTCGCATGCAGTACTTTGCAGTACTAAGCCCTATACTTAACCCTCAACCTAGCCCAACCATTACTTTTAACTTACTGTAGCCCTATCCTTAAAGCGGAGTTCCGCCTCCCCCTTTAAAAATTAGAAATCAGCAGCTACACATACTGCAGCTGCTGACTTTTAACATTAGGACACTTACCTGTCCTGAAGTCCAGTTGGCACCTCAGCCGATGTTTACATCGGTTGGTCGGGTGCTGCTGCCGCCATTGCATCTTAAAGCTCAACTTAGCCTTCATATCTAATGTCTGGTAAGCTTCAATGTCTTATCTCATCTTATCCTTCCCTAATCTAAAAGCCCCTGGTTTGTAGCATTCCACATAGAAGGGCCATTGTGTGAGAGCTGTGGCCAACGCTGTATCCTGGCTTGGCCGGCAAGGCCCAGGCCTAGAGCAGCACTTTGCAGGGGGGCAGCACGGAAAGAGTCCCCGCCGGTTTGCGCTACACTGTTAGTGTAGCGCCAGTCTTATGGGGTGGACTGGGCTGAGAGGCAAATTAGTCTAGCGCCCCATAAAGTGGCCTCACTGCTTCCGGTATGCGGGCGGCTGGCATTCCACAACTGTGGGGGGGGGGGGGGGCGCTTCTAATTTTGACTGTGCTCTCATCCTGGACCACAAATCTTCCTCACTGTGCTATATGTTTTCTGCTGCACCATTGGCATGGTTAAATCTTCTTAATCCTCACCATAAAAGTAAAAAAAAGTAAAAGTAGAACTATAGACAACACTTTTTTTTTTCATTTTGGATAGAGTAAGGCATGGTTATAACCCCTGTCAATTTATTTTTTACCATCCCTGTCCCATTGCAGAGATTTCCCTTCACTTCCTGCCCCAGGCCCCCAGAACTAGTGTCCCCACTGGAAAATTTCAGGGCGGGTCTTAAACAGCAAGGGGTGTGGCCTTGACAGGAAGGGGTGGGTCATATAAATTAGGGGGTGCACGAGTTTAGCCAGGCCTAGGGCAGCACAAAACCTAAATAAACTACTGGCTGTGGCCCCTCTGCATTAGTCTGACATACTCCCTACTGTTGGGAGGGATACCTCTCGGCAATGTATATTGGATAAAAGGCAAATGGGGGTGGCTACGAGTGGGCGTGTATGTTTGAATGAAAGGAACACACAGGCTTTTGTTCTTTCTCTTGGTTGCTGAGAAGCCTGCTGTAAGGGTGTCCCTCTGCTATCTTGGGACCTCGCTCTGACCGAGGGCTTGGGCCTATATTCCATGTGGCCCAGACCCCTTTTATCATCCAGAACCCGCAGAGGAAACTATGTGTGATAAGTATCCTTGATATTTCATTGTTGTTATATGTTGTAGAGATATGCTGTTAGTATAGTGTGTTCTGATTGTATTGAAAAAATAAAAGTGTATCGTCACACGGAGTGGTACCGTGGATACACGTGAAATAGCACTGTGCCACGTCCTAGCAAATTCATATACAAAAACCGAAAAGAAGAGGGGGACTTTTGGACTTTTTAGGCACAACTATACAACCAAGTTATAGATAAAAATCTTATTTTATTAATTTAGAAAAACACGTAGCAAAAAAGGGGCGACAATATTAAAAACACAACATATGTATATGTTCAGATAATTGCTATACAACACCATCTAAAGTATATGAGTCTTCGGACATCTGAAAGGTTGCTCCAAATCTAGATCAGTCCGAAGAGGTGGTTAGATAGCAAATCCGCAATCAGCTCATGTGTTGTGATTGTTCGATGCTCGACATGTTTCGCGTGTGGGCCACGCTTCTTCAAGAGCGATGACAATATATGTTGTAACTATCAGAGTATATAACATTACAATTTCATGGTTAGTATATACATATATACATATATATAGAGAACAGGCGTCTATGATGACGCCACATATATTGTGCAGAAAGAAAATGTGTACTCGTTCAAACAGGGCGGCAGTGGGCGTCAAAACCCCAAGCGGTGCTGGAAGGCTGCTATGGGGGCGTGCACAACATAGTTTTAAATAGTATTTAAGGAGTGATACAATAGAACAGGTTTGTGAACTAAATGAAATTTGAGTAACCTTAACGTGTGGAAAAGGGGGGGGGGGAGAAGGAAAAGAAAACGTGGAGGGCAGGACGAGGGCAACCCAAGGACAAGGAGAGGGGGGAAGGGGGAGGAAGGGGAAGGGGGAAAGGAGGGAGGGGGGAGGGGGAGGGGGAAAGGAAGAGGGAGGAGGGGAAGGGAGAAAAGGGGGGGGGAGAATTGGGGGGGAGGGGGAAGGGAGGGGGGGGAGAGGGGGGAAGAGGGGAGAAGAGGGGAGGAAGGGAGAGGGAGGAACAGGGGAACAACCAGATATACCTGTGAGATGAATATTGGTGAGTGTCCCATATTATAGCAAGGAATAGACTACCTAAAATCTATATGTTTTATATTCCAAACTCCCCTTTCCTTTTTCTTTCAAATTTAACTGTTTCTCTTTCTAGGAACAGGTCTATATATAAAAATAGCTAGTACCAGTAACATACCTACCCTGATGTGCATATTTACCATACTGCCAGTCATCTGGTTCTTCCTTACCGGCGGACTATTACCCTTTTTCATGATTTTATAATTGTTCTAAATGTGAGTATCCTCCCTTTATTACACCACGCCTCCACTCTTTCCCCCCTATATTTTATTTTTTCAATTGACTGAATTGGGTGGGAGCACCCGGGCCCTTGGTAACCATATTTATGGGAACCAATTAGTGGTTTATATCATAGACCCCCTCATCCATACCAGTAAATATTTTTCTATTGCCTCTCTAAATCTATATTTGTTCTTTTCTTTCTCAGTTTACTGGGCTTAATATTTAAAAGGAAGTGACTTATGGACTTTGTAGGCACAGCATGGACGGGATATATGTCTGAAATCCAGACCAATTGCAATGTTGATACGGAACAAGAAATTGGGATCAATCAATATATGGCCAAAATGAAACGCCTTTTGAAAAAGAAGGCCAACCTCTATTGGCATATAGAATTCCTTAATAAGTATGTCAGGGAAAACATCAGTCCCTTGGGATTAAGGGTACAAGTATATCCCTCGTTTCAGACCACAACTCCTGAGTTTAAGGTAGCGTGGGAAGGTGCACTTACAACCTGCAGTATTAATTTGATGAAATTACTCATTTCCCAATATCAATCTGAATTGGCTACACTCGATCAAGAGATTGTAACATTACAATCTTCCAATGAAAGCATAAAAACCCATGCCTTATACACCAAACGATGGCAAGACATTAGAGATTTTGTCACTAAAATCACTAGAGATATTATCTATAAAAAACAAAATAAACTTTCCAAAGATAGATTGGCCTTCATGGACGGTTTTGCGTATCATTGGCAGCTACCTGCTCAGAACAGAGGGTCTAGAACCAGAAATCGCATCGTGAAAAATCAAGGAAATATACTATACACTACAGACGATGATACTGAATCTGATTCCTCTCTGTTTTCTTCACAGCCTCCTTCCAGGAAAACCAACCCCACGACTCATCACTCACATCTAGGAGCACGTAAGCGGGATCTTGTTGGTGGGTCTTTTACTCCGTATTTTAAAAAACGTCCTCCTTCTGATAACTCTTCTTTTCATAACAAATCTTCACAAGACACCTCTCTTAATACTGACACCAATGGACATCCACCTGGAAAATACCTGGGAGCCACGGCCCTACAGGCGATCCAGCTTCTCAATTCACAATCACAATCACATGTTTTGTCGATGACCGCGACTCCATCTTCCACAATCAGTGATATGGGCAGATCCCTGGTACAGGGAGCCACTACCGCTGAGAATACACAGCTCACACTTCCAAATACTCCTGGTAACAACACACAGGGCACACATCTTAGGCAGAGTACACTAGACTCACACGTCTCCCAGACCAGGAATTTGTCACAAAATTTTCAAGTGCCAGAGTACAAACTACCACTCACGTAAATGCGAATCTGGACATTTTCAATCTAACCCCTTATTCCCTTAATACTCACCAAGTAGAGGTTCTCCAGCTCGGTTTGAGTTTCTGTCCATCTACTGTAATTGATAAGTATGAGACTATTAAGGACCTATACTTATTCTCTCGGAATCTCACATACAAATTTTTGTTCGATAAGGATCGGGCGCGATCCATACAGGACAAACAGATTTCCGAACAAGTCAAACACTTCACTATGGAGGACTTTCGAGCCCTCCGAGATTTAATGTTACTACTCGATGAGAATGATCAAACGAGCCATGCAGAGACTCCTGCGGCCTCTAACTCTAATCCTTCAGTTGTTCCCCTGATCAACCCATTTAAAACCAAATCTCAACGCTTCCCTGATCTGATGACTAATCCCAGTATTTGGGCCTTCCTGATGGGCACAATCAATGATGTCAAGAATATGAGTGTAACACCTAAACATAAGAATTTAACTCAAGCCCAGACATTAGCAATCACGCAATTACAGAATCACCCTGATTTGGTGATAAAACCCGCCGATAAAGGCGGAAACATTGTTCTCATGACCAAAGCTGACTACAAACAGATGGTCATGAATATCTTATGTAACAAGACATGGTACAAACGCATTGATTCGATAGAAATCGACCAATATAAAGCAAAATTCTTGAATATCGTTGGTTCTGCCCATCAGGAGGGCCTTATTGATCAAGACCTATATAATTTTTTGAATGTGCGCCATCCTAGGATGGCCACATTCTATGCACTTCCCAAAGTGCATAAAAATCAGACCAAACCCCCGGGAAGACCGATAGTGTCAGGCATAGGGTCTCTAACAGAAAACGCCAGCCGATTAGTGGACTCAATACTCCTACCACACGTGCTGTCCTTACCTTCATATATCAGAGACACAATGGACCTTTTAAAGCAGATCGAGGGGATGGTCGTGCCTCCTGATGCCCTGCTCGTGACCTTTGATGTCGAGGCTCTATACTCGAGCATCCCCCACGAGCAGGGCATCAGGACAGCGCGCACCTTCCTTCGTGAACAAACGCACCATCGTTGGGAGTACTGCGAATTTATTCTAAAATTGCTACATTTCATCCTCACACATAACTGTTTTACATTTGATGGGTCCCACTTCCTCCAGGTACAGGGCGTAGCTATGGGCACCTGTTGTGCGCCCACCTACGCCAACCTGTACCGGGGGGGGTGGGAGCGTACAGTATTTTCGGATGACAGTTTATCACATTTGACCAGCCAGGTGATGTGTTGGATGCACTTTATTGATGACATCTTTATCGTATGGTCAGGGTCTATGGAAAGCTTAAACACCTTTGTCAAAAGACTTAACTGCAATTCATCCAACTTAAAATTTACAGTATGTAGTAACTATTCAACCATCACTTTCCTTGACCTTACAATCTGCAAAGATGGAGACGGCAAATTGGCCAACTCTTTGTTCCGCAAAGAAACAGCAGGCAACACTCTGCTACATGCGGAAAGTGCCCACCCATATACCCTCATACGTAGCATACCATACGCTCAGTACCTTAGACTCCGCAGAAACTGTACTTTCACAGAGGACTTTAAACTACAAGCTAATAAACTTCGCGAACGTTTGAGGGCAAGGGGATATAGTAAATCACTTCTTCGCCGCGCCTACAATAAAGCATTGCGCCAACCACGGAATGTACTTTTATACCAAAATAAAACCCCTAAACCAAATTTGACGGTAAGATACATCACAAAATACTCCCAACACCACTCAGAATTACGTGATATCCTAACCACACATTGGTCGTTATTACGTGAAGACCCGATCCTGGCCAAATACATAACCCCTACCCCAACCATCACTTTTCGGAGAAGCAGATCCCTTAGGGATAAACTTACATCTAGTCATTTTTGTAATGACTCTATAACACAACTCCATCCAAAAGGAATTACCAGATGCGGAAGATGCTCCTTCTGCCCCTGGATCCGTACAGGGACCCGCTTCAAACTTCCCAATGGTGAGACATTTACTCCCCACTTTCATGCTAACTGTGAAACTCAGGGCTTAGTCTACCTTATGACATGTGATTGTCAAGCCTTCTATGTCGGAAAAACCATCCGACAATTCCGTTTGCGCATTAAGGACCACGTATATTACTCTGGAGGAGGAAAAATGATTACATCTGTGAGTAGGCATCTGGACCTCTATCACAGATTCGACACCTCGGTGGTTTCCTTCATTGCCCTTGCGGTTATTCCAAGGAGCCCCCGAGGTGGCGACTGGGACAAACAGATTTTAAGACAAGAAACTTTTTGGATAGAATGGTTGAATGCGACTCGGGCCCCTGGCATTAATGAGGTGCAGTCCTATAAACCTTTTTTGTGATAATTACTGAGCTATATAGGCTCTGATTACAGTCTGTGTATATCTATTGGTTTAGGAACAATGAGCAAGGGCCAAGACACACACAGGTCCATTTTTCCATTTTGATCCATATAGAGATCCACTTATATACACAGCTTGAGTTGAGGTCCATTTGTGCTTCTGTACATAGTAAGCATACCAACAATATAGATATTGAGGTATATATATGCAATAACAGAATTATCTGTAATGCTTTACTGTATAAAATGTGTTTTTTAATCTTTTCTATGACAAATGATTTCCCTTTGTGTACTGAGTTCTTGAGGTGCGGTTTGTGGCAGCGCCACCTGGTGGTGCATTCTTGGCTGCTATGCGGCCGCCCAGCGCCGCATTGGGTCCTCTTACAGTGGGCGTGTGCCGCTTCCCCACTGGAAGCACCGTCTCTGCTGACGACTCTCCCGGCTGGCTTGGGCGCATGCGCACGGTGAGTATTCGGCCGGTCCGGATGACGTCACGTCGGCGCTGCCGATTGGATGACGACGGACGGGACGGGCACACAAATAGGACAGCGTCCTAACATAGTGTGCATTCCGCTCTAGCTCCAGGAGGATATCGTATGCCACAGGTCTCTTTCCATTATATCCAGGTACCTTCCATTACAGCATCAACCATTAAGACGTTGTCACTGCTGGATGTCTGTTTCTTCTCTAGTCCAAATACTAGTTTAAACCCCCCCCCTCTTCTTTTGTCTACCTTACTCACACTTCAGGACAAATCGTCTGTAGTCCATCTTTGATAATACAGTACCTGTGTAATGGTCTATTATTGCCTGCATCCCACCGTGGAATCCAGGGGCATACAGACTATAAATTCCTACCTATGAGATGAATATTGGTGAGTGTCCCATATTATAGCAAGGAATAGACTACCTAAAATCTATATGTTTTATATTCCAAACTCCCCTTTCCTTTTTCTTTCAAATTTAACTGTTTCTCTTTCTAGGAACAGGTCTATATATAAAAAATAGCTAGTACCAGTAACATACCTACCCTGATGTGCATATTTACCATACTGCCAGTCATCTGGTTCCTCCTTACCGGCGGACTATTACCCTTTTTCATGATTTTATAATTGTTCTAAATGTGAGTATCCTCCCTTTATTACACCACGCCTCCACTCTTTCCCCCCCTATATCTGGTTGTTCCCCTGTTCCTCCCTCTCCCTTCCTCCCCTCTTCCCCCCTCTTCCCCCCTCCCCCCCCCCCTCCCTTCCCCCCCAATTCTCTCCCCCCCCTCCCCCCCCCCCTTTTCTCCCTTCCCCTCCTCCCTCTTCCTTTCCCCCTCCCCCTCCCTCCTTTCCCCCTTCCCCTTCCTCCCCCTTCCTCCCCCTTCCCCCCTCTCCTTGCCCTTGGGTTGCCCTCGTCCTGCCCTCCACGTTTTCTTTTCCTCCCCCCCCCCCTTTTCCACACGTTAAGGTTACTCAAATTTCATTTAGTTCACAAACCTGTTCTATTGTATCACTCCTTAAATACTATTTAAAACTATGTTGTGCACGCCCCCATAGCAGCCTTCCAGCACCGCTTGGGGTTTTGACGCCCACTGCCCCCCTGTTTGAACGAGTACACATTTTCTTTCTGCACAATATATGTGGCGTCATCATAGACGCCTGTTCTCTATATATATGTATATATGTATATACTAACCATGAAATTGTAATGTTATATACTCTGATAGTTACAACATATATTGTCATCGCTCTTGAAGAAGCGTGGCCCACGCGCGAAACATGTCGAGCATCGAACAATCACAACACATGAGCTGATTGCGTATTTGCTATCTAACCACCTCTTCGGACTGATCTATATTTGGAGCAACCTTTCAGATGTCCGAAGACTCATATACTTTAGATGGTGTTGTATAGCAATTATCTGAACATATACATATGTTGTGTTTTTAATATTGTCGCCCCTTTTTTGCTACGTGTTTTTCTAAATTAATAAAATAAGATTTTTATCTATAACTTGGTTGTGTAGTTGTGCCTAAAAAGTCCAAAAGTCCCCCTCTTCTTTTTGGTTTTTGTGTTCTGATTGTAAGCTATGTAACATTGTAATACCCTTTTAGTACTTTTATGATAGTTTCCTAACTCCTTGGGAAATACAATAAGATATTGTTTTACTAGCAGCACCGTATGTTTGGTTTCATAGCTAACCTGGTATTATTGTAATATTAACAATAGCATGTGCTCAGAGTTTCATAGACCAACTAATTATAGGGACTAGATAAATAATACACAGATATAATATTAATAATTATATCGATTATTACAATTGGCACCCCGGACTGTGAATTTTATTTTTACACAGAATCCACAAAAACCTAATGTATTTTTGTCTTGAGTCCCTGTAAGGATAAATCCTCAACTACACCCAGAACTCAAAATCATCTCTAGTGTGGACAAGATTGGCGCTGGCTCGCGAATTCTGAAACCACGCTTGGATGGTCATGAAGATTCTGTGAAATATTTCATCAGGGAAACGTAGAACCTGGTGAGATCTTTCGCTGATATATGTATATATGTTAAACGTTTGTATCATTAATATGCTTTAGGCCTGTAACCAGCCAAAGGTGCTGACGAGTAAAAGGGCTGATCACCCTTGGTTAGAGATTGACAGGAATTACCATACATCTTTGAGGAAAAAGTGGGAGAAATATAGATTGTTATTTTAAATTTTTAATTTTTTTTACATTTTTTTTTTTTTACCCATGTGAGAGTGAAATGCTTTGTTCCAATAGGAGATCAATGTGGCCTGCAACCTAACTGGAAGGCATTGATTGAGAGTCTGCCTTGTGTCTTAGAATGTGCCTTGTGTCAAGTCACAGTTATTTTTAAATGGCTTTGTATCAGTTTTTGGTAAGGAACTCTGGTAAAAGCAGGTCAGACGAGCTTTAGTGGGGGTAGGCTAATTAGCATATCAATGGATATTCCCCAGTAAGCATGTGGTAATCCTAAAAGCCACATAGAACCTACAGGACAGAAGTGCTCATATACAAGGCAGCCGATAATGCCACAGTAAGCGTGGGGGGTCTTTTCTATGGATATGCAAAAGTTTAATGGTTTTGAAGGATATCAGGTAAAAGTGGTAATGAATGAAGAATATTGAATGCTAGAAGAGCGATTCAGTTTTTTTTTTCGTGAGTTGTAAGAGCTAACGATAATTGAGTTTGGTTTATTACTCAGTGCAGTGTTGGAACGCTAGTACAAATAGAATTGTGTATTGTGTGGATTGTATGGTTGTGAAATGGAACTGGTGTATACATATGTTAAAAAGTACGCTTCTGCCAATTATCATTCATGTGCAGATGAACCTCTTAAAAGCCAGTGTAATGTATTATTGTCTCAGTGTCACCAACATAATAGCAGATTATTGGGTAAACAGCTAAAAAAGAAAGTTAAAAAAGAAAGGTTGGCAAATGAAATTGCAGTGTTGCTCAGAATTAAATTTATATCTGAGCAAATGGAGGGGAAGTGGGAAGCAGAGAGGAGACGTCTCGGGGAGGACATAGAGAAAATCAGTGAAAACCTTCTAAAGATTGCAACAGCCTCCAGTAGTGAGATGGATGAATTGCGGACTACAGCAGGCAATTTGTCAGAAAGAAACAGTGAGCTACAAGAACAGCTTCAGAGGTGCAGCATGGACTGTGATATGAAGAGCAAACTTTTAGAGTCATTGCGAATAAAGTTGTCAGAGATGGAAGAGTTGGTTATGTCTTTAGAAAGAAAGTTAGCAAATGCACACTCCCAGCTTCTTACTAAAGAGCAATGTATAGTATCGCTCAATGAGCACAAAGGAACGTGCCAATTGGCCAATATCTGCACAGTCAATGAGGAGAAGGGCTGTGATGAAACACAGTCTGCTATTGCACCCATAGCTTCGAAGCAAGATAACAGTTTGATTACAATCCAAGAGAGACTTACTTTGTGCCAGATTCTGGGTGAATTTAATGCCCTGCAATAACCAGTGAGTCTGTCCAATAAATTTGAGGCTCTAGTCCTTAAATTTCATTTGAGTAATGAGGATGCATGTTCTCTTCTGAGAGCATGGCTACCAGGACCTTTGGCAGGCCAGTTATTTGCACAGGTTAATGATAACTTAGCAGATGCAGAGGTGCGGAGGAAAGAGTTGCAGCGTATTGTGGACAGTCGTGATAATGGTATGAGTGATTTGCAACGAATGAGATTTAGGAGAGGAGATGACCCAATTTTGTTCTGCAGTGAGTATCTTGCATTGTATACGAAAGTGTTCAACTGTCCTGACTTATTGGAGGATGATACAAGTTTCATATACTCAATGGCCAATAAGTGTTATGTAAGCTATCCCACTAGAATGGCTCTGAGGAATGCTAGATCCTACCAAAATTTTGTCAATATCCTGCAAGACTTCTGTCAAGAGTCCAGTGATAGGGAATATGGGTCAAAGGCAGGTGTATCCATAATAAGCAGAGGTACAGGAAGGCAGAGAGAGTTCAGACGTTCTAAATGGAATAGGCATGGACATAGATTTTGTAAAGCCCTTAACATTGCTAGCATGGAGCAGGAAACCCCAGAATTACAGGGTGCACAGGCAGCCATAATGGAGTTATCCTCCAAACATGCAAAAGCTGAATGTGCAATGGTGAAGGTACCCTCTGCACATGCGCAGTGCTCAGCAAAAATAGAAGTGGAGCATGCAGAAAAAACAGACGCTCTTATTGCTGCAAGTGATGTTGCTATGACAGAAATCAATGGTGGAGATGTAAATAAAAGTGCGATAACTGTGCTTGAAAGTGATTCAGGAGTTGAAACTTCTGATGACTCCTCAGATGATGAAAGTGTAAAGTATGGATATTCCAAGCATAGTAATCATAGTAATAATGTCCAGCAATGTGAGTTTCCAATGCCGTATGCTCAAGAAAGGGCCGATACAGAGGGACCAGCCCTCAAATGTTTTTTGTGTAAAAGGGGGGGTAACATCGCTAAGTATTGTTGCGCAGCGAATAATGATATCAAAAGAAGGTCGCAGTACCCCAAAACGACCCCAAGGCATTATGAAGTGTATTCTGCCCGATGGGGTAGCAACCCAAAGCATGGAGGCCATAGTAATCAAACCCATTTCCCTTTAAAGACCCAAATGCGGAGACTACAAATGGAAAATAGCCAGTATGTAGAACAGTTACGTAAAGTCAAAATGGAGGTAGCCGCATGGTTATTCAAATGTAGCACTGGGGAAAACAATGTTAGCAGCACTTAGTGAGCTGCATGGTTGCTAAGAATTGTATGGTCAATGTTTCCTTGCCATATTTATTTTAAATATGACGCTCACATCTAAACCGTATTCATAACAATTGTTCCCCTGGCATTGCAATTAATGGGAAAAGGCTTGGGGGACTCAAAAAGTCAATTGTCATGATAATTGTGTGTAATCACTGTCTTTGTGTTCCTTTTTCAGAGACCTTGGAAGAAGATAAAACTGGTTTGGCTACTAATGTCTGTGTTTGGTTGTGGGTTCTTCAAAGAGAGAACAACAGTGGGCACATTTAGCAAAACAGGGGTTAGGTTATGGTAAAGACATAATCGACTATCAAATGGTACCATGAGCTCATTAGTTAGTAATTGTTTGCAAACAATGAAAAAATAAGATAAACAATGGTCAGGCATTAAGGGTTTCAAGTGCTACAAGTGAAGTTACAAATGTTGTGATGAGGTACAGATATTTTGTTTTTTTGTTTTTCCCATTAACTAATTGTCTTTCAGATGGAAGTGAGCACTTACTCTTCTCAGGAGGAAAATCCATGGATGTCTTTAGTTAAAAGTTGAGTGTTTGTCATTGTCTTATGGTGGTTGTCTTGTCATGTTGTTTTTGTGTAATAATGGCCAGAATTTTAATTTTTTTGTTAAGTTTTTTAATTTTTTTAATATTTTTGGTATTTGTTTAGTCATCCATTTTATTTTTGTTTGTTCAGGTGGAGAAATTATTGTTTAGTCCACCTGAAAGGAGGGTAATTGGCCATTCCGTCAATTAGCAGCTGAATAGATGGTCATGGGATATGTCCTGCAGCTGAATACATTTTGTTGATTTAAGACAAGAGTTGTTGGTAGGAGGCCATTCTAGCTTCTAGAGTTCATTTTTTTTTCTCTTTGTTTTATGTTCATTCAGGTGGGAAAAGTTACAAGGTGTACGCTTTGTCCACCTGAAAGGGGGGTTGGTGCATAGGTCTGAAAGTACAGATAATGCATTGTCTTTTTAATGCTTAAAATTTTGAATTTTTGAGAAGCAACGTTCAAGTTCATGTTTTAAAAATTTTTGATCATACCATGGGGATCCATTTTAGAGTGGGTTCAGCCTAAAGAGGTCATGGTTGTTTTGATAGGTTGGTCAGAGTTGCAGAAACCAGGAACACTAAGTTCCTGGCTTCCAAGGAAGGAACTATAAGTAAACGTAGTAAGCGAGCAGATATTATGGATAAGAATTTGATTCTGCTCTTGTGTTTCAATTCCAGAGTCCTGGTGGAGCGAGATTGGAGGGGTCTCTGGAACATGGATGACAGATGTTCATCTGGTTGGCAGTTTGTCTGTGCCATACCACACCGCAAATTTGTTCTTATAGACATCAGGAGAGAAGGGACAGATGAAAAGATTCAGTTTAATACGTGTTTTTGCTTATGGACAATTTAGGGCTTATACTAAATCTGAAGGACTGTACCCATCAACAGGACTTGTGAAACATTTTTGCCGGAGTCTCTCCTGAAGAATGCAAACATGCTATTAATACATGTGCAATGGGTTGGAGGTTGGGGAAGGAATATACACATCCAATCCGTCAGAACATGAAATGCGAAATATATGTTTTTTGTTGAAGGGAGGAATTGAAAGAAGAAAAGGTTTTTAATGTATGACATGTATTGACATAACGGAAGTAATATGGTGCAGGTGCCCAGGTGACTGGCGCTTATACATAATAAGGTGTCGGTTGGCCAGGTGACACATCAATGGGGTGAAAATTTCCTTGTATGGGGGGATACGCCTGGTTGATGTCTCACCGGAAAGGTTGAAACCCGGCACAGGTAATGCCAGTGAATACACACAGGAGCACGCTCCGTTAGATAAAGGGAACAAACGCTGGCTACCAGGGTACAATATGCCTTCACCACATGGTGCTGCAACATCTCACAGTGGTTGATAAAAACCTATTACCCTATATGTGCTGAGTATACACTGAATCAAGTGCAATCATTGTACCAGTGACTTGCTCCCAGAGATGTGCGGACACAGAATGAGGTTCATGCAGGGCGCGTATGTCTGAGGAGTAACCGGAAGAGGAGGGATGTATTCAGCCCCATATTGGGGGAATAGGAGCTGGGATGGATGTTGTTAATGGGGTGGACATCGGCCTCCTGAGGAACAAAATCACAGCCATAGCTTCAGAACTTAAGCGGGGCTTTGGTACTCAGAGAGATTGGTGGCATCCATGATAGCATTCAACAAAGTCACATAAATACCCAGGTTAAAGTGGCTCAAGATTTTGTCATCCATGTTGAGAGGTTGGTAGAGAATGTGATGGTATAGGACAGGAATCTGTCATTGGCTCTTGCGTGCACAAAGTGGCAGGTGGAAGTGTCAACCAGCATTGAGCTGATTGTACAGTCTCCATATGAGGGACAGAGGCCTTATGAGTTAGCATCACCGCTCAGTAAGACTTTGCCAAACACGTCGCTTACACTGATTCAAAGTGGTGGTCGATTGCCTGGATGGGCTGTACCAGTTTGGATTGTGAAAGGTGTTATGCTGTATGATCTAAAATACAGAAGTGCAGATTCGGTCTGTATATTTGGTGGCATTAATGGGCTTACTGACTGGGGATTCTATATTCTTGCGTTTGAGGCTAATTGCCCACATATGATCAAAGAAGCTGGAAGATGGAGGCAGGTTGATACTTCCCTTGGTCAGAAGCATGACCATGATGTCCTTTGTATGCCAGGTCAACACATGGTGGTGAACAAAAAAATGTTGGGAAGATATTTCATTCTGTATTCGGGATGGAAGGATCATTGCTGGGAAGGAAGCACCTGGGTATTATTTGGGACATAGACGAGTTTGTTTCCTTGTCCTAAAGAATGCCGATGTAACGTTAGTCATGGAACTAGATGGTTCTTTGAACCTAACAATAGGTAGGGGTGCATTGTATACCCTGGGCATGGTCTCGTAAATCCAGGCACAGGGACGGAATTGTGTGGGTTTTGTCATTGTTGCAGATTTATATTTGTTGTTGGACTTGATATTTATATAGAAGGGTCGCCCAGTTATCTATGCAAGCTGGGGAACGAAGTGACGGTAGGGTCTCTGCGTACAAGTTAGAGACTTTGCTGCCAAGTCAGAGCCCTGCAATACCACTGACATGCCCGAAATCTGATGGGTCATAGGTATATATGTATATATTATGGTAATGGGTGATTTATGTCATGGTATAGTGTGATAAAGGTATATTTTAAGCTAGTAACATGGGCAAAAGGCCCTCCTCGAGACTCTATATCTGAAAGTTGGTTAAGATGCTGCTCTGGATGTGTGCTGGTGAATGATGAGTGTATGGACACTCCTTGCCTGTTTTATACCCCTTCATGAAGATGTTAGAAAGAAGAAGATACAGAATGGTGACATGGGAGCTGTCACGGAAGAATGATGTTGGTGTGTCACACAGTAGCAAAGCGGCACGTGTTGGGAAACACAGCACGTTAGGACCGTTATGGACTGTTCCACAGGAGCTGGTTCTGAGGCCTATGTTGAGATGCGCAACATGCGTTAAGACATTTATGGACTGTTCCATAGGGGCTGTTTCTGCACATGTTGAAAACACAACACGTTAAGACAGTTAAAGACTGTTCTATAGGTACTGGCTTGGAAACACATGTTGGGGAGGAAACAGTTATGGACTGTTCAATAGGAGCCGTGTCTGAAGAAGGGTGGTATGCGCCCTTTAGGCGCAAAGCGGCATATGTTGGATAGCAACATGGTTTAATATCTTACTTCTGGTATTTCACTTCCTGTTTGACACAGCCAGGTAGGAATGAAACACATCAAAGCTTTGTGATCAGAAGAATAATGCCTTGGCTCAAGCCCACCTGCTGTGACATGTGTGAGTACAAGTTTCAAAGAGACCACTGCTGCCAAGATGTCTATTGAAGATCTGACACAGGGCTAATAGAGACGCTGGCCCTGGTGGACAATATAGCATGCTTCCTGGAGAATGGGCAGACATTTGGGAGGGATACCTCTCGGCAATGTATATTGGATAAAAGGCAAATGGGGGTGGCTACGAGTGGCCGTGTATGTTTGAATGAAAGGAACACACAGGCTTTTGTTCTTTCTCTTGGTTGCTGAGAAGCCTGCTGTAAGGGTGTCCCTCTGCTATCTTGGGACCTCGCTCTGACCGAGGGCTTGGGCCTATATTCCATGTGGCCCAGACCCCTTTTATCATCCAGAACCCGCAGAGGAAACCATGTGTGATAAGTATCTTTGATATTTCATTGTTGTTATATGTTGTAGAGATATGCTGTTAGTATAGTGTGTTCTGATTGTAAGCTATGTACCCTTTTAGTACTTTTATGATAGTTTCCTAACTCCTTGGGAAATAAAATAAGATATTGTTTTACTAGCAGCACCGTGTGTTTGGTTTCATAGCTAACCTGGTATTATTGTGATATTAACAATAGCATGTGCTCAGAGTTTAATAGACCAACTAATTATAGGGACTAGATAAATAATACACAGATATAATATTAATAATTATATCGATTATTACACCTACTGTTTTCAACCAGCAATGCTTGCTGTATGAGACCTGGCCATAAATTAAGTAAATTCTGGAAGTTGTAGTCCTTCCCTTGCTCAGTCTTTACACACATAAACCAGGACAGATGTAAACAGGTCAGAGTTAAAGAGATTTGCAGTGAGAAATTACACAAAATCTAAACTTTGCTGGGATTTCAAAAGGCTCAAGGGGAGGATTGGACTAATTTCAAGAAATAAAATGCCTCCTGAAGCCTGATTACAGACAGTTTTTTGTTTTGGATAAAGTGGAGAGGTATATAAAGCCTTATAATTGATATTCATGTAAGGAATTCCCTTTTTATTAAAGAATATTGTATATGTTGCTTCTTGTGCAGTTACAATAAACAAATCCATGGGGCTATTGCCTATTCTTTTATGCCCTGTACACACGGTCGGACTTTCCGACGGAATATGTGCGATCGGAGCTTGTTGTCAGAAATTCCGACTGTGTGTGGGCTCCATCGGACTTTTTCCATCGGAATTTCCGCCACACAAAGTTTGAGAGCATGCTATAAAATTTTCCGACAACAAAATCCGATCATTTAAATTCCAATTGTGTGTAGACAAATCCGACGGACAAAGTGCCACGCATGCTCAGAATAAATTAAGAGACGAAAGCTATTGGCTACTGCCCCGTTTATAGTCCCGACGTATGTGTTTTACGTCACCGCGTTCAGAACGATCGGATTTTCCGGCAACTTTGTGCGGCCGTGTGTATGCAAGACAAGTTTGAGCCAACATCCGTCGGAAAAAATCCATGGATTTTGTTGTCGGAAAGTCCGATCAATGTCCGACCGTGTATACGGGGCATTAGAGTCTTGTAGTATTCTGACCTCACCAAGCAGAGAGGCAGATCCATGTTAGCGTGGTCAGTTTGTGTTTCTAAGCTTTCTGATTGTAGCTACAGGATGCTGTGCTGATGCATGGTGCGCCTGTAGTTCAAAAGCATTGCTGCGACACCGCTGATCAGCCCTGTTTTGCTTGATGACAGCTTTTTTCTCTGCTGTCCTACATGTCATTCGCTCTCTGCCCTCAGACACCGACCCCCTGCAGAAAGAGGGATGGGCAGAGAGGGTGTGCGGTCACATGACTGCATACTAAAGCTACAAAGTAAGATATACAAACAATTCCACTTGACAAAAAGACAAATAATTATGTCACATTGACTTTAATATCAGGATTTTATAACTCTCTGTGTCTACTGTCCATTGCAAAAATTCCCACAGTTCCTGTCCCTGTGAAACTTGTACAAGAAATGGGGTAGTGTGGTTGTCACCGGGATAGGAAGGCATGGACAGCAACATTTTTACAAAAAAAATTAATTTTTGTTCTTGCCCATTTCCCTATTGGGGAGAACAGTTGGCTTTAAATAAATGCTTATACCTTTCTCCCAAAGAAAAAATAAATACGACGTTTCAGCAAATGGCAAAATGTATTATATATTTTATTAATGTTGTAAGTTTGGTTCACCACGGTGAGATGAGATCTCTGGGTTTTGGTTTTCAGGCTTCTTTTACTTTGCGAGCAAGGACATAACTCAGATGGCTGTAGTCAACATTATCACTGGACTCCACAGCTTTAATGACAGATGACTTTTCAATGACGAAGCCGGCTTTAATCACGAGTTCTTGTATTTCTGTCTCGTCCAAGGTCAGGCAAAAGTAGCGATGGTGGCCCACATTGTAGAAGGTCATGTTCAGCGGCAGAAACAGCATCAGCTGGCCTCCAATTTTCAGTCTGGATGTGAATCTCTCCAGGTTCCTCAGGAAGTCTTCCTTTGTTCTACTGATGGCTTTTAATATCCATAGACTGAGGACACAATCCACCTGTGGCACCACCTCAGGATCCAGGCCATTGGTTTCATGGTTGTCCCACTTATAAACCCCTTTAATTACTTTTTTCACCTGGTCTTCCTTCTCCTTCCACCCTTGTCTGGAACAAGAAATCATGTCTGATAATAGCAATAGGAATCATTTGTACTATAACTGCTGGTTTTACTACCCTGTTTCCCCGAAAATAAAACAGTGTCTTATATTAATTTTTGCTCCCAAAGATGCGCTAGGTCTTATTTTCAGGGGATGTCTTATTTTTCAATGAAGAAGAATACCAGCACTGTTTACCGGTATTTCTTGTACTTTAGACCCTTCAGCAGAAAAGCAGTCACCCTCTAAAGTGACACACTGGATCAGAGGGGGGGGGGATTGAAATGGGGGGATCACTTAAAATGACACAGGGGGGATCAGAGGGGGGAATCAATAAAAATGGCACAGGAGGATCAGAGGGGGGATTACCATTTTAGTACCTCCTGTGCCATTTTGATTCCCCCCTTCTGATCCTCCTGTGCCGATTTGATTCCCCCCCTCAAATCCACCATGTGTCATTTTAAGTCATTTTAAGCCCCCCTCCCCCCACCCCTGTGCCAGTGGACAGTTTAGTCTCTCCCCCCTCCCACCTTCACCAGACACCCCCCCCTCACCTCAGTCACCCCTGTGGCGGTGAGATTCCACACAATGTGCCAGACTCCTGTGTCTGGCAGCGGCGGCGCGGGCTCTCCGACGGGCGACGTTCCCCTGCGCAACATCAGGGATGTCACTTGTCATCCAGAGAGCCCGCTGCAGCTCACTGATTTAAAGAGACCTCGCACTGCCTGAACAGCTGTGGCCAATCAATGAGCTGCGCGGCGGCGCCTGCCGCTATGGTCCGGAGTCAGACGCCTTATTATCGTGTGGATGCCTTATGTTCGGGGGATGCCTTTTGTTCCGGGGATGCCTTATTATCGGGGGATGCCTTATTATCGGGGAGGTCTTATTATCGGGGGATGCCTTATTATCGGGGAGGTCTTATTATCGGGGGATGCCTTATATTACAACGAGAGGCAAAACTGGAAGTAAGCCTTATTTTCGGAGGATGTCTTACTTTCGGGGAAACACGGTACTAACAGAGATACTACGATAGATATCATTAGCTTTTTTTTACTATTGTGATGTCTTCCACTACTATTAGTAATGATCCTACTACTTAAAGTGGCGTTCCACCCAAAAAAAAAAAATGCATGAATGTTCCTAAAAAAAAATAGAAAAACATTTGGAATTCTTTTTTTTTTTACTCACCTCTAAATGCCTGTTGCTAGGGGGTACCTCGTAGTCTGCCTCTTTCAGTGCCTGGGCTGGTGACATCACTTCCCCCTTGGCACAGGAAGGGCTCAGCTCTGCCCCCTCCCTCTTGTCAATCATCTGGGACCCATTACAGGTCCCAGATGACTAAGCGGCCAATTAAGGCACGCGGCGCCGCTCGCGCATGCGCAGTGGGCGCCTGGCTGTGAAGCCACAGCCGGGCGCCCACAGTTAAAATGCCGGCGCCACCGAGCGGTGGGGGGGGACGAGCGGGGCTTCGATCCCCTGCATCGCTGGACCCAGGGACAGGTAAGTGTCCGATTAAAAGTCAGCAGCTGCTGACTTTTAATTTTTTTTTTTTTTATTTGGAACACCTCTTTAAACACTTGCTTACTGGGCACTTAAACCCCCCTCCTGCCCAGACCAATTTTCAGCTTTCAGCGCTGTCGCACTTTGAATGACAATTGCGCGGTCATACAACACTGTTCCCAAATGAAATTTTTATCATTTTTTTCCCACAAATAGAGCTTTCTTTTGGTGGTATTTAATCACAGCTGGGATTTTTATTTTTTGCTAAACAAACAAAAAAAGATGGAAAATTTTGAAAAAAAAAAAATCATGTTTCATAGTTTGTTATAAAATTTTGCAAACAGGTAATTTTTCTCCTTCATTGATATGCGCTGATGAGGCGGCACTGGTGGGCACTGATAGGCTGCACTGATGGGCACGGATAGGCACAGTTAAGGCGGCACTGATAGGCACAGTTAAGGCGGCACTGATAGGCACAGTTAAGGCAGCACTGATGGGGACAGATAAGGCGGTACTGATGGGCACAGATAAGGCGGCACTGATGGCCACTGATGGGCGCTGATGGGTGGCACGGATGGGTGGCACGGATGGGTAGCATGGATAGGTGGCACTGATGGGCACTGATAGGTACCACTGATGGGAGGCACTGATGGTTGGCACTGATGGGCACTTATGGGCACTGGTAGGTGACACTGATGGGCACTGATAGGTGGCACTGATGTGCAGCACTGTTGTTGTGGCACTGATGTGGGCACTAATGGGTGGCACTGTGGGCGCTGATGGGTGGCACTGTGGGCACTGATGGGTGGCACTGTGGACACTGATGGATGGCACTGTGGGCACTGATGGGTGATGCTGGTGGGCACTGGTAGGCGGCACTGCTGCCTATTGCTAGGTGTCACTAGCAGGGGGCAGATGATCGCCGTGATCGGGTCTAATGTCCCTCTCACGGCCGCCGGTGATCAGCTTTTTTTTTCCTCCTCACGCTGTCAGCGCGAGGAGAAAAAATAGCCGATTACCGGCTCCGTTTACATCACATGATCAGCTGTCATTGGCTGACAGCTGATCATGTGGTAAGGGGTCGGGACCGACCCCTTACTCTGATCTGTGATCAGGCGAGTCTCATAGACTCGCTGATCACCGAGCGCGCCGCGCGCGCCCTGCAGGGGGCGCGCAGGCCGCTCGTGCACGGGACGACGTCAATAGACATCGTCCCGGCAATGTAGGTCAACCACTTCAATACCTGCGGTTAACCACTTCAATACCTGCCCATAGTCAAATGACGGGCACAGATAAGATCTCCCATCCTGGGCGGCCGTCATATGACGTCCTGGGCTTCCCGGCAGTCTAGGGGGCGCGCGCGTGCGCCCGCCACGTTGCTCGGGACCCGGTGTGTGTGCCCGGCGGCCGCGATGTCCGCCGGGCACCCGCGATTGCCCGTTAACCGAGCAGGACCGTGGATCTGTGTGTGTAAACACACAGATCTACGTCCTGTCAGGTAAGAGAAGACCGATCTGTGTTCCCAGTACAGAGGAACGCCGATCGGTCTCCTCCCCTTGTGAGTCCCCTCCCACTACAGTTAGAATCACTCCCCTAGGAAACACATTTAACCCCTCGTCTCTCCCTAGTGGTTAACCCCTTCCCTGCCTGTCACATTTATACAGTAATCAATGCAATTTTATAGCATTGATCGCTGTATAAATGTGAATGGTCCCAAAAATGTGTCAAAAGTGTCCGATGTGTTCACCATAATGTCGCAGTCACGAAAAAAAACGCAGATCGCCGCTATTACTAGTAAAATAAATAAATAAATAAAATTTTTTTAAAAATGCCATAAATCTATCCCGTATTTTGTAGACGCTATAACTTTTGCGCAAACCAATCAATATACGCTTATTGTGATTTTTTTTACCAAAAATATTTATAAGAATACGTATCGGCCTAAACTGAGCTAAAAATTTTATTTATTTTTTTTAAATTGTCGCTCTTCTTTTGTTTATAGCGCAAAAAATAAAACCGCAGAGGTGATCAAATACTACCAAAAGAAAGCTCTATTTGTGGGGAAAAAAAGGACGTCAATTTTTTTTGGGTACAACGCCGCAGGACCGCGCAACTGTCGTTTAAAGTGCGACAGCGCTGAAAACTAAAAATTGGTCTGGGAAGGAAGGGGGTGAAAATGCCCTGTATTGAAGCAGTTAAGCTGGCAATACTACTAACGATAGTATACCACTACAACTTTACTATTTTTGTATGCATATTCAACTGTAATCGCTACTAGTTGTAAGTTGATAATAGAATTACTTCTCCTACTACTGCAACTACAGATAGTTTTTTATTTCTATGATTACTTGCGCTACTGTTATGCCGCGTACACACGAGCGGACTTTTCGGCCGGACTGGTCCGACGGACTGAATCTGGCGGACAATCCGACCGTGTGTGGGCTTCATCGGACCTTCAGCGGACTTTTTCTGTCAAAAGTCTGACGGACTTTAGATTTGGAACATGCTTCAAATCTTTCTGCCGTAACTCCGCTGGACCCAGTTCCTATCGAGAAATCCGTCTGTATGCTAGTCCGACGGACAAATAAACGACGCATGCTCAGAAGCAAGTACGACACGGAAGCGCTTGGTCTGGTAAAACTAGTGTTCGTATTGTAGCTAGCACATTCCTCACGCTGCATATTCTGTGATTGTTGAATGCAGCGCATTAATTGTTTTCTTTATAATACTAGAAGAACAACGTTGTTTTGCTGCTTATATTCACAGAGTTCTCACAAACTGATTTCTGGATTATTTCTCTTTTGATCTCATGAATGATAATGTATTTTTTAAAAGCCCGATCTCCAAACTAATGTTTACACATTTGTTTTTTGGAGTCATCTTTTATTATTTTTTATTTCATCAAGATCTTTTTTTACGATTGTTACAAAATTATTTTATAGTGATCTCCATATATATATATATTTTTTTGGTGTAAAGTTACCACAAGAACCTTTTTTTTTTGGTGTAAAGTTACCACCAGAACATTAGATATTTTTTTTTTTTGGAACCTCAAGGAGGTTGTTGTCCCTTGTTAATTTGACATTGCCTTTTAAAAATGTATTTTAACCGCTTCCCGACCGGCTCACGACGATATACATCGGCAGAATGGCACGGCTGGGCAAATCAACGTACCTGTACGTCCATTTGAATTCCCCGCCGTGCCATTGCGTGCGCGCTGCCTGCCGCTTGCGTGCGCGCCGGCCGGGAGCTCCGTGAGTCGGGTCGCGGGTCCCACGGACTTGATCACCGCGGGGATACCCGCGATCGCCTCATGGAGAGGACGAATGGGGAGATGCTGATGTAAACAGCATCTCCCCGTTCTGCCTAGTGACAAGTGTCACTGATCACAGTTAGAAAACACTCCCCTAGTACTGATTAACCCCTCCCCGCCCCCTAGTGGTTAACCCCATTCACTGCCAATGTCATTTACACAGTAATCAGTGCATTTTTAATCGCACTGATCGCTGTATAAATGACAATGGTCCCAAAAATGTGTCAAAAATGTTCGATGTGTCCACCATAACGTCGCAGTCACAATAAAAATGGCTGATCACCGCCATTACTAGTAAAAAAAAAAATTATTAATAAAAATGCCATAAAACCATCCCCTATTTAGTAAACGCTATAACTTTTGCGCAAACCAATCAATAAACGCTTATTGCGATTTTTCTTTACCAAAAATATATTTATATATTTTTGGGGGATATTTATTATAGCAAAATGTAAAAAAGAATGCGTTTTTTTCAAAATTGTCGCTCTTATTTTGTTTATAGCGCAAAAAATTAAAATTGCAGAAGTGATTAAATACCACCAAAAGAAAGCTCTATTTGTGGGAAAAAAAAGGACATCAATTTTGTTTGGGAGCCACGTCGCACGACCGCGAAATTGTCAATTAAAGCGACGCAGTGCCGAATCGCAAAAAGTGCTCTGGTCAGGAAGGGGGTAAATCCTTCCAGGGCTGAAGTGGTTAATAAAAACACATAGGCAAGTATTTTCTGAAAATAAAATATTCATTTATTCTGGTTAACAAAATAAAGATGAAGTCAATGCTGGAGAAACTTTTGGAATTTGTGAAGCCTTTTGGCCCCAGGGCACACATCAAGTCTGTGGAAAAGAAAATTGTGATCTTGAGGAGTCCATATAATAGGGAGCACAATCTGGTCCAGGAATCCCAGAGATCAAGAGCAGCAGCAGATGACATACATGTCCCCAGGCTGTGGTACTACACCAGCCTGCGTCTTCTGTCAGACCAGACTGAAGCCAGGTCATCACTTTCTTCTCTTCTTTGCAGCCTTCCCTCCACGCTGCCCTGCACCCTTCCTTGGAGGCTGTGGCTCTGGTGGTTGACTTGTGGCAGGAGGAGGAGGAGGGGCTTGTTCATTTATTTGAGTGTTGACAGTTAACTCGCCCTTCAGCCCCTTTTAAAGGACATCAGAAAAAAGTTTTTCACACAGGAGGCGTTGGCCCTTCTCCATTTCGAGCAACTTGCTGGCTATATTGGAGCCATAGGCCTCTTCAGCTTCGGGGGGGCTCTTGAGGAAATTTGTAGCTTCTCTCATGAGGCGCAGTGATGCCTCCTTTGTCACTGTCCCCTTTCTGGGCCTTTTTGTTTGAAGGCGGAGGGGAGGCACCTGCGATTGTGTGAGGCTCCTACTGGGCCCGGCCTCCTCCTGGCTGTCACTTTCTACACCGTCCTCCTGGCTGAGCTCATCCTGTGTATAAAAAAGGGACATAGTTTTAGTTTTTGGTTCATCAATCACACACAATTTTCAGCTCATGACTTGCAAAATCAATGTTAATACATATAAAAGAGTATTATTCTGACACCAGCATTTTTACAAGCTGGTGACAAACATTTTTGGCCACTACTGTCAATTGATATGTCAACATAATTTTTTGGATCGAATCCTTAATGGGTAATCAATTAGAACATCTAAACATCATTAATATTAGGACACTAAATATGTCTAAAAATAATATACCTGGCTCCAGATGGTCGCATCTGGTTCTTCCAGGATGGAAGTCCCAGGTTGGTCCTCATCAGCCTCTGCTGGGGTGGAGGGAAGGGTGGAGGGAAGGGTCGAAAGTGATTCCCTGGCTTCAGTCTGGTCATCAAGAAAATGTAGTTTATCGAAGTACCACAGCCTGGGTACATACACATCATCTGCTGATGCTCCTGATCTCAGGGAACTCTGGATCTTGTTATGCTCCCTCCTATACATATTTCGCAAGATCCCAATTTTCTTTTCCAAAATCTCCTCGGTTGCTTCTGGGATGAAAGCAGGAGCGGATCCAGGGGGGGGGGCAACGGGGCAATTGCACCCCCCGAAAATATCAATGCAGTCCCGACCGAGTATCTCTCTTTCACATCAGTGTAATTAGCCGATCAGCGGCGCTGAGAGAGACTCCGTGCTGTGATCATTTCGCTGCGCTGGACCTGGAGAAGATGGAGGGAGGAGGTGGGTGGAGCTGCTGGCTAGTGTATCCTGCACTGGTTGCTAACGCCTGGGCCGCCTGGCGTGTAGCAACCAGTGACGTCAGTCACGTCGGAGGCTGGAGCCGCTGCTGAGGAGGAGAACCCAAGCATTCATAGCGGAGCCTTCTTTGTTCTCCGCCCCTGAGTGTTGGCTCCACCCACCTCCTCCCTCTATCTTCTCCACAGCATGGCGTGAACACAGGAAGAAGCAGTGACTGTGTGTCACTGTCATCTGATGCTGCTGGCTGCACCACCTGCTAATGGATCCTGCTCCTCTCCATTGCTCCTGCATGGGAGCCCCCCCCCCCCCCCCACCAGAGCACCAAAAAGTGAGTAAAAGAATTAATGAATGTGTAAAACTGCCATTATTTATGGAAAGCAAATGCTGCCCTTTTAGTCTTGTTCAATCTAAACCCCTTCAGCACCGGAAAGTTTTACCCCCCCCCTCATGAACAGGCCATTTTTTGCGATACTGCATTTCGTTACTGTAACTGACTGACAATTGCGCGGTCCTTCCACACTGTACCCAAGTAAAATTGATGTCCTTTTTTTTTCACTAATAGCACTTTCTTTTGGTGATATTTTATTTTTTGTGATATAAGCAAACTGACAATTTTAAAAAAAAAACAATATTTTTACATTTTTTCTATAAAAAAAAAAATGTCTTCCTCAATTTAGGCCAATATGTATTCTGCTACATATGTTTGGTAAAAAATCCCAATAAATGTATATTGATTGGTTTGCACAAAAGTAATCGCATCTACAAAATAGGGGAAAGATTTAGGGCATTTTTATTTATTTTTTCTAGTAATGGTGGCGGCAATCAGTGATTTTTTTTTTTTTAGCGGGACTACAACATTGTGGCGGACAGATCGGACACCTATCTGACACTTTTTGAGGACCAATGACACTAATACAGTGATCAATGCTAAAAATATGCACTGTCACTGTACTAATGACACTGGTTGGGAAGGGTTAACATCAGGGGTGATCAAAGGGTTAACTGTGTCCCTAGGGGGTGCTTGCTAAATGTGTGGAGATGGACTCACTACATGAACAGAGTGATCCGTGTTCCTGGTTAGCAGGAACACAAGATCACTTTGTTCATCTCTGACAGAATTTTTGGGAGCGATTGCAGGTGGCCGGCGGATATCACTTCCACCGGACTCGCTGATTGGCTCCCCCTCTGGCCAATCAGTACGCGTGCCTTTGCTGGCTATTGCACAAAATGGCGTACAGGTACACCTTATTTTCTGGCAGTGTCCCTCCCGAGACTAGACTGTGGATCCGCCCCTGGATGAAAGTCTGCACAAATGCCAGAAGTCTCTCCAGCGTTAACTTCCTCACTGGTTTATTGTAATATTGAGGGTGTTTGACCTCCCACAGATTCCTCATCTCCCTGTACTTCTCAATAAATGGTCTCAGAAATTCAGGGTCCTTAAACTTATTATTCATTTTTGTTGTAAGACAATATACAAGACAAAAAAAAAGGTATATAAAATACTGCGCCAATATGTGAAGTGTAAGCAGCCAACACAACAATAAGACTAATTGTAAACAGAATGTAAATAAAAAGTGTAGCGCTGTGTAAGAGAAATTATACTATAAATGTCAGTTATGAAAGACGCCATTTTGTTTATCATGGCCTAGAAATAAACTATAGATAATATGGAGTCAGCAATATATATATTCAGCAATATAAAATGCTTAGAGCTGCAGTTTTGCATATACCCTGTATTTTTGTGTTGACTTGGGGAGTTTTCAAGTCAGTATCCTGTAACCATTGTTAGATGAAGATAACAGTCTGTAACAGACACTTCCACCTTTCCTGTTACGTCCAGAATAAAGTTGAAAATACATGAGACTGGGCATGTTTTAAGACAGGAAAGGGTGGTGTCCAGGGCTTATAAAAAAGACATGTACCACAGTATTTTCCTTAGAAATGACGATGACAGCATGAAGATGTAATGCTATTCATTTCACTTGCATATGCAATAAATATTACCTTCATGCCCGAGGACGGTCTGAGATGGTGAATTATTTCCCTAACAATTTGGTCCTTCGAGGAGCCGGGAGTCCCCCGAGAAGCACTGGCCAACAGTGACCGATGACCGTACGGCAAAACTGTAAGTCTTAAATTAGATGTTAAAAAGAGGCCGGTCCGCTGAACTAGTGCCTCCCAGGCAGCGACTTACCGGATCAGCACAAGAGACCGCTCTCGGGACAAGGTAAGATTTTTATTTTTATTTTATTATTAACCTTTTGTGTTAGACTTGATTAGGAATTTGATGAATAAGGGATTTGAATATATACATACAATATAGAGATTGATTGAATGTTTATCTGTTTCTGTCCTATCTGCTTTACTCTTGTTGAGGGGAAATAAGTGGTCACGTATTCCCCGTATAGATCCGTCTGTGGCCATCCTGGATGGGCAGACCTAGTGACTAGCCCGCGTTTTGGGAAGACGCGCTCAGGGCGACCTGGCGGCAGTCGAGCACTGCGGGTGTTCTCTCATGTGTGTTCTTGTTTGTTTCTTCTGGTTAATTGTCATTTGATATAGGGGTATGGTCCCATACTAATATCCGGGTGCAGATAAAGGAAATTTGTCGATTGGATCTTAGATCCAGACAGCCTTGTAAACTGCAGAAAATCCCTTGGGGACACATAAATACTCCTAGATCAAAACCTAAAGAAGCCCCCGTTGATACAAGGGTGTGGCCTGATAGATTTCTAGGCATATAAATACCCTTGGATCAAAAATACTTCCAGATAAAGAACCCCCCGTTGATACAAGGGTGTGGCCTGATAGATTTCTAGGCATATAAATACCCTTGGATCAAAAATATTTCCAGACAAAGAACCCCCCCTGATACAAGGGTGTGGCCTGATAGATTTCCAGGTAACAAACAGAGGACATTTGGCGGACCGCAGTGTTCATGCCAGCCTCATATGTTGTATTAATCCTGAGCAGGCACATAAATACCCTTGGATCAAGGACTGAAATATTAAATGTTTTGATAGGATGAAAGAACAGTCGGGAGAATTCAGTCTCCTCGTAATTCTGTAAATGCTCTCTACAAGTTAGTGAAGTTTTAAGTAACAAAGAAAGAACAGTCGGGAGAATTCAGTCTCCTCGTAATTCTGTAAATTCTCTCTACAAGTTAGTGAAGTTTTAAGTAACAAAGAAAGAACAGTCGGGAGAATTCAGTCTCCTCGTAATTCTGTAATTCTCTAAGACACCAGTGTTTTAGCAATACACAAGATCAGTAATCTAGAAGTGATATATCATGACTAGAAAGTCTGTGAGTGATTGCAAGTGATAAGATACTGTGTGCGTGTATTGTGTCATTGTGAGAAGACATTAACAAAAAAGAGCTCCGTGTGCACGATAAACAAAGTAGGTATGATCCATGGAAAATCTGTTAGTATGAATGAAGATGTTAAGTATATGTGTAGTCTAGACAAAGAGAATGTGACATTTCCTAAAATGTTTGAAAACAAAGTATGATTTTGATGCATTTTTAAATAAGGATTATTGTGTAATACTGTGTAGAAAGCTTAAAAATTATGCCGGCACAAAAATAAGAAAACAGAAGAAATTAGGCCTTCCCCAGGCAAAGAAATGGCTTGAGGAGGCTAACCATAGGTTAAATTCAGAAAACCATAAAAAGACTATGTTTTTGAACAAAGAGGAGGACAATAATATGACTGTCCTCTGAAGTTTAGTTCAGCAAGTATTGACTGAACAAAACGTAACAAACCAAATGCAACCTGACTCTCCACTGTTTGTTGTTCCCCCGTGGTCACCTGGGTCACCCGCAGATACAACCGATTCTCCTATGGCTGCAGCTAAACCCCCTCTCAAGATGACTCTTGCTGTCCAGAGGAGTCCACAAGGGACCCCCTTTACAGCAACTGTTACAAATTTTTTGGGGGACCTGGGGAACCAATTGATATCCCCCTCAGCAGGGGAACAAACAGAATGTGGAGAGGAAGAATTTCCACTAATTGAAGTTCCCAACCCTAGGGCAGGACAAAATGTAGGTGGTATAGTAGTCCCCAACACTATGATGGTATATCGCCCCTGGACCCCTGAGGATGTTAAAAAAAACTACTGAAGGGGTACCACATCCCAAGGTCAACATAGCTCAAATCAGGGATGGTATCATGGGAATGATTGTTAACTATCATCTTATTGGGAGGAAAATAGAGCAGAATATCAGACAGATCCTGTGTCCCGACTGGCATCATGTAGTGGGAGATTGGA
This sequence comes from Aquarana catesbeiana, assembly GCF_042186555.1. Classification (NCBI taxonomy): domain Eukaryota; kingdom Metazoa; phylum Chordata; class Amphibia; order Anura; family Ranidae; genus Aquarana; species Aquarana catesbeiana. Next base: position 207,427,271 of record NC_133333.1, on the reverse strand, counting down.
GTGGATTAAACAATCAGGGAGTTGTGTTGCCTCATGATGATGCAGCACTAGAAAACAGGAGAAATGCTCTTATAGCAAGGATAGAGAACAGAAGGATGGGAAACACCTGAACAAGGCCCCGCATTCAGGACTATGAAAAAAAAAAAAAAAAAAAGAGAAGGGAGTGTTTCCTGTGAGGTAAAAGAGGTCATTTGGTAAAAGAAAACAGAGAGGAAGAAGCATGACTAGAAGATGTTAGTATGTCTGCAGAGAGAGAGATACAGAAGAAAATGATGAGAAAGAATCTGAAATTTTGGATGTGTGCACTGTTGAAACTTGTTTGCATGCTAAAGTCAAGTCAGAAATAATCTTTTTTGTGAAGGGTAGATGGCTAACATTTCTCTGTGATACTGGGGCTTGTAGGACCCTAATACACCCGCTGGATATGAAAAAGGTAAAGAAAAAGGTGTAGTATATGTAGAATCTGCAAAATGGGTTTGATGCACCAGGAGGTCATGTCTGAAGGCCTTACTGTGGAAGATCCACAGACAGGTAAATAGGCTCAGTGTAAAATTGTCATTATGACTAAATGTCCTGTTAATTTGTTGGGTAGAGACATGTTGCACGCTCTTGATATTTCTGTCGTACCAGTGGAGGGAGGTCTCAGAGCCCATCGGCTGTGTGAAAAACAAATCACAGCCGTGGATAATGAGCCCTGATACTGGTACAGCCTGGAATTTGCAAACTGAGGGATTAAATATACCCAAAACCCTGGCAGAAATAATTGATGAAGAGTCTGTGAGGAAAAGGTATAAGGTCCAGGCAAACCTCTATTGCACCATGTACTACAGAAAGACCTCTGGGCCTGATAAGTTCTATGAGAAACAGTTAATGAGTCTCACTAACACTGAAGTTCTATTAAAATGTCTGTACTGTGATAAGGAAGGAAATAGCGTGGCTACTTGTCTCCTACCATAGCCTATTCTGCAAATATACAGGCAGGATACTGTACCTCATGTTTCAGTCACCCGGAACCCCAAGGTATCATGGCATGAGCTAGGAGAACTTATCACGAACTGGGTCCAACTGACAGATGAGAAACTAAAATCCAGAGGGATTCAGAGGTATAGGAGGCATAAGGGAGAGAAAGATGGATGGAGACTCGTGCAGGATTTACAGGCAGTCAATGGGGCCATATTACCGAGGGCCCCGGTGGTCCCAGACATGCATGTCCTCCTGAACGAGCTCTACCCAGAGAACGAGGTATTTTCTGTTATTGAAAACAGTAATCCTTCTTTCCCATTCCCTTACACAAAGACAGTCAGTTCTGGGTTGCATTTATGTACACGGAAAAAAAAAAGAGGTACACATACACTAGGTTATCCCAGGGATATTGTGAAAGTCCAACTACCTTCTCACAAAGAATGACCAATAATTTGTCTCGGTTTGTACCTCCCAGTGTGAGTTAAATTCTCTTGTATGTGGATGACATTCTGGTAGTAATGTATGTAAAATTACCATGGTTCTGATGCATTTCCTCGCAGACCAAGGTCAAAAGGTCAGCAAAGACTAATTACAACTGTGGAAAGAAAAGGTGAAATGCCTGGGTTACATTTTATCTCAAGAAGGTAGACTTTTGCATGAGATCCGAAAAGAGGCCATCCTTCAAGTCCCCAAATCACATACCAAAAATAAATGATGTCATTTCTTGGCATGGCAAATGTCTGTAGAGCATGGATAGCAAATTATGCTATGGAGGTGGCGCCTCTTTCTGATCTCATCTATGGTTCACTAATGGCTGCAAAAGATTCCATTCAGTGGAATGTGCAAGCAGAGGATGCATTTACAAAGGTAAAGCACCTCATTGTGGGTTCTCACGGATGTTCCCTTTCTAGATGCTGACATTACCTTTTGTGTTGATGGGTCTTGTAAAAAGGACGATAAAGGGGTACATCAAACGGCATACGCTATAGTAACGCATGACCAGGTCATTGAAGCCAGACCCCTTCCCAGTTCCTACTCTACACAACAAGCTGAAATTATTGCCCTATCCAGGGCCTGTAGTCTAGGGGAAGGGAAGAAAATAAATATTTATACAGACAGCCAATACGCTTTTTCTACTATACACATATTTGCCCAACAATGGAAAAATAGGGGTATGATTACGTCCACAGGTAAACCAATCTCACATGGAGATCTTATCCTGGCCCTTCTAGAAAATGTACAGAAACCAACACAAGTGGCTATTTGTAAATGTACAGCACACAGAAAGGGAACAGATCCAATTACTCTAGGAAATGCACTAACAGACAAAGGCCGCAAGGGAAGCTACTACAGGACCGCAAAAAACACACATATACTATACAGGTCCCCAAGAAAATGGTGAGGTACGGAAAGCTATTGATAAAACATGGTTATCAGAAATGCAGAAAACATCACCGGCAGGTGAAAAACAAAAGTGGTTATCTAAAGGGGCAACGCTGGTCAATGGTATATACACAAGTACAGAAGGTAAACCCATCTTACCTACATCACTATTTAGATATGCTGCGTTATTGAGCCATGGGCAAGCCCATATCTCAAAAGGAGGGATGGTGCAGGTGATCAATAAGGTGTTCACAACATTTGGGTTTATGAACGACTAGAAACTTTTGCCTCACATGTCCGCTTTGTACCAGATACCATGCTCAAGGTGCCCTAAGACCCTTAAGAGGTCATTTCCCACAACCCTCTTATCCCTTTCACACGATATGCATGGATTTTATGATTATTGTTGTTTATAAAGTGGGCGGAAGCTTTTCCTATGACACACCCAAATGGGCAGTCAGTAGCCAAAGTACTTATTAAAGAGGTGATTCCATTTCATGGGATCCCCTCTGTGATTTACAGTGACAATGGCTCCCATTTTGTAAACCGAACAATACAACAAATTGGTAAATGGTACAATATTGACAAAAAAAAAAAAAAAAACACTGTGTCTACCACCCACAATCTGTGGGCACAGTGGAGAGACACAATGGTACCTTAAAGAGTAAACCAAGAAAATTGTTGGAGGAAACAGGGAAAAATAAATGGGTTTAGTGTTTGCCAATGGCATTGTTGAGTATAAGAATTACCCCTACTGCTAAAGGACTAACACCGTATGAAATGTTGTATTGTAAACCTTATTATATTCCACAACTAGCCACCGTTCCTCTCCCTAAAGAGGAAATAGACTTGACTTGTATAATAAGAATGTTTTCATAAAATATAACTGGGTCAGAATGTGTAAATGAGAAAAAGAGTTACCCTAAGACTAAAATGCAAAGTATACCCCCATCAGTACAAGCATTACCAGGAAATTTTACTTGTTTTTCTAACAATGACAGTAATGGTACAAATGTTGGCACCCTGTCCCCTGAATATTGTGTAATTACAACCCGTACTACGGACATTAAGTATGAACTAAAATGGTTTCAGGAACAAAAACAGCAATTGGCTGATGTTTGGTGTCTGTGTGGAGATAAGAGACTAAGGCCCAGACTGCCACCTAAAGGGGAGGGTAATTGTGCCCTTACCCGATTGCTGCTTCCCTTTTATATAGTTCCTATGAGTGATAAATCAATGAAACTACCAGGTAAATACTTTTTTAAAAGAATTAAGCGAGAAACACCACAAGGATCATTTGACAACCGAGTGTATATAGACGAAATAGGTGTTCCACGAGGAGTTTCAGATGGAATTAAAGCGCAGAATCAAATAACAGCAGGACTCACCTCACTCTTCATATGGGTCCAGCCCAACAAGAACGTCGACTGGATAAACTACATCTACTACAACCAGCAGAGGTTTGTGAATTACACCAGAGATGCTATCAAATGCATAGCAGCACAATTGGACGCCACCTCTTTGACAGCGTGGCAGAACCGTATAGCGTTGGGTATGTTGCTGGCAGAAAGGGGCGGGGTATGCAAAATGTTCGGCACCTTCTGCTGCACTTTTATTCCAAAAAAATACGGCACCTGATGGAAGTATCACCAAGGCCTTACAAGGCCTACAAATGCTATCCGAAGAATTAGCTGAGAACTCTGGTGTAGAGAACCCCCTGACGAGACTCTTTGAAAAATGGTTTGGTAAATGGGGTGATCTTGCAAAAAGTTTGCTTATCTCTATTGTCATGGCAGCCGCAGTTCTTACATTGTGTGGATGTTGCTGCATTCCCTGTATTAGGGGAATTCTTCAAAGACTGATTGACACATCTTTAACAAAAACTATGCTCCTCCAGACCGACACGGAACTATACTTGGAACCTGATGATGAATTTACAACTCTCGCTAAGGACTCATCTGTCAAAATGATAATACCTGGTAAAATAAAATAACCTGGATATTTGAAGTATTGACATTATTAGTATAAAAGGGGGGAGATGTAAGAGAAATTATACTTTAAATGTCAGTTATGAAAGACGCCATTTTGTTTATCATGGCCTAGAAATAAACTATAGATAATATGGAGTCAGCAATATATATATTCAGCAATATAAAATGCTTAGAGCTGCAGTTTTGCATATACCCTGTATTTTTGTGTTGACTTGGGGAGTTTTCAAGTCAGTATCCTGTAACCATTGTTAGATGAAGATAACAGTCTGTAACAGACACTTCCACCTTTCCTGTTACGTCCAGAATAAAGTTGAAAATACATGAGACTGGGCATGTTTTAAGACAGGAAAGGGGGGTGTCCAGGGCTTATAAAAAAGACATGTACCACAGTATTTTCCTTAGAAATGACGATGACAGCATGAAGATGTAATGCTATTCATTTCTCTTGCATATGCAATAAATATTACCTTGATGCCCAAGGACGGTCTGAGATGGTGAATTATTTCCCTAACACGGTGGAAATAAGTAAACAAAAAACAAGTGGAGGCAAAGAGGCTATCCAAAAATGTATAAAAATCTAATTACTCATGTTAGAAAATGTAAAAACGTCTGTCTCTATACATAATGTGTATAAGTGAAGAAAGCATCATGTGACATTTAAGTCGCAAAAAAACGCATCTGAAATAAAATTAAAAATAAACACAGGTAGTGTAGGTGATGCTTTCTTCACTTATACACATTATGTATAGATAGACGTTTTTATGTTTTCTAACATGAGTAATTAGCTTTTTATACATTTTTGGATAGCCTCTTTGCCTCTTGTTTTTTGTTTACTTATTTCCAGCGCTACACTTTTTATTTACATACAAGACAAAAACACTAATGTCAGCCTAAACTCACATAATCTTATCCCAAACATAAGCCCCACTCTTTAAGCAGTATAGGCCGCTACAAAGTAAAGAAAATGTACTTATTTACTTTATTCTCCGCCCCTTCTCTCTACGGTGCGCAGTAGGAGTAACAGTGGCGGAGACAAAGCAGGTGTGTACTAACTCCAGTAACGAGGAAAGCCCGAAATGTCCTGATCCGGGAAGAGGAGATTTAAGGCCTCCAATATGGCCTTTGAAGAGATGATGGAGATGGTAGCAATTTTGCAGAGAATAGATTACGATGGAAAGCATGGACCGTACGGCCAGCCTAATTTACGGAAGGCAAAAATAACGTCCAAAGTGGTGAAGACCCTGCATCAGAATTTTGGGGTCTAAAGACCAGCTGAGGAAACAATGGTCCGACCTTAAATTGAGGGAGCCGGATCAGTACAGATGAATCAAGAAAGTTCTTAAAAAAAGTAAGTAATTGTCGTGTATCGCCTATTCAGATTATTCAGTTGCATGCTGCTCCATGTGCTTTTCTTTACTGTACAGGTTTAATCGTTATTCGTTCGTTGGAAACATCGTTCATAGGAAACATCATTAGCAAGTATATACAATGTATTTAGTTGATACAGGGTTTAAACAACATTTTGGTCTTGGTAATTTGTCTTTATTAAAAGAAGTTTAGGTCATTGTTGTCTAGGTATCTTTGAAACTAGAATGAATAGCAAACTTCATTCAGTGGAATGTAAGGAGAGGACACTCAGCAGCAGTGTTGCCAACCGCCCGTAGATTTACGGGCAGCACGTAAAAACAAGGCACTTTTCTTGTGCCCGTAATTGCCCGTAGTAGGGGAAAAGTGCCAGTAAAAATGGCGGCGATCGGATCGGGTCAGAACTGCGCATGCGCAATTCCGGAAATCCCCGAGAAGATCCGATTCTGAGCCGCCGAGTCTGACTCCTGCAGCCTCTGCTCAGCCCACCTGACGCAGCGCAGCCAATGATGTCAGCCTATTTTCCCGCCAGCCTATAAACAGGCAGGAGCTGAGCGGGTAGACGGAGGAGCCTCATGTAGAGTGGAAGGAGCAGTGACCTGAGCCTGACCAATCGGGACTAGGGAGACGCAGCGACGGACTGTGGAGTGGACACACTGGACCACACACACCGTGACCTCACCCACCGGAGCGAGCGACAGACCCCTGCCCTGACTGGTGATGACTCAGCCTGCCCTGCTGCCCGGTGTGTCTGCCTGGTGAGTGTACCTACCTAGCAGTAAGCAGCTGTACTCGAGGAACAGCAGATGCTTTTTTGCACTGGCGTTTACACGTATTAAGTATTCCTGGAAAGTTGGAAATTAGTGATTTTTTTTTTTTTTTGCCACAGCAGATTTGTGCCTCAAATTTTCTATGTGAAAGGGGTCCATGGCTTAAAAGTCCTGGCATTTCCTGAGCCTGGGAAGTCACAGGCAGCATGCACAGACAGTCGGCCATAGAAATGAATAGCTGTATGCATATGCGGCTGTACTCCTGTAAACTGTGATTTTATGCTGCAGCATATTTGCACCGCAAACCATTCATGTCCATGAACCCTCAGGAGTCTGCAATATGATCCCATGTGTGAGAAAAAAACAATGCATCTCAATAAGCCTTGTTCACACCATTGCGGTAAAAAAAAAAAAAAGTTCAACATGCTGCATTTTTTTTCTTAACAAACGCACTGAACTCTGTAAGGGCTTGTCTTGTTCACAGGGGCGGCGGTAAAACTGCAACAGAGGCTAGACAGGGTTGTATACATGCCGCAGCAAACATTGTACCCCACATCACATTCAGCTGGCAGTACCGCTGCCAAACGTCACCCAGTTCAATGAATGGGGCCACGTGGCATGGTGGCGCAGGATTTACAGGGTTCAAACAGGCAGTGAGCAATAAACATGTCACCTCTCTGCTGCCTTTCAAACATCCTCTGAAAAGCGATCCACTGTGGGATGGCAAGAGCTAGTGTAAACCAACCCTAAATAAAAACAATACAAAATGCAGCACAGTATATATGAACATCTCCTGTATCCTGTCTGCATGACCATCTCCTGTACCATGTCTACAATCTCTGACCATCTCCTGTACCATGTCTACAATCTCTGACCATTTCATCTTTTATCATGTCTGCAGTCTCTCAGGGGGAGTCTGGAGAGGACTCAAGAGTGGGAGCGCTGCCAGATTGGGGATCACAAGAGAAGTCAGACATGTGTGGACTGTGTAGCGGAGACTATCGGATAAAACCAGAGCCGCAAAGCTGGAGTTGCCTGACTGAGCCCTGTTGCCCTGCACGGTGCACCTGAGAGGAGGTCAGTCTGAGGAGGGGTCACTGATGTAAGGAGGGGGGGGAGTGAACACAATGTAAGGGTTAACCCTTATATCAGTAACAGCCCCCCCCCTTACCTTAATGTATTCACTCTGCGGAAGGTAATCTCTGGTCACCAGAGTTCCCCCCCCTCTCTCATTAGAGTTCCCTATGTTCCCCTTTACATCAGAGTCTGAAGGATTTCCTCTTATAGTGCAAGGGAGAACACTGAGGACCCTGATGTAAAGGACAATTCTGCAGACCCTGATGTAAGTGGGAACTCTGATGTAAATGGGAGTGCAGAGCCCCCCTTACATCAGAGTTCCCCCTTAGATCATGATCTGTGGCATCGTCCTTTACATCAGGGTCCGCAGAGTTCTCCCTTGCACTGTTACCTTCATGTAAATAGAGAAATTAATTTTTTGACTTTTGTTTAACTTAAACACATTGCTAATAGCTCTAGCTACATGTTTATAGTTTAAATACTAACAGTTGCACAGTTTAGCCCCGAAAACAGCCATTTTAGGTACTTTTTTGAAGTGCCAGTAAAAAAAATTGGTGTCGTTTGTAATTTTTAGACATCTTGCCAGTAAATTTCACTTAGGAGGGTTGGCAACGCTGCTCAGCAGCTGTTTACACATCTGGACTCAGGAGCACTAGTGTGGGACACCAGAATACATTTTTTAGGGTAATCCATACAGGTGCTCCAGTGGATACTTGTTGGGGTGTCTCTATCTGTGAAATGTGGCCAAAAAGGTAAGTATTCCGGCTTGTTTCAAAGGGAATTTTAATCATGTCTTCAGCTTGGATCTCTGCCCAAACAGACAATTGTACACCACTTCAATACGTTTCATATTCCTATTCCTGGACCCAAATATCTGAGCGCTAAGTACACCTTTTGTTGCGTTCTCATAGGGGAGAAAAGACTCAGACAACTTGATCCCAGGGACCCCCGACCTCGCCTGCCGGATTGGGAAATCAGCCCAAGCCCCACCGAGGATGTGGAGGAAGGAGCAGTGGAGGAAGTGGGCGACATGGGCACCCTACCAGGTGAGTGTCTGACACCCCAGCTTCTGGTAATCTGTATGCCTGCATTTTTCTAAATACATCTTTTTTCATTCATTTTAGGTGATGTTCTGGTTGTGGAAGGGGAAGCGGCGGAACCAGTTCCAAGCACCAACGCCCCCCTGAGGATATTGACAAAGGAGAGGTGGGGGAAGTGGGCGACAAGTGCACCCCACCATGTGAGTGTCTGATACCCCGGCTTCTGATAATCTATGTATGCCTGCATATTTCTAAATACATATTTTTTCATCAATTTTAGGTGATGTGCTGGTTGTGGAAGAAGGGGAACCATTCACCACGGACAGTGCCCAAAGATTAATTGGGCAGATCAAGGCCTGGAATGGGGATATTGATGCCATGCGCACTAGCCTGGACCTAATGCGTAATCGGCTGGACAATATGCAGCAGAAAAAAAAGAATATGATCGATGTTTTGGGGAGAATCTAATCCCTTTTTCACAAAAAAAAAACATTGATCATGTTCTTCATTTCCTTTTTTTGCTGACCCCATTCTGGGCTTTGACTTTTATTAAAAATTTTAAAAATATAATTTAATATAATATAATATATTATTATAATATATTATATTTAATTTTAATAAAGCCTGTTTGTAAAATAACTAAAAAAATAAATAAAAATGATGCCTGTTTATAATAAAAAAACAAAAAAAATAGAGGCCTGTTATTAAAAAAAATTTTAAAAAGTAAAAAAAATGAGGTCTGTTTATATAAAAATATATCAAAAAGAAAAAAAAATATTTGTAAAAACCAAAAAAAAATATTGTTTGAACAAAAATATATATATATTTTAAAACCAAAATAATTCCTAAACGCACATGTGAATGTGCACAGATTAAAAATTATGTTAATCAATGAAATGTGTGGCTTTTTCTTTCAATGCTCAATATCAGTTTTGAAAGTTATTTGGTGTTTACAGTGACAATGGGGCCTATTTAAAAAATAGTATGACCCCGAATGGGGTGGTGGCACAATGTGGATGTGTTTCCCATCTATAGCCCCTCCACAGTTGGGAAAGTCCCAACGAGTGGCAAAATGGGATGCCACAGTCTGCCATTCCTGTGGCGTTGAAGGAAACTGGGGAGTCAAACAAGAAAAAAAATATAAGTGCTTTTGCACATAACATTGCAAGCACATTACACAAAAAACATTCCTGCGCAGTATCAGTATAACATTAATTTTAAGTATTATTTAAAGACTAAAATATAAGGCCCACTTATCAGATACATTTTAGGGGGGGGGGGGGGGGGTTATAAAGCAATTTAAGGACACACAGACCATTTGGATAAATTTTAGGGGGGGGTTATAAAGCAATTTAAGGACACACAGACCATTTAGATACATTTTAGGGGGGATGATAAAGCAATTTAAGGACACACGAACCATTTGGATACATTTTAGGGGGGGGATTATAAAGCAATTTAAGGACACACAGACCATTTGGATACATTTTAGGGGGGGGGGATTATAAAGCAATTTAAGGACACACAGACCATTTGGATACATTTTTAGGGGGGGGGAAATATAAAGCAATTTAAGGACACACAGGCCATTTGAATGAATGTTAGGGGGGGGGGGGAATTATTAAGCAATTTAAGGACACACAGACCATTTGGATAAATTTTAGGGTAAAGCACTACGATGGAGCTGACAAAATACATTGTTAAGTGACTACATTAGGTGGATATGGGCCCAGCATAGCATGCTGGGGAGGTTAGTGAATGCAAATATGCATGCATGACAAAAAAGAGCATTAAATGTTTACAGCATGCATAAGGACAAAGGGTACATTCACAGCATATTGCAATCATGGTAATTAGTGTTTGAGTTAAGAAATACATTACATTAGCAAATATTAAATACAATAAAATGTGATGTTAAAGGATAAAAATCTTACCTTAATATAGTCCTTCTGCAGGACCTGGATGATGGCAGAACAGGTCTCTGGGATAATGATTCCCAGAGCCTGGGGGCAGATGCCTGTCGAGAACTTGAGGTCCTGCAGGCTTCTCTCTGTCACCAAGCACCGTAACGTGGTGACTAGCCTCTGCTCCGGAGTGATGGCTTGCCTCATGCAGGTATCCTGCCTGCTGATATAAGGGGTCAGCAAAGCCAACAAACGGTGAAAAACGTCATCCTGAGAAAGTTCCTGAAATCCTCAGGATTATTCTCACGGAGCAAAGGCATGTAAGAGAATTGGTCACGCTGGAGCAACCAATTCTTCGTCCATGAACTCCTCCTCGCTAGGGATGAGCCGAACACCCCCCTGTTCGGTTCGCACCAGAACATGCGAACAGGAAAAAAGTTCGCTCGAACATGCGAACACCGTTAAAGTCTATGGGACACGAACATGAATAATCAAAAGTGCTAATTTTAAAGGCTTATATGCAAGTTATTGTCATAAAAAGTGTTTGGGGACCTGGGTCCTGCCCCAGGGGACATGGATCAATGCTAAAAAAAGTTTTAAAAACAGCCGTTTTTTCAGGAGCAGTGATTTTAATAATGCTTAAAGTCAAACAATAAAAGTGTAATATCCCTTTAAATTTCGTACCTGGGGGGTGTCTATAGTATGCCTGTAAAGGGGCGCATGTTTCCTGTGTTTAGAACAGTCTGACAGCAAAATGACATTTTGAAGGAAAAAACTCATTTAAAACTACCCGCGGCTATTGCATTGCCGACAATACACATAGAAGTTCATTGATAAAAACGGCATGGGAATTCCCCAAAGGGGAACCCCGAACCAAAATTAAAAAAAAAATATGACGTGGGAGTCCTCCTAAATTCCATACCAGGCCCTTCAGGTCTGGTATGGATATTAAGGGGAACCCCGGCCAAAATTAAAAAAAAAAAATGACGTGGGGTTCCCCCTAAATTCCATACCAGACCCTTCAGGTCTGGTATGGATTTTAAGGGGAACCCCGCGCCAAAAAAAAAAAAAAAAAAACGGCGTGGGGTCCCCCCAAAAATCCATACCAGACCCTTATCCGAGCACGCAACCTGGCAGGCCGCAGGAAAAGAGGGGGGGACGAGAGTGCGGCCCCCCCTCCCTCCTGAACCGTACCAGGCCACATGCCCTCAACATTGGGAGGGTGCTTTGGGGTAGCCCCCCAAAACACCTTGTCCCCATGTTGATGAGGACAAGGGCCTCATCCCCACAACCCTGGCCGGTGGTTGTGGGGGTCTGCGGGCGGGGGGCTTATCGGAATCTGGAAGCCCCCTTTAACAAGGTGACCCCCAGATCCCGGCCCCCCCCCTGTGTGAAATGGTAAGGGGGTACATAAGTACCCCTACCATTTCACGAAAAAAGTGTCAAAAATGTTAAAAATGACAAGAGACAGTTTTTGACAATTCCTTTATTTAAATGCTTCTTCTTTCTTCTATCTTCCTTCATCTTCTGGTTCTTCTGTTTCTTCTGGCTCTTCTGGTTCTTCCTCCGGCGTTCTCGTCCAGCATCTCCTCCGCGGCGTCTTCTATCTTCTTCTCCTCGGGCCGCTCCGCACCCATGGCATAGGGGGGAGGCTCCCGCTCTTCTCTTCTTCTTTTCTTCTCTTCTGTTCTTCTTCATTTTCTTCTCCGGGCCGCTCCGCAATCCATGCTGGCATGGAGGGAGGCTCCCGCTGTGTGACGGCGCTCCTCGTCTGACAGTTCTTAAATAACCGGGTGGGCGGGGCCACCCGGTGAACCCCGCCCCCCTCTGACGCACGGTGACTTGACGGGACTTCCCTGTGACGTCACGGGGAATGCCACAGGGAAGTCCCGTCAAGTCACCGTGCGTCAGAGGGGGGCGGGGTCACCGGGTGGCCCCGCCCCCCGTTATTTAAGAACTGTCAGACGAGGAGCGCCGTCACACAGCGGGAGCCTCCCTCCATGCCAGCATGGATTGCGGAGCGGCCCGGAGAAGAAAATGAAGAAGAACAGAAGAGAAGAAAAGAAGAAGAGAAGAGCGGGAGCCTCCCCCCTATGCCATGGGTGCGGAGCGGCCCGAGGAGAAGAAGATAGAAGACGCCGCGGAGGAGATGCTGGACGAGAATGCCGGAGGAAGAACCAGAAGAGCCAGAAGAACCAGAAGATGAAGGAAGATAGAAGAAAGAAGAAGCATTTAAATAAAGGAATTGTCAAAAACTGTCTCTTGTCATTTTTAACATTTTTGACACTTTTTTCGTGAAATGGTAGGGGTACTTATGTACCCCCTTACCATTTCACACAGGGGGGGGCCGGGATCTGGGGGTCACCTTGTTAAAGGGGGCTTCCAGATTCCGATAAGCCCCCCGCCCGCAGACCCCCACAACCACCGGCCAGGGTTGTGGGGATGAGGCCCTTGTCCTCATCAACATGGGGACAAGGTGTTTTGGGGGGCTACCCCAAAGCACCCTCCCAATGTTGAGGGCATGTGGCCTGGTACGGTTCAGGAGGGAGGGGGGGCCGCACTCTCGTCCCCCCCTCTTTTCCTGCGGCCTGCCAGGTTGCGTGCTCGGATAAGGGTCTGGTATGGATTTTTGGGGGGACCCCACGCCGTTTTTTTTTTTTTTTGGCGCGGGGTTCCCCTTAAAATCCATACCAGACCTCAAGGGTCTGGTATGGAATTTAGGGGGAACCCCACGTCATTTTTTTTTTTAAATTTTGGCCGGGGTTCCCCTTAATATCCATACCAGACCTGAAGGGCCTGGTATGGAATTTAGGGGGACTCCCACGTCATTTTTTTTTTTAATTTTGGTTCGGGGTTCCCCTTTGGGGAATTCCCATGCCGTTTTTATCAATGAACTTCTATGTGTATTGTCAGCAATGCAATAGCCGCGGGTAGTTTTAAATGAGTTTTTTCCTTCAAAATGTCATTTTGCTGTCAGACTGTTCTAAACACAGGAAACATGCGCCCCTTTACAGACACACTATAGACACCCCCCAGGTACAAAATTTAAAGAGATATTACACTTTTATTGATTGACTTTAAGCATTATTAAAATCACTGCTCCTGAAAAAACGGCCGTTTTTAAAACTTTTTTTTGCATTGATCCATGTCCCCTGGGGCAGGACCCAGGTCCCCAAACACTTTTTATGACAATAACTTGCATATTAGCCTTTAAAATTAGCACTTTTGATTTCTCCCATAGACTTTTAAAGGGTGTTCCGCGGCATTCGAATTTGCCGCGAACACCCCAAATTGTTCGCTGTTCGGTGAACTCGAAGCTCATCCCTACTCCTCGCCCTGTTCATGGACTGGGCTTGGGCTGAAGAATGAACTACAGCACCAAGTATATACAATGCACGAGCTCTACGACGAGTACGTACATGCAACATGGCTTCAAAACAGTCGGCTGGTCAGAATGCACTTAACAGAACGCACTGAAGAACAGCAAGGCCTGTGAAGAACGAGCTGAAATTCAGCAATGAGCGGACAATAACACACTGATAAATCAATGTGAACTGACTACACGCACTGAAAAGCAGATACAAACCTCACAAGCACAAACTGAACAACAGTTAAACCATCTGAAAAACACGAGTCTAAAAAAAGCATGAATCGTCTATCACCAAATTTCTGCTAACATGAGATAAACACGAAATTAGCAGAAGGGCCCAACGGGTGGCACACGAGCTATTACACTGCCTTTTTATAGTCTTGTCTTACCTGGTGTACGTCACCGCGTACTAGGCTGTCGGACTTTGGTGTGATCGTGTGTAGGCAAGTCCGTTCGTTCGAAAGTCCGTCAGAAGTCCGTTAAAAGTCCGTCGAAAGTCCATTGGACAGACCGTCTGACTTTTGTTGCTGAAAAGTCTGCCCGTGTGTACGCGGCATTAGAATCATTGTACAATTAATTTCAGTAATGCTACTAATGATACGACCATATTACTGCTACTATTACTATTATTGATTTTGCTTGTGCATTTACTACTAGTAGTAAAGGTGATAAAAGAACTGCTTCTCCTACTATGACATAATTCTGTATAATAGCTTTTTATTATTCCAATTACTTCTACTACTATTAGTATTGATCTAACTAATAATGCTAGCCATATTACTACAAATATTATGTTACTTTTCCTTTTCTACTATTGTTAATTCCAAAGTTTGATTACTACTAGAAGTAAAGATAAAAAAAGACTACACCAGATAATATATATAATTTTTATTACTACAATTATTGTACTATTATTAATATTGATCCAACTACTAATGTTAGCAATATTACTACAATTACTGTTTTACAATTACACCTTTTCATTACTGTTATTTCTAATGGGTATGTTGCTGTAGACACTACTATTCACAAAGGTGATAATAGTATTGCGTTTTCTCCTCCTCCTACTACTACAGGTCATATAATAATAATATTTTTGTAGGACTATGGCTACTGTTCCTACTATAAGTAATGATCCTACTACTAAGGAAGGCAGAAATACTACTAATACTCCCCCGGCCTTTCTTCTAGGTCCTGTGATGCTTCTCTTTGGCTAGTGGACGGTTACTGAGCTACTGAAACTCCTGGGCATTCGTTCCCAGCACTATTAATATACAAGTGAACTGAGCTGCGACTCAAAAATGTTATACAACACTAAACAGAATTAAAAACCAGAACGTCGCGCTAAAATAATTAGGTCGTGAGACAATGTGATATGTGCTCACAGTGACATGAATTAGTGTACCATAGTAAGTGGAACCTAAAAGTTAGCAAAAAGCCAAATCCACTCTGTGCAACTGCACATAGTGATAAGTGATAAAAATATCGAGTAATTGTGAAATAAATCAATAAAAATGAATGGAATAATAGAAACAAAATGGTGAGTCAAAACATATAATAATATTGAGTGTCTAAAGTCCAGTAACTGTTGATGACCCAATGCAAATTGATAAAGAGTCCATAAATGGATCCAATGGTAATATCTCCAAAGCTGATGTGAAAATAAACACCCCAAAGGAAAGTGATCATAGTAGAAGTGCCTCCACCATAGCAAACACTGCCGCTTACCAGATGATATTGGTCCCTTAATCACAGGGGACCGCTATCAGCAGATGACTGATACCCCAGCCCGGGATCTTTAGGGGGTGAGCCAGACTCTTTAATCCCAGTGATGATGGTCTCCACATAAGATCGAACCCAGCAACAGAATCCATATAGAAATGATAAAAACCCTTAGTGTTTATTATAATATGTAAAAAATACAAATGCGCACTTACATGATAGAAGACAGTGAATAGCATAAAAGATTGAGCCAGCCGGCCTCGAATACACCCGTAGCTTCCGGGACTAAAGCATAACGCGGTGACGTCAGCGCATCGCTCCTCCCCCCTACGCGTTTTGTTACTAGTGGACCTCGTCACCGGGCACGGGCCACGTCCTGATGCACCGCTTAAGTACCATACATCTAACCAAGCCTCGGTCTGGGTCCCAGGGAGAGAACCACTAGGCGCCATCTTGTTCAAGGGTACACCTATGGACATACACATCTAAAAGCCCATAAAGAAAGGGCAAGACAGAAGCGGCCAAAAACCACCTAGCCAGTTTGAAGGGGCATATGGAAGTTGCCACAAAATACCGACTTGTGTGGGAAATAAAAAATTTAATTACTGCCACACAGTGGATTAGGCGCATCCAATAAAAAATGTGAAAGATAAACAGATAAATGAAACAGAAACAGATATAATAAATGGCAAATATATCACAGCACACAAACAGCGCTGCGCAGCAAAGCCAATCTAAAATCTGTCCAGACTAGCAAAGCTGTCTGAGTGGCTTTGAAATTAAAAACAATCAAGGTCCTAATATCTATGAATGGACATGAGGACCAGAGAAAAAATAAACAGTAATTTCATAAAAATTCTGAACATAATGAGCGGACAGGGAAACAATCTGAGCAGTGGGACCTCTCAGTAAGCAATACCGATAAATAAACACATGGATCTATGGGTGAGATAGGTGTAATCACTGTCCTCCCCTAACATAGAGGCACCCCACAGTTCCCCATACCCCACCCTTTCAGCATCTAAAAATGGGCAATAAACTCAAATACCATATAGCACTAAGGAGTGCCATAATAACATGAGAAAGAAAGATTGCCAATTAAATTAACCAGAAAAAATATAATAAATATATTCCAAAAAATAAAAAATTACAAAGAATGCATAAATACAGTAAATTAGAAAGAATAATAATATATATATATGGTATAAACTGTGAAACATATGAGCTCCTGAAAAAAAATTGTAAAAAAGAACAAAAATAAATATTAAAGAGTACACCGAGTCACTAGGAGTTGTCAATGAAAGAATTGACATCGACATCGATATTTAGGCCAAAAGGAGTATAGCTTTTAATTTTGTGGACCCAAGACATCTCTAGCCTAGAGATGCTTCCAACTAGACAACTACCCCTCCAGTGCGGTTTGAACTTATCAATGCCTAGAAAGATTGTATTGGATGGATCTCTATTGTGTGCTGTAAGATAGTGCTTTGATACAGAATGTTTGGTGAAACCCTTGCGTATGTTGTTTATATGTTCATTTAAGCGAACCTGCAAGGGTCACTTAGTCCGGCCCACATACTGCAGGCCGCACGGACACTGAAGCATGTATACAGCCCCAACCGTGGAGCAAGTAATGAAAGGCTTGATTGCAAAAGTTTTGGAGGTACAGGTAGAGGTAAAACTAATGGTCCTTCTTATCCTACAATGATAAAGTGAACAGACCTGGCACCTCCTACACTGATAATATCCAGTAAGTTCAGAGAAGAAACTGGATTTAATAATGGTTCAAAATATTAGGCGCCAATCTATCCTTTAGGGATAGTGCACCCCTGAAAACCACCTGGGGTTTATCTGGCAGGATGGATTTCAACACTGTCATTTTTGAGGATGTGCCAGTGTTTGTTCATTATATGTTTAACCCTGGAAAGCTGGCAAGAGAAAGATCAGTGAGCAGATCTTTACGGTCCACATTCTTCACCTGATCCAGAGAGTTAGTAAGGGAATTAGGGGCATATCCCTTAGCCACAAACCTTTGAGTCAAAATCTGTGCCTGAGCCTGAAATGTACTATCCTCAGTACAATTCCGTTTTAATCTTAGGAATTGACTCTTGGGCACAGACTTGAGCCACCAGGTGTGATGCAACTATCGTCGGGATAAACAAGTTTCTGTCAGTTGGTTTAAAATACGTAGAGGTGACAGAAATCGTAAAGGTCAAAAAAGTGGATCTGTTCCAAACTAGCCTTGTAACTCAAATGAATGCCCCTGTCATTAGCATTAAGGGAGCACATAAAATCAGAAAGGTCGGAATCACTGCCGTCCCATAGGAGGAGGATGTCGTCTATATAACACACCCACAAGGTCACTTCAGGCCTTGGCTGGGCATAGATGACATCCTCCTCCCACTTGGCCATAAATATGTTGGCCAGGCTGGGGGCATACTTAGCCCCCATAGCAACCCCCTTATCCTGGCAATAAAAGTGTCCATCAAACCAAAATAAATTGTGAGTAGCTGCGTACTCCAATAGTACCATAATAAAATCTATTTGTTCCTGAGGAAGGTTAGAAAACTGGTTCAGGAAAAAAGACACAGCATCTAAACCCAACTGGTGAGGGATTACCATATACAAAGAAGTAACATCAGCCGTTACGAGCCTGGTCCCCACACGTGGCTTTAAATTGGAGAGGAGGTTAATAACATCCCGAGTGTCTTTAATATAGGAACGCACTGAACGCACCAAAGGCTGTAAAAAGAAATCGATATACTTGCCCACCCAGGATGTGATGGAATCAATCCCACTGACTATGGGACGTCCCGGGGGGCAAGGAAGACTCTTATGTATCTTTGGCAGATAATAAATTATCGGGGTCCTGGGTGCTTTAGGCACCAGGAATACCCTTTCTTTTTTTACTTAAGATGTTCAAATCAAAACCCCTAGTGACTATAGCACTAATTTGCTCCTATGCCTTTTGTTAGGATTGGATAGCAGCCGAGTATAGGTGGCATCATCCCCTAATATACGGTACATTTCTTGCATATAGTCATCTTTATTTAAGATAAATATACCACCCCCTTTATCCGCAGGGCGGGTAACCAAGGCTTGGTTAGATGTATGGTACTTAAGCAGTGCGTTAGGACGCTGCCCGTGCCCGTGACAACGTCCACTAGTGACGAAACCCGTAGGGAGGAGCGACGCGCTGACGTCACCGCTTTATGCTTTAGTCCCAGAAGCTATGGGTGTATTCGAGGCCGGCTGGCTCGATCTTTTATGCTATTCATTGTCTTCTATCATGTAAGTGCGCATTTGTCTTTTTTATATATTATAATAAACACTAAGAGTTTTTACACTATTGTGAGTCTTTATCCTTACTATGTGTATTCTGCTGCTGGGTTCGATCTTAAGTGGAGACCATCATCACTGGGATTAAAGAGTCTGGCTCATCCCCTAAAAATCCTGAGCTGGGGTATCAATCATCTGCTGATAGCGGTCCTCTGTGATTAAGGGACCAATATCATCTGGTAAGCGGCAGTGTTTGCTATGGTGGAGGCACTTCTACTATTATCACTTTCCTTTGGGGTGTTTATTTTCACATCACCTTTGGAGATATTACCATTGGATCCATTTATGGACCTTTTATCAATTTGCATTGGGTCATCAACAGTTATTGGACTTTAGACACTCAATATTTTTATATGTTTTGACCCACCATTTTGTTTGTATTATTCCATTCATTTTTATTGATTTATTTCACAATTACTCAATATTTTTATCACTTATCAATATGTGCAGTTGCACAGAGTGGATTTGGCTTTTTGCTAACTTTTAGGTTCCACTTACTATGGTACACTAATTCATGTCACTGTGAGCACATATCACATTGTCTCACGACCAAATTATTTTAGCGCGACTTTCTGGTTTTTAATTCATTCCCAGCAGCCATCTCTATTTTCAAAATGCCAAAAATAACCAGGGATGTTTACCATTCTAAGGAAAGGAAAGGATTGCTAGAAGCATGAGATAAAGTTTTCTTGGGGAAAAAATGAATTCCTAGAAATATTTTCAAAGTGGGACTTTAGTTCTTTTCTTTTACTGTTTCAAAATTTTAGGTT
Organism: Aquarana catesbeiana; assembly: GCF_042186555.1. Taxonomy (NCBI): domain Eukaryota; kingdom Metazoa; phylum Chordata; class Amphibia; order Anura; family Ranidae; genus Aquarana; species Aquarana catesbeiana. The sequence goes on along the minus strand of NC_133333.1, from coordinate 207,407,577 downwards.
AAAAGAGCTTTTTTGTTGCATATGTTTGCAAACGTATGTAAAGCCACAATGTTGCGTCAAGGCACCTCTGCGAAGTGCAAAAACTCTAAACTAATGTGTTGCTTTGGCTATGTTGGTGATTTTTTATAGCTTAGATATAAATTAATTAGTTACATATGTTGTGTTTGGAAAATAAGGCTCTATTGATTTGCAAATGAAACTGTTGGATTGGTTTACAAACTCCTTACAGGAAATGAGGTCGCAGAAAATAGGGGGAGGGATAGGGAAGACAAAGAAGGAACACTTGTTTTGGAGGCAGAGGAGGACAGAATTGTTTTGAACACAAAAAACAAATAGAGAAGCACATCTAAGTGCAGACTGTTTAAAAGCTTTTTATTAAAAAATAAAAAGGTGCCAAATGGCAACTCACATAGCAAGGTAAGTATTAGGCTCATCAATCAAAGTAAGCCCGGGACGCTGTGTAGAACAAGATGCCGAGAAGCTGCCAGAGTCCGCTGCCATGCCATGAGATGTTTAGGGAAGCCGGCCAAACACTTCCAAGATGTCGCTGAAATGCACACATGATGACATCACCTGAGTACCAGCGCCATCTTGGAAATGTTCGGCCGGCTTCCCTAAACATCTTACAGTGTGGCAGCAGACCCTGGCAGCGGACCCTGGCAGCTCCTCGGTGGCTTGTTCCACACAGCGTCCCGGACTTACTTTGATTAATGAGACTAATACTTACCCTGCTACATGAGTTACCACTAGCAGACATTTCAACCTGCAAAAAGTGGTTAAGGGGAACCCTGCACCAAAATAATTTAAAAAAATGGTGTAGGGGTTCCCCCCAAAATCCATACCAGGCCCTTCAGATCTGGTATGGATTTTAAGGGGACCCCCGTGCCCAAATTTTTGAAAATAATGGCGTGGGAGTCCCCCCCAATCCATACCAGGCCCTTCAGGTCTGGTATCGATTTTAAGGGGATCCCCACGGCAAAATAAAAAAAAATGGCGTGGGGTCCCCCCCAAAATCCATACTAGACCCTTATCTGAGCATGCAACCTGGGAGGCCGCAGGAAAAAGGGGGGGATGAGAGAGCGCCCCCCTCCTGAACCATACCAGGCCACATGCCCTGAACACGGGGAGGGTGCTTTGGGGTCCCCATGTCCCCCCCAAGCACATTGTGGGTGTAATGCAAGATAGAATGATTGGGCGCCAGTCACCTTTTGAATGCAAGAAAAGGAGATTTATTGTTTCTTAACAGAACTGGGAGAGAGAGAGTTAGGGCCAGGACACCCTTAGGCAGATGCAATGGTAATTGGCAGACTCCAAGACAAAATAATAGGCAGACAGCTATACAGGTGGAGGGCCTTTAAGCTGGATGCAGCAACTGTATTTGTATAACTACTGTCTCCTATGGCAAATGAACTTGCAACAGTTAATAGAGATCTGTACACGTAACTCATAGTAACCCGTTTTAGATCTTCACTCATTTCTCACAGCATCCTACTTTAAATCTTCACTCTCTGAGCTCCCGGTCTCTCACTAGACTTCAAGATCCCAGTCGTCACTGAATCCCCTGAGCTCTTCCACAGCTAACCCATTGTATACTTCTCAAGTGTCACCCCTGCTAACCCGCTGGGTACCTGGCTTGGCACTCTGCTGAAGCTTTCCCACTTATTCACCATCCACTACTGGTGAAAAGGCTGCTCTGGTACTTCTTCAGACTTTCATGCACTGGCCTCTGATAATAAGAATGAGGATCCCTTGCTACTGACTATTCCTCCCTTTACCTCTGGCCTTGATCATCACTTGCCCCTGGTGACAGGAGTGGTCATCTCTTATAGCAACAGTTTCTCCCTCCCTACTGGCAACGATCCAGTTCCCCCGTCCGGTGGAACCTCTGCAACTTGGTTGAGCTTCCAGCCTGAAGCCCCAACCCCGTGCTGCTTCTCTCAAACCTGGATAGGCCTCTAACCGCCTAGCAACCAGGTGCTCCCAGGATAAGCCTTCTGGCCTAGCAGCCCGGGATCTTGTAACACACGTCCACCCAGACAGCTGTACAGATGGCACAGAACCCCGATCACCTGACTCCTCCTGAATAAATAGGCTCTCCCAGCATGCCAAGGGACCAAAGAAGTCCCTGCCAATTGGCTGAAACAACCCATTCACTCCTGATCTGAATTCACTATGCCCTCGTCATTCTAATGCCACAGGCAACAGTGCCACCTAGTGACAGAAGAGAGAAGTGCATCAAATCCAGAGTTAGGGAAAGAACCAGTGCACCCCCTATCAATCAGCCATACTAGTTATCAGCTAGCAAGCTAAATTGGTTAGCAACCTTGCTCACTATCAGGGTGCTACATATGCTATAAATTTCTGTTTACTAAAAGCATTACTACACTACAGAGTTTTAATAGCTTCCTTGGCTTATATCGCAAAGGATCTTAAAGTGGATGTAAACCCTCACATATACCCAGTGAAGTGAACAGCCTCAGATGATACACAGAGATGAAACAAATCTCCCTACATAAGTTTTACATGTATATCTGCTGTCTTCAGCTTTTTATACAGTTTAAAATGTGCACGTCCTGTTAGAATTTCCTCTTCCTGATTCACCAGTGGGTGTGGATTCTTGCCATACACTCTGAGACAGCTGATTGGAGGAAAGGCACACCACCCCACTCCACATAGGCAGAGACGTGCAGAGCTGTGCTGTGAATAGACCAGCTCTCTGCTAATCTATTTATAGCGCTCTCCCTGACATAAAATGGTTTTATCACAGTTGACAGAGAACTTGTCAGAAGTTATCATGCTGATAACAGAACAGAAAGCCACGGGACTTAGGAATTTGAAGAAAGATAAGAAAACTCTGCAGATATATGTACCCAGCTCTCATTTTATGAATTGGGTTTACATCCACTTTAAAGTGGTAGTAAAGCCTGCTTGGTCATTTTTACCTACAGGTACTGTAAGCCTATAATAAGGCTTACCTGTAGGAAAAATGAATATCTCCTTAACGTGTACCGTTTAGGAGATAAACACCCTGAATATAGCCAGTTGCATCACCAGCACATGTGGTCTGAAATCCAGCATACCTTGCCGGATCTTTAGAGCTTTGTGCCGGAAACCAAGGGTTCCTGCGTGCATGCACAGGAGTGACGTCAGACCGGGGGAAGATGTCAGCCCTCTCAGCGGTGACAGCACAGCACTGAAGGGCTTCATTCCAAGGTGAGTATTTGATAATGTGCTAGCATGCAATGCATACTAGCACATTATGCAATTGCCTTACAGGTGCTTTAAAAAAAAAAATGAAAACAACGGCCGGTTTACTACCACTTTAATAGACACCAAGCAAAACAACTATATGAGTTTCCAATTAGGGATATATATATAGATATCTATATATACAGTGAGGACGGAAAGTATTCAGAACCCCTTAAATTTTTCACTCTTAGTTATATTGCAGCCATTTGCTAAAATCTTTTAAGTTATTTTTTTTCCTCATTAATGTACACACAGCACCCCGTATTGACAGAAAAACACAGAATTTTTGACATTTTTGCAGACTTATTAAAAAATAAAAACTGAAATATCACATGGTCCTAAGTATTCAGACCCTTTGCTGTGACACTCATATATTTAACTCAGGTGCTGTCCATTTCTTCTGATCATACTTGAGATGGTTCTACACCTTCATTTGAGTCCAGCTGTTTTTGATTATACTGATTGGACTTGATTAGGAAAGCCACACACCTGTCTCTATAAGATCTTACAGTTCACAGTGCATGTCAGAGCAAATGAGAATCATGAGGTCAAAGGAACTGCCTGAAGAGCTCAGAGACAGAATTGTGGCAAGGCACAGATCTGGCCAAGGTTACAAAAAAATTCTGTTGCACTTAAGGTTCCTAACAGCACAGTGGCCTCCATAAGTCTTAAATGGAAGACGTTTGGGATGACTAGAACCCTTCCTAGAGCTGGATGTCAGGCCAAACGGAGCTATCGGGGGAGAAGAGCCTTGGTGAGAGAGGTAAAGAAGAACCCAAAGATCACTGTGGCTGAGCTCCAGAGATGCAGTCGGGAGATGGGAGAAAGTTGTAGAAAGTCAACCATCACTGCAGCCCTCCACCAGTCAGGGCTTTATGGTAGAGTGACCCAACGGAAGCCTCTCCTCAGTGCAAGACACATGAAAGCCCACATGGAGTTTGCTAAAAAACACCTGAAGGACTCCAAGATGGTGAGAAATAAGATTCTCTGGTCTGATGAGACCAAAATAGAACTTTTTGGCCTTAATTCTAAGCGGTATGTGTGGAGAAAACCAGGCACTGCTCATCACCTGTCCAATACAGTCCCAACAGTGAAGCATGGTGGTGGCAGCATCGTGCTGTGGGGGAGTTTTTCAGCTGCAGGGACAGGACGACTGGTTGCAATTGAGGGAAAGATGAATGCGGCCAAGTACAGGGATATCCTAGACGAAAACCTTCTCCAGAGTGCTCAGGACCTCAGACTGGGCCAAAGGTTTACCTTCCAACAAGACAATGACCCTAAGCACACAGTTTAAATAACGAAGGAGTGGCTTCACAACAACTCCGTGACTGTTCTTGAATGGCCCAGCCAGAGTCCTGACTTAAACCCAATTGAGCATCTCTGGAGAGACCTAAAAATGGCTGTCCACCAACGTTTACTATCCAACCTGACAGAACTGGAGAGGATCTGCAAGGAGGAATGGCAGAGGATCCCCGAATCCAGGTGTGAAAAACTTGTTGCATCTTTCCCAAAAAGACTCATGACTGTGTTAGATCAAAAGGGTCCTTCTACTAAATACTGTATAAAGGGTCTGAATACTTAGGACCATGTGACATTGTGTTGGCCCACCTTTTGGAGCTCTAACAGCTTCAACTCTTCTGGGAAGGCTGTCCACAAGGTTTAGGAGTGTGTCTATGGGAATATTTGACCATTCTTCCAGAAGCACATTTGTGAGGTCAGGCCCTGATGTGGACAAGAAGGCTTGGCTTGACGTCTCCGCTCTAATTTATCCAAAAGTTTTTCTATCGGGTTGAAGTCAGGACACTGTGCAGGCCAAGTTCCTCCACCCCAAACTCACTCATCCATGTCTTTATGGACCTTGCTTTGTGCACTGGTGACACCTTAAGATTTCCCTTCACTGGAACTAAGGGACCAAACCCAACCCCTGAAAAACACCCCACACCATAATCCCCCCTCCACCAAATGATTTGGACCAGTGCACAAAGCAAGGTCCATAAAGACATGGATGAGTGAGTTTAGGGGGGAGGAACTTGACTGGCCTGCTGTGTTGCGTTTGATATAAATATGATTTTTCTATTAGACTCATAGCATTCTGGTTTCACAGACACAGAACTTCTCAAACAAATGCTGTTGCATACAATGGGAATGTGGATACCATTGTATTCAATAGACAGTTTGAACAGGCTATTGTCTCTATAGCTACAGTAAACAGGTAAGAGAGGGTCTCTCAAACTGAAAGAATGACTTGTAGTTGGTTGTTATGGAAAAAGTTGTTATGGAGTTATATAAAGGTTGCCAGGCATATGCTGAAACCACTCAACATGGATTAACATCAAAAGCCACTTAACATGCATTAGAACCAAGGACACTCAAATCTGTCCCAGCCAAGAAGAAGGTGTCTGATCTCCAGAAGCAATGGAGATCATGAACAAACAGTAACCGGAGTTAAGTAACTTTTAAGCATACTTTTACTGTGCATAGACCGTAGTTTCTGCTTATTTGCTAGACATCTTGCTATAGATATCTATCAGTCTTGTATTGTACAGTACCTGATCGCGAGAATCTGATTGAGCATGCATTTCACTTGCTGAAGACAAAACTGAAGGGAAAATGCCCCAAGAACAAGCAGGAACTGAAGACAGTTGCAGTAGAGGCCTGGCAGAGCATCACCAGGAATGAAACCCAGCGTCTGGTGATGTCTTTGCGTTCCAGACTTCAGGCTATAATTGACTGCAAAGAATATGCAACCAAGTATTAAAAAGTGAAAGTTTGATGGATGATTGTTAATCTGTCCAATTACTTTTGGTCCCCTAAAAAGTGGGAGGCACATATACAAACTGTTGTAATTCCTACACCGTTCACCTGATATGGATGTAAATACCCTCAAATTAAAGCTGAAAGTCTGCAGTTAAAGCACATCTTGTTCGTTTCAATTTAAATCCATTGTGGTGGTGTATAGAGCCAAAAAGATTAAAATTGTGTCGATGTCCAAATATTTATGGACCTGACTGTAGACACGAGTCGGGTCAAGCGTGTTGACTTTTTTGGCCAAAAAGGTGGAATAAATCTGAGAACTAGAGTCCTGTGTCCAGCAACGTCATTTACCGATATTCTGCCTTAAATCTGCTACTTCATTTGGTGCATTTGGCTGTGAGGGGGGAATATCGGTGTGACCTGTTGAGGCAGGTGGCACTGTTTTCCACCAGACCTACAAGGAGTGGTCCGAGAGGCCAGCCCTGTGGGCTATATCGTAGTCTCAAAAGGCGCCTTCTAGAACTGTTATCTAGGAGACTGCGCTGTGTCCCATTTGGTGGCCTGCTGTGGACGACCTTGGTAGCGTCAAAAGGACCTGGGAATCTGAGAAATAGATAGCTGGAGCTCCAACGGGAACAGGTGAGAGTCTTTTTACTTTTGTTTTTGGATAACAGTCAGACAGCCAGCCTCTCGACGGATCGAGAGAAGGGAAGACTGATCACCTTCCAAGAGAGAGACGTCCATTCAGATGATTGTGCATCTTTCGGACGAATCCTCAGTCAGTCAGTAATTTTTGGGTGGGAGTGTCTGGTATGATTGATGTGTGTATGAGACATCACTTTGTGGCGAGGTGACAGTTGTCCTCTTCTAAGTGCGTTTCCTGGCCGGGAGGCCGTGCCCAGGCCACTGACCGAGGGAAGCGTTGTCTATTGTTCCTACTTGTGTCGAGGATTCAGACCCCTTACTGAATTCTCATCATTTACCCTACCCTCTGTGTCTGTCTTGGTGTCTTTTAGGTTACAAGTATGGGTGGTAAACATAGTGTTGAATCTCCCCTACAATCCATGATCTCCAACTTTAGGAAGGGATTTTCTAAGAACTGCAAGTTAAAACTTAGTCCTGAGAAATTGATAGCATTGTGTGAGAAAGATTGGCCCCACTATGGAGCGAGATGGCCCCCACAGGGAACCTTTGACTTAGAGACCATTGACCGATTATTTGAGAATATTATGTTAGACTCACAGAAACATGACCAAGATGCACCTTCCAGGAGGACTGTTCGTCTGGATGATTGTGCATCCCTCAAATAAATCCTCAGCCAGTCAGTCAGGAGGAATATCCTTCCGGATGATTGTGCATCTCTCAGATAAATCCTCAGCTAGTCAGTCAGGAGGAATATCCGTCCAGATGATTGTGCATTTTTCGGACAAATCCTCAGTCAGTCAGTCAGTCAGCTAGGAGAAAACGTCCATCTGGATGATTGTGCATCCTTTGGACAAATGGGAGATAAAGACCTGCAGTGGATAGAAGCCACAAAAAGAGGAACAGTGCAGAATTATGGTTATGACAAGAGTAGTACCACTGACAAAACAAACAAAACACATATATTCTCAACCCGAAGAGACAGATCAGCCTCCCCCGCATGTAGATGAACGGACCTCAGATAGAGACAGGTCAGAGCCATGTCCAAATGCCCCGTCCAGTAGACAAGGGGATTCAAGTTGTTGTCCACCTACATCAGATTCAGCAAGTTTGTCAATGCCAAATCTCAGTAAATATACTCCAAACCGTAACACTCTGGGTATAGGCAGGACAGAAATAGGGAACTCAGTAGTAGTCAATGGGCTCCCCAATCAAGTGTCCACTTCCACTCCGAGAAATCCTGATGCAAACAGCCGGACCCTTGCCCCGTCTTTCAACATACCTCTGCATATGTCTCTAAGAAAACAGGCAGTGGGGGAACATCGGACTCTAGTTTACACCCCTTTTTACCACAACAGATTTACTGAACTGGAAGATTCATAACCCTGCCTACTCTGAGAAGCCCCAAGCCATGACAGTTTTGCTCCAGTCAATAACTCAGACCCATAACCCCACTTGGTCGGACTGCCAGCAACTTTTATTGACCCTTTTTAATACTGAGGAGAGACACAGAATTAACCAAGCAGTGCAGAAGTATAAAGTCAAAAGACCCTTCCTATTAGAAAGACTTTGTAGTTTTGGGGGGGGGCATCAAGTCCAACATCTGTTCCTGTACATGCAGGATTGCCCTATTCCCTTGCTGGGCAGAGACTTACTTGCTAAACTCAGAGCACACATATACTTCAAATCTGACGGACAGGCTATCCTAAAATTGCCCCATCCCTTTGAAGCCCGCATACTGCAAGACATCCCGGGACTATGGGCAGAAGACAACCCACCAGGATTGGCCAGACACATTCCCCCAATCCTTTATGAATTAAAATCAGGAGCCACTCCAGTCAGCCTGAAACAGTACCCAGTCCCTCAAAAAGCCCTAGTAGGAATACAAAAGTACTTAAACAAATTCCAACACTATGGAATTCTAAAACCCTGTCAGTCTCCCTGGAATACACCTCTACTCCCAGTACAGAAACCCGGAACAGCTCACTGTCGTCCTGTTCAAGACCTCAGAGCGGTCAATCAGGCTGTAATGACCATCCACCCAGCAGTCCTGAACCCATACAACCTATTGGGTTTAATACCAGGGGAGGCCACCTATTTCACAGTTCTGGATTTGAAAGATGCCTTCTTCTGTCTCACAGTGGCAGAACAATCCCAGCGCATTTTTGCTTTCCAGTGGGAGGACCCAGAGACTGGGGGTAAGGGACAACTTATAAGATGAAACAATCAGCGCCACAAGTAAAAAAGATTGTGATGTTTAAATAAGATAACCTAATAATAAACGTGCACAGCTGCTAAACATTCCAAGTGGTACACCACACTAATTTCAAAATGGATAGTAAATAAATAAATGTAGCGCTGTGTGTAAAATTATAAATGTAAAGTGCAAATCTCTAAAATAAATAAATCTTACATATAAATGAATAGTCCATAAAATGAAAAAAATAAGAAATAAAACATGAAAAACTCTTCTTGTGATCAGTGTATCCACACAATTCCACCACAGTGATTGTTCGTCCTCAAAAGGAGTGCACACCACCACCAGTAAAAATGCGCGCTCACCTCCCAGATGAGTCAAAACTCATATGAGGATCTCCCCACAAGCTCTTTGCTCTCACTTCCTCTTCCCAATCAATGGTGGGTAATCAAGATGGCTCTTTTCTTAATGGTAACTCAGCTCATTAATATCCAAAGAAGCGGATCATCTCCCAGTTTGGATCAAGATTCCATGAGTTCAGGACATGTAAATAATAAGTATAGAGATCATAGTGTTCTCCGTATACAAATTTATTCAAAGCCCCCAAACAGACAAGTTGCACTTACAAGATAAAAACGTTTAAAACCACATAACAACCTCCAGAGTAGCACCACCGTGTCCACATACACAGTGCCTGGCTGGACGTGACTATCAGCTCCTCCCTTCTAGACACGTATCGGCCAATCACAGGCCTTCCTCAGTAGCCTACTGAGGAAGGCCTGTGATTGGCCGATATGGAGAGGTCCTAATGCCGCGTAAACACGACCAGACTTTCTGGGAAACTAGGTCCGACAGTCTTCCCGACGGACTTCCGGCGGACTTTCTGAATGGACGGACTTGCCTACACATGACCGGACTTTCCGGCAGACTAGGTCCGCCGGTCTTCTCGATGGACTTTCATCGGAGTTACGGCGGACTTTCCAAATGAACGGACTTGCCCACACACGGCCAAGTCCGTTCATTTTGAACGTGACTCGGGTACGACGGGACTAGAAAAGGAAGTCAATCTCGCCGCTTTTATCGGTGAGATTGGCACCTTGCGAGCCCCGTCGCGGGGCATACCAGGCCCTTAGGTCTGGTATGGATTTCAAGGGGAACCCCCTGCGCCAAAAAAATGGCGTGGGGTCCCCCCAAAGTCCATACCAGACCCCGATCCCCCGATCCCAGCACGCAGCCTGGTCGGTCAGGAAAGGGGGTGGGGACGAGTGAGCGCCCCCCCTCCTGAACCGTACCTGGCTGCAATCCCTCAACATGGGGGTGGGTGCTTTGGGGGAGGGGGGCGCCCTGCGGCCCCCCCACACCCCAAAGCACCTTGTCCCCATGTTGATGAGGACAAGGGCCTCTTCTCGACAACCCTGGCCGTTGGTTGTCAGGGTGTGCGGGCGGGGGGCTTATCAGAATCCGGGAGCCCCCTTTAATAAGAGGGCCCCCAGATCCTGGCCCCCCACCCTATGTGAATGAGTATGGGGTACATGTTTCCCCTACCCATTCACCTAGGGAAAAAGTATCAATAAAAAAAGACACTACACAGGTTTCTAAAGTAATTTATTAGACAGCTTCGGGGGTCTTCTTCCGACTTCGGGGGTCTTCTTCCGACTTCTGGGGTCTCTCCAGTTCTTCTCCGCTGTCTCTGGCCTCTTCTCCACGCTCTCCGGGTCTTCTGCCGGGCTCCTCCGCCTTCTTCTGCTCTTTTGCCGCTCTTTTGCTAGCGGTGGCCCGGACTTCTGCTTTCTGCCTTCTTGTCTTCTTCTGTCAACATCGGAAGAAGAGAAGAGGGAAGAAGACAAAAAGGCAGAAAGCAGAAGTCCGGGCCACCGCTAGCAAAAGAGCGGCAAAAGAGCAGAAGATAGCGGAGGAGCCCGGCAGAAGACCCGGAGAGCGCGGAGAAGAGGCCTGGGACAGCGGAGAAGAACCAGAGAGACCCCAGAAGTCAGAAGAAGACCCCCAAAGTCGGAAGAAGACCCCCGGGGCTGTCTAATAAATTACTTTAAAAACCTGTGTAGTGTGTTTTTTTATTGACACTTTTTCACTAGGTGAATGGGTAGGGGTAACATGTACCCCATACTCATTCACATAGGGTGGGAGGCCGGGATCTGGGGGCCCTCTTATTAAAGGGGGCTCCCGGATTCCGATAAGCCCCCCGCCCGCAGACCCCGACAAGCAACGGCCAGGGTTGTCGGGAAGAGGCCCTTGTCCTCATCAACATGGGGACAAGGTGCTTTGGGGTGGGGGGGCCGCAGGGCGCCCCCCTCCCCCAAAGCACCCACCCCCCTATGTTGAGGGCATGCGGCCTGGTACGGTTCAGGAGGGGGGGCGCTCGCTCGTCCCCACCCCCTTTCCTGACTGGCCGGGCTGTGCTCAGATAAGGGTCTTGGTATGCCCTTGGAGGGGAACCCATTCCGTTTTTTTATTCTCAATTTGGCATTGAGTTCCCCTTCATGATTCATACCAAACACCTGTCAGTATTGCTTGTCGCTCATCGGGAAAGGTAAAAACACTTTTTTCCTTTCCTGATGAGCGAGCCAGCTCGGCGCTGGCTCCCGGGACGGGGCTCGCAGGTGTCAAATCTCGCCGATTATCGGCGAGATTGACACAATATTGCGGTCACCTACTGTAGCTGCATCCTACTTAAAGGTACAACACACAGTAGTTATGTAGGGGCTGGCAGATGGAACCACAAGGCTTGTCAGGGAAGGCAGCCATCCAACACACCTAAAAGGGATTAGTGTATGGGATACAGCTCTTTCCAATTAAATGGTGGTGGGCATTGATGACCAAATCATATTCTTCCCTGATGTTCCCCTAATGTAAAGCATACCTGTTACCCTCAAGATGGCAGACTCGTTTGGCAGCATGTGACCAATCAGTGGCTTTGATGTCATTGTCCAGCCATTGCTTGAAGTGTTTGAAGCTGGCATCAGTCAAGTGCACAACATAGATCTCTTTGAAAATATTGCTGACTGAAAAGAGTTGGTACATTATGGACCCCATACTGTTATCAAGTACCTTGTCTCCTTTCAGCTGCCCTGTGGGGAAAAACAACAATAAAACCACAAACCTTTTACAGCTGATCTCTAGGCAGATTTAATAAAAACACAAATGAATGCAGATCTGTATTTATTTATATATAATTTAACATATTACTTTCAGCTGTCTGTGGGGAAAACAACAACAGCATGACATATATATATATATATATATATATATATATATATATATATATATATATATATATATATATATACCATTAAATGTGTTTATATAATGCAAGCCTTGCAAATACGTAATTTTGACTCTGTATCAGGGTTGCCAACCGCCAATTTTAAATTTACTGACAGTTTGTAAAAATCAATGATTTTTTTACAACTACCGGTAAATATCAAGGGCTGATAATTTCATGCTGTGTAGACTTTTTAAGTGTTAATCAAGCAAATTACTTTGTTATAGTTACTGTCAGTGTTTCCATATCATGTTTATATTGTTCAAATATTCACTGTGTTAGGCGTGAATAGGAGTTTTGTAATTTCTCAGGTTGCCAGTAAAAAATGTTTTCCGCTAGTTAATTTTCAATGGTTTGTCAGTAAAACATGCTGCGGGAGCTTGGCAACCCTGCTCGGTATCAAGCCTCTTGCAGTCCATGTAGCAGAGATCAGACTACAAGAGGGAGAAACAGCAAAAGTAGCCAATTTGTTTGCTGCAGTGCTCGTGTACTAGCATATGCAGTTAATACAGAGAAAGGCAAAAAGCCCTCATAAAGCATGGCCCAATCTTATTAGCAGTTGGATACTCTCTGAGTCAACATAATACAGTATTGTTTCTTACAAACATTAGAAAATGTGGTATGTTTAGAAGCACACCCAGGTCTTTTTTAAATGAGTTTAATGATAAGAATCAGCTCATGTGAAAGACTATTTTTCGAGCCTTTACAGTAAAGAGCACTTACTATGTGGATGATCCACCAGGACACCAAGTGACTACTCTATCACTGATTCATGCAATTTTATTTTCCTTAGGTTGATCCACATTTCGGGTGTTGGTGGGGTGGTTGGTGATGGGATATTCATGGAATCCCCCCCATTCCTCCTTCTAGTACCAATCCCCCCCCCCCCCCCCACATTCCTCCTACTAGCACAAATCCCCCCTCCATTCCTCCTTCTGGGGGGGGTTTATGAAGCCCTGTACCGTTCAAACTAAGAACGATCCTTCTGCTGTATGGAGGAGCGCTCCACTGACAGGATGGGAGAGAGCACAGAGAGCCCGCACCTCCTCCCGGCTGTCTAGCACAAATCTCCCCATCCATTCCTCCTTCTAGCACAAATCCCCCTCCATTCCTCCTTCTAGCACAAATCCCCCTCCATTCCTCCTTCTAGCAAAAATCCCCCCTTCCACCCCCCCTTTTAGCACAAATGTCCCCCTTCAAGCCTCCTTCTAGCACAACCCACCCCATCCATTCCTGCTTCTAGCACAAAACCCCCCTACATTCCTCAGAGGCGTAACTAGAAACTTCAGGGCCCCGGTGCCAGAATCCATGATGGGCCCCCCTTCCATCCGAGCCCTGGACTTCCAATTTTGGGAGAGTGTCCATGGACATCCTCCCAAAACCGTGCTTCCTGCATGACCCCTGGGACGTGCATCCAGCGCAATCACATCGGCCCTTTACCATGTGATCAGCTGATCACATGTAAACAGACTTGCCGGTTATCCACAGCCCTTTCCTCACACGCTGTGTCTTTGTGAGGAAAGGACTGCCGTTAACTGTCAAGAATGTCAGTAAATTGTTTACACTGATAATCAGTGCCCCAATCATCAGTGCCATCTATCAGTGCCCATCAGTGCTGCCTATCAGTGCCCATCACTTCCACCTACAAGTGTTACCTGTCAGTGCTCATTAATGCCACCTATTAGTGCCCATCAATTCTGCCTATCAGTACCACCTATCAGTGCTCATTAATGCCGCCTAACAGCGTCCATCAGTGCCACCTATCAGTACTCTTCAATTCTGCCCATCAAAGCCCATCAATACTGCCTGAGTTCTGCCTATCAGTATTCGTAAGTGCCCATCAGTACCACCTATCAATGCCACCTATCAGTGCTCATCAGTGCCTCCTATCAGTGCTCATCAGTGCCTCTTATCAGTGCCCATAAATGCCTCCTATCCGTGCCCATCAGTGCCTTTTATCAGTGCTCATCAGTGCCTTCTATCAGTGCCCATCAGTGCCTTCTATCAGTGCCCATCAGTGCCTTCTATCATTGCTCATCAGTGCCTTCTATCAGTGCCCATCAGTGCCTTCTATCAGTGCCCATCAGTGCCTTCTATCAGTGCCCATCAGTGCCTTCTATCAGTGCTCATCAGTACCTTCTATCAGTGCTCATCAGTGCCTTCTATCAGTGCTCATCAGTGCCTTCTATCAGTGCCCATCAGTGCCTTCTATCAGTGCTAATCAGTGCCTTCTATCAGTGCTCATCAGTGCCTTCTATCAGTGCTCATCAGTGCTCATCAGTACCTTCTATCAGTGCCTTCTATCAGTGCCCATCAGTGCCTTCTATCAGTGCCCATCAGTGCCTTCTATCAGTGCTCATCAGTGCCTTCTATCAGTGCCCAACAGTGCCTTCTATCAGTGCCCATCAGTGCCTTCTATCAGTGCTCATCAGTGCCTTCTATCAGTGCCCATCAGTGCCTTCTATCAGTGCCCATCAGTGCCTTCTATCAGTGCTCATCAGTACCTTCTATCAGTGCTCATCAGTGCCTTCTATCAGTGCCCATCAGTGCCTTCTATCAGTGCTCATCAGTGTCTTCTATCAGTGCCCATCAGTGCCTTCTATCAGTGCCCATCAGTGCCTTCTATCAGTGCTCATCAGTACCTTCTATCAGTGCTCATCAGTGCCTTCTATCAGTGCCCATCAGTGCCTTCTATCAGTGCTCATCAGTGCCTTCTATCAGTGCCCATCAGTGCCTTCTATCAGTGCTCATCAGTGCCTTCTATCAGTGCCCATCAGTGCCTTCTATCAGTGCTCATCAGTGCTGTCTATCAGTGCTCATCAGTGCCCATCAGTGCCTTCTATCAGTGCTCATCAGTGCCGTCTATCAGTGCTCATCAGTGCCTTCTATCAGTGCCTTCTATCAGTGCTCATCAGTGCCTTCGATCAGTGCTCATCAGTGCCTTCTATCAGTGCTCATCAGTGCCGTCTATCAATGCTTATCAGTACCTTCTATCAGTGCCTTCTATCAGTGCCCATCAGTGCCTTCTATCAGTGCTCATCACTGCCTTCTATCAGTGCTCATCAGTGCCTCCTATCAGTGCCCATCAGTGCCTTCTATCAGTGCCCATCAGTGCCTTCTATCAGTGCTCATCAGTGCCTTCTATCAGTGCCCATCAGTGTCCATCAGTGCCTTCTATCAGTGCTCATCAGTACCTTCTATCAGTGCTCATCAGTGCCTTCTATCAGTGCCCATCAGTGCCTTCTATCAGTGCTCATCAGTGCCTTCTATCAGTGCTCATCAGTGCCTTCTATCAGTGCTCATCAGTGCTCATCAGTACCGTCTATCAGTGCCTTCTATCAGTGCCCATCAGTGCCTTCTATCAGTGCCCATCAATGCCTTCTATCAGTGCTCATCAGTGCCTTCTATCAGTGCCTTCTATCAGTGCTCATCAGTGCCTTCTATCAGTGCTCATCAGTGCCTTCTATCAGTGCTCATCAGTGCTCATCAGTACCTTCTATCAGTGCCTTCTATCAGTGCCCATCAGTGCCTTCTATCAGTGCCCATCAGTGCCTTCTATCAGTGCTCATCAGTGCCTTCTATCAGTGCCCATCAGTGCCTTCTATCAGTGCCCATCAGTGCCTTCTATCAGTGCTCATCAATGCCTTCTATCAGTGCCCATCAGTGCCTTCTATCAGTGCCCATCAGTGCCTTCTATCAGTGCTCATCAGTACCTTCTATCAGTGCTCATCAGTGCCTTCTATCAGTACCCATCAGTGCCTTCTATCAGTGCTCATCAGTGCCTTCTATCAGTGCCCATCAGTGCCTTCTATCAGTGCTCATCAGTGCCTTCTATCAGTGCCCATCAGTGCCTTCTATTAGTGCTCATCAGTGAATGCTATTAGATTCCATCAGTGCCGGACAGCACGGCTCTGATGGAACAATAGAACAGAGACACCGGTGGCATTAATGTTCTATTTGTCGGTCCTCTCTGGCAGGGGATGAGAGAGGACACACAGCTGATCTCACGGCTCCCCCTTCTCCCCCCTCCTCTCTCCTGTGTGCTCCGCGGGAAATGTGAGCTCCTTAGCTTCACACTTGACTGCCCGCGGAGCACACAGGAGAGAGAGGGGGGAGAAGGGGGAGCAGTGAGATCAGCTGTGTGTCCTCTCTCATCCCCTGCCAGAGAGGACAGACAAATAGAACATTAATGCCGCTGGTGTCTCTGTGCTATTGTTCTATGACACACGATCTCCACTCAGAGCGTGTGTGAAGAGCAACCACGCTGGGCCCCCCCCACAGTGGCGGAATGCCGGGCCCTGTCGCAACTGCGACTGTTGCGACCCCGGTAATTCCCCCACTGCCATTCCTGCTTCTAGCACAAATGTCCCCCTTCATTCCTCCTTCTAGCACAACCCGCCCCCATCCATTGCTCCTTCTAGCACAAAAGCTCCACATCCATTCCTGCTTCTAGCACAAATACCCCCATCCATTCCTCCTTCTAGCACAAATCCCCCCCCCCCATTCCTACTTCTAGCACAAATCCCCCCCTCCATTCCTCCTATTAGCACAAATGTCCCCCTTAATTCCTCCTTCTGGCACAAATCCCAACCCCCCCTTTCATCTAGCACAACCCCCCCCTCTCCATTCCTCCTTCTAGCACAACCCCCCCTTCCATTCCCCCTTTTAGCACAAATGTCCCCTTTATTCATCCATCTAGCACAACCCCCCCTATTCCTCCTTCTAGCACAAAGCCCCCCCATCCATTCCTCCTTCTAGCACAAATCCCCCCCTCCATTCCACCTTTTAGCACAAATCCCCCCTTCATTCCACCTTCTAGCACAAATCCCCCCCTTCATTCCTCCTACTAGCACAAATCCCCCCTTCATTCCTCCTACTAGCACAAATCCCCCCCACTCCATTCCTTCTTCTACCACAAATCCCCCCCCCATTACCCTTTCCATCATAAACAGCCCCCCAGCACCCTCCTCCACAAGCCTATTAGCACAAATGTCCCCCTTCATTCCTCTTTCTAGCATAAATAGCCCCCCCTTCCACTCCCTCTTTTTGCACAAATGTCCCCCTTCATTCTTCCTTCTAGCACAAATCCCCCCCTATCAATTTTACTGTGGATGGTATGAAACTGTGGATGGTTGGGAACCCTCAGTGCTGACCATTTGGCCACTGTGCTTTCTTAGCTGACCTTTTATGCATTGATAGTCTATACATTACATTACCTGTGGAAGCCATCTCATGGATGATCATTACATTACCTGTGGAAGCTTTGTCATGGATGATCATTAGGGATGAGCCGAACACCCCCCCGGTTCGGTTCGCACCAGAAAATTCTCACGAATGTTAGAATCCCATTGACGTCTATGGGACTCGAACGTTTGAAATCAAAAGTGCTCATTTTAAAGGCTAATTTGCATGGTATTGTCCTAAAAAGGGTTTGGGGACCCGGATCCTGCCCCAGGCCACATGTATCAATGCAAAAAAAACTTTTAAAAACGGCCGTATTTTCAGGAGCAGTGATTTTAATAATGCTTAAAGTAAAAAAAAAAAGTGAAATATTCCTTTAACCACTTGACGACCGCCTCACGCCGATTTACGTCGGCAAGGTGGCACGGACAGGCAAAATCACGTACATATACGTGATTTGCCTTCCGCGGGTGGGGGGTCCGATCGGACCCCCCCCCCGGTGCCCGAGGCGGTCGTCTTTTCTCCCACGGCGATCGGAGATGAGGGGGAGGCCATCCGTTCGTGGCCCCCCCCTCGCGATCGCCGCCGGCCAATGAGAACATTCCTTTGCTGCTGTATGCTAAACAGCAGCAAAGGAAATGATGTCATCTCTCCTCGGCTCTGTATTTTCCGTTCCGGCCCGAGGAGAGAAGACAGGTATGTAAGTGCACAACACTACACACACACAGTAGAACATGCCAGGCACACAAAACACCCCGATCCCCCCCCCGATCGCCCCCCGATCCCCCCCAATCACCCCCCCCCCCCGTCACAAACTGACACCAGCAGTTTTTTTTTTTTTTTTCTGATTACTGCATTGGTGTCAGTTTGTGACAGTTACAGTGTTGGGACAGTTAGTATTACCCCCCTTTAGGTCTAGGATACCCCCCTAACCCCCCCTAATAAAGTTTTAACCCCTTGATCACCCCCTGTCACCAGTGTCACTAAGCGATCATTTTTCTGATCGCTGTATTAGTGTCGTGGTGACGCTAGTTAGTGAGGTAAATATTTAGGTTCGCCGTCAGCGTTTTATAGCGACAGGGACCCCCATATACTATCTAATAAATGTTTTAACCCCTTGATTGCCCCCTAGTTAACCCTTTCACCACTGATCACCGTATAACTGTTACGGGTGACGCTGGTTAGTTTGTTTATTTTTTATAGTGTCAGGGCACCCGCCGTTTATTACCGAATAAAGATTTAGCCCCCTGATCGCCCGGCGGTGATATGCGTCGCCCCAGGCAGTGTCAGATTAGCGCCAGTACCGCTAACACCCACGCACGCAGCATACGCCTCCCTTAGTGGTATAGTATCTGATCGGATCAATATCTGATCCGATCAGATCTATACTGGCGTCCCCAGCAGTTTAGGGTTCCCAAAAACACAGTGTTAGCGGGATCAGCCCAGATACCTGCTAGCACCTGCGTTTTGCCCCTCCGCCCGGCCCAGCCCAAGTGCAGTATCGATCGATCACTGTCACTTACAAAACACTAAACGCATAACTGCAGCGTTCGCAGAGTCAGGCCTGATCCCTGCGATCGCTAACAGTTTTTTTGGTAGCATTTTGGTGAACTGGCAAGCACCAGCCCCAGGCAGCGTCAGGTTAGCGCCAGTAGCGCTAACACCCACGCACGCACCGTACAGCTCCCTTAGTGGTATAGTATCTGATCGGATCAATATCTGATCCGATCAGATCTATACTAGCGTCCCCAGCAGTTTAGGGTTCCCAAAAACGCAGTGTTAGCGGGATCAGCCCAGATACCTGCTAGCACCTGCGTTTTGCCCCTCCGCCCGGCCCGGCCCAGCCCAGCCCACCCAAGTGCAGTATCGATCGATCACTGACACTTACAAAACACTAAACGCATAACTGCAGCGTTCGCAGAGTCAGGCCTGATCCCTGCGATCGCTAACAGTTTTGTTGGTAGCATTTTGGTGAACTGGCAAGCACCAGCCCCAGGCAGCGTCAGGTTAGCGCCAGTAGCGCTAACACCCACGCACGCACCGTACAGCTCCCTTAGTGGTATAGTATCTGATCGGATCAATATCTGATCCGATCAGATCTATACTAGCGTCCCCAGCAGTTTAGGGTTCCCAAAAACGCAGTGTTAGCGGGATCAGCCCAGATACCTGCTAGCACCTGCGTTTTGCCCCTCCGCCCGGCCCGGCCCAGCCCAGCCCACCCAAGTGCAGTATCGATCGATCACTGACACTTACAAAACACTAAACGCATAACTGCAGCGTTCGCAGAGTCAGGCCTGATCCCTGCGATCGCTAACAGTTTTTTTGGTAGTATTTTGGTGAACTGGCAAGCACCAGCCCCAAGCAGCGTCAGATTAGCGCCAGTACCGCTAACACCCACGCACGCACCGTACACCTCCCTTAGTGGTATAGTATCTGAACGGATCAATATCTGATCCGATCAGATCTATACTGGCGTCCCCAGCAGTTTAGGGTTTCCAAAAACGCAGTGTTAGCGGGATCAGCCCAGATACCTGCTAGCACCTGCATTTTGCCCCTCCGCCCAGCCCAGCCCACCCAAGTGCAGTATCGATCGATCACTGTCACTTACAAAACACTAAACGCATAACTGCAGCGTTCGCAGAGTCAGGCCTGATCCCTGCGATCGCTAACAGTTTTTTTGGTAGCTTTTTATTGAACTGGCAAGCGCCAGCGGCCTAGTACACCCCGGTCGTAGTCAAACCAGCACTGCAGTAACACTTGGTGATGTGGCGAGTCCCATAAGTGCAGTTCAAGCTGGTGAGGTGGCAAGCACAAGTAGTGTCCCGCTGCCACCAAGAAGACAAACACAGGCCCGTCGTGCCCATAGTGCCCTTCCTGCTGCATTAGCCAATCCTAATTGGGAACCCACCGCTTCTGCAGCGCCCGTACTTCCCCCATTCACATCCCCAACCAAATGCAGTCGGCTGCATGAGAGGCATTTTCTTTATGTCCTCCCGAGTACCCCTACCCAACGAACCCCCCCAAAAAAGATGTCGTGTCTGCAGCAAGCGCGGATATAGGCATGACACCCGCTATTATTGTCCCTCCTGTCCTGACAATCCTGGTCTTTGCATTGGTGAATGTTTTGAACGCTACCATACACTAGTTGAGTATTAGCGTAGGGTACAGCATTGCACAGACTAGGCACACTTTCACAGGGTATCCCAAGATGCCATCGCATTTTGAGAGACCCGAACCTGGAACCGGTTACCGTTATAAAAGTTACAGTTACAAAAAAAGTGTAAAAAAAAAAAAATATATATAACATAAAAAAAAATAGTTGTCGTTTTATTGTTCTCTCTCCCTATTCTCTCTCTCTTGTTCTGCTCTTTTTTACTGTATTCTATTCTGCAATGTTTTATTGTTATTATGTTTTATCATGTTTGCTTTTCAGGTATGCAATTTTTTATACTTTACCGTTTACTGTGCTTTATTGTTAACCATTTTTTTGTCTTCAGGTACACCATTCACGACTTTGAATGGTTATACCAGAATGATGCCTGCAGGTTTAGGTATCATCTTGGTATCATTCTTTTCAGCCAGCGGTCGGCTTTCATGTAAAAGCAATCCTAGTGGCTAATTAGCCTCTAGACTGCTTTTACAAGCCGTGGGAGGGAATGCTCCCCCCCACCGTCTTCCGTGTTTTTCTCTGGCTCTCCTGTCTCAACAGGGAACCTGAGAATGCAGCCGGTGATTCAGCCAGCTGACCATAGAGCTGATCAGAGACCAGAGTGGCTCCAAACATCTCTATGGCCTAAGAAACCGGAAGCTACGATCATTTTATGACTTAGATTTCGCCGGATGTAAATAGCGCCATTGGGAAATTGGGGAAGCATTTTATCACACCGATCTTGGTGTCATCAGATGCTTTGAGGGCATAGGAGAGATCTAGGGTCTAATAGACCCCAATTTTTTCAAAAAAGAGTACCTGTCACTACCTATTGCTATCATAGGGGATATTTGCATTCCCCGAGATAACAATAAAAATGATTAAAAAAAAAAAAATGAAAGGAACAGTTTAAAAATAAGATAAAAAAGCAAAAAAATAATAAAGAAAAAAAAAAAAAAAAAAAGCCCCCTGCTCTCGCGCTAAGGCGAACGCAAACGGCGGTCTGTCGTCAAACGTAAACAGCAATTGCACCATGCATGTGAGGTATCGCCGCGAAGGTCAGATCGAGGGCAGTAATTTTTGCAGTAGACCTCCTCTGTAAATCTAAAGTGGTAACCTGTAAAGGCTTTTAAAGGCTTTTAAAAATGCATTTATTTTGTTGCCACTGCACGTTTGTGCGCAATTTTAAAGCATGTCATGTTTGGTATCCATGTACTCGGCCTAAGATCATCTTTTTTATTTCATCAAACATTTGGGCAATATAGTGTGTTTTAGTGCATTAAAATTTAAAAAAGTGTGTTTTTTCCCCAAAAAATGCGTTTGAAAAATCGCTGCGCAAATACTGTGTGAAAAAAAAAATGAAACACCCACCATTTTAATCTGTAGGGCATTTGCTTTAAAAAAATATATAATGTTTGGGGGTTCAAAGTAATTTTTTTGCAAAGAAAAATAACTTTTTCATGTAAACAATGAGTGTCAGAAAGGGCTTTGTCTTCAAGTGGTTAGAAGAGTTGGTGATGTGTGACATAAGCTTCTAAATGTTGTGCATAAAATGCCAGGACAGTTCAAAACCCCCCAAATGACCCCATTTTGGAAAGTAGACACCCCAAGCTATTTGCTGAGAGGCATGTCGAGTCCATGGAATATTTTATATTGCGACACAAGTTGCGGGAAAGAGACAAATTTTTTTTTTTTTTTTTTTTTTTGCACAAAGTTGTCACTAAATGATATATTGCTCAAACATGCCATGGGAATATGTGAAATTACACCCCAAAATACATTCTGCTGCTTCTCCTGAGTACGGGGATACCACATGTGTGAGACTTTTTGGGAGCCTAGCCGCGTACGGGACCCCGAAAACCAAGCACCGCCTTCAGGCTTTCTAAGGGCGTGAATTTTTGATTTCACTCTTCACTGTCTATCACAGTTTCGGAGGCCATGGAAAGCCCAGGTGGCACAAAACCCCCCCAAATGACCCCATTTTGGAAAGTAGACACCCAAAGCTATTTGCTGAGAGGTATAGTGAGTATTTTGCAGACCTCACTTTTTGTCACAAAGTTTTGAAAATTGAAAAAAGAAAAAAAAAAAGTTTTTTCTTGTCTTTCTTCATTTTCAAAAACAAATGAGAGCTGCAAAATACTCACCATGCCTCTCAGCAAATAGCTTGGGGTGTCTACTTTCCAAAATGGGGTCATTTGGGGGGGTTTTGTGCCACCTGGGCATTCCATGGCCTCCGAAACTGTGATAGGCAGTGAAGAGTGAAATCAAAAATTTTCACCCTTGGAAATCCTGAAGGCGGTGCTTGGTTTTCGGGGCCCCGTACCCGGCTAGGCTCCCAAAAAGTCCCACACATGTGGTATCCCCATACTCAGGAGAAGCAGCTAAATGTATTTTGGGGTGCAATTCCACATATGCCCATGCCCTGTGTGAGCAATATATCATTTAGTGACAACTTTGTGCAAAAAAAAAAAAAGTGTCACTTTCCCGCAACTTGTGTCAAAATATAAAATATTCCATGGACTCAATATGCCTCTCAGCAAATAGCTTGGGGTGTCTACTTTCCAAAATGGGGTCATTTGGGGGGGTTTTGTGCCACCTGGGCATTCCATGGCCTCTGAAACTGTGATAGGCAGTGAAGAGTGAAATAAAAAATTTACACCCTTAGAAATCCTGAAGGCGGTGCTTGGTTTTCGGGGCCCCGTACGCGGCTAAGCTCCCAAAAAGTCCCACACATGTGGTATCCCCATACTCAGGAGAAGCAGCTGAATGTATTTTGGGGTGCAATTCCACATAGGCCCATGGCCTGTGTGAGCAATATATCATTTAGTGACAACTTTTTGTAAATATTTTTTTTTTTTTTGTCATTATTCAATCACTTGGGACAAAAAAAAAAAATATTCAATGGGTTCAACATGCCTCTCAGCAATTTCCTTGTGGTGTCTACTTTCCAAAATGGGGTCATTTGGGGGGGGTTTGTACTGCCCTGCCATTTTAGCACCTCAAGAAATGACATAGGCAGTCATAAACTAAAAGCTGTGTAAATTACAGAAAATGTACCCTAGTTTGTAGACGCTATAACTTTTGCGCAAACCAATAAATATATGCTTATTGACATTTTTTTTACCAAAGACATGTGGCCGAATACATTTTGGCCTAAATGTATGACTAAAATTTAGTTTATTGGATTTTTTTTATAACAAAAAGTAGAAAATATCATTTTTTTTCAAAATTTTCGGTCTTTTTCCGTTTATAGCGCAAAAAATAAAAACTGCAGAGGTGATCAAATACCATCAAAAGAAAGCTCTATTTGTGGGAAGAAAAGGACGCAAATTTAGTTTGGGTACAGCATTGCATTACCGCGCAATTAGCAGTTAAAGCGACGCAGTGCCAAATTGGAAAAAGACCTCTGGTCCTTAGGCAGCATAATGGTCCGGGGCTCAAGTGGTTAAAGGGGTTGTAAAGGTAAAAATTTTTTCACCTTAATGCATTCTATGCATTAAGGTGAAAAAACTTTTGACAGTACCGCCGCCCCCAGCCCCCCCGTTTTACTTACCTGACGCCTCGAATCTTCGCTGCTCGTCCTCGTCATCTTCATTGCAGCTCAGCCTGGTCGCTGATTGGCTGCAGTGGATGGATTGAAAGCAGCGCAGCCATTGGCTCGCGCTGCTGTCAATCACATCCGATGACGCGGCGTGCCGGGGGGCGAGGCCGAGTGATACAGCGAGCGGCTATAGCCGCCGGCTGTATCACGGGAGCGCGCCCGCAAGCACTCACCACCATGCGAGGGAGCTCGCATTAAGGTGGTAAATGCTTGCGAGGAGGAGCTGAAACAGCCGCCGAGGGACCCCAGAAGACCAGGTTCGGGGCCACTCTGTGCAGAACGAGCTGCACAGTGAAGGTAAGTATAACATGTTTGTTATTTAAAAAAAAAAAAAAAATACCTTTACAACCCCTTTAAATATCGTACCTGGGGGTGTCTATAGTATGCCTGTAAAGTGGCGCGTGTTTCCCGTGCTTAGAACAGTCCCTGCACAAAATGACATTTTTAAAGGAAAAAAAAAGTCATTTAAAACTGCTTGCAGCTTTATTGTAATGTCGGGTTCCAGGTATATGGATGAAAATCAGTGAGACAAACGGCATTGGTACCCTCCAGTCCATTACCAGGCCCTTTGGGTCCTGTATGGATATAAGGGGAACCCCGCACCCAAATTAAAGCAAGGAAAGGCGTGGGGCCCCCAGGCCCTATATACTCTGAACAGCAAAATACAGGCGGTGCAAACAAGACAGGGACTGTAGGTTTGTTGTTAAGTAGAATCTGTTTGTAATTTTGAACTGGTACATTTTTAAAGTGTAGCTCCAGCCAAAAAATCTGTTTTTAAAGAGGGAGTCCACCTAAACCGCCTAAAAAAAAAATATTAAAAGCCAGCAGCTACAAATACTGCAGCTGCTGACTTTTAATAAATGGCCACTTACCTGTCCCAGGGTCCAGCGATGTCGGCAGCCGACGCCGAGAACCCGCTCAGTTCTCGGCAGCTGCCGCCGCCATCCTAGGTGAGGGAATCAGGAAGTGAAGCGTTGCGGCTTCACTTCCCGGTTCCCTACTGCGCATACGCGAGTCGCGCTGCGCATCGTAACTGGTCCCCGCTATCTCCTGGGACCTGTGTGTTTCCCAGGAGACAGCGCGGAGGGACAGGAAGAGGCATAGACTCCCATGGGAGTCTATGCCAGAAGTGGGTGCAAATACCTGTCTTAGACAGGTATCTGCACCCCCCTGAAAGGTGCCAAATGTGACACCAGAGGGGGGGAGGGTTCCGAAAAGCGGAAGTTCCATTTTTGTGTGGAACTCCGCTTTAAGCTTTTTGGAAAACATAGGGAAGGGTTATCACCCCTGTGACATTTGTTTTGCTGTCTGTCCTCCTCTTCAGAAGATTTCACCTCACTTTTTGTCCCAATGACAAATGTTTTTTGAAAATTTGGGGTTTTTAGTGAAACAAGGATTGGTGATAAAGCATCAGTGGAAAGGAGAAAAGTTTTTCCCATATTAACTCTTACAGGAGAGAATTTCCCTTCCTAGGGGTAGATTTCATCTCACTTCCTGTTGTCTCCTTCCGTTTGCAAGTAGGAGTCGTTTGTAAGTTGGATGTTTGAAAGTAGGGGCCTGCCCTATATACTCAGCAGAAATTTGGGCGTTAGGTGTTGTTGTGGCCTCAACACTGTAAGCCCTCACAGGGCCCTGCTGCGAAATATCAGATCAAGAATTGTAATTACATGCCCCTGTTGAACAGGGCCAGAAAAATTGGGCCTTTGGTGATGGTGGTGGTGGTGCTGGTGCCACAACACTGTAAGTCCTCACAGTTAATCTTGGTGGGTGCAGAAATGGGCCCTGCTGTGAAATATTCAATCAAGAATTGTAATTACATGCCCCTGTTGAAGAGGGCCAGAAAAATTGGGCCTTTGGTGGTGGTGGTGGTGGTGCTGGTGGCACAACACTGTAAGTCCTCACAGTTAATCTTGGTGGGCGCAGAAACTGCCCTGCTGTGAAATATTAGATCAAGAATTCTAATTACATGTCCCTGTTGAACAGGGGCTGAAAAATTGGGCCTTAGGCACTGGTGCCACAACACTGCAACCCCTCACAGATACTCTAGTTGGAACGCAGGAACGAGCCCTGCTGCAAAGTATTGCATCAAAAATTGTAATTACACGCCCCTGTTAAACAGGGGCTGAAAAATTGGGCCTTAGGCACTGGTGCTGGTGCCACAACACTGCAACCCCTCACAGATACTGTAGTTGGAACGCAGGAACGAGCCCTGCTGCAAAGTATTGCATCAAAAATTGTAATTACACGCCCCTGTTAAATAGGGGCTGAAAAATTGGGCCTTAGGCACTGGTGCTGGTGCCACAACACTGCAACCCCTCACAGATACTGTAGTTGGAATGCAGGAACGAGCCCTGCTGCAAAGTATTGCATCAAAAACTGTAATTACACGCTCCTGTTAAACAGGGGCTGAAAAATTGGGCCTTAGGCACTGGTGCTGGTGCTACAACACTGCAACCCCTCACAGATACTGTAGTTGGAATGCAGGAACGAGCCCTGCTGCAAAGTATTGCATCAAAAATTGTAATTACACGCCCCTGTTATACAGTGGCTGAAAAATTGGGCCTTAGGCACTGGTGGCGGCGCCCAGAACCAAAAATGTTCTTACAAGCTATCAGCATGATCATTGAGGAGGAAAGGATAATTACTCAGGATATTCATTCAGCATCAGCATAGGCAGTCTTTGAAGGGATCTGACATTTCAAAAAAAATTTTTCGGTTACATCAGCATCAGGTGCTTGGTAGCTGGTGGTGATCCAAGACTGATTCATTTTTATGAAGGTCAGTTGATCGACCGAGTCGGTGGACAGACGCACCCTGTGTTCGGTTACAAAGCCTCCAGCAGCACTGAATGTGCGTTCCGAAAGAACGCTGGATGCAGGACAGGCCAGTAGCTCAATTGCATACTGTGCAAGCTCTGGCCAGTGATCCATCCTCAAGACCCAGTAACCCAGAGGATTTTCGGTGGGAAAGGTGTCCAAGTCAGATCTTGCCCCTAGGTATTCCTGCACCATGTAAAACAGACGCTGGTGATGGTTGCTGGAACCGATCATACCTTGGGGCTGCGGACTAAAAAATTGTCTGAACGCATCGGTCAGACGGCCACCTTCTCCACCGCTCCTTCTTTGACTGACTGAAGCCTCAGCAACACGTTGTCCAGAAATAGGAGTTTGTAACCTCCCAGTCTCTGGGAACGTGTTGCACAGACCTTTCTGCAAGGCCTCCCGAAGATGTTTCATCCTCTGCTCCCTCTGCGACGGCAAGATAAGGTCCGCAACCTTACCCTTGTAATGTGGATCAAGGAGGGTTGCCAGCCAGTATTGGTCCTTCTCCTTGATACCACGAATATGAGGATCCTTACGCAGGCTTTGCAGGATCAGGGGGGCTATGCAGCGTAGGTTTGCAGAGGCATTCGGTCCGGAGTCCTCTGGGTCACTAAGGACGACATGGTCTGCAGTCACCTCCTCCCAGCCACGTACAAGTCCATGTGTTTCTTGGGACTGATCCCTTAAAGACTTCTGCTGATGCTGAGTGCCAGGCTCCACCTCCATACTGACACAATCCTCCTCCTCCTCATCCTCTTCCTGTGTGATCAGCGGGCATGCAGGAACACTGTCTGGATAAAGGGGGCCTTGAGAGCTAAGGAAGTCCTCCTCTTCCTGCCTCTGTTCTGCCTCAAGTGCCCTGTCCATCATTCCACGCAGCGTGTGCTCCAACAGGTGGACAAGGGGGACAATCCTCGTGGCCTCCTCAAATGGTGACAGGATAGTGCAAGCATCCCTGATCATGGCCCACTGCTGTGGGGAAAAAAAAAACAAGCTCCCCTGACCCTGTCCTTATGCCATAGTCGCACAGGTACTCATTGATGGCCTTCTGCTGCGTGTGCAGCCGCTGCAGTATGGCCAACGTTGAGTTCCACCTGGTGGGCATGTCACAGATTAGGCGGTTCTTGGGCAGGTTAAATTTCTTTTGGAGGTCTACCAGCTGAGCACTTGCATTATATGACCGGCGGAAATGCACACAGACTTTCCTGGCCTGCCTCAGGACATCCTGTAAGCCTGGGTACCTGCCCAAGAACCGCTGCACCACCAAGTTAAGGACGTGAGCCAAACAGGGCACATGGGTCAGTTGTCCCTGTCGGAGGGCGGAGAGGAGGTTGGTGCCATTGTCGCAAACCACCATTCCTGCCTTAAGTTGGCGTGGCGTCAACCACCTCTGAACCTGCCCCTGCAGAGCTCACAGAACCTCTGCCCCAGTGTGGCTCCTGTCCCCCAAGCACACCAGCTCAAGCACCGCATGGCATCTTTTGGCCTGCGTACTTGCTTAGCCCCTTGAACGCCTACGGAGCACCACTGGTTCCGAGGACAAAGCACAGGAAGAGGCCATGGAGGAAGAAGAAGAGGAGGGGTGGAGGAGAGAGGTGTGTCAGAATCATTAGTAGTGGCATTTTGGAGGCGTGGTGGCGGAACAACCTTTAACACTACTGCACCATGTTCTGCATCCTTCCCAGCTGCCAGCAGAGTCACCCAATGCGCGGGGAAACTTAGGTAACGTCCCTGTCCATGCCTGCTGGACCATGAGTCAGTGGTAATATGCACCTTACCGCTGACCGCCCTGTCCAGCGAGGCATGGACATTGCCTTCCACATGCCCGTTAGAGAGCCGAAATCGCCTTCCGTGAGAAAAAGTGGCGTTTGGGTACCTGCCACTGAGGAACTGCACATTCCACGAACTCACAGAAGGGGGCAGAGTCTACCAACTGAAAAGGTAGCAGTTGAAGTGCTAGCAATTTTGCCAAGCTAGCATTCAACCGCTGGGCATGTGGATGGCTGGGAGCGAACTTCTTTCGGCGGTGCAGCAGCTGCGGCAGGGAAATTTGCCTGGTACAAACTGACATCGGTGTACCGAAAGCAGATTGCCCACAAGTACTTGGCTGTGACACACCTAATTCTACACCTTCATTCCTCTCAGTGCAGGTCTCAGAGAAGACTGAAGGTATAGTGGGGTTGGAGATCTCAGCTGATGAGGAGCAAGGAGAGGTCATCTCTGTTCTTTGGTGTGGATCTTTTAGATATGCTTGCCAATGAACTGCATGGCAGGTCAACATATGTCTGGTCAAGCATGTGGTGCCCAAGCGGGATGTTTTGGCCACACGAGATACACTTGAGACATATGTTGCAAATAGCAGCGGTGCGATCTGATGCACTCGTCTCAAAAAAGGCCCACACCAAATCACTTTTGGAATAACGTGTAGAGACAGCAGCGCCCTGCACATGCGGAGCTTTGCGGTGTGATGCAGTCAGTGTGCTGCCCTTAGGCTGGACCCTGGAGGGTATCCTGCCTCGTTGGTGATGTGCCCCCTCCTCCTCCTCTCTCCTATCAGGCACCCACGTTGAGTCAGTGACCTCATCATCCCCTCCCTCCTCATCACTGGAGCAAACCTGGCAGTATGCTGCAGCAGGGGGAGCATGACTGCCAGATTGCTTTTCTTCTTGAGCACCCCCTCTGTCCGTGCTCACGTTACTGCCTTCATCTAGCTCAGTATCATCATCAGAACCTTCTAAACGCTGGGCATCCTCCTGGAGCATGTACCCAACACTGTGGTCAAACAGTTCGAGGGACTCTTCAGGAAGACATGGTGGGGCTAGGGAAGGAGTCACTGATGCCATTGAGCCGAGGGAGGAGGCCGCGTTGGCAGCTGCTTTGCCAGACAAAGTACCCTGAGCATGGGTGGGAGAGGATGAGGAGGATGAGGACGGCTTGGTCATCCACTCGACCAAGTCTTCCACATGTTGCGGCTCAACACGGCCAGCTGCCGAAAAAAAATCCAAGCGTGTCCCACGGCCACGTGCTGATGAGGATGCACCGTCTCCACGACCAGCACTGTTGCCTCTAGACACAGAGCCTGCTTGCCCTCTTTTATTGGCTTGTGACTGTCCGCCTCTCCTTGTTGGCCTTCCAGACATACTAATGGCCTGTAGCTGCACTAAGCTGGGATATATATATATACTGCAGCTAGCAAAATCAACTGCCTGCCTGTAGTATGAGAACACCACCAACCTTCTACAGGTTGCTTTAGCTGAACACTGTGCAGAGGTCGCACTACACTAACTTGTAGCTTATTTAGCTGCCTGCGGTAGTGATAGGATCAGGAAAACACCACCAACCTTCTACAGGTAGCTTTAGCTGAACACTGTTCAGAGCTCGCACTACACTAACTTGTAGTTTTAGCTGAACACTGTGAGGAGGACGCACTACACTAACTTGTAGCTTTAGCTGAACACTGTGAGGAGGATGCACTACACTAACTTGTAGCTTTAGCTGAACACTGTGCAGAGGTCACACCACACTAACTTGTAGTTTTAGCTGAACACTGTGAGGAGGACGCACTACACTAACTTGTAGCTTTAGCTGAACACTGTGCAGAGGTCGCACCACACTAACTTGTAGCTTTAGCTGAACACTGTAAGGAGGACGCACTCCTTACTGCTTGCTGTGAGGGTGGACACTGGTGAGGATCCATCGCCATAGAACCCGTACAAGTATCAGATTAACCTCTTGGGCGCCACCTTTGGTCTCCTGATTCAAGGATCTGTGGAGGTATAGATCCTCGTTTGCCTTGGCTCTGGTATCTTTTCCTCCTTCTCCACTCCGACCGCCCCTAGTAAGGGATACATTTCGGAGGGCCAGCCTGGTTTGTCCTTTGTGTGGGACTCTGCCCATGTTTCCCCTCGTGCCACCATTGGATCCATCTATTTGCGCTGGTACATTTACTCACCCCGTCGGGCTTTGGGCCCCACAGGCTAACAGCTGCAACATTTAAACTGCTTTTAAACATCAAAATCTGGACAGAAAATCCACTCTAGTACTACACAGTTCATACGACGGTTGTGGGTTCTGCGATAAAATCGCATACACAAAAAAGCAAAAAATACTCTTGCGCACAGGTGTATTAGCTAAAAGATCCCAAGGGTTCAGGAAGGACTGTGGATTTCGGCCTTGCTGCTCTTTAAGGATGGGATGTCCTAATATTAGATAAAAAGAAAGAAAAAAAGAGCGCACCAGCCTAGTGCATTATCCTTGACAGATTTATTGATTAAAAACAAGATAAAATCTACTCACAAAGGTAGAAGAAAAAATCGCATTAGTATATGGCACAGCGACGATTAGTCCAATGGTAGCAGTTTTCCAGATCCCAGGAAGGAGGCGTACGGACTACAGCTGGCTAACGCGTTTCGAAGGTTGCCCTTCTTTATCAGAGCCTTAGTAGTGTTAGTCTCCTGCTGGTTTTTATACATGTGTCCATCCAAACAAGACTGGTCCGATTGGTTCAAAAGGCTCCTCCCTTACTTGGTGGGCGGTTCTCTGAGAGGGGTGGGCCTAGGCTATGTAGTTATTATTAAAAGGCTATAATGAAAAAACTTTTTACGTTTAGTGTGATTTTAGTCTGATTTAATCTTAATTGTAATAGTTACTAGTTCTAGTTCTGGTATTTTAATTTTAATTTTATTTTAATTTTAAATTTTGATTTATAATTAATGTTTAGATCAGCGGCCATGCATATATTTGGGAGTGCAAACATCTACCAACAAATAGATTAAAATAGTCTAGAATAGTCCTGCCAATACTGTTACATACGTGAGCCAAAGCATAACAAATGCTCCTTGTAGCTCCTCTCCCCTCTTACCTATAGATTATACACATCAGGGGACACTGACCAGAGGTTAAAAATCAAAAATCAGAGATGGAGTAGCATACCTTATGGTGTGCATGTCTGATGACAGCTCTTTTACTCGGACAGAATATCTCTGTAGGGACCGTAGCTGTACCGGCTTCCATTGCTGGCCGGTGACACGTTCCTGTGTACAGTAGAGCCTGGTGGAACGCACACCGCTCCTCCGCTTCCGGGTTGCGGTCCACCGGGCGGAAGTGCGGTCGTGACGTCATATCCCGTGCGCCCTTCGGCGCACAAGATTGACTTGCTATAGTAAACAATAGTCTCCATTTTGTCGTAGGCAAGGATAGAGGCAAAAGTGAGACAGAACCGTCTAGGCTATGGATTAGAGGGGGATAATAAATTGAAGTGGAGTTCCTGAAAGAAATATATATATATATATATATATATATATATATATATGATACACTAGATCGGATGATGCCACTAGAAGGGAGAGGGAGGGGAAAAAAGGGGAGAAAAAAACCAGGGGAGGAGATAAGCCCAATTATCAGATACTGGATACAATAGTTATCTAAATGTAAACTAGATGTAGACAGGGGCTATTAGAAAGATGATTCTAGAGCTGTAACCAAAGGTGACAGTATCCTGAACACATGTATTTAGAAAACCAGCAAGAGATACACTGAAAAAAAGTGGTAATATAAAATATATAAAATATAATGTATAAAAATATATATATATATATATATATATATATATATATATATATATAAACAAATGCACATACATCAACATAGGCATATATGTGCATAGAAATCAGATTAAAAGACAATATTAAAAATAATAAATCCGTATAGAAGTACACAGATATATGTGTACTTAGCCAATGTAATATAAAAAGGGTTCGTTATAACCACATATAAATAATACATATAATGGTTTTTACATTATTCCTGGTATATCTAGGGGTTATTAAATAGACACCAGTGAAAGGAATAACAGAAACATTATATCAAATTGATTTTTTTTTTTTTATATTTATAATTTTTTATTACCATATATATAATTTTTGTTATTACCATTTGTATTTTTTAAAAAATATAATAGAATTGGTGGTCTGATTATAACCTAAACGATTGCTACTATCATCATCATCATTATCACCATCATTTTACAAATCAATTTGATATAATGTTTCTGTTATTCCTTTCACTGGTGTCTATTTAATAACCCCTAGATATACCCTTCGGCGCATGGGATATGACGTCACGACCGCACTTCCGCCCGGTGGACCGCAACCCGGAAGCGGAGGAGCGGCGTGCGTTCCACCAGGCTCTACTGTACACAGGAACGTTTCACCGGCCAGCAATGGAAGCCGGTACAGCTACGGTCCCTACAGAGATATTCTTTCTGAGTAAAAGAGCTGTCATCAGACATGCACATCATAAGGTATGCTACTCCATCTCTGTTTTTTGATTTTTAACCTCTGGTCAGTGTCCCCTGATGTGTATAATCTATAGGTAAGAGGGGAGAGGAGCTACAAGGAGCATTTGTTATGCTTTGGCTCACGTATGTAACAGTATTGGCAGGACTATTCTAGACTATTTTAATCTATTTGTTGGTAGATGTTTGCACTCCCAAATATATGCATGGCCGCTGATCTAAACATTAATTATAAATCAAAATTTAAAATTAAAATTAAAATTAAAATACCAGAACTAGAACTAGTAACTATTACAATTAAAATCGCATACACCCCTGATGAAGAAATAGCATTTTCGAAACGCGTTGGGTCTTTTCTGTTGCGCTCACCTCCAACATAACAGATCTTTGCGATTTACTAGCTGTCTTTTTTTGTAATGTTATTATATGATTAGTCCTGTCCAGTATTCATTCATGAAATTTTGTGATATGTATAGTGTATATATGTGCTCATTATTTTAAACCTATGTTTCTTAATAAAAATGTATATACTTTTTACACTACTCTCATACCTCATTGCACTATTTATCCCTTTCCAAATATCCCACCTAGAGGAAATTTTATTTTTTCAATGTCTCACTACACTAACTTGTAGCTTTAGCTGAACACTGTGCAGAGGTCGCACTACACTAACTTGTAGTTTTAGCTGAACACTGTGAGGAGGACGCACTACACTAACTTGTAGCTTTAGCTGAACACTGTGAGGAGGATGCACTACACTAACTTGTAGCTTTAGCTGAACACTGTGAGGAGGATGCACTACCCTAACTTGTAGCTTCAGCTGAACACTGTGCACTACACTATCTTGTAGCTTTGGCTGAACACTGTTCAGAGGACACACTACACTAACTTGTAGCTTTAGCTGAACACTGTGCAGAGGTCACACTAAACTAACTTGTAGCTTTAACTGAACACTGTGAGGAGGACGCACTACACTAACTGTAAATAGTCTAGCTGACTGACTGTGGTACTAATAGGATCAAAAGAACACCAGCAATTTTCTTCAGGTAGCTGTAAATACTGTAACAACACAAGCCTGCCTGGCAGTAGCAAGATAACAGGAACGGATCTAGCTAAACTGAATACAGTGTGTGTATATATATATATATATATATATATATATATATATATATACAACACCTGGGATGCATATATATATATATATATATATATATACACAATAGACTGTAAGTGCATCTAACTGACTGACTGTCCTGCCTAATCTATCTAACGTAAATCAAATGACACTGTCTGTGTGTCTCCCTCTCTATCTATGAACACCGAAACACACTACACAGGGCCGCCTTGCAGGCGGCCTTATATAGTGTGGGGCGTGTACTAAATCCCCTGAGCCATAATTGACCAAAGCCTCCTTGGCTTTGGCCAATTATGGCTCTCTTTTCAGACGGCTCTGTGATTGGTCAAGCATGCGGGTCATTGTGCATACTTGGCCAATCATCAGCCAGCAATGCACTGCAATGCCGCAGTGAATCATGGACTGTGACGCGCCACACAAATTTGGCGCAAGCGGCCAATTCGGCAAATGGGCGAACAGACGATGTTCGAGTCGAACATGGGTTTGACGCGAACACGAAGCTCATCCCTAATGATCATTACATTACCTGTGGAAGCCATCTCATGGATGAACATTACATTACCTGTGGAAGCCAGCTCATGGATGATCCTTGTAGGAAAGCCAACGCTTTCTTCGAGTATACTGGTCCCATGGGAAAAATGAGTATTAACAAACTCCTTGGCATCAAAATCATCATCATGATAATGCTTGTAAATGGTCTCCGACATTTTCTACGCTGGATCTTCGCTGGGTAGGTGTCCTACTCCTTCAAATGATCGTTACCCTTTATATATCCGTGGAATATAAAGGTTTCAGTTCAATCACAACCATCACAGTTCTTTTGTCAATATTGTGGTATTTGACAGCTGAGACAAATAAAAACATCAAGATGAACAGGACCAGCCTTGGGATATTTAGCACCCTGTGAAAAATTTAGCACGGAACCTTCAGCATATGAACTGAATCTTGAACAGTCTCCTTGTAATCGTTGCCATTGAAGCTGACACCAAAAAACAAGTATCCTAGTGCATAGAATCCCACCATTCCCCCCAAATGACACCAGTCTATGGATGAGAGTAGTAGGAGCTAGACATGCGCGCCGTCAATAAATGTGTTTCATTTCGTTCCGTTCCATTTCGTATTAGAATTCATTTATATTTTCGTTAAGTTCGTTAACTTTTCGTAACAATTACGAATGTTCGTCATGATGAATTTATCATTATGAGGGGCTCCCACCATGCCTGTGCTGTGCTGAGTGCTGACCTGGGTTTTACTTTTTAACTTTTAGGTTTGTTAACTTTTCGTAACAATTATGAATGTTTGTTATGATGATTATGATCATTATGAAGGCTCCCACCATCCCTGTGCTGACTTCCTGGGTTTTTAACTTTTAGGTTTGTTAACTTTTCGTAACAATTACGAATGTTCGTTATGATGAATTTATCATTATGAGGGGTTCCCACCATCGCTGCGCTGTGCTGACTTCCTGGGGTTTTAACTTTTAGGTTTGTTAACGTTTTGTAACAATTAGGAATGTTCGTTATGATGAATTTATCATTATGAGGGGTTCCCACCATCGCTGTGCTGTGCTGACTTCCTGGGGTTTTAACTTTTAGGTTTGTTAACGTTTTGTAACAATTACGAATGTTCGTTATGATGAATTTATTATTATGAGGGGTTCCCACCATCTCTGTGCAGAGTTCCCAGGTCTGTACAAACACTGTGCCCATTATGAGGGGTTTCCACCATCTCTGTGCTGAGTTCCCGGGTCTGTACACCCGCTGTGTCCATTATGAGAGGTTCCCACCATCCCTGTGCTGAGTTCCCGGGTCTGAGTGTACACCCGCTGTGCCC
Organism: Aquarana catesbeiana; assembly: GCF_042186555.1. Taxonomy (NCBI): domain Eukaryota; kingdom Metazoa; phylum Chordata; class Amphibia; order Anura; family Ranidae; genus Aquarana; species Aquarana catesbeiana. Next base: position 207,371,440 of record NC_133333.1, on the reverse strand, counting down.
ATTATGAGGGGCTCCCACCATCCCTGTGCTGAGTTCCCGGGTCTGTACACCCGCTGTGCCCATTATGAGGGGCTCCCATCATCCCTGTGCTGAGTTCCCGGGTCTGAGTGTACACCCGCTGTGCCCATTATGAGGGGCTCCCACCATCCCTGTGCTGAGTTCCCAGGTCTGTACACCCGCTGTGCCGATTATGTGGGGCTCCCACCATCCCTGTGCTGAGTTCCTGGGTCTGAGTGTGAACCCGCTGTGCCCATTATGAGGGGCTCCCACCATCCCTGTGCTGTGCTGACTTCCTGGGTTTTTAACTTTTAGGTTCGTTAACTTTTCGTAACAATTTTGAATGTTCGTTATGATAAATTTATCATTATGAGGGGCTCCCACCATCCCTGTGCTGAGTTCTCGGGTCTGTACACCCGCTGTGCCCATTATCAGGGGCTCCCACCATCCCTGTGCTGTGCTGACTTCCTGGGGTTTTTAACTTCATCATAACAGATAATCGTAATTAATGAACATTCTTATTTTGTCAGATTCTGTTGTAACAGAATTTGGATCCGAAGTTCGTAAACGAAATTTCGTATTTCGTACAAAGTTCGTATGCATAAAAATTCGTATTTCGGATCCTCGCGAATGTACGAATTTCGTACGAAACTAATCGCACATGTCTAATAGAAACATGGGGTTGTCATCTCTTTTGGGGCATAAGGTCTAATATTTTTGCTCTGTCAAACAATATGTCCTATGTCATTATTATATAATTATAAGAAACAAAAGCAGAGCCAAATAACATAAGGCCGCTATCACTACCCAATACTGATGAATTTGGAATTTCCGTTTTCTTTTATAGGCTCCCCCCCCATGTTTTCACTTGGTAATCTGGCCAGCAACACACCTTCTGTAGCAGCACAGGGGCAGGCTTTGGACAGCATCATTGTCAGTCCTGGGGGAGGGGAGTGTTAAATGTACTAGCAGATTTACATACACTAACAAAGCCAAACTCCAGCTCCCACTTCATAAGCAGTTATAGTGACTTTTTTTTTTCTTTTGGGAAAAAGCTAATCATTGTGAGCACCCCTGTCAGTGGTGAATGGTTTCATTGGCCAGATCACCAGGTGAAAGCAAAGGTTCTGGTTCTCTTATTTACCTAGTTTAGCACACTATCCTGTTTGGGGAGGGTCATTTTTCATAACCCCCAAAAGAGAGCTACACTAACCCTAACCTTAAAGTGGAGTTCCACCCAAAAATGGAACTTCCACTTTTTCAGTCCCCCCCCGGTGTCACATTTGGCACCTCTCAGGGGGGAGGGGGGATCAGATACCTGTCTAACACAGGTATTTGCTCCTACTTCCAGCGATAGAACGCCGCAGATTCCGTGGCGATCTACGCCATGTTCGGCCCCTCCTCTGTCCCCCCCCCACTGTCTTCTGGGAGACACACAGGTTCCAGAAGACAGCAGGGACCAGTGAGGACACGCAGCGCGACTTGCGCATGCGCATTAGGGAACCAGGCTGTGAAGCCGTAAGGCTTCACTTCCTAAATCCCTTACTGAAGATGCCAGCGCCTCCATCCAGAGCCGAAGGATGTGTCGGCTTTACGGTGAGGACATCGCGGGTGCCCTGGACAGGTAAGTGTCCTAATATTAAAAGTCAGCAGCTTCAGTATTTGTAGCTGCTGACTTTAAAAAGAAAAATTTTGACAGAACTCCGCTTCAACCCTAAACTTTGAGCCAATGAGATTACCATGTCAGTGCTGATATAGTGACTGAACTGATAGAAGTGAAAGCGGATTCTGATGTATCTAACGTAAAGTGATTTTTCTTTCAAAGAAGCAGATCCATTGTTGAAATATAGTATAGTGGATACTGTTCTGGTCCTATGCTGATACCTTTCTGTTAGTGACAAAGGAAATGCTTGCCAGATGATAAATACTTGGAGGAGCACCAGGTACAAAAGTTCATCTCAACTGAAGGACTTTTTGGAACATTTAAAGGATATGTTCACATTTTGTAACATGTTACACCCATATTCAGGGTGTAACATGTAACATGTTACGAACAGACCGGCGCCCCCGCACCTCTTAGATTCCCCAATCTGACAGTTAGTGGGGATCTCCCCCCCCCCCCACTAGCTGCCCGAATTTAAAAAAACTTTGCCAAGCCCGGCTGCATCCCTCATTCACAGTGTCCTGTGAATGGAAAACTACAAGTCTGGTAGTCTTTGCAGCTGTCGGCTTGTAGTTTTCAATGAACTATCACGGCGCTGTGGAGTGCTGTGGTAGTTCATTCTCTCTTCCCGTCAGATTATATCCGCTTGTCAGTACGGGATGAATGGGCACACAGATAAACTGGCAAATTTGCTGGAGACTTGCATTGCATGGCATGGCACCTGGTCGCTGGTGCCAGTGGTGTAGCGTGGGTTGTCTGTGCCCAGGGCAAGGCAAGAAATTTTCAACCCCTAACCTGCAGACTTTTAGCACTCCCTGAGTCCCTTCCACTAGTACAGAAGTACTGACCAGCCTGATTCATACACTGACCACTACACTAACCTACATGATTACTACACTGACCTACCTGACCACTACACTAACCAACCTGATCACTACACTGACCTACCTGACCACTACACTAACCTACCTGATTCCTACACTGACCTACCTGACCACTACACTACACTACACACTACACTACACTGACCACTAGGGATGAGCTTCGAGTTCGAGTCGAACTCATGTTCGACTCGAACATTGGCTGTTCGCAAGTTCACCGAACAGCGAACAATTTGGGGTGTTCGCGGCAAATTCGAATGCCGCGGAACACCCTTTAAAAGTCTATGGGAGAAATCAAAAGTGCTAATTTTAAAGGCTAATATGCAAGTTTTTGTCATAAAAAGTGTTTGGGGACCCCCTCTGACGCACGGTGACTTGACGGGACTTCCCTGTGGCATTCCCCGTGACGTCACAGGGAAGTCCCGTCAAGTCACCGTGCGTCAGAGGGGGGCGGGGTCACCGGGTGGCCCCGCCCCCCGTTATTTAAGAACTGTCAGACGAGGAGCGCCGTCACACAGCGGGAGCCTCCCTCCATGCCAGTATGGATTGCGGAGCGGCCCGGAGAAGAAAATGAAGAAGAGAAGAAGAGAAGAAAAGAAGAAGAGAAGAGCGGGAGCCTCCCCCCCATGCCATGGGTGCGGAGCGGCCCGAGGAGAAGAAGATAGAAGACGCCGCGGAGGAGATGCTGGACGAGAACGCCGGAGGAAGAACCAGAAGAGCCAGAAGAACCAGAAGAACCAGAAGATGAAGGAAGATAGAAGAAAGAAGAAGCATTTAAATAAAGGAATTGTCAAAAATTGTCTCTTGTCATTTTTAACATTTTTGACACTTTTTTCGTGAAATGGTAGGGGTACTTATGTACCCCCTTACCATTTCACACAGGGGGGGGCCGGGATCTGGGGGTCACCTTGTTAAAGGGGGCTTCCAGATTCCGATAAGCCCCCCGCCCGCAGACCCCCACAACCACCGGCCAGGGTTGTGGGGATGAGGCCCTTGTCCTCATCAACATGGGGACAAGGTGTTTTGGGGGGCTACCCCAAAGCACCCTCCCAATGTTGAGGGCATGTGGCCTGGTACGGTTCAGGAGGGAGGGGGGGCCGCACTCTCGTCCCCCCCTCTTTTCCTGCGGCCTGCCAGGTTGCGTGCTCGGATAAGGGTCTGGTATGGATTTTTGGGGGGACCCCACGCCGTTTTTTTTTTTTTTTTTTTTGGCGCGGGGTTCCCCTTAAAATCCATACCAGACCTGAAGGGTCTGGTATGGAATTTAGGGGGAACCCCACGTCATTTTTTTTTTTTAATTTTGGCCGGGGTTCCCCTTAATATCCATATCAGACCTGAAGGGCCTGGTATGGAATTTAGGAGGACTCCCACGTCATTTTTTTTTTTAAATTTTGGTTCGGGGTTCCCCTTTGGGGAATTCCCATGCCGTTTTTATCAATGAACTTCTATGTGTATTGTCGGCAATGCAATAGCCGCGGGTAGTTTTAAATGAGTTTTTTCCTTCAAAATGTCATTTTGCTGTCAGACTGTTCTAAACACAGGAAACATGCGCCCCTTTACAGGCATACTATAGACACCCCTCCAGGTACGAAATTTAAAGGGATATTACACTTTTATTGTTTGACTTTAAGCATTATTAAAATCACTGCTCCTGAAAAAAACGGCCGTTTTTAAAACTTTTTTTTGCATTGATCCATGTCCCCTGGGGCAGGACCCAGGTCCCCAAACACTTTTTATGACAATAACTTGCATATAAGCCTTTAAAATTAGCACTTTTGATTATTCATGTTCGTGTCCCATAGACTTTAATGGTGTTCGCATGTTCGAACGAACTTTTTTCCTGTTCGCATGTTCTGGTGCGAACCGAACAGGGGGGTGTTCGGCTCATCCCTACTGACCACTGCACTACACTACCCACTACACTACACTGTCCACTACACTACCTATTACACTACCCACTACACTACACTATCCACTACACTACCCGCTACACTGTACTGACTACTACACTACACTACCCACTACACTACACTGTCCACTACACTACCCACTGCATTACCCACTACACTACACTACCGACTACACTACACTACCCACTACACTACAGTACCCACTACACTACACTGTCCACTACACTACCCACTACACTGTACTGACTACTACACTACCCACTACACTACACTGTCTACTACACTACACTGTCCACTACACTACCCACTACATTACCCACTACACTACACTACCCACCACACTACACTGCCCGCCACAGTACACTGCACTGTCCACTACACTACCCACTACACTACACTGTCCACTACACTATACTACCCACTACACTGTACACTACACTACACCGACCTACCTATATTATTCCTATACTGACCACTACATACATGGCTTGACACAAATTGCTTCTCTCTGCTGCTTCCTCTCCCCAGACCGTGTTCACTCCCCCCCAGGCCAGAAACATGACTCGAGTCTCACCTGCTTTTTGTCTTCCATCCATGATTGATCTGGTCTGCCTCTTCTCTGCCACACTGACAGACTGGCTTGCCACAACGGGGAAATAATCGGAGATCCAGAGGAGGAGGAGAAGACAGTAGCAGCGAGTCACAGCAACATTTGCGATTGTGCCACCCACGATCGCGGACAGACCAGCCCCGCCACTGCACATGACCCAATTCGCCAATCAAAGGGCGCTGGCCGCCCAGCCTGAGATTGAACATGGCGGCAGGAGCGTGGGGACACATCATAGCGGAATTCAGACGGAGTGACACACACTCACTGGCATGGGATTCTGCCCCCAAAATGTTGTGCCCGGGGCCACGGCCCCCCTCACACTCCCCATGCTATGCCACTGGCTGGTGCAATACTTTGCAGCTGGGGTAGGCAACCTTTGAGAAATGTAGATCTACCTGGACAACAATGAAGAGATCAAAGATCACCAGGGTGCAGCGCTCTTTTTTTAAAATAAATTAACTAGCAAGCCCCCTTAAAAAGTAAAGATAGCATTAAAAACCTAGAAAAAATCTACTAAAACTAATGTAGCAACCTGATGTTTAGGCAGGGTTGCTATCTAATTTGTTTGCCAGGCAATAGTTGCCTTGATCAATTGTTAGGGGATCAATTGGTTCTTCTCTAAATCTGGACTTGTTGCACCCTTTCTCTTCTGTCACTAGGTGGCACTATGCTAGTGACATTAGATAAGACAGGGGCTTTGCAAGCTCAGAAATAAATGGATGGGGTGTCTCAACCAATGAGCAGAGATGTTCTTTGGTCCCTTAGGCTGCTGGGAGAGCCTATTTATTTGGGTGGAGTCAGGTGTTCGGGGTTCTGTGCCACCTGGACGGCTGTCTGGGTGGACGTGTATTGTGCTGCCTCGGGCTGATAGGCCAGAAACCTAAGGCCTATCCCAGGGACATTTAGCTGCTAGGCTGCCTGAAGGCCTTTCCAGGAGCGAGAGAGCAGCGTAGGGTTGGAACTGCTGGCTTGTAGTCAAACCAGAAGTAGCAGTTCAGCCGCATGGGGAACCAGCTGTGGTTGGAGGTAGAAGGGGAAGCTGTCGCCACTAAGGGACCATCCACCTCATTACTGGAGACCACGGTGAGTAAGCTGAAGCCAGTACCAGAGCAGTCTTCTTACCAGCCGGGGTTGGGGAAGAAGTGTGAAAACTTTAGCGAGTGGCAAGCGAGGGACTCAGCGGGACAGCAGAGGTGATGCTTGCAGAGCATCAGTGGGTGCCAAGCCAGGGACCTAGCGGGTCAACAGGGGTGACACTTGAACAGTATCTGCCAAGCCAGGGACCCAGTAGGGAAGCAGGGGTGATGCTTGAGGAAGATACTGAGTGCTAAAAGTTGAAGAGCTCAAGGGATCCAGTGACTATTGGATCCGAAATCTAGTGAAAGACTGGGAGTTCATTGAGTAAAGACCCACAGTGAGTGACTTTGAAGTAAGAAGAGAACTGTTTGTGTTGCCAATAGTTGAATACAACTACCGTTAGTAACTACTACAAGATTGTTGCCATAGAAGACGGCACTCCTACCTATACAGAAGTGGTGTCCGGCTGGAGGCCTTCACCTATATAGCTGTCTGCCTATAGAAGTCTTGGAGTCTGCCAATTATCATTGCATCTACTTAAGGGTGTCCTGGCCTTAACCCTCTCTCTCTCTCTCTCTCTCTCTCTCTCTCACAGTTCTGTTCAAGAGACAATAAATCTCTTTGCATTTGTAGCAAAGTCTTTAACCTTTTCCAGTTTAACGAGGACCTTAAAGGCCAAAGACAGCTGACATCCTTTAATATGTAGTGGGTTGTGAGGCATAGTGGGTGCAAAGATGGTGAAAGTGATTGGGCGCCAGACACTTCTTATATGCAAAAGAGGTTTTATTTCTTTTAAAAGTCCTTTTATATTTTGAAGGGAAAGAGGGCTAGGGCCAGGACACCCTTAAGTAGTTGCAATTTCAATTAGCAGACTCTGAGACTTCAATAGGAGGACAGC